>NC_138873.1:72364351-73092758 GCF_965194805.1 Balaenoptera borealis | reverse complement strand
GGAAGACAATGAACCATTGCTCTTTGAGGCACCACAAATGAGTCTGGAGATAATCACGAAAGATGAGGTAAGTTGGAAAGCAAAAGACCTGTGTTCTATGATAGCACTTATAGGCGTTATCTAATAACTGACACAAATGAACATATTTCCACAGAGAAAGACACTCACAGACTTAGAAAACAAACTATGCTCATCTAAAACGACAGGTGGGGGGAATGGATAAATTAAGATTAGTGTTACTATATGTATACAAACACATATGATATACATATCTCAAAAAGACCAACCATATAGCAAGGGAAGTCTGCGGAACCCTCTGTAACATTTTACATGGGAAGAGGATCTGTACTTGAATAGACATATATAATGTACAAATGAACCAGATTGTGTACACCTAGGACAAACAATATTCTAAGCTTTACCCCAATTAAAACACTTTTAAAAACCAAGAAGAAATAATGACACATAAACTTGTGGGGGTTTCTCCACGCACATTCCAATGTAATTTACAACCTAGGAACACGACTTCCAGAAAGGCTCTGCTGCCCTACTACCCAGATTTGGGAATGGAGAAATGCTGCCTCCTAGAGGCCACTTCCCACAACAGCAGCTTTAAACCCATTGCTAAAGGTCACTAAATATTCACCAAACTTGCAGTTCGGGAAATGACACCTGCTCTCTAAAAAAACGCTGGGGTGGAAAATCGACCAAATAATTCAAAAGAGGGCAACCTTCCAAGAAGACAATTTCAAGAGTTATATTGTACTGCCAATTGTTTCCTTTTTTTAACGGAAAAGAAAACGGCGGAGAAAAATGATGAGTTTTACGAATGTTCAAAGACATGCAAACCCAAATTACAAAAACCTATCAGCTCACAGCAGCCAGAAGGGCCATTAGCATCAATGCTGTAAACAATAAATGCTGAAGCGATTGTGGAGAAATGCGTACCCTCGATTCTAAGGGGGACGTGGTAAGAGCCACTAATGAAAACACAAAGAAGGTGCTTTGAAAAGGGAAACACGGTGCTACCAGTCAATCAATCACACCCACTGCTGGGCCTATCACCTGAGAAAATGAGAATCAAAAAGTCACAGGCTGGCAATCCTGCACTCCAACAATATTTACCATAGCCAACACTTGGAAGCAATGAAAATGTCCATCAACCGAGGAATGCACAAAGAAGAAGTGGTCCACGTACACAGTGGAAAATTACTCCAATAAAAAATAAAAATTAAATTTAAAAATCCAACGAAAGTAAGGAGACATCAGCTTGTGTGGGTTTGTCCGGGCACACTCCACTCTAATTTATAACCGAGAAACACCACAGGCCGCAAGGGCTTTTCCCTAGTTACCAGGGTGGGGAACATAGAAAGGCTGCCGCCCTCTGGCAGTTACCTGCAAAAGCAGTTTTAAAGCCTGTGCTAATGGTCATTTCATAGGAACAAGTACTGCAGAACTGTAAATGAAACCTGCCCTCAAAATGTCTTCAGGGAGGTAACGGCCAAAACATTTCAAAAGGTGACACGTACTTTAAGAGAACACTTTGAAGAACTAAGGGGTAATCACTGCTTGAAAAATAAAAAGGACATGCCTTAAAGCTCAATTTCAACGGATTATGAGGCACATGCGAATTCAACCACAAAGAGGTATCAGCTCACACTTGTCAGAATAACCATGAGCAAGAAAACTACAAACAATAAATGCTGAAGGTGTTGTGGAGAAATGCATACCCTCAACTTCAAGGGGGACGTAAGTTGGAAAGGGCCACGAATGAGAACAGAATGGAGGTGCCTTAAAAAGGTCAACATTGAGCTACCATATGATCCAGCAGGCCCACTCCTCCACCTGTAATCTAAGAAGAGAGCATTGGAAAGACACAGGCAGGCAAATCTGCATTGCCCAGTATTACAATAGCCAAGATATGGAAGTAACCAAAAAGACCACCAACAGATGGGTGGGCAAAGAAGAACTCCTCCATGTACAGATGGAATATTCGCTAGTGAAAAAAATGAAACAATGCCATTTGCAGCACCATAGATGAGTCTAGACGTAATCACGCCACATGTAGTAAGTGAGAAAGCAAAAGGCACATATCCTATCATATCACTTTTAGGAGTTACTTAAAAATTGATACCAATGAAGATATTTCCACAGAGAAAGGCAATCACAGATTCATTAAAAAACTTATGGTTCACCAAATAGAAAGGGATGAGGATTGGATACATTGCCATATTGGGGTTAAGAGAGATATACAAACCATGTGAAATATATAACCACCAAAGACGTACGGAAGACCAGGAGAAGACTACTCAACATTGTGTCATAACCTACATTGGCAAAGGATGCGAGGAAGAATAGATACACGTATATGTGTGAAAGAACCACATCTTGCACACCTAGAACAAACAAACCATTGTAATCAAATTTGCTGGGATAAAAAATAAAAAGTAAATTACAAATATGAACAAGAAGTAATGAGACATAAAGTTAAAGGGCTTTTTCCTGGCACATTCCATTCTAATATACAACCTAGAACACCACTTCCATTAAGGCTCTGTTTCCCTAGTAACCAAATTTGGTAAAGGAGAAATGCTGCCACCTTGTGGCCGTATCCTGCAAGAGCAGCTTTAAAGTCACAGCCAACGGTCACTTAACATTCACAAGGACTCAGGGCTGTAAAGGACACTTGCCCTAAATATTTGTGCTGAAGTAGGGAATGGGCAAAAAATTCAAAACAGGCAAATGTTTCAAGAAGAGATTAGGAAGAGTTAAGTTTTACTCACACTCTTTTTAAAAAAAAGGAAAATGGATAAAAGCTCAACCTCAGGGAGTGTTAGACGCATGCAATCTAATCTACAAAAAGTTTCAACTTACACCAGTCGACTGACCATCAGCAAAATGTCTACAAACAATAAATGCTGAAGGGGTTTTAGAGAACTGTGTACCCTCTGCCTGCTGGTGAGACGTAAAGGGGTAACAGCCAATAATGAGAACAGAAAGGAGCTGTGTTTAAAAGTAAAAATGGAGGTACTATTCAATCCAGCAGGCGCACCATTGGACCTCTCACCTGAGAAGACAAGAATCGAGAAGACACAGGCCGCAAAAGCTGCAGTGCAGCCTTATTCACAATAGCCAAGACAGTGAAGCAATCAAAATGTCCAACAACAGGTAAATGGATAAAGAAGAAGTGGTCCATGTACACAATGGAATATGAGCCATGGAAGACAATGAACCATTGCTCTTTGAGGCACCACAAATGAGTCTGGAGATAATCACGAAAGATGAGGTAAGTTGGAAAGCAAAAGACCTGTGTTCTATGATAGCACTTATAGGCGTTATCTAATAACTGACACAAATGAACATATTTCCACAGAGAAAGACACTCACAGACTTAGAAAACAAACTATGCTCATCTAAAACGACAGGTGGGGGGAATGGATAAATTAAGATTAGTGTTACTATATGTATACAAACACATATGATATACATATCTCAAAAAGACCAACCATATAGCAAGGGAAGTCTGCGGAACCCTCTGTAACATTTTACATGGGAAGAGGATCTGTACTTGAATAGACATATATAATGTACAAACGAACCAGATTGTGTACACCTAGGACAAACAATATTCTAAGCTTTACCCCAATTAAAACACTTTTAAAAACCAAGAAGAAATAATGACACATAAACTTGTGGGGGTTTCTCCACGCACATTCCTATGTAATTTACAACCTAGGAACACGACTTCCAGAAAGGCTCTGCTGCCCTACTACCCAGATTTGGGAATGGAGAAATGCTGCCTCCTAGAGGCCACTTCCCACAACAGCAGCTTTAAACCCATTGCTAAAGGTCACTAAATATTCACCAAACTTGCAGTTCGGGAAATGACACCTGCTCTCTAAAAAAACGCTGGGGTGGAAAATCGACCAAATAATTCAAAAGAGGGCAACCTTCCAAGAAGACAATTTCAAGAGTTATATTGTACTGCCAATTGTTTCCTTTTTTTAACGGAAAAGAAAACGGCGGAGAAAAATGATGAGTTTTACGAATGTTCAAAGACATGCAAACCCAAATTACAAAAACCTATCAGCTCACAGCAGCCAGAAGGGCCATTAGCATCAATGCTGTAAACAATAAATGCTGAAGCGATTGTGGAGAAATGCGTACCCTCGATTCTAAGGGGGACGTGGTAAGAGCCACTAATGAAAACACAAAGAAGGTGCTTTGAAAAGGGAAACACGGTGCTACCAGTCAATCAATCACACCCACTGCTGGGCCTATCACCTGAGAAAATGAGAATCAAAAAGTCACAGGCTGGCAATCCTGCACTCCAACAATATTTACCATAGCCAACACTTGGAAGCAATGAAAATGTCCATCAACCGAGGAATGCACAAAGAAGAAGTGGTCCACGTACACAGTGGAAAATTACTCCAATAAAAAATAAAAATTAAATTTAAAAATCCAACGAAAGTAAGGAGACATCAGCTTGTGTGGGTTTGTCCGGGCACACTCCACTCTAATTTATAACCGAGAAACACCACAGGCCGCAAGGGCTTTTCCCTAGTTACCAGGGTGGGGAACATAGAAAGGCTGCCGCCCTCTGGCAGTTACCTGCAAAAGCAGTTTTAAAGCCTGTGCTAATGGTCATTTCATAGGAACAAGTACTGCAGAACTGTAAATGAAACCTGCCCTCAAAATGTCTTCAGGGAGGTAACGGCCAAAACATTTCAAAAGGTGACACGTACTTTAAGAGAACACTTTGAAGAACTAAGGGGTAATCACTGCTTGAAAAATAAAAAGGACATGCCTTAAAGCTCAATTTCAACGGATTATGAGGCACATGCGAATTCAACCACAAAGAGGTATCAGCTCACACTTGTCAGAATAACCATGAGCAAGAAAACTACAAACAATAAATGCTGAAGGTGTTGTGGAGAAATGCATACCCTCAACTTCAAGGGGGACGTAAGTTGGAAAGGGCCACGAATGAGAACAGAATGGAGGTGCCTTAAAAAGGTCAACATTGAGCTACCATATGATCCAGCAGGCCCACTCCTCCACCTGTAATCTAAGAAGAGAGCATTGGAAAGACACAGGCAGGCAAATCTGCATTGCCCAGTATTACAATAGCCAAGATATGGAAGTAACCAAAAAGACCACCAACAGATGGGTGGGCAAAGAAGAACTCCTCCATGTACAGATGGAATATTCGCTAGTGAAAAAAATGAAACAATGCCATTTGCAGCACCATAGATGAGTCTAGACGTAATCACGCCACATGTAGTAAGTGAGAAAGCAAAAGGCACATATCCTATCATATCACTTTTAGGAGTTACTTAAAAATTGATACCAATGAAGATATTTCCACAGAGAAAGGCAATCACAGATTCATTAAAAAACTTATGGTTCACCAAATAGAAAGGGATGAGGATTGGATACATTGCCATATTGGGGTTAAGAGAGATATACAAACCATGTGAAATATATAACCACCAAAGACGTACGGAAGACCAGGAGAAGACTACTCAACATTGTGTCATAACCTACATTGGCAAAGGATGCGAGGAAGAATAGATACACGTATATGTGTGAAAGAACCACATCTTGCACACCTAGAACAAACAAACCATTGTAATCAAATTTGCTGGGATAAAAAATAAAAAGTAAATTACAAATATGAACAAGAAGTAATGAGACATAAAGTTAAAGGGCTTTTTCCTGGCACATTCCATTCTAATATACAACCTAGAACACCACTTCCATTAAGGCTCTGTTTCCCTAGTAACCAAATTTGGTAAAGGAGAAATGCTGCCACCTTGTGGCCGTATCCTGCAAGAGCAGCTTTAAAGTCACAGCCAACGGTCACTTAACATTCACAAGGACTCAGGGCTGTAAAGGACACTTGCCCTAAATATTTGTGCTGAAGTAGGGAATGGGCAAAAAATTCAAAACAGGCAAATGTTTCAAGAAGAGATTAGGAAGAGTTAAGTTTTACTCACACTCTTTTTAAAAAAAAGGAAAATGGATAAAAGCTCAACCTCAGGGAGTGTTAGACGCATGCAATCTAATCTACAAAAAGTTTCAACTTACACCAGTCGACTGACCATCAGCAAAATGTCTACAAACAATAAATGCTGAAGGGGTTTTAGAGAACTGTGTACCCTCTGCCTGCTGGTGAGACGTAAAGGGGTAACAGCCAATAATGAGAACAGAAAGGAGCTGTGTTTAAAAGTAAAAATGGAGGTACTATTCAATCCAGCAGGCGCACCATTGGACCTCTCACCTGAGAAGACAAGAATCGAGAAGACACAGGCCGCAAAAGCTGCAGTGCAGCCTTATTCACAATAGCCAAGACAGTGAAGCAATCAAAATGTCCAACAACAGGTAAATGGATAAAGAAGAAGTGGTCCATGTACACAATGGAATATGAGCCATGGAAGACAATGAACCATTGCTCTTTGAGGCACCACAAATGAGTCTGGAGATAATCACGAAAGATGAGGTAAGTTGGAAAGCAAAAGACCTGTGTTCTATGATAGCACTTATAGGCGTTATCTAATAACTGACACAAATGAACATATTTCCACAGAGAAAGACACTCACAGACTTAGAAAACAAACTATGCTCATCTAAAACGACAGGTGGGGGGAATGGATAAATTAAGATTAGTGTTACTATATGTATACAAACACATATGATATACATATCTCAAAAAGACCAACCATATAGCAAGGGAAGTCTGCGGAACCCTCTGTAACATTTTACATGGGAAGAGGATCTGTACTTGAATAGACATATATAATGTACAAATGAACCAGATTGTGTACACCTAGGACAAACAATATTCTAAGCTTTACCCCAATTAAAACACTTTTAAAAACCAAGAAGAAATAATGACACATAAACTTGTGGGGGTATCGCCACGCACATTCCAATGGAATTTACAACCTAGGAACACGACTTCCAGAAAGGCTCTGCTGCCCTACTACCCAGATTTGGGAATGGAGAAATGCTGTCTCCTAGAGGCCACTTCCCACAACAGCAGCTTTAAACCCATTGCTAAAGGTCACTAAATATTCACCAAACTTGCAGTTCGGGAAATGACACCTGCTCTCTAAAAAAACGCTGGGGTGGAAAATCGACCAAATAATTCAAAAGAGGGCAACCTTCAAAGAAGACAATTTCAAGAGTTATATTGTACTGCCAATTGTTTCCTTTTTTTAACGGAAAAGAAAACGGCGGAGAAAAATGATGAGTTTTACGAATGTTCAAAGACATGCAAACCCAAATTACAAAAACCTATCAGCTCACAGCAGCCAGAAGGGCCATTAGCATAAATGCTGTAAACAATAAATGCTGAAGCGATTGTGGAGAAATGCGTACCCTGGACTCTAAGGGGGACGTGGTAAGAGCCACTAATGAAAACACAAAGAGGGTGCTTTGAAAAGGGAAACACGATGCTACCAGTCAATCAATCACACCCACTGCTGGGCCTATCACCTGAGAAAATGAGAATCAAAAAGTCACAGGCTGGCAATCCTGCACTCCAACAATATTTACCATAGCCAACACTTGGAAGCAATGAAAATGTCCATCAACCGAGGAATGCACAAAGAAGAAGTGGTCCACGTACACAGTGGAAAATTACTCCAATAAAAAATAAAAATTAAATTTAAAAATCCAACGAAAGTAAGGAGACATCAGCTTGTGTGGGTTTGTCCGGGCACACTCCACTCTAATTTATAACCGAGAAACACCACAGGCCGCAAGGGCTTTTCCCTAGTTACCAGGGTGGGGAACATAGAAAGGCTGCCGCCCTCTGGCAGTTACCTGCAAAAGCAGTTTTAAAGCCTGTGCTAATGGTCATTTCATAGGAACAAGTACTGCAGAACTGTAAATGAAACCTGCCCTCAAAATGTCTTCAGGGAGGTAACGGCCAAAACATTTCAAAAGGTGACACGTACTTTAAGAGAACACTTTGAAGAACTAAGGGGTAATCACTGCTTGAAAAATAAAAAGGACATGCCTTAAAGCTCAATTTCAACGGATTATGAGGCACATGCGAATTCAACCACAAAGAGGTATCAGCTCACACTTGTCAGAATAACCATGAGCAAGAAAACTACAAACAATAAATGCTGAAGGTGTTGTGGAGAAATGCATACCCTCAACTTCAAGGGGGACGTAAGTTGGAAAGGGCCACGAATGAGAACAGAATGGAGGTGCCTTAAAAAGGTCAACATTGAGCTACCATATGATCCAGCAGGCCCACTCCTCCACCTGTAATCTAAGAAGAGAGAATTGGAAAGACACAGGCTGGCAAATCTGCATTGCCCAGTATTACAGTAGCCAAGATATGGAAGTAACCAAAAAGACCACCAACAGATGGGTGGGCAAAGAAGAACTCCTCCATGTACAGATGGAATATTCGCTAGTGAAAAAAATGAAACAATGCCATTTGCAGCACCATAGATGAGTCTAGACGTAATCACGCCACGTGTACTAAGTGAGAAAGCAAAAGGCACATATCCTATCATATCACTTTCAGGAGTTACTTAAAAATTGATACCAATGAAGATGTTTCCACAGAGAAAGGCAATCACAGATTCATTAAAAAACTTATGGTTCACCAAATAGAAAGGGATGAGGATTGGATACATTGCCATATTGGGGTTAAGAGAGATATACAAACCATGTGAAATATATAACCACCAAAGACGTACGGAAGACCAGGAGAAGACTACTCAACATTGTGTCATAACCTACATTGGCAAAGGATGCGAGGAAGAATAGATACACGTATATGTGTGAAAGAACCACATCTTGCACACCTAGAACAAACAAACCATTGTAATCAAATTTGCTGGGATAAAAAATAAAAAGTAAATTACAAATATGAACACGAAGTAATGAGACATAAAGTTAAAGGGCTTTTTCCTGGCACATTCCATTCTAATATACAACCTAGAACACCACTTCCATTAAGGCTCTGTTTCCCTAGTAACCAAATTTGGTAAAGGAGAAATGCTGCCACCTTGTGGCCGTATCCTGCAAGAGCAGCTTTAAAGTCACAGCCAACGGTCACTTAACATTCACAAGGACTCAGGGCTGTAAAGGACACTTGCCCTAAATATTTGTGCTGAAGTAGGGAATGGGCAAAAAATTCAAAACAGGCAAATGTTTCAAGAAGAGATTAGGAAGAGTTAAGTTTTACTCACACTCTTTTTAAAAAAAAGGAAAATGGATAAAAGCTCAACCTCAGGGAGTGTTAGACGCATGCAATCTAATCTACAAAAAGTTTCAACTTACACCAGTCGACTGACCATCAGCAAAATGTCTACAAACAATAAATGCTGAAGGGGTTTTAGAGAACTGTGTACCCTCTGCCTGCTGGTGAGACGTAAAGGGGTAACAGCCAATAATGAGAACAGAAAGGAGCTGTGTTTAAAAGTAAAAATGGAGGTACTATTCAATCCAGCAGGCGCACCATTGGACCTCTCACCTGAGAAGACAAGAATCGAGAAGACACAGGCCGCAAAAGCTGCAGTGCAGCCTTATTCACAATAGCCAAGACAGTGAAGCAATCAAAATGTCCAACAACAGGTAAATGGATAAAGAAGAAGTGGTCCATGTACACAATGGAATATGAGCCATGGAAGACAATGAACCATTGCTCTTTGAGGCACCACAAATGAGTCTGGAGATAATCACGAAAGATGAGGTAAGTTGGAAAGCAAAAGACCTGTGTTCTATGATAGCACTTATAGGCGTTATCTAATAACTGACACAAATGAACATATTTCCACAGAGAAAGACACTCACAGACTTAGAAAACAAACTATGCTCATCTAAAACGACAGGTGGGGGGAATGGATAAATTAAGATTAGTGTTACTATATGTATACAAACACATATGATATACATATCTCAAAAAGACCAACCATATAGCAAGGGAAGTCTGCGGAACCCTCTGTAACATTTTACATGGGAAGAGGATCTGTACTTGAATAGACATATATAATGTACAAACGAACCAGATTGTGTACACCTAGGACAAACAATATTCTAAGCTTTACCCCAATTAAAACACTTTTAAAAACCAAGAAGAAATAATGACACATAAACTTGTGGGGGTTTCTCCACGCACATTCCAATGTAATTTACAACCTAGGAACACGACTTCCAGAAAGGCTCTGCTGCCCTACTACCCAGATTTGGGAATGGAGAAATGCTGCCTCCTAGAGGCCACTTCCCACAACAGCAGCTTTAAACCCATTGCTAAAGGTCACTAAATATTCACCAAACTTGCAGTTCGGGAAATGACACCTGCTCTCTAAAAAAACGCTGGGGTGGAAAATCGACCAAATAATTCAAAAGAGGGCAACCTTCCAAGAAGACAATTTCAAGAGTTATATTGTACTGCCAATTGTTTCCTTTTTTTAACGGAAAAGAAAACGGCGGAGAAAAATGATGAGTTTTACGAATGTTCAAAGACATGCAAACCCAAATTACAAAAACCTATCAGCTCACAGCAGCCAGAAGGGCCATTAGCATCAATGCTGTAAACAATAAATGCTGAAGCGATTGTGGAGAAATGCGTACCCTCGATTCTAAGGGGGACGTGGTAAGAGCCACTAATGAAAACACAAAGAAGGTGCTTTGAAAAGGGAAACACGGTGCTACCAGTCAATCAATCACACCCACTGCTGGGCCTATCACCTGAGAACATGAGAATCAAAAAGTCACAGGCTGGCAATCCTGCACTCCAACAATATTTACCATAGCCAACACTTGGAAGCAATGAAAATGTCCATCAACCGAGGAATGCACAAAGAAGAAGTGGTCCACGTACACAGTGGAAAATTACTCCAATAAAAAATAAAAATTAAATTTAAAAATCCAACGAAAGTAAGGAGACATCAGCTTGTGTGGGTTTGTCCGGGCACACTCCACTCTAATTTATAACCGAGAAACACCACAGGCCGCAAGGGCTTTTCCCTAGTTACCAGGGTGGGGAACATAGAAAGGCTGCCGCCCTCTGGCAGTTACCTGCAAAAGCAGTTTTAAAGCCTGTGCTAATGGTCATTTCATAGGAACAAGTACTGCAGAACTGTAAATGAAACCTGCCCTCAAAATGTCTTCAGGGAGGTAACGGCCAAAACATTTCAAAAGGTGACACGTACTTTAAGAGAACACTTTGAAGAACTAAGGGGTAATCACTGCTTGAAAAATAAAAAGGACATGCCTTAAAGCTCAATTTCAACGGATTATGAGGCACATGCGAATTCAACCACAAAGAGGTATCAGCTCACACTTGTCAGAATAACCATGAGCAAGAAAACTACAAACAATAAATGCTGAAGGTGTTGTGGAGAAATGCATACCCTCAACTTCAAGGGGGACGTAAGTTGGAAAGGGCCACGAATGAGAACAGAATGGAGGTGCCTTAAAAAGGTCAACATTGAGCTACCATATGATCCAGCAGGCCCACTCCTCCACCTGTAATCTAAGAAGAGAGCATTGGAAAGACACAGGCAGGCAAATCTGCATTGCCCAGTATTACAATAGCCAAGATATGGAAGTAACCAAAAAGACCACCAACAGATGGGTGGGCAAAGAAGAACTCCTCCATGTACAGATGGAATATTCGCTAGTGAAAAAAATGAAACAATGCCATTTGCAGCACCATAGATGAGTCTAGACGTAATCACGCCACATGTAGTAAGTGAGAAAGCAAAAGGCACATATCCTATCATATCACTTTTAGGAGTTACTTAAAAATTGATACCAATGAAGATATTTCCACAGAGAAAGGCAATCACAGATTCATTAAAAAACTTATGGTTCACCAAATAGAAAGGGATGAGGATTGGATACATTGCCATATTGGGGTTAAGAGAGATATACAAACCATGTGAAATATATAACCACCAAAGACGTACGGAAGACCAGGAGAAGACTACTCAACATTGTGTCATAACCTACATTGGCAAAGGATGCGAGGAAGAATAGATACACGTATATGTGTGAAAGAACCACATCTTGCACACCTAGAACAAACAAACCATTGTAATCAAATTTGCTGGGATAAAAAATAAAAAGTAAATTACAAATATGAACAAGAAGTAATGAGACATAAAGTTAAAGGGCTTTTTCCTGGCACATTCCATTCTAATATACAACCTAGAACACCACTTCCATTAAGGCTCTGTTTCCCTAGTAACCAAATTTGGTAAAGGAGAAATGCTGCCACCTTGTGGCCGTATCCTGCAAGAGCAGCTTTAAAGTCACAGCCAACGGTCACTTAACATTCACAAGGACTCAGGGCTGTAAAGGACACTTGCCCTAAATATTTGTGCTGAAGTAGGGAATGGGCAAAAAATTCAAAACAGGCAAATGTTTCAAGAAGAGATTAGGAAGAGTTAAGTTTTACTCACACTCTTTTTAAAAAAAAGGAAAATGGATAAAAGCTCAACCTCAGGGAGTGTTAGACGCATGCAATCTAATCTACAAAAAGTTTCAACTTACACCAGTCGACTGACCATCAGCAAAATGTCTACAAACAATAAATGCTGAAGGGGTTTTAGAGAACTGTGTACCCTCTGCCTGCTGGTGAGACGTAAAGGGGTAACAGCCAATAATGAGAACAGAAAGGAGCTGTGTTTAAAAGTAAAAATGGAGGTACTATTCAATCCAGCAGGCGCACCATTGGACCTCTCACCTGAGAAGACAAGAATCGAGAAGACACAGGCCGCAAAAGCTGCAGTGCAGCCTTATTCACAATAGCCAAGACAGTGAAGCAATCAAAATGTCCAACAACAGGTAAATGGATAAAGAAGAAGTGGTCCATGTACACAATGGAATATGAGCCATGGAAGACAATGAACCATTGCTCTTTGAGGCACCACAAATGAGTCTGGAGATAATCACGAAAGATGAGGTAAGTTGGAAAGCAAAAGACCTGTGTTCTATGATAGCACTTATAGGCGTTATCTAATAACTGACACAAATGAACATATTTCCACAGAGAAAGACACTCACAGACTTAGAAAACAAACTATGCTCATCTAAAACGACAGGTGGGGGGAATGGATAAATTAAGATTAGTGTTACTATATGTATACAAACACATATGATATACATATCTCAAAAAGACCAACCATATAGCAAGGGAAGTCTGCGGAACCCTCTGTAACATTTTACATGGGAAGAGGATCTGTACTTGAATAGACATATATAATGTACAAATGAACCAGATTGTGTACACCTAGGACAAACAATATTCTAAGCTTTACCCCAATTAAAACACTTTTAAAAACCAAGAAGAAATAATGACACATAAACTTGTGGGGGTTTCTCCACGCACATTCCAATGTAATTTACAACCTAGGAACACGACTTCCAGAAAGGCTCTGCTGCCCTACTACCCAGATTTGGGAATGGAGAAATGCTGCCTCCTAGAGGCCACTTCCCACAACAGCAGCTTTAAACCCATTGCTAAAGGTCACTAAATATTCACCAAACTTGCAGTTCGGGAAATGACACCTGCTCTCTAAAAAAACGCTGGGGTGGAAAATCGACCAAATAATTCAAAAGAGGGCAACCTTCCAAGAAGACAATTTCAAGAGTTATATTGTACTGCCAATTGTTTCCTTTTTTTAACGGAAAAGAAAACGGCGGAGAAAAATGATGAGTTTTACGAATGTTCAAAGACATGCAAACCCAAATTACAAAAACCTATCAGCTCACAGCAGCCAGAAGGGCCATTAGCATCAATGCTGTAAACAATAAATGCTGAAGCGATTGTGGAGAAATGCGTACCCTCGATTCTAAGGGGGACGTGGTAAGAGCCACTAATGAAAACACAAAGAAGGTGCTTTGAAAAGGGAAACACGGTGCTACCAGTCAATCAATCACACCCACTGCTGGGCCTATCACCTGAGAAAATGAGAATCAAAAAGTCACAGGCTGGCAATCCTGCACTCCAACAATATTTACCATAGCCAACACTTGGAAGCAATGAAAATGTCCATCAACCGAGGAATGCACAAAGAAGAAGTGGTCCACGTACACAGTGGAAAATTACTCCAATAAAAAATAAAAATTAAATTTAAAAATCCAACGAAAGTAAGGAGACATCAGCTTGTGTGGGTTTGTCCGGGCACACTCCACTCTAATTTATAACCGAGAAACACCACAGGCCGCAAGGGCTTTTCCCTAGTTACCAGGGTGGGGAACATAGAAAGGCTGCCGCCCTCTGGCAGTTACCTGCAAAAGCAGTTTTAAAGCCTGTGCTAATGGTCATTTCATAGGAACAAGTACTGCAGAACTGTAAATGAAACCTGCCCTCAAAATGTCTTCAGGGAGGTAACGGCCAAAACATTTCAAAAGGTGACACGTACTTTAAGAGAACACTTTGAAGAACTAAGGGGTAATCACTGCTTGAAAAATAAAAAGGACATGCCTTAAAGCTCAATTTCAACGGATTATGAGGCACATGCGAATTCAACCACAAAGAGGTATCAGCTCACACTTGTCAGAATAACCATGAGCAAGAAAACTACAAACAATAAATGCTGAAGGTGTTGTGGAGAAATGCATACCCTCAACTTCAAGGGGGACGTAAGTTGGAAAGGGCCACGAATGAGAACAGAATGGAGGTGCCTTAAAAAGGTCAACATTGAGCTACCATATGATCCAGCAGGCCCACTCCTCCACCTGTAATCTAAGAAGAGAGCATTGGAAAGACACAGGCAGGCAAATCTGCATTGCCCAGTATTACAATAGC
Source organism: Balaenoptera borealis (assembly GCF_965194805.1). Classification (NCBI taxonomy): domain Eukaryota; kingdom Metazoa; phylum Chordata; class Mammalia; order Artiodactyla; family Balaenopteridae; genus Balaenoptera; species Balaenoptera borealis. The sequence continues at coordinate 73,077,967 of NC_138873.1, read as the reverse complement.
CAAGATATGGAAGTAACCAAAAAGACCACCAACAGATGGGTGGGCAAAGAAGAACTCCTCCATGTACAGATGGAATATTCGCTAGTGAAAAAAATGAAACAATGCCATTTGCAGCACCATAGATGAGTCTAGACGTAATCACGCCACATGTAGTAAGTGAGAAAGCAAAAGGCACATATCCTATCATATCACTTTTAGGAGTTACTTAAAAATTGATACCAATGAAGATATTTCCACAGAGAAAGGCAATCACAGATTCATTAAAAAACTTATGGTTCACCAAATAGAAAGGGATGAGGATTGGATACATTGCCATATTGGGGTTAAGAGAGATATACAAACCATGTGAAATATATAACCACCAAAGACGTACGGAAGACCAGGAGAAGACTACTCAACATTGTGTCATAACCTACATTGGCAAAGGATGCGAGGAAGAATAGATACACGTATATGTGTGAAAGAACCACATCTTGCACACCTAGAACAAACAAACCATTGTAATCAAATTTGCTGGGATAAAAAATAAAAAGTAAATTACAAATATGAACAAGAAGTAATGAGACATAAAGTTAAAGGGCTTTTTCCTGGCACATTCCATTCTAATATACAACCTAGAACACCACTTCCATTAAGGCTCTGTTTCCCTAGTAACCAAATTTGGTAAAGGAGAAATGCTGCCACCTTGTGGCCGTATCCTGCAAGAGCAGCTTTAAAGTCACAGCCAACGGTCACTTAACATTCACAAGGACTCAGGGCTGTAAAGGACACTTGCCCTAAATATTTGTGCTGAAGTAGGGAATGGGCAAAAAATTCAAAACAGGCAAATGTTTCAAGAAGAGATTAGGAAGAGTTAAGTTTTACTCACACTCTTTTTAAAAAAAAGGAAAATGGATAAAAGCTCAACCTCAGGGAGTGTTAGACGCATGCAATCTAATCTACAAAAAGTTTCAACTTACACCAGTCGACTGACCATCAGCAAAATGTCTACAAACAATAAATGCTGAAGGGGTTTTAGAGAACTGTGTACCCTCTGCCTGCTGGTGAGACGTAAAGGGGTAACAGCCAATAATGAGAACAGAAAGGAGCTGTGTTTAAAAGTAAAAATGGAGGTACTATTCAATCCAGCAGGCGCACCATTGGACCTCTCACCTGAGAAGACAAGAATCGAGAAGACACAGGCCGCAAAAGCTGCAGTGCAGCCTTATTCACAATAGCCAAGACAGTGAAGCAATCAAAATGTCCAACAACAGGTAAATGGATAAAGAAGAAGTGGTCCATGTACACAATGGAATATGAGCCATGGAAGACAATGAACCATTGCTCTTTGAGGCACCACAAATGAGTCTGGAGATAATCACGAAAGATGAGGTAAGTTGGAAAGCAAAAGACCTGTGTTCTATGATAGCACTTATAGGCGTTATCTAATAACTGACACAAATGAACATATTTCCACAGAGAAAGACACTCACAGACTTAGAAAACAAACTATGCTCATCTAAAACGACAGGTGGGGGGAATGGATAAATTAAGATTAGTGTTACTATATGTATACAAACACATATGATATACATATCTCAAAAAGACCAACCATATAGCAAGGGAAGTCTGCGGAACCCTCTGTAACATTTTACATGGGAAGAGGATCTGTACTTGAATAGACATATATAATGTACAAACGAACCAGATTGTGTACACCTAGGACAAACAATATTCTAAGCTTTACCCCAATTAAAACACTTTTAAAAACCAAGAAGAAATAATGACACATAAACTTGTGGGGGTTTCTCCACGCACATTCCAATGTAATTTACAACCTAGGAACACGACTTCCAGAAAGGCTCTGCTGCCCTACTACCCAGATTTGGGAATGGAGAAATGCTGCCTCCTAGAGGCCACTTCCCACAACAGCAGCTTTAAACCCATTGCTAAAGGTCACTAAATATTCACCAAACTTGCAGTTCGGGAAATGACACCTGCTCTCTAAAAAAACGCTGGGGTGGAAAATCGACCAAATAATTCAAAAGAGGGCAACCTTCCAAGAAGACAATTTCAAGAGTTATATTGTACTGCCAATTGTTTCCTTTTTTTAACGGAAAAGAAAACGGCGGAGAAAAATGATGAGTTTTACGAATGTTCAAAGACATGCAAACCCAAATTACAAAAACCTATCAGCTCACAGCAGCCAGAAGGGCCATTAGCATCAATGCTGTAAACAATAAATGCTGAAGCGATTGTGGAGAAATGCGTACCCTCGATTCTAAGGGGGACGTGGTAAGAGCCACTAATGAAAACACAAAGAAGGTGCTTTGAAAAGGGAAACACGGTGCTACCAGTCAATCAATCACACCCACTGCTGGGCCTATCACCTGAGAAAATGAGAATCAAAAAGTCACAGGCTGGCAATCCTGCACTCCAACAATATTTACCATAGCCAACACTTGGAAGCAATGAAAATGTCCATCAACCGAGGAATGCACAAAGAAGAAGTGGTCCACGTACACAGTGGAAAATTACTCCAATAAAAAATAAAAATTAAATTTAAAAATCCAACGAAAGTAAGGAGACATCAGCTTGTGTGGGTTTGTCCGGGCACACTCCACTCTAATTTATAACCGAGAAACACCACAGGCCGCAAGGGCTTTTCCCTAGTTACCAGGGTGGGGAACATAGAAAGGCTGCCGCCCTCTGGCAGTTACCTGCAAAAGCAGTTTTAAAGCCTGTGCTAATGGTCATTTCATAGGAACAAGTACTGCAGAACTGTAAATGAAACCTGCCCTCAAAATGTCTTCAGGGAGGTAACGGCCAAAACATTTCAAAAGGTGACACGTACTTTAAGAGAACACTTTGAAGAACTAAGGGGTAATCACTGCTTGAAAAATAAAAAGGACATGCCTTAAAGCTCAATTTCAACGGATTATGAGGCACATGCGAATTCAACCACAAAGAGGTATCAGCTCACACTTGTCAGAATAACCATGAGCAAGAAAACTACAAACAATAAATGCTGAAGGTGTTGTGGAGAAATGCATACCCTCAACTTCAAGGGGGACGTAAGTTGGAAAGGGCCACGAATGAGAACAGAATGGAGGTGCCTTAAAAAGGTCAACATTGAGCTACCATATGATCCAGCAGGCCCACTCCTCCACCTGTAATCTAAGAAGAGAGCATTGGAAAGACACAGGCAGGCAAATCTGCATTGCCCAGTATTACAATAGCCAAGATATGGAAGTAACCAAAAAGACCACCAACAGATGGGTGGGCAAAGAAGAACTCCTCCATGTACAGATGGAATATTCGCTAGTGAAAAAAATGAAACAATGCCATTTGCAGCACCATAGATGAGTCTAGACGTAATCACGCCACATGTAGTAAGTGAGAAAGCAAAAGGCACATATCCTATCATATCACTTTTAGGAGTTACTTAAAAATTGATACCAATGAAGATATTTCCACAGAGAAAGGCAATCACAGATTCATTAAAAAACTTATGGTTCACCAAATAGAAAGGGATGAGGATTGGATACATTGCCATATTGGGGTTAAGAGAGATATACAAACCATGTGAAATATATAACCACCAAAGACGTACGGAAGACCAGGAGAAGACTACTCAACATTGTGTCATAACCTACATTGGCAAAGGATGCGAGGAAGAATAGATACACGTATATGTGTGAAAGAACCACATCTTGCACACCTAGAACAAACAAACCATTGTAATCAAATTTGCTGGGATAAAAAATAAAAAGTAAATTACAAATATGAACAAGAAGTAATGAGACATAAAGTTAAAGGGCTTTTTCCTGGCACATTCCATTCTAATATACAACCTAGAACACCACTTCCATTAAGGCTCTGTTTCCCTAGTAACCAAATTTGGTAAAGGAGAAATGCTGCCACCTTGTGGCCGTATCCTGCAAGAGCAGCTTTAAAGTCACAGCCAACGGTCACTTAACATTCACAAGGACTCAGGGCTGTAAAGGACACTTGCCCTAAATATTTGTGCTGAAGTAGGGAATGGGCAAAAAATTCAAAACAGGCAAATGTTTCAAGAAGAGATTAGGAAGAGTTAAGTTTTACTCACACTCTTTTTAAAAAAAAGGAAAATGGATAAAAGCTCAACCTCAGGGAGTGTTAGACGCATGCAATCTAATCTACAAAAAGTTTCAACTTACACCAGTCGACTGACCATCAGCAAAATGTCTACAAACAATAAATGCTGAAGGGGTTTTAGAGAACTGTGTACCCTCTGCCTGCTGGTGAGACGTAAAGGGGTAACAGCCAATAATGAGAACAGAAAGGAGCTGTGTTTAAAAGTAAAAATGGAGGTACTATTCAATCCAGCAGGCGCACCATTGGACCTCTCACCTGAGAAGACAAGAATCGAGAAGACACAGGCCGCAAAAGCTGCAGTGCAGCCTTATTCACAATAGCCAAGACAGTGAAGCAATCAAAATGTCCAACAACAGGTAAATGGATAAAGAAGAAGTGGTCCATGTACACAATGGAATATGAGCCATGGAAGACAATGAACCATTGCTCTTTGAGGCACCACAAATGAGTCTGGAGATAATCACGAAAGATGAGGTAAGTTGGAAAGCAAAAGACCTGTGTTCTATGATAGCACTTATAGGCGTTATCTAATAACTGACACAAATGAACATATTTCCACAGAGAAAGACACTCACAGACTTAGAAAACAAACTATGCTCATCTAAAACGACAGGTGGGGGGAATGGATAAATTAAGATTAGTGTTACTATATGTATACAAACACATATGATATACATATCTCAAAAAGACCAACCATATAGCAAGGGAAGTCTGCGGAACCCTCTGTAACATTTTACATGGGAAGAGGATCTGTACTTGAATAGACATATATAATGTACAAATGAACCAGATTGTGTACACCTAGGACAAACAATATTCTAAGCTTTACCCCAATTAAAACACTTTTAAAAACCAAGAAGAAATAATGACACATAAACTTGTGGGGGTATCGCCACGCACATTCCAATGGAATTTACAACCTAGGAACACGACTTCCAGAAAGGCTCTGCTGCCCTACTACCCAGATTTGGGAATGGAGAAATGCTGTCTCCTAGAGGCCACTTCCCACAACAGCAGCTTTAAACCCATTGCTAAAGGTCACTAAATATTCACCAAACTTGCAGTTCGGGAAATGACACCTGCTCTCTAAAAAAACGCTGGGGTGGAAAATCGACCAAATAATTCAAAAGAGGGCAACCTTCAAAGAAGACAATTTCAAGAGTTATATTGTACTGCCAATTGTTTCCTTTTTTTAACGGAAAAGAAAACGGCGGAGAAAAATGATGAGTTTTACGAATGTTCAAAGACATGCAAACCCAAATTACAAAAACCTATCAGCTCACAGCAGCCAGAAGGGCCATTAGCATAAATGCTGTAAACAATAAATGCTGAAGCGATTGTGGAGAAATGCGTACCCTCGACTCTAAGGGGGACGTGGTAAGAGCCACTAATGAAAACACAAAGAAGGTGCTTTGAAAAGGGAAACACGGTGCTACCAGTCAATCAATCACACCCACTGCTGGGCCTATCTCCTGAGAAAATGAGAATCAAAAAGTCACAGGCTGGCAATCCTGCACTCCAACAATATTTACCATAGCCAACACTTGGAAGCAATGAAAATGTCCATCAACCGAGGAATGCACAAAGAAGAAGTGGTCCACGTACACAGTGGAAAATTACTCCAATAAAAAATAAAAATTAAATTTAAAAATCCAACGAAAGTAAGGAGACATCAGCTTGTGTGGGTTTGTCCGGGCACACTCCACTCTAATTTATAACCGAGAAACACCACAGGCCGCAAGGGCTTTTCCCTAGTTACCAGGGTGGGGAACATAGAAAGGCTGCCGCCCTCTGGCAGTTACCTGCAAAAGCAGTTTTAAAGCCTGTGCTAATGGTCATTTCATAGGAACAAGTACTGCAGAACTGTAAATGAAACCTGCCCTCAAAATGTCTTCAGGGAGGTAACGGCCAAAACATTTCAAAAGGTGACACGTACTTTAAGAGAACACTTTGAAGAACTAAGGGGTAATCACTGCTTGAAAAATAAAAAGGACATGCCTTAAAGCTCAATTTCAACGGATTATGAGGCACATGCGAATTCAACCACAAAGAGGTATCAGCTCACACTTGTCAGAATAACCATGAGCAAGAAAACTACAAACAATAAATGCTGAAGGTGTTGTGGAGAAATGCATACCCTCAACTTCAAGGGGGACGTAAGTTGGAAAGGGCCACGAATGAGAACAGAATGGAGGTGCCTTAAAAAGGTCAACATTGAGCTACCATATGATCCAGCAGGCCCACTCCTCCACCTGTAATCTAAGAAGAGAGCATTGGAAAGACACAGGCAGGCAAATCTGCATTGCCCAGTATTACAATAGCCAAGATATGGAAGTAACCAAAAAGACCACCAACAGATGGGTGGGCAAAGAAGAACTCCTCCATGTACAGATGGAATATTCGCTAGTGAAAAAAATGAAACAATGCCATTTGCAGCACCATAGATGAGTCTAGACGTAATCACGCCACATGTAGTAAGTGAGAAAGCAAAAGGCACATATCCTATCATATCACTTTTAGGAGTTACTTAAAAATTGATACCAATGAAGATATTTCCACAGAGAAAGGCAATCACAGATTCATTAAAAAACTTATGGTTCACCAAATAGAAAGGGATGAGGATTGGATACATTGCCATATTGGGGTTAAGAGAGATATACAAACTATGTGAAATATATAACCACCAAAGACGTACGGAAGACCAGGAGAAGACTACTCAACATTGTGTCATAACCTACATTGGCAAAGGATGCGAGGAAGAATAGATACACGTATATGTGTGAAAGAACCACATCTTGCACACCTAGAACAAACAAACCATTGTAATCAAATTTGCTGGGATAAAAAATAAAAAGTAAATTACAAATATGAACAAGAAGTAATGAGACATAAAGTTAAAGGGCTTTTTCCTGGCACATTCCATTCTAATATACAACCTAGAACACCACTTCCATTAAGGCTCTGTTTCCCTAGGAACCAAATTTGGTAAAGGAGAAATGCTGCCACCTTGTGGCCGTATCCTGCAAGAGCAGCTTTAAAGTCACAGCCAACGGTCACTTAACATTCACAAGGACTCAGGGCTGTAAAGGACACTTGCCCTAAATATTTGTGCTGAAGTAGGGAATGGGCAAAAAACTCAAAACAGGCAAATGTTTCAAGAAGAGATTAGGAAGAGTTAAGTTTTACTCACACTCTTTTTAAAAAAAAGGAAAATGGATAAAAGCTCAACCTCAGGGAGTGTTAGACGCATGCAATCTAATCTACAAAAAGTTTCAACTTACACCAGTCGACTGACCATCAGCAAAATGTCTACAAACAATAAATGCTGAAGGGGTTTTAGAGAACTGTGTACCCTCTGCCTGCTGGTGAGACGTAAAGGGGTAACAGCCAATAATGAGAACAGAAAGGAGCTGTGTTTAAAAGTAAAAATGGAGGTACTATTCAATCCAGCAGGCGCACCATTGGACCTCTCACCTGAGAAGACAAGAATCGAGAAGACACAGGCCGCAAAAGCTGCAGTGCAGCCTTATTCACAATAGCCAAGACAGTGAAGCAATCAAAATGTCCAACAACAGGTAAATGGATAAAGAAGAAGTGGTCCATGTACACAATGGAATATGAGCCATGGAAGACAATGAACCATTGCTCTTTGAGGCACCACAAATGAGTCTGGAGATAATCACGAAAGATGAGGTAAGTTGGAAAGCAAAAGACCTGTGTTCTATGATAGCACTTATAGGCGTTATCTAATAACTGACACAAATGAACATATTTCCACAGAGAAAGACACTCACAGACTTAGAAAACAAACTATGCTCATCTAAAACGACAGGTGGGGGGAATGGATAAATTAAGATTAGTGTTACTATATGTATACAAACACATATGATATACATATCTCAAAAAGACCAACCATATAGCAAGGGAAGTCTGCGGAACCCTCTGTAACATTTTACATGGGAAGAGGATCTGTACTTGAATAGACATATATAATGTACAAATGAACCAGATTGTGTACACCTAGGACAAACAATATTCTAAGCTTTACCCCAATTAAAACACTTTTAAAAACCAAGAAGAAATAATGACACATAAACTTGTGGGGGTTTCTCCACGCACATTCCAATGTAATTTACAACCTAGGAACACGACTTCCAGAAAGGCTCTGCTGCCCTACTACCCAGATTTGGGAATGGAGAAATGCTGCCTCCTAGAGGCCACTTCCCACAACAGCAGCTTTAAACCCATTGCTAAAGGTCACTAAATATTCACCAAACTTGCAGTTCGGGAAATGACACCTGCTCTCTAAAAAAACGCTGGGGTGGAAAATCGACCAAATAATTCAAAAGAGGGCAACCTTCCAAGAAGACAATTTCAAGAGTTATATTGTACTGCCAATTGTTTCCTTTTTTTAACGGAAAAGAAAACGGCGGAGAAAAATGATGAGTTTTACGAATGTTCAAAGACATGCAAACCCAAATTACAAAAACCTATCAGCTCACAGCAGCCAGAAGGGCCATTAGCATCAATGCTGTAAACAATAAATGCTGAAGCGATTGTGGAGAAATGCGTACCCTCGATTCTAAGGGGGACGTGGTAAGAGCCACTAATGAAAACACAAAGAAGGTGCTTTGAAAAGGGAAACACGGTGCTACCAGTCAATCAATCACACCCACTGCTGGGCCTATCACCTGAGAAAATGAGAATCAAAAAGTCACAGGCTGGCAATCCTGCACTCCAACAATATTTACCATAGCCAACACTTGGAAGCAATGAAAATGTCCATCAACCGAGGAATGCACAAAGAAGAAGTGGTCCACGTACACAGTGGAAAATTACTCCAATAAAAAATAAAAATTAAATTTAAAAATCCAACGAAAGTAAGGAGACATCAGCTTGTGTGGGTTTGTCCGGGCACACTCCACTCTAATTTATAACCGAGAAACACCACAGGCCGCAAGGGCTTTTCCCTAGTTACCAGGGTGGGGAACATAGAAAGGCTGCCGCCCTCTGGCAGTTACCTGCAAAAGCAGTTTTAAAGCCTGTGCTAATGGTCATTTCATAGGAACAAGTACTGCAGAACTGTAAATGAAACCTGCCCTCAAAATGTCTTCAGGGAGGTAACGGCCAAAACATTTCAAAAGGTGACACGTACTTTAAGAGAACACTTTGAAGAACTAAGGGGTAATCACTGCTTGAAAAATAAAAAGGACATGCCTTAAAGCTCAATTTCAACGGATTATGAGGCACATGCGAATTCAACCACAAAGAGGTATCAGCTCACACTTGTCAGAATAACCATGAGCAAGAAAACTACAAACAATAAATGCTGAAGGTGTTGTGGAGAAATGCATACCCTCAACTTCAAGGGGGACGTAAGTTGGAAAGGGCCACGAATGAGAACAGAATGGAGGTGCCTTAAAAAGGTCAACATTGAGCTACCATATGATCCAGCAGGCCCACTCCTCCACCTGTAATCTAAGAAGAGAGCATTGGAAAGACACAGGCAGGCAAATCTGCATTGCCCAGTATTACAATAGCCAAGATATGGAAGTAACCAAAAAGACCACCAACAGATGGGTGGGCAAAGAAGAACTCCTCCATGTACAGATGGAATATTCGCTAGTGAAAAAAATGAAACAATGCCATTTGCAGCACCATAGATGAGTCTAGACGTAATCACGCCACATGTAGTAAGTGAGAAAGCAAAAGGCACATATCCTATCATATCACTTTTAGGAGTTACTTAAAAATTGATACCAATGAAGATATTTCCACAGAGAAAGGCAATCACAGATTCATTAAAAAACTTATGGTTCACCAAATAGAAAGGGATGAGGATTGGATACATTGCCATATTGGGGTTAAGAGAGATATACAAACCATGTGAAATATATAACCACCAAAGACGTACGGAAGACCAGGAGAAGACTACTCAACATTGTGTCATAACCTACATTGGCAAAGGATGCGAGGAAGAATAGATACACGTATATGTGTGAAAGAACCACATCTTGCACACCTAGAACAAACAAACCATTGTAATCAAATTTGCTGGGATAAAAAATAAAAAGTAAATTACAAATATGAACAAGAAGTAATGAGACATAAAGTTAAAGGGCTTTTTCCTGGCACATTCCATTCTAATATACAACCTAGAACACCACTTCCATTAAGGCTCTGTTTCCCTAGGAACCAAATTTGGTAAAGGAGAAATGCTGCCACCTTGTGGCCGTATCCTGCAAGAGCAGCTTTAAAGTCACAGCCAACGGTCACTTAACATTCACAAGGACTCAGGGCTGTAAAGGACACTTGCCCTAAATATTTGTGCTGAAGTAGGGAATGGGCAAAAAACTCAAAACAGGCAAATGTTTCAAGAAGAGATTAGGAAGAGTTAAGTTTTACTCACACTCTTTTTAAAAAAAAGGAAAATGGATAAAAGCTCAACCTCAGGGAGTGTTAGACGCATGCAATCTAATCTACAAAAAGTTTCAACTTACACCAGTCGACTGACCATCAGCAAAATGTCTACAAACAATAAATGCTGAAGGGGTTTTAGAGAACTGTGTACCCTCTGCCTGCTGGTGAGACGTAAAGGGGTAACAGCCAATAATGAGAACAGAAAGGAGCTGTGTTTAAAAGTAAAAATGGAGGTACTATTCAATCCAGCAGGCGCACCATTGGACCTCTCACCTGAGAAGACAAGAATCGAGAAGACACAGGCCGCAAAAGCTGCAGTGCAGCCTTATTCACAATAGCCAAGACAGTGAAGCAATCAAAATGTCCAACAACAGGTAAATGGATAAAGAAGAAGTGGTCCATGTACACAATGGAATATGAGCCATGGAAGACAATGAACCATTGCTCTTTGAGGCACCACAAATGAGTCTGGAGATAATCACGAAAGATGAGGTAAGTTGGAAAGCAAAAGACCTGTGTTCTATGATAGCACTTATAGGCGTTATCTAATAACTGACACAAATGAACATATTTCCACAGAGAAAGACACTCACAGACTTAGAAAACAAACTATGCTCATCTAAAACGACAGGTGGGGGGAATGGATAAATTAAGATTAGTGTTACTATATGTATACAAACACATATGATATACATATCTCAAAAAGACCAACCATATAGCAAGGGAAGTCTGCGGAACCCTCTGTAACATTTTACATGGGAAGAGGATCTGTACTTGAATAGACATATATAATGTACAAATGAACCAGATTGTGTACACCTAGGACAAACAATATTCTAAGCTTTACCCCAATTAAAACACTTTTAAAAACCAAGAAGAAATAATGACACATAAACTTGTGGGGGTTTCTCCACGCACATTCCAATGTAATTTACAACCTAGGAACACGACTTCCAGAAAGGCTCTGCTGCCCTACTCCCCAGATTTGGGAATGGAGAAATGCTGCCTCCTAGAGGCCACTTCCCACAACAGCAGCTTTAAACCCATTGCTAAAGGTCACTAAATATTCACCAAACTTGCAGTTCGGGAAATGACACCTGCTCTCTAAAAAAACGCTGGGGTGGAAAATCGACCAAATAATTCAAAAGAGGGCAACCTTCCAAGAAGACAATTTCAAGAGTTATATTGTACTGCCAATTGTTTCCTTTTTTTAACGGAAAAGAAAACGGCGGAGAAAAATGATGAGTTTTACGAATGTTCAAAGACATGCAAACCCAAATTACAAAAACCTATCAGCTCACAGCAGCCAGAAGGGCCATTAGCATCAATGCTGTAAACAATAAATGCTGAAGCGATTGTGGAGAAATGCGTACCCTCGATTCTAAGGGGGACGTGGTAAGAGCCACTAATGAAAACACAAAGAAGGTGCTTTGAAAAGGGAAACACGGTGCTACCAGTCAATCAATCACACCCACTGCTGGGCCTATCACCTGAGAAAATGAGAATCAAAAAGTCACAGGCTGGCAATCCTGCACTCCAACAATATTTACCATAGCCAACACTTGGAAGCAATGAAAATGTCCATCAACCGAGGAATGCACAAAGAAGAAGTGGTCCACGTACACAGTGGAAAATTACTCCAATAAAAAATAAAAATTAAATTTAAAAATCCAACGAAAGTAAGGAGACATCAGCTTGTGTGGGTTTGTCCGGGCACACTCCACTCTAATTTATAACCGAGAAACACCACAGGCCGCAAGGGCTTTTCCCTAGTTACCAGGGTGGGGAACATAGAAAGGCTGCCGCCCTCTGGCAGTTACCTGCAAAAGCAGTTTTAAAGCCTGTGCTAATGGTCATTTCATAGGAACAAGTACTGCAGAACTGTAAATGAAACCTGCCCTCAAAATGTCTTCAGGGAGGTAACGGCCAAAACATTTCAAAAGGTGACACGTACTTTAAGAGAACACTTTGAAGAACTAAGGGGTAATCACTGCTTGAAAAATAAAAAGGACATGCCTTAAAGCTCAATTTCAACGGATTATGAGGCACATGCGAATTCAACCACAAAGAGGTATCAGCTCACACTTGTCAGAATAACCATGAGCAAGAAAACTACAAACAATAAATGCTGAAGGTGTTGTGGAGAAATGCATACCCTCAACTTCAAGGGGGACATAAGTTGGAAAGGGCCACGAATGAGAACAGAATGGAGGTGCCTTAAAAAGGTCAACATTGAGCTACCATATGATCCAGCAGGCCCACTCCTCCACCTGTAATCTAAGAAGAGAGCATTGGAAAGACACAGGCAGGCAAATCTGCATTGCCCAGTATTACAATAGCCAAGATATGGAAGTAACCAAAAAGACCACCAACAGATGGGTGGGCAAAGAAGAACTCCTCCATGTACAGATGGAATATTCGCTAGTGAAAAAAATGAAACAATGCCATTTGCAGCACCATAGATGAGTCTAGACGTAATCACGCCACGTGTAGTAAGTGAGAAAGCAAAAGGCACATATCCTATCATATCACTTTTAGGAGTTACTTAAAAATTGATACCAATGAAGATATTTCCACAGAGAAAGGCAATCACAGATTCATTAAAAAACTTATGTTTCACCAAATAGAAAGGGATGAGGATTGGATACATTGCCATATTGGGGTTAAGAGAGATATACAAACCATGTGAAATATATAACCACCAAAGACGTACGGAAGACCAGGAGAAGACTACTCAACATTGTGTCATAACCTACATTGGCAAAGGATGCGAGGAAGAATAGATACACGTATATGTGTGAAAGAACCACATCTTGCACACCTAGAACAAACAAACCATTGTAATCAAATTTGCTGGGATAAAAAATAAAAAGTAAATTACAAATATGAACACAAAGTAATGAGACATAAAGTTAAAGGGCTTTTTCCTGGCACATTCCATTCTAATATACAACCTAGAACACCACTTCCATTAAGGCTCTGTTTCCCTAGGAACCAAATTTGGTAAAGGAGAAATGCTGCCACCTTGTGGCCGTATCCTGCAAGAGCAGCTTTAAAGTCACAGCCAATGGTCACTTAACATTCACAAGGACTCAGGGCTGTAAAGGACACTTGCCCTAAATATTTGTGCTGAAGTAGGGAATGGGCAAAAAATTCAAAACAGGCAAATGTTTCAAGAAGAGATTAGGAAGAGTTAAGCTTTACTCACACTCTTTTTAAAAAAAAGGAAAATGGATAAAAGCTCAACCTCAGGGAGTGTTAGACGCATGCAATCTAATCTACAAAAAGTTTCAACTTACACCAGTCGACTGACCATCAGCAAAAAGTCTACAAACAATAAATGCTGAAGGGGTTTTAGAGAACTGTGTACCCTCTGCCTGCTGGTGAGACGTAAAGGGGTAACAGCCAATAATGAGAACAGAAAGGAGCTGTGTATAAAAGTAAAAATGGAGGTACTATTCAATCCAGCAGGCGCACCATTGGACCTCTCACCTGAGAAGACAAGAATCGAGAAGACACAGGCCGCAAAAGCTGCAGTGCAGCCTTATTCACAATAGCCAAGACAGTGAAGCAATCAAAATGTCCAACAACAGGTAAATGGATAAAGAAGAAGTGGTCCATGTACACAATGGAATATGAGCCATGGAAGACAATGAACCATTGCTCTTTGAGGCACCACAAATGAGTCTGGAGATAATCATGAAAGATGAGGTAAGTTGGAAAGCAAAAGACCTGTGTTCTATGATAGCACTTATAGGCGTTATCTAATAACTGACACAAATGAACATATTTCCACAGAGAAAGACACTCACAGATTTAGAAAACAAACTATGCTCATCTAAAACTACCGGTGGAGGGAATGGATAAATTAAGATTAGTGTTACTATATGTATACAAACACATATGATATACATATCTCAAAAAGACCAACCATATAGCAAGGGAAGTCTGCGGAACCCTCTGTAACATTTTACATGGGAAGAGGATCTGTACTTGAATAGACATATATAATGTACAAATGAATCAGATTGTGTACACCTAGGACAAACAATATTCTAAGCTTTACCCCAATTAAAACACTTTTAAAAACCAAGAAGAAATAATGACACATAAACTTATGGGGGTTTCTCCACGCACATTCCAATGTAATTTACAACCTAGGAACACGACTTCCAGAAAGGCTCTGCTGCCCTACTCCCCAGATTTGGGAATGGAGAAATGCTGCCTCCTTGAGGCCACTTCCCACAACAGCAGCTTTAAACCCATTGCTAAAGGTCACTAAATATTCACCAAACTTGCAGTTCGGGAAATGACACCTGCTCTCTAAAAAAACGCTGGGGTGGAAAATCGACCAAATAACTCAAAAGAGGGCAACCTTCCAAGAAGACAGTTTCAAGAGTTATATCGTACTGACAATTGTTTCCTTTTTTTAACGGAAAAGAAAACGGCAGAGAAAAATGATGAGTTTTACGAATTTTCAAAGACATGCAAACCCAAATTACAAAAACCTATCAGCTCACAGCAGCCAGAAGGGCCATTAGCATCAATGCTGTAAACAATAAATGCTGAAGCGATTGTGGAGAAATGCGTACCCTCGATTCTAAGGGGCACGTGGTAAGAGCCACTAATGAAAACACAAAGAAGGTGCTTTGAAAAGGGAAACACGGTGCTACCAGTCAATCAATCACACCCACTGCTGGGCCTATCACCTGAGAAAATGAGAATCAAAAAGTCACAGGCTGGCAATCCTGCACTCCAACAATATTTACCATAGCCAACACTTGGAAGCAATGAAAATGTCCATCAACCGAGGAATGCACAAAGAAGAAGTGGTCCACGTACACAGTGGAAAATTACTCCAATAAAAAATAAAAATTAAATTTAAAAATCCAACAAAAGTAAGGAGACATCAGCTTGTGTGGGTTTGTCCGGGCACACTCCACTCTAATTTATAACCGAGAAACACCACAGGCCGCAAGGGCTTTTCCCTAGTTACCAGGGTGGGGAACATAGAAAGGCTGCCGCCCTCTGGCAGTTACCTGCAAAAGCAGTTTTAAAGCCTGTGCTAATGGTCATTTCATAGGAACAAGTACTGCAGAACTGTAAATGAAACCTGCCCTCAAAATGTCTTCAGGGAGGTAACGGCCAAAACATTTCAAAAGGTGACACGTACTTTAAGAGAACACTTTGAAGAACTAAGGGGTAATCACTGCTTGAAAAATAAAAAGGACATGCCTTAAAGCTCAATTTCAACGGATTATGAGGCACATGCGAATTCAACCACAAAGAGGTATCAGCTCACACTTGTCAGAATAACCATGAGCAAGAAAACTACAAACAATAAATGCTGAAGGTGTTGTGGAGAAATGCATACCCTCAACTTCAAGGGGGACGTAAGTTGGAAAGGGCCACGAATGAGAACAGAATGGAGGTGCCTTAAAAAGGTAAACATTGTGCTACCATATGATCCAGCAGGCCCACTCCTCCACCTATAATCTAAGAAGAGAGAATTGGAAAGACACAGGCAGGCAAATCTGCATTGCCCAGTATTACAATAGCCAAGATATGGAAGTAACCAAAAAGACCACCAACAGATGGGTGGGCAAAGAAGAACTCCTCCATGTACAGATGGAATATTCGCTAGTGAAAAAAATGAAACAATGCCATTTGCAGCACCATAGATGAGTCTAGACGTAATCACGCCACGTGTACTAAGTGAGAAAGCAAAAGGCACATATCCTATCATATCACTTTCAGGAGTTACTTAAAAATTGATACCAATGAAGATATTTCCACAGAGAAAGGCAATCACAGATTCATTAAAAAACTTATGGTTCACCAAATAGAAAGGGATGAGGATTGGATACATTGCCATATTGGGGTTAACAGAGATATACAAACCATGTGAAATATATAACCCCCAAAGACGTACGGAAGACCAGGAGAAGACTACTCAACATTGTGTCATAACCTACATTGGCAAAGGATGCGAGGAAGAATAGATACATGTATATGTGTGAAAGAACCACATCTTGCACACCTAGAACAAACAAACCATTGTAATCAAATTTGCTGGGATAAAAAATAAAAAGTAAATTACAAATACGAACAAGAAGTAATGAGACATAAATTTAAAGGGCTTTTTCCTGGCACATTCCATTCTAATATACAACCTCGAACACCACTTCCATTAAGGCTCTGTTTCCCTAGGAACCAAATTTGGTAAAGGAGAAATGCTGCCACCTAGTGGCCGTTTCCTGCAAGAGTAGCTTTAAAGTCACAGCCAATGGTCACTTAACATTCACAAGGACTCAGGGTTGTAAAGGACACTTGCCCTAAATATTTGTGCTGAAGTAGGGAATGGACAAAAAATTCAAAACAGGCAAATGTTTCAAGAAGAGATTAGGAAGAGTTAAGTTTTACTCACACTCTTTTTAAAAAAAAGGAAAATGGATAAAAGCTCAACCTCAGGGAGTTTTAGACGCATGCAATCTAATCTACCAAAAGTTTCAACTTACACCAGTCGGCTGACCATCAGCAAAAAGTCTACAAACAATAAATGCTGAAGGGGTTTTAGAGAACTGTGTACCCTCTGCCTGCTGGTGAGACGTAAAGGGGTAACAGCCAATAATGAGAACAGAAAGGAGCTGCGTTTAAAAGTAAAAATGGAGGTACTATTCAATCCAGCAGGCGCACCATTGGACCTCTCACCTGAGAAGACAATCGAGAAGACACAGGCCGCAAAAGCTGCAGTGCAGCCTTATTCACAATAGCCAAGACAGTGAAGCAATCAAAATGTCCAACAACAGGTAAATGGATAAAGAAGAAGTGGTCCGTGTACACAATGGAATATTAGCCATGGAAGACAATGAACCATTGCTCTTTGAGGCACCACAAATGAGTCTGGAGATAATCACGAAAGATGAGGTAAGTTGGAAAGCAAAAGACCTGTGTTCTATGATAGGACTTATAGGCGTTATCTAATAACTGACACAAATGAACATATTTCCACAGAGAAAGACACTCACAGATTTAGAAAACAAACTATGCTCATCTAAAACGACAGGTGGGGGGAATGGATAAATTAAGATTAGTGTTACTATACGTATACAAACACATATGATATACATATCTCAAAAAGACCAACCATATAGCAAGGGACGTCTGCGGAACCCTCTGTAACATTTTACATGGGAAGAGGATCTGTACTTGAATAGACATATATAATGTACAAATGAACCAGATTGTGTACACCTAGGACAAACAATATTCTAAGCTTTACCCCAATTAAAACACTTTTAAAAACCAAGAAGAAATAATGACACATAAACTTATGGGGGTTTCTCCACGCACATTCCAATGTAATTTACAACCTAGGAACACGACTTCCAGAAAGCTCTGCTGCCCTACTCCCCAGATTTGGGAATGGAGAAATGCTGCCTCCTTGAGGCCACTTCCCACAACAGCAGCTTTAAACCCATTGCTAAAGGTCACTAAATATTCACCAAACTTGCAGTTCGGGAAATGACACCTGCTCTCTAAAAAAACGCTGGGGTGGAAAATCGACCAAATAACTCAAAAGAGGGCAACCTTCCAAGAAGACAATTTCAAGAGTTATATCGTACTGCCAATTGTTTCCTTTTTTTAACGGAAAAGAAAACGGCGGAGAAAAATGATGAGTTTTACGAATTTTCAAAGACATGCAAACCCAAATTACAAAAACCTATCAGCTCACAGCAGCCAGAAGGGCCATTAGCATCAATGCTGTAAACAATAAATGCTGAAGCGATTGTGGAGAAATGCGTACCCTCGATTCTAAGGGGGACGTGGTAAGAGCCACTAATGAAAACACAAAGAAGGTGCTTTGAAAGGGAAACACGGTGCTACCAGTCAATCAATCACACCCACTGCTGGGCCTATCACCTGAGAAAATGAGAATCAAAAAGTCACAGGCTGGCAATCCTGCACTCCAACAATATTTACCATAGCCAACACTTGGAAGCAATGAAAATGTCCATCAACCGAGGAATGCACAAAGAAGAAGTGGTCCACGTACACAGTGGAAAATTACTCCAATAAAAAATAAAAATTAAATTTAAAAATCCAACGAAAGTAAGGAGACATCAGCTTGTGTGGGTTTGTCCGGGCACACTCCACTCTAATTTATAACCGAGAAACACCACAGGCCGCCAGGGCTTTTCCCTAGTTACCAGGGTGGGGAACATAGAAAGGCTGCCGCCCTCTGGCAGTTACCTGCAAAAGCAGTTTTAAAGCCTGTGCTAATGGTCATTTCATAGGAACAAGTACTGCAGAACTGTAAATGAAACCTGCCCTCAAAATGTCTTCAGGGAGGTAACGGCCAAAACATTTCAAAAGGTGACACGTACTTTAAGAGAACACTTTGAAGAACTAAGGGGTAATCACTGCTTGAAAAATAAAAAGGACATGCCTTAAAGCTCAATTTCAACGGATTATGAGGCACATGCGAATTCAACCACAAAGAGGTATCAGCTCACACTTGTCAGAATAACCATGAGCAAGAAAACTACAAACAATAAATGCTGAAGGTGTTGTGGAGAAATGCATACCCTCAACTTCAAGGGGGACGTAAGTTGGAAAGGGCCACGAATGAGAACAGAATGGAGGTGCCTTAAAAAGGTAAACATTGTGCTACCATATGATCCAGCAGGCCCACTCCTCCACCTATAATCTAAGAAGAGAGAATTGGAAAGACACAGGCAGGCAAATCTGCATTGCCCAGTATTACAATAGCCAAGATATGGAAGTAACCAAAAAGACCACCAACAGATGGGTGGGCAAAGAAGAACTCCTCCATGTACAGATGGAATATTCGCTAGTGAAAAAAATGAAACAATGCCATTTGCAGCACCATAGATGAGTCTAGACGTAATCACGCCACGTGTACTAAGTGAGAAAGCAAAAGGCACATATCCTATCATATCACTTTCAGGAGTTACTTAAAAATTGATACCAATGAAGATATTTCCACAGAGAAAGGCAATCACAGATTCATTAAAAAACTTATGGTTCACCAAATAGAAAGGGATGAGGACTGGATACATTGCCATATTGGGGTTAACAGAGATATACAAACCATGTGAAATATATAACCCCCAAAGACGTACGGAAGACCAGGAGAAGACTACTCAACATTGTGTCATAACCTACATTGGCAAAGGATGCGAGGAAGAATAGATACATGTATATGTGTGAAAGAACCACATCTTGCACACCTAGAACAAACAAACCATTGTAATCAAATTTGCTGGGATAAAAAATAAAAAGTAAATTACAAATACGAACAAGAAGTAATGAGACATAAAGTTAAAGGGCTTTTTCCTGGCACATTCCATTCTAATATACAACCTCGAACACCACTTCCATTAAGGCTCTGTTTCCCTAGGAACCAAATTTGGTAAAGGAGAAATGCTGCCACCTAGTGGCCGTTTCCTGCAAGAGTAGCTTTAAAGTCACAGCCAATGGTCACTTAACATTCACAAGGACTCAGGGTTGTAAAGGACACTTGCCCTAAATATTTGTGCTGAAGTAGGGAATGGACAAAAAATTCAAAACAGGCAAATGTTTCAAGAAGAGATTAGGAAGAGTTAAGTTTTACTCACACTCTTTTTAAAAAAAAGGAAAATGGATAAAAGCTCAACCTCAGGGAGTTTTAGACGCATGCAATCTAATCTACCAAAAGTTTCAACTTACACCAGTCGGCTGACCATCAGCAAAAAGTCTACAAACAATAAATGCTGAAGGGGTTTTAGAGAACTGTGTACCCTCTGCCTGCTGGTGAGACGTAAAGGGGTAACAGCCAATAATGAGAACAGAAAGGAGCTGCGTTTAAAAGTAAAAATGGAGGTACTATTCAATCCAGCAGGCGCACCATTGGACCTCTCACCTGAGAAGACAATCGAGAAGACACAGGCCGCAAAAGCTGCAGTGCAGCCTTATTCACAATAGCCAAGACAGTGAAGCAATCAAAATGTCCAACAACAGGTAAATGGATAAAGAAGAAGTGGTCCGTGTACACAATGGAATATTAGCCATGGAAGACAATGAACCATTGCTCTTTGAGGCACCACAAATGAGTCTGGAGATAATCACGAAAGATGAGGTAAGTTGGAAAGCAAAAGACCTGTGTTCTATGATAGGACTTATAGGCGTTATCTAATAACTGACACAAATGAACATATTTCCACAGAGAAAGACACTCACAGATTTAGAAAACAAACTATGCTCATCTAAAACGACAGGTGGGGGGAATGGATAAATTAAGATTAGTGTTACTATACGTATACAAACACATATGATATACATATCTCAAAAAGACCAACCATATAGCAAGGGACGTCTGCGGAACCCTCTGTAACATTTTACATGGGAAGAGGATCTGTACTTGAATAGACATATATAATGTACAAATGAACCAGATTGTGTACACCTAGGACAAACAATATTCTAAGCTTTACCCCAATTAAAACACTTTTAAAAACCAAGAAGAAATAATGACACATAAACTTATGGGGGTTTCTCCACGCACATTCCAATGTAATTTACAACCTAGGAACACGACTTCCAGAAAGCTCTGCTGCCCTACTCCCCAGATTTGGGAATGGAGAAATGCTGCCTCCTTGAGGCCACTTCCCACAACAGCAGCTTTAAACCCATTGCTAAAGGTCACTAAATATTCACCAAACTTGCAGTTCGGGAAATGACACCTGCTCTCTAAAAAAACGCTGGGGTGGAAAATCGACCAAATAACTCAAAAGAGGGCAACCTTCCAAGAAGACAATTTCAAGAGTTATATCGTACTGCCAATTGTTTCCTTTTTTTAACGGAAAAGAAAACGGCGGAGAAAAATGATGAGTTTTACGAATTTTCAAAGACATGCAAACCCAAATTACAAAAACCTATCAGCTCACAGCAGCCAGAAGGGCCATTAGCATCAATGCTGTAAACAATAAATGCTGAAGCGATTGTGGAGAAATGCGTACCCTCGATTCTAAGGGGGACGTGGTAAGAGCCACTAATGAAAACACAAAGAAGGTGCTTTGAAAGGGAAACACGGTGCTACCAGTCAATCAATCACACCCACTGCTGGGCCTATCACCTGAGAAAATGAGAATCAAAAAGTCACAGGCTGGCAATCCTGCACTCCAACAATATTTACCATAGCCAACACTTGGAAGCAATGAAAATGTCCATCAACCGAGGAATGCACAAAGAAGAAGTGGTCCACGTACACAGTGGAAAATTACTCCAATAAAAAATAAAAATTAAATTTAAAAATCCAACGAAAGTAAGGAGACATCAGCTTGTGTGGGTTTGTCCGGGCACACTCCACTCTAATTTATAACCGAGAAACACCACAGGCCGCCAGGGCTTTTCCCTAGTTACCAGGGTGGGGAACATAGAAAGGCTGCCGCCCTCTGGCAGTTACCTGCAAAAGCAGTTTTAAAGCCTGTGCTAATGGTCATTTCATAGGAACAAGTACTGCAGAACTGTAAATGAAACCTGCCCTCAAAATGTCTTCAGGGAGGTAACGGCCAAAACATTTCAAAAGGTGACACGTACTTTAAGAGAACACTTTGAAGAACTAAGGGGTAATCACTGCTTGAAAAATAAAAAGGACATGCCTTAAAGCTCAATTTCAACGGATTATGAGGCACATGCGAATTCAACCACAAAGAGGTATCAGCTCACACTTGTCAGAATAACCATGAGCAAGAAAACTACAAACAATAAATGCTGAAGGTGTTGTGGAGAAATGCATACCCTCAACTTCAAGGGGGACGTAAGTTGGAAAGGGCCACGAATGAGAACAGAATGGAGGTGCCTTAAAAAGGTAAACATTGTGCTACCATATGATCCAGCAGGCCCACTCCTCCACCTATAATCTAAGAAGAGAGAATTGGAAAGACACAGGCAGGCAAATCTGCATTGCCCAGTATTACAATAGCCAAGATATGGAAGTAACCAAAAAGACCACCAACAGATGGGTGGGCAAAGAAGAACTCCTCCATGTACAGATGGAATATTCGCTAGTGAAAAAAATGAAACAATGCCATTTGCAGCACCATAGATGAGTCTAGACGTAATCACGCCACGTGTAGTAAGTGAGAAAGCAAAAGGCACATATCCTATCATATCACTTTCAGGAGTTACTTAAAAATTGATACCAATGAAGATATTTCCACAGAGAAAGGCAATCACAGATTCATTAAAAAACTTATGGTTCACCAAATAGAAAGGGATGAGGATTGGATACATTGCCATATTGGGGTTAACAGAGATATACAAACCATGTGAAATATATAACCCCCAAAGACGTACAGAAGACCAGGAGAAGACTACTCAACATTGTGTCATAACCTACATTGGCAAAGGATGCGAGGAAGAATAGATACATGTATATGTGTGAAAGAACCACATCTTGCACACCTAGAACAAACAAACCATTGTAATCAAATTTGCTGGGATAAAAAATAAAAAGTAAATTACAAATACGAACAAGAAGTAATGAGACATAAAGTTAAAGGGCTTTTTCCTGGCACATTCCATTCTAATATACAACCTCGAACACCACTTCCATTAAGGCTCTGTTTCCCTAGGAACCAAATTTGGTAAAGGAGAAATGCTGCCACCTAGTGGCCGTTTCCTGCAAGAGCAGCTTTAAAGTCACAGCTAATGGTCACTTAACATTCACAAGGACTCAGGGCTGTAAAGGACACTTGCCCTAAATATTTGTGCTGAAGTAGGGAATGGGCAAAAAATTCAAAACAGGCAAATGTTTCAAGAAGAGATTAGGAAGAGTTAAGTTTTACTCACACTCTTTTTAAAAAAAAGGAAAATGGATAAAAGCTCAACCTCAGGGAGTGTTAGACGCATGC
The DNA here is from genome assembly GCF_965194805.1 of Balaenoptera borealis. Lineage (NCBI taxonomy): Eukaryota > Metazoa > Chordata > Mammalia > Artiodactyla > Balaenopteridae > Balaenoptera > Balaenoptera borealis. The sequence continues at coordinate 73,054,514 of NC_138873.1, read as the reverse complement.
AATCTAATCTACAAAAAGTTTCAACTTACACCAGTCGGCTGACCATCAGCAAAAAGTCTACAAACAATAAATGCTGAAGGGGTTTTAGAGAACTGTGTACCCTCTGCCTGCTGGTGAGACGTAAAGGGGTAACAGCCAATAATGAGAACAGAAAGGAGCTGCGTTTAAAAGTAAAAATGGAGGTACTATTCAATCCAGCAGGCGCACCATTGGACCTCTCACCTGAGAAGACAATCGAGAAGACACAGGCCGCAAAAGCTGCAGTGCAGCCTTATTCACAATAGCCAAGACAGTGAAGCAATCAAAATGTCCAACAACAGGTAAATGGATAAAGAAGAAGTGGTCCGTGTACACAATGGAATATTAGCCATGGAAAACAATGAACCATTGCTCTTTGAGGCACAACAAATGAGTCTGGAGATAATCACGAAAGATGAGGTAAGTTGGAAAGCAAAAGACCTGTGTTCTATGATAGCACTTATAGGCGTTATCTAATAACTGACACAAATGAACATATTTCCACAGAGAAAGACACTCACAGATTTAGAAAACAAACTATGCTCATCTAAAACGACAGGTGGGGGGAATGGATAAATTAAGATTAGTGTTACTATACGTATACAAACACATATGATATACATATCTCAAAAAGACCAACCATATAGCAAGGGAAGTCTGCAGAACCCTCTGTAACATTTTACATGGGAAGAGGATCTGTACTTGAATAGACATATATAATGTACAAATGAACCAGATTGTGTACACCTAGGACAAACAATATTCTATGCTTTACCCCAATTAAAACACTTTTAAAAACCAAGAAGAAATAATGACACATAAACTTATGGGGGTTTCTCCACGCACATTCCAATGTAATTTACAACCTAGGAACACGACTTCCAGAAAGGCTCTGCTGCCCTACTCCCCAGATTTGGGAATGGAGAAATGCTGCCTCCTTGAGGCCACTTCCCACAACAGCAGCTTTAAACCCATTGCTAAAGGTCACTAAATATTCACCAAACTTGCAGTTCGGGAAATGACACCTGCTCTCTAAAAAAACGCTGGGGTGGAAAATCGACCAAATAACTCAAAAGAGGGCAACCTTCCAAGAAGACAATTTCAAGAGTTATATCGTACTGCCAATTGTTTCCTTTTTTTAACGGAAAAGAAAACGGCGGAGAAAAATGATGAGTTTTACGAATTTTCAAAGACATGCAAACCCAAATTACAAAAACCTATCAGCTCACAGCAGCCAGAAGGGCCATTAGCATCAATGCTGTAAACAATAAATGCTGAAGCGATTGTGGAGAAATGCGTACCCTCGATTCTAAGGGGGACGTGGTAAGAGCCACTAATGAAAACACAAAGAAGGTGCTTTGAAAAGGGAAACACGGTGCTACCAGTCAATCAATCACACCCACTGCTGGGCCTATCACCTGAGAAAATGAGAATCAAAAAGTCGCAGGCTGGCAATCCTGCACTCCAACAATATTTACCATAGCCAACACTTGGAAGCAATGAAAATGTCCATCAACCGAGGAATGCACAAAGAAGAAGTGGTCCACGTACACAGTGGAAAATTACTCCAATAAAAAATAAAAATTAAATTTAAAAATCCAACAAAAGTAAGGAGACATCAGCTTGTGTGGGTTTGTCCGGGCACACTCCACTCTAATTTATAACCGAGAAACACCACAGGCCGCCAGGGCTTTTCCCTAGTTCCCAGGGTGGGGAACATAGAAAGGCTGCCGCCCTCTGGCAGTTACCTGCAAAAGCAGTTTTAAAGCCTGTGCTAATGGTCATTTCATAGGAACAAGTACTGCAGAACTGTAAATGAAACCTGCCCTCAAAATGTCTTCAGGGAGGTAACGGCCAAAATATTTCAAAAGGTGACACGTACGTTAAGAGAACACTTTGAAGAACTAAGGGGTAATCACTGCTTGAAAAATAAAAAGGACATGCCTTAAAGCTCAATTTCAACGGATTATGAGGCACATGCGAATTCAACCACAAAGAGGTATCAGCTCACACTTGTCAGAATAACCATGAGCAAGAAAACTACAAACAATAAATGCTGAAGGTGTTGTGGAGAAATGCATACCCTCAACTTCAAGGGGGACGTAAGTTGGAAAGGGCCACGAATGAGAACAGAATGGAGGTGCCTTAAAAAGGTAAACATTGTGCTACCATATGATCCAGCAGGCCCACTCCTCCACCTATAATCTAAGAAGAGAGAATTGGAAAGACACAGGCAGGCAAATCTGCATTGCCCAGTATTACAATAGCCAAGATATGGAAGTAACCAAAAAGACCACCAACAGATGGGTGGGCAAAGAAGAACTCCTCCATGTACAGATGGAATATTCGCTAGTGAAAAAAATGAAACAATGCCATTTGCAGCACCATAGATGAGTCTAGACGTAATCACGCCACGTGTAGTAAGTGAGAAAGCAAAAGGCACATATCCTATCATATCACTTTCAGGAGTTACTTAAAAATTGATACCAATGAAGATATTTCCACAGAGAAAGGCAATCACAGATTCATTAAAAAACTTATGGTTCACCAAATAGAAAGGGATGAGGATTGGATACATTGCCATATTGGGGTTAACAGAGATATACAAACCATGTGAAATATATAACCCCCAAAGACGTACAGAAGACCAGGAGAAGACTACTCAACATTGTGTCATAACCTACATTGGCAAAGGATGCGAGGAAGAATAGATACATGTATATGTGTGAAAGAACCACATCTTGCACACCTAGAACAAACAAACCATTGTAATCAAATTTGCTGGGATAAAAAATAAAAAGTAAATTACAAATACGAACAAGAAGTAATGAGACATAAAGTTAAAGGGCTTTTTCCTGGCACATTCCATTCTAATATACAACCTCGAACACCACTTCCATTAAGGCTCTGTTTCCCTAGGAACCAAATTTGGTAAAGGAGAAATGCTGCCACCTAGTGGCCGTTTCCTGCAAGAGCAGCTTTAAAGTCACAGCTAATGGTCACTTAACATTCACAAGGACTCAGGGCTGTAAAGGACACTTGCCCTAAATATTTGTGCTGAAGTAGGGAATGGGCAAAAAATTCAAAACAGGCAAATGTTTCAAGAAGAGATTAGGAAGAGTTAAGTTTTACTCACACTCTTTTTAAAAAAAAGGAAAATGGATAAAAGCTCAACCTCAGGGAGTGTTAGACGCATGCAATCTAATCTACAAAAAGTTTCAACTTACACCAGTCGGCTGACCATCAGCAAAAAGTCTACAAACAATAAATGCTGAAGGGGTTTTAGAGAACTGTGTACCCTCTGCCTGCTGGTGAGACGTAAAGGGGTAACAGCCAATAATGAGAACAGAAAGGAGCTGCGTTTAAAAGTAAAAATGGAGGTACTATTCAATCCAGCAGGCGCACCATTGGACCTCTCACCTGAGAAGACAATCGAGAAGACACAGGCCGCAAAAGCTGCAGTGCAGCCTTATTCACAATAGCCAAGACAGTGAAGCAATCAAAATGTCCAACAACAGGTAAATGGATAAAGAAGAAGTGGTCCGTGTACACAATGGAATATTAGCCATGGAAAACAATGAACCATTGCTCTTTGAGGCACAACAAATGAGTCTGGAGATAATCACGAAAGATGAGGTAAGTTGGAAAGCAAAAGACCTGTGTTCTATGATAGCACTTATAGGCGTTATCTAATAACTGACACAAATGAACATATTTCCACAGAGAAAGACACTCACAGATTTAGAAAACAAACTATGCTCATCTAAAACGACAGGTGGGGGGAATGGATAAATTAAGATTAGTGTTACTATACGTATACAAACACATATGATATACATATCTCAAAAAGACCAACCATATAGCAAGGGAAGTCTGCGGAACCCTCTGTAACATTTTACATGGGAAGAGGATCTGTACTTGAATAGACATATATAATGTACAAATGAACCAGATTGTGTACACCTAGGACAAACAATATTCTAAGCTTTACCCCAATTAAAACACTTTTAAAAACCAAGAAGAAATAATGACACATAAACTTATGGGGGTTTCTCCACGCACATTCCAATGTAATTTACAACCTAGGAACACGACTTCCAGAAAGGCTCTGCTGCCCTACTCCCCAGATTTGGGAATGGAGAAATGCTGCCTCCTTGAGGCCACTTCCCACAACAGCAGCTTTAAACCCATTGCTAAAGGTCACTAAATATTCACCAAACTTGCAGTTCCGGAAATGACACCTGCTCTCTAAAAAAACGCTGGGGTGGAAAATCGACCAAATAACTCAAAAGAGGGCAACCTTCCAAGAAGACAATTTCAAGAGTTATATCGTACTGCCAATTGTTTCCTTTTTTTAACGGAAAAGAAAACGGCGGAGAAAAATGATGAGTTTTATGAATTTTCAAAGACATGCAAACCCAAATTACAAAAACCTATCAGCTCACAGCAGCCAGAAGGGCCATTAGCATCAATGCTGTAAACAATAAATGCTGAAGCGATTGTGGAGAAATGCGTACCCTCGATTCTAAGGGGGACGTGGTAAGAGCCACTAATGAAAACACAAAGAAGGTGCTTTGAAAAGGGAAACACGGTGCTACCAGTCAATCAATCACACCCACTGCTGGGCCTATCACCTGAGAAAATGAGAATCAAAAAGTCGCAGGCTGGCAATCCTGCACTCCAACAATATTTACCATAGCCAACACTTGGAAGCAATGAAAATGTCCATCAACCGAGGAATGCACAAAGAAGAAGTGGTCCACGTACACAGTGGAAAATTACTCCAATAAAAAATAAAAATTAAATTTAAAAATCCAACAAAAGTAAGGAGACATCAGCTTGTGTGGGTTTGTCCGGGCACACTCCACTCTAATTTATAACCGAGAAACACCACAGGCCGCCAGGGCTTTTCCCTAGTTCCCAGGGTGGGGAACATAGAAAGGCTGCCGCCCTCTGGCAGTTACCTGCAAAAGCAGTTTTAAAGCCTGTGCTAATGGTCATTTCATAGGAACAAGTACTGCAGAACTGTAAATGAAACCTGCCCTCAAAATGTCTTCAGGGAGGTAACGGCCAAAATATTTCAAAAGGTGACACGTACGTTAAGAGAACACTTTGAAGAACTAAGGGGTAATCACTGCTTGAAAAATAAAAAGGACATGCCTTAAAGCTCAATTTCAACGGATTATGAGGCACATGCGAATTCAACCACAAAGAGGTATCAGCTCACACTTGTCAGAATAACCATGAGCAAGAAAACTACAAACAATAAATGCTGAAGGTGTTGTGGAGAAATGCATACCCTCAACTTCAAGGGGGACGTAAGTTGGAAAGGGCCACGAATGAGAACAGAATGGAGGTGCCTTAAAAAGGTAAACATTGTGCTACCATATGATCCAGCAGGCCCACTCCTCCACCTATAATCTAAGAAGAGAGAATTGGAAAGACACAGGCAGGCAAATCTGCATTGCCCAGTATTACAATAGCCAAGATATGGAAGTAACCAAAAAGACCACCAACAGATGGGTGGGCAAAGAAGAACTCCTCCATGTACAGATGGAATATTCGCTAGTGAAAAAAATGAAACAATGCCATTTGCAGCACCATAGATGAGTCTAGACGTAATCACGCCACGTGTAGTAAGTGAGAAAGCAAAAGGCACATATCCTATCATATCACTTTCAGGAGTTACTTAAAAATTGATACCAATGAAGATATTTCCACAGAGAAAGGCAATCACAGATTCATTAAAAAACTTATGGTTCACCAAATAGAAAGGGATGAGGATTGGATACATTGCCATATTGGGGTTAACAGAGATATACAAACCATGTGAAATATATAACCCCCAAAGACGTACAGAAGACCAGGAGAAGACTACTCAACATTGTGTCATAACCTACATTGGCAAAGGATGCGAGGAAGAATAGATACATGTATATGTGTGAAAGAACCACATCTTGCACACCTAGAACAAACAAACCATTGTAATCAAATTTGCTGGGATAAAAAATAAAAAGTAAATTACAAATACGAACAAGAAGTAATGAGACATAAAGTTAAAGGGCTTTTTCCTGGCACATTCCATTCTAATATACAACCTCGAACACCACTTCCATTAAGGCTCTGTTTCCCTAGGAACCAAATTTGGTAAAGGAGAAATGCTGCCACCTAGTGGCCGTTTCCTGCAAGAGCAGCTTTAAAGTCACAGCTAATGGTCACTTAACATTCACAAGGACTCAGGGCTGTAAAGGACACTTGCCCTAAATATTTGTGCTGAAGTAGGGAATGGGCAAAAAATTCAAAACAGGCAAATGTTTCAAGAAGAGATTAGGAAGAGTTAAGTTTTACTCACACTCTTTTTAAAAAAAAGGAAAATGGATAAAAGCTCAACCTCAGGGAGTGTTAGACGCATGCAATCTAATCTACAAAAAGTTTCAACTTACACCAGTCGGCTGACCATCAGCAAAAAGTCTACAAACAATAAATGCTGAAGGGGTTTTAGAGAACTGTGTACCCTCTGCCTGCTGGTGAGACGTAAAGGGGTAACAGCCAATAATGAGAACAGAAAGGAGCTGCGTTTAAAAGTAAAAATGGAGGTACTATTCAATCCAGCAGGCGCACCATTGGACCTCTCACCTGAGAAGACAATCGAGAAGACACAGGCCGCAAAAGCTGCAGTGCAGCCTTATTCACAATAGCCAAGACAGTGAAGCAATCAAAATGTCCAACAACAGGTAAATGGATAAAGAAGAAGTGGTCCGTGTACACAATGGAATATTAGCCATGGAAAACAATGAACCATTGCTCTTTGAGGCACAACAAATGAGTCTGGAGATAATCACGAAAGATGAGGTAAGTTGGAAAGCAAAAGACCTGTGTTCTATGATAGGACTTATAGGCGTTATCTAATAACTGACACAAACGAACATATTTCCACAGAGAAAGACACTCACAGATTTAGAAAACAAACTATGCTCATCTAAAACGACAGGTGGGGGGAATGGATAAATTAAGATTAGTGTTACTATACGTATACAAACACATATGATATACATATCTCAAAAAGACCAACCATATAGCAAGGGAAGTCTGCGGAACCCTCTGTAACATTTTACATGGGAAGAGGATCTGTACTTGAATAGACATATATAATGTACAAATGAACCAGATTGTGTACACCTAGGACAAACAATATTCTAAGCTTTACCCCAATTAAAACACTTTTAAAAACCAAGAAGAAATAATGACACATAAACTTATGGGGGTTTCTCCACGCACATTCCAATGTAATTTACAACCTAGGAACACGACTTCCAGAAAGGCTCTGCTGCCCTACTCCCCAGATTTGGGAATGGAGAAATGCTGCCTCCTTGAGGCCACTTCCCACAACAGCAGCTTTAAACCCATTGCTAAAGGTCACTAAATATTCACCAAACTTGCAGTTCGGGAAATGACACCTGCTCTCTAAAAAAACGCTGGGGTGGAAAATCGACCAAATAACTCAAAAGAGGGCAACCTTCCAAGAAGACAATTTCAAGAGTTATATCGTACTGCCAATTGTTTCCTTTTTTTAACGGAAAAGAAAACGGCGGAGAAAAATGATGAGTTTTACGAATTTTCAAAGACATGCAAACCCAAATTACAAAAACCTATCAGCTCACAGCAGCCAGAAGGGCCATTAGCATCAATGCTGTAAACAATAAATGCTGAAGCGATTGTGGAGAAATGCGTACCCTCGATTCTAAGGGGGACGTGGTAAGAGCCACTAATGAAAACACAAAGAAGGTGCTTTGAAAAGGGAAACACGGTGCTACCAGTCAATCAATCACACCCACTGCTGGGCCTATCACCTGAGAAAATGAGAATCAAAAAGTCGCAGGCTGGCAATCCTGCACTCCAACAATATTTACCATAGCCAACACTTGGAAGCAATGAAAATGTCCATCAACCGAGGAATGCACAAAGAAGAAGTGGTCCACGTACACAGTGGAAAATTACTCCAATAAAAAATAAAAATTAAATTTAAAAATCCAACAAAAGTAAGGAGACATCAGCTTGTGTGGGTTTGTCCGGGCACACTCCACTCTAATTTATAACCGAGAAACACCACAGGCCGCCAGGGCTTTTCCCTAGTTCCCAGGGTGGGGAACATAGAAAGGCTGCCGCCCTCTGGCAGTTACCTGCAAAAGCAGTTTTAAAGCCTGTGCTAATGGTCATTTCATAGGAACAAGTACTGCAGAACTGTAAATGAAACCTGCCCTCAAAATGTCTTCAGGGAGGTAACGGCCAAAACATTTCAAAAGGTGACACGTACGTTAAGAGAACACTTTGAAGAACTAAGGGGTAATCACTGCTTGAAAAATAAAAAGGACATGCCTTAAAGCTCAATTTCAACGGATTATGAGGCACATGCGAATTCAACCACAAAGAGGTATCAGCTCACACTTGTCAGAATAACCATGAGCAAGAAAACTACAAACAATAAATGCTGAAGGTGTTGTGGAGAAATGCATACCCTCAACTTCAAGGGGGACGTAAGTTGGAAAGGGCCACGAATGAGAACAGAATGGAGGTGCCTTAAAAAGGTAAACATTGTGCTACCATATGATCCAGCAGGCCCACTCCTCCACCTATAATCTAAGAAGAGAGAATTGGAAAGACACAGGCAGGCAAATCTGCATTGCCCAGTATTACAATAGCCAAGATATGGAAGTAACCAAAAAGACCACCAACAGATGGGTGGGCAAAGAAGAACTCCTCCATGTACAGATGGAATATTCGCTAGTGAAAAAAATGAAACAATGCCATTTGCAGCACCATAGATGAGTCTAGACGTAATCACGCCACGTGTAGTAAGTGAGAAAGCAAAAGGCACATATCCTATCATATCACTTTCAGGAGTTACTTAAAAATTGATACCAATGAAGATATTTCCACAGAGAAAGGCAATCACAGATTCATTAAAAAACTTATGGTTCACCAAATAGAAAGGGATGAGGATTGGATACATTGCCATATTGGGGTTAACAGAGATATACAAACCATGTGAAATATATAACCCCCAAAGACGTACAGAAGACCAGGAGAAGACTACTCAACATTGTGTCATAACCTACATTGGCAAAGGATGCGAGGAAGAATAGATACATGTATATGTGTGAAAGAACCACATCTTGCACACCTAGAACAAACAAACCATTGTAATCAAATTTGCTGGGATAAAAAATAAAAAGTAAATTACAAATACGAACAAGAAGTAATGAGACATAAAGTTAAAGGGCTTTTTCCTGGCACATTCCATTCTAATATACAACCTCGAACACCACTTCCATTAAGGCTCTGTTTCCCTAGGAACCAAATTTGGTAAAGGAGAAATGCTGCCACCTAGTGGCCGTTTCCTGCAAGAGCAGCTTTAAAGTCACAGCTAATGGTCACTTAACATTCACAAGGACTCAGGGCTGTAAAGGACACTTGCCCTAAATATTTGTGCTGAAGTAGGGAATGGGCAAAAAATTCAAAACAGGCAAATGTTTCAAGAAGAGATTAGGAAGAGTTAAGTTTTACTCACACTCTTTTTAAAAAAAAGGAAAATGGATAAAAGCTCAACCTCAGGGAGTGTTAGACGCATGCAATCTAATCTACAAAAAGTTTCAACTTACACCAGTCGGCTGACCATCAGCAAAAAGTCTACAAACAATAAATGCTGAAGGGGTTTTAGAGAACTGTGTACCCTCTGCCTGCTGGTGAGACGTAAAGGGGTAACAGCCAATAATGAGAACAGAAAGGAGCTGCGTTTAAAAGTAAAAATGGAGGTACTATTCAATCCAGCAGGCGCACCATTGGACCTCTCACCTGAGAAGACAATCGAGAAGACACAGGCCGCAAAAGCTGCAGTGCAGCCTTATTCACAATAGCCAAGACAGTGAAGCAATCAAAATGTCCAACAACAGGTAAATGGATAAAGAAGAAGTGGTCCGTGTACACAATGGAATATTAGCCATGGAAAACAATGAACCATTGCTCTTTGAGGCACCACAAATGAGTCTGGAGATAATCACGAAAGATGAGGTAAGTTGGAAAGCAAAAGACCTGTGTTCTATGATAGCACTTATAGGCGTTATCTAATAACTGACACAAACGAACATATTTCCACAGAGAAAGACACTCACAGATTTAGAAAACAAACTATGCTCATCTAAAACGACAGGTGGGGGGAATGGATAAATTAAGATTAGTGTTACTATACGTATACAAACACATATGATATACATATCTCAAAAAGACCAACCATATAGCAAGGGAAGTCTGCGGAACCCTCTGTAACATTTTACATGGGAAGAGGATCTGTACTTGAATAGACATATATAATGTACAAATGAACCAGATTGTGTACACCTAGGACAAACAATATTCTAAGCTTTACCCCAATTAAAACACTTTTAAAAACCAAGAAGAAATAATGACAGATAAACTTATGGGGGTTTCTCCACGCACATTCCAATGTAATTTACAACCTAGGAACACGACTTCCAGAAAGGCTCTGCTGCCCTACTCCCCAGATTTGGGAATGGAGAAATGCTGCCTCCTTGAGGCCACTTCCCACAACAGCAGCTTTAAACCCATTGCTAAAGGTCACTAAATATTCACCAAACTTGCAGTTCGGGAAATGACACCTGCTCTCTAAAAAAACGCTGGGGTGGAAAATCGACCAAATAACTCAAAAGAGGGCAACCTTCCAAGATGACAATTTCAAGAGTTATATCGTACTGCCAATTGTTTCCTTTTTTTAACGGAAAAGAAAACGGCGGAGAAAAATGATGAGTTTTACGAATTTTCAAAGACATGCAAACCCAAATTACAAAAACCTATCAGCTCACAGCAGCCAGAAGGGCCATTAGCATCAATGCTGTAAACAATAAATGCTGAAGCGATTGTGGAGAAATGCGTACCCTCGATTCTAAGGGGGACGTGGTAAGAGCCACTAATGAAAACACAAAGAAGGTGCTTTGAAAAGGGAAACACGGTGCTACCAGTCAATCAATCACACCCACTGCTGGGCCTATCACCTGAGAAAATGAGAATCAAAAAGTCGCAGGCTGGCAATCCTGCACTCCAACAATATTTACCATAGCCAACACTTGGAAGCAATGAAAATGTCCATCAACCGAGGAATGCACAAAGAAGAAGTGGTCCACGTACACAGTGGAAAATTACTCCAATAAAAAATAAAAATTAAATTTAAAAATCCAACGAAAGTAAGGAGACATCAGCTTGTGTGGGTTTGTCCGGGCACACTCCACTCTAATTTATAACCGAGAAACACCACAGGCCGCCAGGGCTTTTCCCTAGTTCCCAGGGTGGGGAACATAGAAAGGCTGCCGCCCTCTGGCAGTTACCTGCAAAAGCAGTTTTAAAGCCTGTGCTAATGGTCATTTCATAGGAACAAGTACTGCAGAACTGTAAATGAAACCTGCCCTCAAAATGTCTTCAGGGAGGTAACGGCCAAAACATTTCAAAAGGTGACACGTACGTTAAGAGAACACTTTGAAGAACTAAGGGGTAATCACTGCTTGAAAAATAAAAAGGACATGCCTTAAAGCTCAATTTCAACGGATTATGAGGCACATGCGAATTCAACCACAAAGAGGTATCAGCTCACACTTGTCAGAATAACCATGAGCAAGAAAACTACAAACAATAAATGCTGAAGGTGTTGTGGAGAAATGCATACCCTCAACTTCAAGGGGGACGTAAGTTGGAAAGGGCCACGAATGAGAACAGAATGGAGGTGCCTTAAAAAGGTCAACATTGTGCTACCATATGATCCAGCAGGCCCACTCCTCCACCTATAATCTAAGAAGAGAGAATTGGAAAGACACAGGCAGGCAAATCTGCATTGCCCAGTATTACAATAGCCAAGATATGGAAGTAACGAAAAAGACCACCAACAGATGGGTGGGCAAAGAAGAACTCCTCCATGTACAGATGGAATATTCGCTAGTGAAAAAAATGAAACAATGCCATTTGCAGCACCATAGATGAGTCTAGACGTAATCACGCCACGTGTAGTAAGTGAGAAAGCAAAAGGCACATATCCTATCATATCACTTTCGGGAGTTACTTAAAAATTGATACCAATGAAGATATTTCCACAGAGAAAGGCAATCACAGATTCATTAAAAAACTTATGGTTCACCAAATAGAAAGGGATGAGGATTGGATACATTGCCATATTGGGGTTAACAGAGATATACAAACCATGTGAAATATATAACCCCCAAAGACGTACAGAAGACCAGGAGAAGACTACTCAACATTGTGTCATAACCTACATTGGCAAAGGATGCGAGGAAGAATAGATACATGTATATGTGTGAAAGAACCACATCTTGCACACCTAGAACAAACAAACCATTGTAATCAAATTTGCTGGGATAAAAAATAAAAAGTAAATTACAAATACGAACAAGAAGTAATGAGACATAAAGTTAAAGGGCTTTTTCCTGGCACATTCCATTCTAATATACAACCTCGAACACCACTTCCATTAAGGCTCTGTTTCCCTAGGAACCAAATTTGGTAAAGGAGAAATGCTGCCACCTAGTGGCCGTTTCCTGCAAGAGCAGCTTTAAAGTCACAGCTAATGGTCACTTAACATTCACAAGGACTCAGGGCTGTAAAGGACACTTGCCCTAAATATTTGTGCTGAAGTAGGGAATGGACAAAAAATTCAAAACAGGCAAATGTTTCAAGAAGAGATTAGGAAGAGTTAAGTTTTACTCACACTCTTTGTAAAAAAAAAGGAAAATGGATAAAAGCTCAACCTCAGGGAGTGTTAGACGCATGCAATCTAATCTACAAAAAGTTTCAACTTACACCAGTCGGCTGACCATCAGCAAAAAGTCTACAAACAATAAATGCTGAAGGGGTTTTAGAGAACTGTGTACCCTCTGCCTGCTGGTGAGACGTAAAGGGGTAACAGCCAATAATGAGAACAGAAAGGAGCTGCGTTTAAAAGTAAAAATGGAGGTACTATTCAATCCAGCAGGCGCACCATTGGACCTCTCACCTGAGAAGACAATCGAGAAGACACAGGCCGCAAAAGCTGCAGTGCAGCCTTATTCACAATAGCCAAGACAGTGAAGCAATCAAAATGTCCAACAACAGGTAAATGGATAAAGAAGAAGTGGTCCGTGTACACAATGGAATATGAGCCATGGAAGACAATGAACCATTGCTCTTTGAGGCACCACAAATGAGTCTGGAGATAATCACGAAAGATGAGGTAAGTTGGAAAGCAAAAGACCTGTGTTCTATGATAGCACTTATAGGCGTTATCTAATAACTGACACAAATGAACATATTTCCACAGAGAAAGACACTCACGGATTTAGAAAACAAACTATGCTCATCTAAAACGACAGGTGGGGGGAATGGATAAATTAAGATTAGTGTTACTATACGTATACAAACACATATGATATACATATCTCAAAAAGACCAACCATATAGCAAGGGAAGTCTGCGGAACCCTCTGTAACATTTTACATGGGAAGAGGATCTGTACTTGAATAGACATATATAATGTACAAATGAACCAGATTGTGTACACCTAGGACAAACAATATTCTAAGCTTTACCCCAATTAAAACACTTTTAAAAACCAAGAAGAAATAATGACACATAAACTTATGGGGGTTTCTCCACGCACATTCCAATGTAATTTACAACCTAGGAACACGACTTCCAGAAAGGCTCTGCTGCCCTACTCCCCAGATTTGGGAATGGAGAAATGCTGCCTCCTTGAGGCCACTTCCCACAACAGCAGCTTTAAACCCATTGCTAAAGGTCACTAAATATTCACCAAACTTGCAGTTCGGGAAATGACACCTGCTCTCTAAAAAAACGCTGGGGTGGAAAATCGACCAAATAACTCAAAAGAGGGCAACCTTCCAAGAAGACAATTTCAAGAGTTATATCGTACTGCCAATTGTTTCCTTTTTTTAACGGAAAAGAAAACGGCGGAGAAAAATGATGAGTTTTACGAATTTTCAAAGACATGCAAACCCAAATTACAAAAACCTATCAGCTCACAGCAGCCAGAAGGGCCATTAGCATCAATGCTGTAAACAATAAATGCTGAAGCGATTGTGGAGAAATGCGTACCCTCGATTCTAAGGGGGACGTGGTAAGAGCCACTAATGAAAACACAAAGAAGGTGCTTTGAAAAGGGAAACACGGTGCTACCAGTCAATCAATCACACCCACTGCTGGGCCTATCACCTGAGAAAATGAGAATCAAAAAGTCGCAGGCTGGCAATCCTGCACTCCAACAATATTTACCATAGCCAACACTTGGAAGCAATGAAAATGTCCATCAACCGAGGAATGCACAAAGAAGAAGTGGTCCACGTACACAGTGGAAAATTACTCCAATAAAAAATAAAAATTAAATTTAAAAATCCAACAAAAGTAAGGAGACATCAGCTTGTGTGGGTTTGTCCGGGCACACTCCACTCTAATTTATAACCGAGAAACACCACAGGCCGCCAGGGCTTTTCCCTAGTTCCCAGGGTGGGGAACATAGAAAGGCTGCCGCCCTCTGGCAGTTACCTGCAAAAGCAGTTTTAAAGCCTGTGCTAATGGTCATTTCATAGGAACAAGTACTGCAGAACTGTAAATGAAACCTGCCCTCAAAATGTCTTCAGGGAGGTAACGGCCAAAACATTTCAAAAGGTGACACGTACGTTAAGAGAACACTTTGAAGAACTAAGGGGTAATCACTGCTTGAAAAATAAAAAGGACATGCCTTAAAGCTCAATTTCAACGGATTATGAGGCACATGCGAATTCAACCACAAAGAGGTATCAGCTCACACTTGTCAGAATAACCATGAGCAAGAAAACTACAAACAATAAATGCTGAAGGTGTTGTGGAGAAATGCATACCCTCAACTTCAAGGGGGACGTAAGTTGGAAAGGGCCACGAATGAGAACAGAATGGAGGTGCCTTAAAAAGGTAAACATTGTGCTACCATATGATCCAGCAGGCCCACTCCTCCACCTATAATCTAAGAAGAGAGAATTGGAAAGACACAGGCAGGCAAATCTGCATTGCCCAGTATTACAATAGCCAAGATATGGAAGTAACCAAAAAGACCACCAACAGATGGGTGGGCAAAGAAGAACTCCTCCATGTACAGATGGAATATTCGCTAGTGAAAAAAATGAAACAATGCCATTTGCAGCACCATAGATGAGTCTAGACGTAATCACGCCACGTGTAGTAAGTGAGAAAGCAAAAGGCACATATCCTATCATATCACTTTCAGGAGTTACTTAAAAATTGATACCAATGAAGATATTTCCACAGAGAAAGGCAATCACAGATTCATTAAAAAACTTATGGTTCACCAAATAGAAAGGGATGAGGATTGGATACATTGCCATATTGGGGTTAACAGAGATATACAAACCATGTGAAATATATAACCCCCAAAGACGTACAGAAGACCAGGAGAAGACTACTCAACATTGTGTCATAACCTACATTGGCAAAGGATGCGAGGAAGAATAGATACATGTATATGTGTGAAAGAACCACATCTTGCACACCTAGAACAAACAAACCATTGTAATCAAATTTGCTGGGATAAAAAATAAAAAGTAAATTACAAATACGAACAAGAAGTAATGAGACATAAAGTTAAAGGGCTTTTTCCTGGCACATTCCATTCTAATATACAACCTCGAACACCACTTCCATTAAGGCTCTGTTTCCCTAGGAACCAAATTTGGTAAAGGAGAAATGCTGCCACCTAGTGGCCGTTTCCTGCAAGAGCAGCTTTAAAGTCACAGCTAATGGTCACTTAACATTCACAAGGACTCAGGGCTGTAAAGGACACTTGCCCTAAATATTTGTGCTGAAGTAGGGAATGGGCAAAAAATTCAAAACAGGCAAATGTTTCAAGAAGAGATTAGGAAGAGTTAAGTTTTACTCACACTCTTTTTAAAAAAAAGGAAAATGGATAAAAGCTCAACCTCAGGGAGTGTTAGACGCATGCAATCTAATCTACAAAAAGTTTCAACTTACACCAGTCGGCTGACCATCAGCAAAAAGTCTACAAACAATAAATGCTGAAGGGGTTTTAGAGAACTGTGTACCCTCTGCCTGCTGGTGAGACGTAAAGGGGTAACAGCCAATAATGAGAACAGAAAGGAGCTGCGTTTAAAAGTAAAAATGGAGGTACTATTCAATCCAGCAGGCGCACCATTGGACCTCTCACCTGAGAAGACAATCGAGAAGACACAGGCCGCAAAAGCTGCAGTGCAGCCTTATTCACAATAGCCAAGACAGTGAAGCAATCAAAATGTCCAACAACAGGTAAATGGATAAAGAAGAAGTGGTCCGTGTACACAATGGAATATTAGCCATGGAAAACAATGAACCATTGCTCTTTGAGGCACCACAAATGAGTCTGGAGATAATCACGAAAGATGAGGTAAGTTGGAAAGCAAAAGACCTGTGTTCTATGATAGCACTTATAGGCGTTATCTAATAACTGACACAAACGAACATATTTCCACAGAGAAAGACACTCACAGATTTAGAAAACAAACTATGCTCATCTAAAACGACAGGTGGGGGGAATGGATAAATTAAGATTAGTGTTACTATACGTATACAAACACATATGATATACATATCTCAAAAAGACCAACCATATAGCAAGGGAAGTCTGCGGAACCCTCTGTAACATTTTACATGGGAAGAGGATCTGTACTTGAATAGACATATATAATGTACAAATGAACCAGATTGTGTACACCTAGGACAAACAATATTCTAAGCTTTACCCCAATTAAAACACTTTTAAAAACCAAGAAGAAATAATGACAGATAAACTTATGGGGGTTTCTCCACGCACATTCCAATGTAATTTACAACCTAGGAACACGACTTCCAGAAAGGCTCTGCTGCCCTACTCCCCAGATTTGGGAATGGAGAAATGCTGCCTCCTTGAGGCCACTTCCCACAACAGCAGCTTTAAACCCATTGCTAAAGGTCACTAAATATTCACCAAACTTGCAGTTCGGGAAATGACACCTGCTCTCTAAAAAAACGCTGGGGTGGAAAATCGACCAAATAACTCAAAAGAGGGCAACCTTCCAAGATGACAATTTCAAGAGTTATATCGTACTGCCAATTGTTTCCTTTTTTTAACGGAAAAGAAAACGGCGGAGAAAAATGATGAGTTTTACGAATTTTCAAAGACATGCAAACCCAAATTACAAAAACCTATCAGCTCACAGCAGCCAGAAGGGCCATTAGCATCAATGCTGTAAACAATAAATGCTGAAGCGATTGTGGAGAAATGCGTACCCTCGATTCTAAGGGGGACGTGGTAAGAGCCACTAATGAAAACACAAAGAAGGTGCTTTGAAAAGGGAAACACGGTGCTACCAGTCAATCAATCACACCCACTGCTGGGCCTATCACCTGAGAAAATGAGAATCAAAAAGTCGCAGGCTGGCAATCCTGCACTCCAACAATATTTACCATAGCCAACACTTGGAAGCAATGAAAATGTCCATCAACCGAGGAATGCACAAAGAAGAAGTGGTCCACGTACACAGTGGAAAATTACTCCAATAAAAAATAAAAATTAAATTTAAAAATCCAACGAAAGTAAGGAGACATCAGCTTGTGTGGGTTTGTCCGGGCACACTCCACTCTAATTTATAACCGAGAAACACCACAGGCCGCCAGGGCTTTTCCCTAGTTCCCAGGGTGGGGAACATAGAAAGGCTGCCGCCCTCTGGCAGTTACCTGCAAAAGCAGTTTTAAAGCCTGTGCTAATGGTCATTTCATAGGAACAAGTACTGCAGAACTGTAAATGAAACCTGCCCTCAAAATGTCTTCAGGGAGGTAACGGCCAAAACATTTCAAAAGGTGACACGTACGTTAAGAGAACACTTTGAAGAACTAAGGGGTAATCACTGCTTGAAAAATAAAAAGGACATGCCTTAAAGCTCAATTTCAACGGATTATGAGGCACATGCGAATTCAACCACAAAGAGGTATCAGCTCACACTTGTCAGAATAACCATGAGCAAGAAAACTACAAACAATAAATGCTGAAGGTGTTGTGGAGAAATGCATACCCTCAACTTCAAGGGGGACGTAAGTTGGAAAGGGCCACGAATGAGAACAGAATGGAGGTGCCTTAAAAAGGTAAACATTGTGCTACCATATGATCCAGCAGGCCCACTCCTCCACCTATAATCTAAGAAGAGAGAATTGGAAAGACACAGGCAGGCAAATCTGCATTGCCCAGTATTACAATAGCCAAGATATGGAAGTAACGAAAAAGACCACCAACAGATGGGTGGGCAAAGAAGAACTCCTCCATGTACAGATGGAATATTCGCTAGTGAAAAAAATGAAACAATGCCATTTGCAGCACCATAGATGAGTCTAGACGTAATCACGCCACGTGTAGTAAGTGAGAAAGCAAAAGGCACATATCCTATCATATCACTTTCGGGAGTTACTTAAAAATTGATACCAATGAAGATATTTCCACAGAGAAAGGCAATCACAGATTCATTAAAAAACTTATGGTTCACCAAATAGAAAGGGATGAGGATTGGATACATTGCCATATTGGGGTTAACAGAGATATACAAACCATGTGAAATATATAACCCCCAAAGACGTACAGAAGACCAGGAGAAGACTACTCAACATTGTGTCATAACCTACATTGGCAAAGGATGCGAGGAAGAATAGATACATGTATATGTGTGAAAGAACCACATCTTGCACACCTAGAACAAACAAACCATTGTAATCAAATTTGCTGGGATAAAAAATAAAAAGTAAATTACAAATACGAACAAGAAGTAATGAGACATAAAGTTAAAGGGCTTTTTCCTGGCACATTCCATTCTAATATACAACCTCGAACACCACTTCCATTAAGGCTCTGTTTCCCTAGGAACCAAATTTGGTAAAGGAGAAATGCTGCCACCTAGTGGCCGTTTCCTGCAAGAGCAGCTTTAAAGTCACAGCTAATGGTCACTTAACATTCACAAGGACTCAGGGCTGTAAAGGACACTTGCCCTAAATATTTGTGCTGAAGTAGGGAATGGACAAAAAATTCAAAACAGGCAAATGTTTCAAGAAGAGATTAGGAAGAGTTAAGTTTTACTCACACTCTTTGTAAAAAAAAAGGAAAATGGATAAAAGCTCAACCTCAGGGAGTGTTAGACGCATGCAATCTAATCTACAAAAAGTTTCAACTTACACCAGTCGGCTGACCATCAGCAAAAAGTCTACAAACAATAAATGCTGAAGGGGTTTTAGAGAACTGTGTACCCTCTGCCTGCTGGTGAGACGTAAAGGGGTAACAGCCAATAATGAGAACAGAAAGGAGCTGCGTTTAAAAGTAAAAATGGAGGTACTATTCAATCCAGCAGGCGCACCATTGGACCTCTCACCTGAGAAGACAATCGAGAAGACACAGGCCGCAAAAGCTGCAGTGCAGCCTTATTCACAATAGCCAAGACAGTGAAGCAATCAAAATGTCCAACAACAGGTAAATGGATAAAGAAGAAGTGGTCCGTGTACACAATGGAATATGAGCCATGGAAGACAATGAACCATTGCTCTTTGAGGCACCACAAATGAGTCTGGAGATAATCACGAAAGATGAGGTAAGTTGGAAAGCAAAAGACCTGTGTTCTATGATAGCACTTATAGGCGTTATCTAATAACTGACACAAATGAACATATTTCCACAGAGAAAGACACTCACGGATTTAGAAAACAAACTATGCTCATCTAAAACGACAGGTGGGGGGAATGGATAAATTAAGATTAGTGTTACTATACGTATACAAACACATATGATATACATATCTCAAAAAGACCAACCATATAGCAAGGGAAGTCTGCGGAACCCTCTGTAACATTTTACATGGGAAGAGGATCTGTACTTGAATAGACATATATAATGTACAAATGAACCAGATTGTGTACACCTAGGACAAACAATATTCTATGCTTTACCCCAATTAAAACACTTTTAAAAACCAAGAAGAAATAATGACAGATAAACTTATGGGGGTTTCTCCACGCACATTCCAATGTAATTTACAACCTAGGAACACGACTTCCAGAAAGGCTCTGCTGCCCTACTCCCCAGATTTGGGAATGGAGAAATGCTGCCTCCTTGAGGCCACTTCCCACAACAGCAGCTTTAAACCCATTGCTAAAGGTCACTAAATATTCACCAAACTTGCAGTTCGGGAAATGACACCTGCTCTCTAAAAAAACGCTGGGGTGGAAAATCGACCAAATAACTCAAAAGAGGGAAACCTTCCAAGAAGACAATTTCAAGAGTTATATCGTACTGCCAATTGTTTCCTTTTTTTAACGGAAAAGAAAACGGCGGAGAAAAATGATGAGTTTTACGAATTTTCAAAGACATGCAAACCCAAATTACAAAAACCTATCAGCTCACAGCAGCCAGAAGGGCCATTAGCATCAATGCTGTAAACAATAAATGCTGAAGCGATTGTGGAGAAATGCGTACCCTCGATTCTAAGGGGGACGTGGTAAGAGCCACTAATGAAAACACAAAGAAGGTGCTTTGAAAAGGGAAACACGGTGCTACCAGTCAATCAATCACACCCACTGCTGGGCCTATCACCTGAGAAAATGAGAATCAAAAAGTCGCAGGCTGGCAATCCTGCACTCCAACAATATTTACCATAGCCAACACTTGGAAGCAATGAAAATGTCCATCAACCGAGGAATGCACAAAGAAGAAGTGGTCCACGTACACAGTGGAAAATTACTCCAATAAAAAATAAAAATTAAATTTAAAAATCCAACGAAAGTAAGGAGACATCAGCTTGTGTGGGTTTGTCCGGGCACACTCCACTCTAATTTATAACCGAGAAACACCACAGGCCGCCAGGGCTTTTCCCTAGTTCCCAGGGTGGGGAACATAGAAAGGCTGCCGCCCTCTGGCAGTTACCTGCAAAAGCAGTTTTAAAGCCTGTGCTAATGGTCATTTCATAGGAACAAGTACTGCAGAACTGTAAATGAAACCTGCCCTCAAAATGTCTTCAGGGAGGTAACGGCCAAAACATTTCAAAAGGTGACACGTACGTTAAGAGAACACTTTGAAGAACTAAGGGGTTATCACTGCTTGAAAAATAAAAAGGACATGCCTTAAAGCTCAATTTCAACGGATTATGAGGCACATGCGAATTCAACCACAAAGAGGTATCAGCTCACACTTGTCAGAATAACCATGAGCAAGAAAACTACAAACAATAAATGCTGAAGGTGTTGTGGAGAAATGCATACCCTCAACTTCAAGGGGGACGTAAGTTGGAAAGGGCCACGAATGAGAACAGAATGGAGGTGCCTTAAAAAGGTAAACATTGTGCTACCATATGATCCAGCAGGCCCACTCCTCCACCTATAATCTAAGAAGAGAGAATTGGAAAGACACAGGCAGGCAAATCTGCATTGCCCAGTATTACAATAGCCAAGATATGGAAGTAACCAAAAAGACCACCAACAGATGGGTGGGCAAAGAAGAACTCCTCCATGTACAGATGGAATATTCGCTAGTGAAAAAAATGAAACAATGCCATTTGCAGCACCATAGATGAGTCTAGACGTAATCACGCCACGTGTAGTAAGTGAGAAAGCAAAAGGCACATATCCTATCATATCACTTTCAGGAGTTACTTAAAAATTGATACCAATGAAGATATTTCCACAGAGAAAGGCAATCACAGATTCATTAAAAAACTTATGGTTCACCAAATAGAAAGGGATGAGGATTGGATACATTGCCATATTGGGGTTAACAGAGATATACAAACCATGTGAAATATATAACCCCCAAAGACGTACGGAAGACCAGGAGAAGACTACTCAACATTGTGTCATAACCTACATTGGCAAAGGATGCGAGGAAGAATAGATACATGTATATGTGTGAAAGAACCACATCTTGCACACCTAGAACAAACAAACCATTGTAATCAAATTTGCTGGGATAAAAAATAAAAAGTAAATTACAAATACGAACAAGAAGTAATGAGACATAAAGTTAAAGGGCTTTTTCCTGGCACATTCCATTCTAATATACAACCTCGAACACCACTTCCATTAAGGCTCTGTTTCCCTAGGAACCAAATTTGGTAAAGGAGAAATGCTGCCACCTAGTGGCCGTTTCCTGCAAGAGCAGCTTTAAAGTCACAGCTAATGGTCACTTAACATTCACAAGGACTCAGGGCTGTAAAGGACACTTGCCCTAAATATTTGTGCTGAAGTAGGGAATGGGCAAAAAATTCAAAACAGGCAAATGTTTCAAGAAGAGATTAGGAAGAGTTAAGTTTTACTCACACTCTTTTTAAAAAAAAGGAAAATGGATAAAAGCTCAACCTCAGGGAGTGTTAGACGCATGCAATCTAATCTACAAAAAGTTTCAACTTACACCAGTCGGCTGACCATCAGCAAAAAGTCTACAAACAATAAATGCTGAAGGGGTTTTAGAGAACTGTGTACCCTCTGCCTGCTGGTGAGACGTAAAGGGGTAACAGCCAATAATGAGAACAGAAAGGAGCTGCGTTTAAAAGTAAAAATGGAGGTACTATTCAATCCAGCAGGCGCACCATTGGACCTCTCACCTGAGAAGACAATCGAGAAGACACAGGCCGCAAAAGCTGCAGTGCAGCCTTATTCACAATAGCCAAGACAGTGAAGCAATCAAAATGTCCAACAACAGGTAAATGGATAAAGAAGAAGTGGTCCGTGTACACAATGGAATATTAGCCATGGAAAACAATGAACCATTGCTCTTTGAGGCACCACAAATGAGTCTGGAGATAATCACGAAAGATGAGGTAAGTTGGAAAGCAAAAGACCTGTGTTCTATGATAGCACTTATAGGCGTTATCTAATAACTGACACAAACGAACATATTTCCACAGAGAAAGACACTCACAGATTTAGAAAACAAACTATGCTCATCTAAAACGACAGGTGGGGGGAATGGATAAATTAAGATTAGTGTTACTATACGTATACAAACACATATGATATACATATCTCAAAAAGACCAACCATATAGCAAGGGAAGTCTGCGGAACCCTCTGTAACATTTTACATGGGAAGAGGATCTGTACTTGAATAGACATATATAATGTACAAATGAACCAGATTGTGTACACCTAGGACAAACAATATTCTAAGCTTTACCCCAATTAAAACACTTTTAAAAACCAAGAAGAAATAATGACACATAAACTTATGGGGGTTTCTCCACGCACATTCCAATGTAATTTACAACCTAGGAACACGACTTCCAGAAAGGCTCTGCTGCCCTACTCCCCAGATTTGGGAATGGAGAAATGCTGCCTCCTTGAGGCCACTTCCCACAACAGCAGCTTTAAACCCATTGCTAAAGGTCACTAAATATTCACCAAACTTGCAGTTCGGGAAATGACACCTGCTCTCTAAAAAAACGCTGGGGTGGAAAATCGACCAAATAACTCAAAAGAGGGCAACCTTCCAAGAAGACAATTTC
Source organism: Balaenoptera borealis (assembly GCF_965194805.1). NCBI lineage: Eukaryota > Metazoa > Chordata > Mammalia > Artiodactyla > Balaenopteridae > Balaenoptera > Balaenoptera borealis. Next base: position 73,030,879 of record NC_138873.1, on the reverse strand, counting down.
AAGAGTTATATCGTACTGCCAATTGTTTCCTTTTTTTAACGGAAAAGAAAACGGCGGAGAAAAATGATGAGTTTTACGAATTTTCAAAGACATGCAAACCCAAATTACAAAAACCTATCAGCTCACAGCAGCCAGAAGGGCCATTAGCATCAATGCTGTAAACAATAAATGCTGAAGCGATTGTGGAGAAATGCGTACCCTCGATTCTAAGGGGGACGTGGTAAGAGCCACTAATGAAAACACAAAGAAGGTGCTTTGAAAAGGGAAACACGGTGCTACCAGTCAATCAATCACACCCACTGCTGGGCCTATCACCTGAGAAAATGAGAATCAAAAAGTCGCAGGCTGGCAATCCTGCACTCCAACAATATTTACCATAGCCAACACTTGGAAGCAATGAAAATGTCCATCAACCGAGGAATGCACAAAGAAGAAGTGGTCCACGTACACAGTGGAAAATTACTCCAATAAAAAATAAAAATTAAATTTAAAAATCCAACAAAAGTAAGGAGACATCAGCTTGTGTGGGTTTGTCCGGGCACACTCCACTCTAATTTATAACCGAGAAACACCACAGGCCGCCAGGGCTTTTCCCTAGTTCCCAGGGTGGGGAACATAGAAAGGCTGCCGCCCTCTGGCAGTTACCTGCAAAAGCAGTTTTAAAGCCTGTGCTAATGGTCATTTCATAGGAACAAGTACTGCAGAACTGTAAATGAAACCTGCCCTCAAAATGTCTTCAGGGAGGTAACGGCCAAAACATTTCAAAAGGTGACACGTACGTTAAGAGAACACTTTGAAGAACTAAGGGGTAATCACTGCTTGAAAAATAAAAAGGACATGCCTTAAAGCTCAATTTCAACGGATTATGAGGCACATGCGAATTCAACCACAAAGAGGTATCAGCTCACACTTGTCAGAATAACCATGAGCAAGAAAACTACAAACAATAAATGCTGAAGGTGTTGTGGAGAAATGCATACCCTCAACTTCAAGGGGGACGTAAGTTGGAAAGGGCCACGAATGAGAACAGAATGGAGGTGCCTTAAAAAGGTAAACATTGTGCTACCATATGATCCAGCAGGCCCACTCCTCCACCTATAATCTAAGAAGAGAGAATTGGAAAGACACAGGCAGGCAAATCTGCATTGCCCAGTATTACAATAGCCAAGATATGGAAGTAACCAAAAAGACCACCAACAGATGGGTGGGCAAAGAAGAACTCCTCCATGTACAGATGGAATATTCGCTAGTGAAAAAAATGAAACAATGCCATTTGCAGCACCATAGATGAGTCTAGACGTAATCACGCCACGTGTAGTAAGTGAGAAAGCAAAAGGCACATATCCTATCATATCACTTTCAGGAGTTACTTAAAAATTGATACCAATGAAGATATTTCCACAGAGAAAGGCAATCACAGATTCATTAAAAAACTTATGGTTCACCAAATAGAAAGGGATGAGGATTGGATACATTGCCATATTGGGGTTAACAGAGATATACAAACCATGTGAAATATATAACCCCCAAAGACGTACAGAAGACCAGGAGAAGACTACTCAACATTGTGTCATAACCTACATTGGCAAAGGATGCGAGGAAGAATAGATACATGTATATGTGTGAAAGAACCACATCTTGCACACCTAGAACAAACAAACCATTGTAATCAAATTTGCTGGGATAAAAAATAAAAAGTAAATTACAAATACGAACAAGAAGTAATGAGACATAAAGTTAAAGGGCTTTTTCCTGGCACATTCCATTCTAATATACAACCTCGAACACCACTTCCATTAAGGCTCTGTTTCCCTAGGAACCAAATTTGGTAAAGGAGAAATGCTGCCACCTAGTGGCCGTTTCCTGCAAGAGCAGCTTTAAAGTCACAGCTAATGGTCACTTAACATTCACAAGGACTCAGGGCTGTAAAGGACACTTGCCCTAAATATTTGTGCTGAAGTAGGGAATGGGCAAAAAATTCAAAACAGGCAAATGTTTCAAGAAGAGATTAGGAAGAGTTAAGTTTTACTCACACTCTTTTTAAAAAAAAGGAAAATGGATAAAAGCTCAACCTCAGGGAGTGTTAGACGCATGCAATCTAATCTACAAAAAGTTTCAACTTACACCAGTCGGCTGACCATCAGCAAAAAGTCTACAAACAATAAATGCTGAAGGGGTTTTAGAGAACTGTGTACCCTCTGCCTGCTGGTGAGACGTAAAGGGGTAACAGCCAATAATGAGAACAGAAAGGAGCTGCGTTTAAAAGTAAAAATGGAGGTACTATTCAATCCAGCAGGCGCACCATTGGACCTCTCACCTGAGAAGACAATCGAGAAGACACAGGCCGCAAAAGCTGCAGTGCAGCCTTATTCACAATAGCCAAGACAGTGAAGCAATCAAAATGTCCAACAACAGGTAAATGGATAAAGAAGAAGTGGTCCGTGTACACAATGGAATATTAGCCATGGAAAACAATGAACCATTGCTCTTTGAGGCACCACAAATGAGTCTGGAGATAATCACGAAAGATGAGGTAAGTTGGAAAGCAAAAGACCTGTGTTCTATGATAGCACTTATAGGCGTTATCTAATAACTGACACAAACGAACATATTTCCACAGAGAAAGACACTCACAGATTTAGAAAACAAACTATGCTCATCTAAAACGACAGGTGGGGGGAATGGATAAATTAAGATTAGTGTTACTATACGTATACAAACACATATGATATACATATCTCAAAAAGACCAACCATATAGCAAGGGAAGTCTGCGGAACCCTCTGTAACATTTTACATGGGAAGAGGATCTGTACTTGAATAGACATATATAATGTACAAATGAACCAGATTGTGTACACCTAGGACAAACAATATTCTAAGCTTTACCCCAATTAAAACACTTTTAAAAACCAAGAAGAAATAATGACAGATAAACTTATGGGGGTTTCTCCACGCACATTCCAATGTAATTTACAACCTAGGAACACGACTTCCAGAAAGGCTCTGCTGCCCTACTCCCCAGATTTGGGAATGGAGAAATGCTGCCTCCTTGAGGCCACTTCCCACAACAGCAGCTTTAAACCCATTGCTAAAGGTCACTAAATATTCACCAAACTTGCAGTTCGGGAAATGACACCTGCTCTCTAAAAAAACGCTGGGGTGGAAAATCGACCAAATAACTCAAAAGAGGGCAACCTTCCAAGAAGACAATTTCAAGAGTTATATCGTACTGCCAATTGTTTCCTTTTTTTAACGGAAAAGAAAACGGCGGAGAAAAATGATGAGTTTTACGAATTTTCAAAGACATGCAAACCCAAATTACAAAAACCTATCAGCTCACAGCAGCCAGAAGGGCCATTAGCATCAATGCTGTAAACAATAAATGCTGAAGCGATTGTGGAGAAATGCGTACCCTCGATTCTAAGGGGGACGTGGTAAGAGCCACTAATGAAAACACAAAGAAGGTGCTTTGAAAAGGGAAACACGGTGCTACCAGTCAATCAATCACACCCACTGCTGGGCCTATCACCTGAGAAAATGAGAATCAAAAAGTCGCAGGCTGGCAATCCTGCACTCCAACAATATTTACCATAGCCAACACTTGGAAGCAATGAAAATGTCCATCAACCAAGGAATGCACAAAGAAGAAGTGGTCCACGTACACAGTGGAAAATTACTCCAATAAAAAATAAAAATTAAATTTAAAAATCCAACGAAAGTAAGGAGACATCAGCTTGTGTGGGTTTGTCCGGGCACACTCCACTCTAATTTATAACCGAGAAACACCACAGGCCGCCAGGGCTTTTCCCTAGTTCCCAGGGTGGGGAACATAGAAAGGCTGCCGCCCTCTGGCAGTTACCTGCAAAAGCAGTTTTAAAGCCTGTGCTAATGGTCATTTCATAGGAACAAGTACTGCAGAACTGTAAATGAAACCTGCCCTCAAAATGTCTTCAGGGAGGTAACGGCCAAAACATTTCAAAAGGTGACACGTACGTTAAGAGAACACTTTGAAGAACTAAGGGGTAATCACTGCTTGAAAAATAAAAAGGACATGCCTTAAAGCTCAATTTCAACGGATTATGAGGCACATGCGAATTCAACCACAAAGAGGTATCAGCTCACACTTGTCAGAATAACCATGAGCAAGAAAACTACAAACAATAAATGCTGAAGGTGTTGTGGAGAAATGCATACCCTCAACTTCAAGGGGGACGTAAGTTGGAAAGGGCCACGAATGAGAACAGAATGGAGGTGCCTTAAAAAGGTAAACATTGTGCTACCATATGATCCAGCAGGCCCACTCCTCCACCTATAATCTAAGAAGAGAGAATTGGAAAGACACAGGCAGGCAAATCTGCATTGCCCAGTATTACAATAGCCAAGATATGGAAGTAACCAAAAAGACCACCAACAGATGGGTGGGCAAAGAAGAACTCCTCCATGTACAGATGGAATATTCGCTAGTGAAAAAAATGAAACAATGCCATTTGCAGCACCATAGATGAGTCTAGACGTAATCACGCCACGTGTAGTAAGTGAGAAAGCAAAAGGCACATATCCTATCATATCACTTTCGGGAGTTACTTAAAAATTGATACCAATGAAGATATTTCCACAGAGAAAGGCAATCACAGATTCATTAAAAAACTTATGGTTCACCAAATAGAAAGGGATGAGGATTGGATACATTGCCATATTGGGGTTAACAGAGATATACAAACCATGTGAAATATATAACCCCCAAAGACGTACAGAAGACCAGGAGAAGACTACTCAACATTGTGTCATAACCTACATTGGCAAAGGATGCGAGGAAGAATAGATACATGTATATGTGTGAAAGAACCACATCTTGCACACCTAGAACAAACAAACCATTGTAATCAAATTTGCTGGGATAAAAAATAAAAAGTAAATTACAAATACGAACAAGAAGTAATGAGACATAAAGTTAAAGGGCTTTTTCCTGGCACATTCCATTCTAATATACAACCTCGAACACCACTTCCATTAAGGCTCTGTTTCCCTAGGAACCAAATTTGGTAAAGGAGAAATGCTGCCACCTAGTGGCCGTTTCCTGCAAGAGCAGCTTTAAAGTCACAGCTAATGGTCACTTAACATTCACAAGGACTCAGGGCTGTAAAGGACACTTGCCCTAAATATTTGTGCTGAAGTAGGGAATGGACAAAAAATTCAAAACAGGCAAATGTTTCAAGAAGAGATTAGGAAGAGTTAAGTTTTACTCACACTCTTTGTAAAAAAAAAGGAAAATGGATAAAAGCTCAACCTCAGGGAGTGTTAGACGCATGCAATCTAATCTACAAAAAGTTTCAACTTACACCAGTCGGCTGACCATCAGCAAAAAGTCTACAAACAATAAATGCTGAAGGGGTTTTAGAGAACTGTGTACCCTCTGCCTGCTGGTGAGACGTAAAGGGGTAACAGCCAATAATGAGAACAGAAAGGAGCTGCGTTTAAAAGTAAAAATGGAGGTACTATTCAATCCAGCAGGCGCACCATTGGACCTCTCACCTGAGAAGACAATCGAGAAGACACAGGCCGCAAAAGCTGCAGTGCAGCCTTATTCACAATAGCCAAGACAGTGAAGCAATCAAAATGTCCAACAACAGGTAAATGGATAAAGAAGAAGTGGTCCGTGTACACAATGGAATATGAGCCATGGAAGACAATGAACCATTGCTCTTTGAGGCACCACAAATGAGTCTGGAGATAATCACGAAAGATGAGGTAAGTTGGAAAGCAAAAGACCTGTGTTCTATGATAGCACTTATAGGCGTTATCTAATAACTGACACAAATGAACATATTTCCACAGAGAAAGACACTCACGGATTTAGAAAACAAACTATGCTCATCTAAAACGACAGGTGGGGGGAATGGATAAATTAAGATTAGTGTTACTATACGTATACAAACACATATGATATACATATCTCAAAAAGACCAACCATATAGCAAGGGAAGTCTGTGGAACCCTCTGTAACATTTTACATGGGAAGAGGATCTGTACTTGAATAGACATATATAATGTACAAATGAACCAGATTGTGTACACCTAGGACAAACAATATTCTATGCTTTACCCCAATTAAAACACTTTTAAAAACCAAGAAGAAATAATGACAGATAAACTTATGGGGGTTTCTCCACGCACATTCCAATGTAATTTACAACCTAGGAACACGACTTCCAGAAAGGCTCTGCTGCCCTACTCCCCAGATTTGGGAATGGAGAAATGCTGCCTCCTTGAGGCCACTTCCCACAACAGCAGCTTTAAACCCATTGCTAAAGGTCACTAAATATTCACCAAACTTGCAGTTCGGGAAATGACACCTGCTCTCTAAAAAAACGCTGGGGTGGAAAATCGACCAAATAACTCAAAAGAGGGAAACCTTCCAAGAAGACAATTTCAAGAGTTATATCGTACTGCCAATTGTTTCCTTTTTTTAACGGAAAAGAAAACGGCGGAGAAAAATGATGAGTTTTACGAATTTTCAAAGACATGCAAACCCAAATTACAAAAACCTATCAGCTCACAGCAGCCAGAAGGGCCATTAGCATCAATGCTGTAAACAATAAATGCTGAAGCGATTGTGGAGAAATGCGTACCCTCGATTCTAAGGGGGACGTGGTAAGAGCCACTAATGAAAACACAAAGAAGGTGCTTTGAAAAGGGAAACACGGTGCTACCAGTCAATCAATCACACCCACTGCTGGGCCTATCACCTGAGAAAATGAGAATCAAAAAGTCGCAGGCTGGCAATCCTGCACTCCAACAATATTTACCATAGCCAACACTTGGAAGCAATGAAAATGTCCATCAACCGAGGAATGCACAAAGAAGAAGTGGTCCACGTACACAGTGGAAAATTACTCCAATAAAAAATAAAAATTAAATTTAAAAATCCAACGAAAGTAAGGAGACATCAGCTTGTGTGGGTTTGTCCGGGCACACTCCACTCTAATTTATAACCGAGAAACACCACAGGCCGCCAGGGCTTTTCCCTAGTTCCCAGGGTGGGGAACATAGAAAGGCTGCCGCCCTCTGGCAGTTACCTGCAAAAGCAGTTTTAAAGCCTGTGCTAATGGTCATTTCATAGGAACAAGTACTGCAGAACTGTAAATGAAACCTGCCCTCAAAATGTCTTCAGGGAGGTAACGGCCAAAACATTTCAAAAGGTGACACGTACGTTAAGAGAACACTTTGAAGAACTAAGGGGTAATCACTGCTTGAAAAATAAAAAGGACATGCCTTAAAGCTCAATTTCAACGGATTATGAGGCACATGCGAATTCAACCACAAAGAGGTATCAGCTCACACTTGTCAGAATAACCATGAGCAAGAAAACTACAAACAATAAATGCTGAAGGTGTTGTGGAGAAATGCATACCCTCAACTTCAAGGGGGACGTAAGTTGGAAAGGGCCACGAATGAGAACAGAATGGAGGTGCCTTAAAAAGGTAAACATTGTGCTACCATATGATCCAGCAGGCCCACTCCTCCACCTATAATCTAAGAAGAGAGAATTGGAAAGACACAGGCAGGCAAATCTGCATTGCCCAGTATTACAATAGCCAAGATATGGAAGTAACCAAAAAGACCACCAACAGATGGGTGGGCAAAGAAGAACTCCTCCATGTACAGATGGAATATTCGCTAGTGAAAAAAATGAAACAATGCCATTTGCAGCACCATAGATGAGTCTAGACGTAATCACGCCACGTGTACTAAGTGAGAAAGCAAAAGGCACATATCCTATCATATCACTTTCAGGAGTTACTTAAAAATTGATACCAATGAAGATATTTCCACAGAGAAAGGCAATCACAGATTCATTAAAAAACTTATGGTTCACCAAATAGAAAGGGATGAGGATTGGATACATTGCCATATTGGGGTTAACAGAGATATACAAACCATGTGAAATATATAACCCCCAAAGACGTACGGAAGACCAGGAGAAGACTACTCAACATTGTGTCATAACCTACATTGGCAAAGGATGCGAGGAAGAATAGATACATGTATATGTGTGAAAGAACCACATCTTGCACACCTAGAACAAACAAACCATTGTAATCAAATTTGCTGGGATAAAAAATAAAAAGTAAATTACAAATACGAACAAGAAGTAATGAGACATAAAGTTAAAGGGCTTTTTCCTGGCACATTCCATTCTAATATACAACCTCGAACACCACTTCCATTAAGGCTCTGTTTCCCTAGGAACCAAATTTGGTAAAGGAGAAATGCTGCCACCTAGTGGCCGTTTCCTGCAAGAGCAGCTTTAAAGTCACAGCTAATGGTCACTTAACATTCACAAGGACTCAGGGCTGTAAAGGACACTTGCCCTAAATATTTGTGCTGAAGTAGGGAATGGACAAAAAATTCAAAACAGGCAAATGTTTCAAGAAGAGATTAGGAAGAGTTAAGTTTTACTCACACTCTTTGTAAAAAAAAAGGAAAATGGATAAAAGCTCAACCTCAGGGAGTGTTAGACGCATGCAATCTAATCTACAAAAAGTTTCAACTTACACCAGTCGGCTGACCATCAGCAAAAAGTCTACAAACAATAAATGCTGAAGGGGTTTTAGAGAACTGTGTACCCTCTGCCTGCTGGTGAGACGTAAAGGGGTAACAGCCAATAATGAGAACAGAAAGGAGCTGCGTTTAAAAGTAAAAATGGAGGTACTATTCAATCCAGCAGGCGCACCATTGGACCTCTCACCTGAGAAGACAATCGAGAAGACACAGGCCGCAAAAGCTGCAGTGCAGCCTTATTCACAATAGCCAAGACAGTGAAGCAATCAAAATGTCCAACAACAGGTAAATGGATAAAGAAGAAGTGGTCCGTGTACACAATGGAATATTAGCCATGGAAGACAATGAACCATTGCTCTTTGAGGCACCACAAATGAGTCTGGAGATAATCACGAAAGATGAGGTCAGTTGGAAAGCAAAAGACCTGTGTTCTATGATAGCACTTATAGGCGTTATCTAATAACTGACACAAATGAACATATTTCCACAGAGAAAGACACTCACGGATTTAGAAAACAAACTATGCTCATCTAAAACGACAGGTGGGGGGAATGGATAAATTAAGATTAGTGTTACTATACGTATACAAACACATATGATATACATATCTCAAAAAGACCAACCATATAGCAAGGGAAGTCTGCGGAACCCTCTGTAACATTTTACATGGGAAGAGGATCTGTACTTGAATAGACATATATAATGTACAAATGAACCAGATTGTGTACACCTAGGACAAACAATATTCTATGCTTTACCCCAATTAAAACACTTTTAAAAACCAAGAAGAAATAATGACAGATAAACTTATGGGGGTTTCTCCACGCACATTCCAATGTAATTTACAACCTAGGAACACGACTTCCAGAAAGGCTCTGCTGCCCTACTCCCCAGATTTGGGAATGGAGAAATGCTGCCTCCTTGAGGCCACTTCCCACAACAGCAGCTTTAAACCCATTGCTAAAGGTCACTAAATATTCACCAAACTTGCAGTTCGGGAAATGACACCTGCTCTCTAAAAAAACGCTGGGGTGGAAAATCGACCAAATAACTCAAAAGAGGGAAACCTTCCAAGAAGACAATTTCAAGAGTTATATCGTACTGCCAATTGTTTCCTTTTTTTAACGGAAAAGAAAACGGCGGAGAAAAATGATGAGTTTTACGAATTTTCAAAGACATGCAAACCCAAATTACAAAAACCTATCAGCTCACAGCAGCCAGAAGGGCCATTAGCATCAATGCTGTAAACAATAAATGCTGAAGCGATTGTGGAGAAATGCGTACCCTCGATTCTAAGGGGGACGTGGTAAGAGCCACTAATGAAAACACAAAGAAGGTGCTTTGAAAAGGGAAACACGGTGCTACCAGTCAATCAATCACACCCACTGCTGGGCCTATCACCTGAGAAAATGAGAATCAAAAAGTCGCAGGCTGGCAATCCTGCACTCCAACAATATTTACCATAGCCAACACTTGGAAGCAATGAAAATGTCCATCAACCGAGGAATGCACAAAGAAGAAGTGGTCCACGTACACAGTGGAAAATTACTCCAATAAAAAATAAAAATTAAATTTAAAAATCCAACGAAAGTAAGGAGACATCAGCTTGTGTGGGTTTGTCCGGGCACACTCCACTCTAATTTATAACCGAGAAACACCACAGGCCGCCAGGGCTTTTCCCTAGTTCCCAGGGTGGGGAACATAGAAAGGCTGCCGCCCTCTGGCAGTTACCTGCAAAAGCAGTTTTAAAGCCTGTGCTAATGGTCATTTCATAGGAACAAGTACTGCAGAACTGTAAATGAAACCTGCCCTCAAAATGTCTTCAGGGAGGTAACGGCCAAAACATTTCAAAAGGTGACACGTACGTTAAGAGAACACTTTGAAGAACTAAGGGGTTATCACTGCTTGAAAAATAAAAAGGACATGCCTTAAAGCTCAATTTCAACGGATTATGAGGCACATGCGAATTCAACCACAAAGAGGTATCAGCTCACACTTGTCAGAATAACCATGAGCAAGAAAACTACAAACAATAAATGCTGAAGGTGTTGTGGAGAAATGCATACCCTCAACTTCAAGGGGGACGTAAGTTGGAAAGGGCCACGAATGAGAACAGAATGGAGGTGCCTTAAAAAGGTAAACATTGTGCTACCATATGATCCAGCAGGCCCACTCCTCCACCTATAATCTAAGAAGAGAGAATTGGAAAGACACAGGCAGGCAAATCTGCATTGCCCAGTATTACAATAGCCAAGATATGGAAGTAACCAAAAAGACCACCAACAGATGGGTGGGCAAAGAAGAACTCCTCCATGTACAGATGGAATATTCGCTAGTGAAAAAAATGAAACAATGCCATTTGCAGCACCATAGATGAGTCTAGACGTAATCACGCCACGTGTAGTAAGTGAGAAAGCAAAAGGCACATATCCTATCATATCACTTTCAGGAGTTACTTAAAAATTGATACCAATGAAGATATTTCCACAGAGAAAGGCAATCACAGATTCATTAAAAAACTTATGGTTCACCAAATAGAAAGGGATGAGGATTGGATACATTGCCATATTGGGGTTAACAGAGATATACAAACCATGTGAAATATATAACCCCCAAAGACGTACGGAAGACCAGGAGAAGACTACTCAACATTGTGTCATAACCTACATTGGCAAAGGATGCGAGGAAGAATAGATACATGTATATGTGTGAAAGAACCACATCTTGCACACCTAGAACAAACAAACCATTGTAATCAAATTTGCTGGGATAAAAAATAAAAAGTAAATTACAAATACGAACAAGAAGTAATGAGACATAAAGTTAAAGGGCTTTTTCCTGGCACATTCCATTCTAATATACAACCTCGAACACCACTTCCATTAAGGCTCTGTTTCCCTAGGAACCAAATTTGGTAAAGGAGAAATGCTGCCACCTAGTGGCCGTTTCCTGCAAGAGCAGCTTTAAAGTCACAGCTAATGGTCACTTAACATTCACAAGGACTCAGGGCTGTAAAGGACACTTGCCCTAAATATTTGTGCTGAAGTAGGGAATGGGCAAAAAATTCAAAACAGGCAAATGTTTCAAGAAGAGATTAGGAAGAGTTAAGTTTTACTCACACTCTTTTTAAAAAAAAGGAAAATGGATAAAAGCTCAACCTCAGGGAGTGTTAGACGCATGCAATCTAATCTACAAAAAGTTTCAACTTACACCAGTCGGCTGACCATCAGCAAAAAGTCTACAAACAATAAATGCTGAAGGGGTTTTAGAGAACTGTGTACCCTCTGCCTGCTGGTGAGACGTAAAGGGGTAACAGCCAATAATGAGAACAGAAAGGAGCTGCGTTTAAAAGTAAAAATGGAGGTACTATTCAATCCAGCAGGCGCACCATTGGACCTCTCACCTGAGAAGACAATCGAGAAGACACAGGCCGCAAAAGCTGCAGTGCAGCCTTATTCACAATAGCCAAGACAGTGAAGCAATCAAAATGTCCAACAACAGGTAAATGGATAAAGAAGAAGTGGTCCGTGTACACAATGGAATATTAGCCATGGAAAACAATGAACCATTGCTCTTTGAGGCACCACAAATGAGTCTGGAGATAATCACGAAAGATGAGGTAAGTTGGAAAGCAAAAGACCTGTGTTCTATGATAGCACTTATAGGCGTTATCTAATAACTGACACAAACGAACATATTTCCACAGAGAAAGACACTCACAGATTTAGAAAACAAACTATGCTCATCTAAAACGACAGGTGGGGGGAATGGATAAATTAAGATTAGTGTTACTATACGTATACAAACACATATGATATACATATCTCAAAAAGACCAACCATATAGCAAGGGAAGTCTGCGGAACCCTCTGTAACATTTTACATGGGAAGAGGATCTGTACTTGAATAGACATATATAATGTACAAATGAACCAGATTGTGTACACCTAGGACAAACAATATTCTAAGCTTTACCCCAATTAAAACACTTTTAAAAACCAAGAAGAAATAATGACACATAAACTTATGGGGGTTTCTCCACGCACATTCCAATGTAATTTACAACCTAGGAACACGACTTCCAGAAAGGCTCTGCTGCCCTACTCCCCAGATTTGGGAATGGAGAAATGCTGCCTCCTTGAGGCCACTTCCCACAACAGCAGCTTTAAACCCATTGCTAAAGGTCACTAAATATTCACCAAACTTGCAGTTCGGGAAATGACACCTGCTCTCTAAAAAAACGCTGGGGTGGAAAATCGACCAAATAACTCAAAAGAGGGCAACCTTCCAAGAAGACAATTTCAAGAGTTATATCGTACTGCCAATTGTTTCCTTTTTTTAACGGAAAAGAAAACGGCGGAGAAAAATGATGAGTTTTACGAATTTTCAAAGACATGCAAACCCAAATTACAAAAACCTATCAGCTCACAGCAGCCAGAAGGGCCATTAGCATCAATGCTGTAAACAATAAATGCTGAAGCGATTGTGGAGAAATGCGTACCCTCGATTCTAAGGGGGACGTGGTAAGAGCCACTAATGAAAACACAAAGAAGGTGCTTTGAAAAGGGAAACACGGTGCTACCAGTCAATCAATCACACCCACTGCTGGGCCTATCACCTGAGAAAATGAGAATCAAAAAGTCGCAGGCTGGCAATCCTGCACTCCAACAATATTTACCATAGCCAACACTTGGAAGCAATGAAAATGTCCATCAACCGAGGAATGCACAAAGAAGAAGTGGTCCACGTACACAGTGGAAAATTACTCCAATAAAAAATAAAAATTAAATTTAAAAATCCAACAAAAGTAAGGAGACATCAGCTTGTGTGGGTTTGTCCGGGCACACTCCACTCTAATTTATAACCGAGAAACACCACAGGCCGCCAGGGCTTTTCCCTAGTTCCCAGGGTGGGGAACATAGAAAGGCTGCCGCCCTCTGGCAGTTACCTGCAAAAGCAGTTTTAAAGCCTGTGCTAATGGTCATTTCATAGGAACAAGTACTGCAGAACTGTAAATGAAACCTGCCCTCAAAATGTCTTCAGGGAGGTAACGGCCAAAACATTTCAAAAGGTGACACGTACGTTAAGAGAACACTTTGAAGAACTAAGGGGTAATCACTGCTTGAAAAATAAAAAGGACATGCCTTAAAGCTCAATTTCAACGGATTATGAGGCACATGCGAATTCAACCACAAAGAGGTATCAGCTCACACTTGTCAGAATAACCATGAGCAAGAAAACTACAAACAATAAATGCTGAAGGTGTTGTGGAGAAATGCATACCCTCAACTTCAAGGGGGACGTAAGTTGGAAAGGGCCACGAATGAGAACAGAATGGAGGTGCCTTAAAAAGGTAAACATTGTGCTACCATATGATCCAGCAGGCCCACTCCTCCACCTATAATCTAAGAAGAGAGAATTGGAAAGACACAGGCAGGCAAATCTGCATTGCCCAGTATTACAATAGCCAAGATATGGAAGTAACCAAAAAGACCACCAACAGATGGGTGGGCAAAGAAGAACTCCTCCATGTACAGATGGAATATTCGCTAGTGAAAAAAATGAAACAATGCCATTTGCAGCACCATAGATGAGTCTAGACGTAATCACGCCACGTGTAGTAAGTGAGAAAGCAAAAGGCACATATCCTATCATATCACTTTCAGGAGTTACTTAAAAATTGATACCAATGAAGATATTTCCACAGAGAAAGGCAATCACAGATTCATTAAAAAACTTATGGTTCACCAAATAGAAAGGGATGAGGATTGGATACATTGCCATATTGGGGTTAACAGAGATATACAAACCATGTGAAATATATAACCCCCAAAGACGTACAGAAGACCAGGAGAAGACTACTCAACATTGTGTCATAACCTACATTGGCAAAGGATGCGAGGAAGAATAGATACATGTATATGTGTGAAAGAACCACATCTTGCACACCTAGAACAAACAAACCATTGTAATCAAATTTGCTGGGATAAAAAATAAAAAGTAAATTACAAATACGAACAAGAAGTAATGAGACATAAAGTTAAAGGGCTTTTTCCTGGCACATTCCATTCTAATATACAACCTCGAACACCACTTCCATTAAGGCTCTGTTTCCCTAGGAACCAAATTTGGTAAAGGAGAAATGCTGCCACCTAGTGGCCGTTTCCTGCAAGAGCAGCTTTAAAGTCACAGCTAATGGTCACTTAACATTCACAAGGACTCAGGGCTGTAAAGGACACTTGCCCTAAATATTTGTGCTGAAGTAGGGAATGGGCAAAAAATTCAAAACAGGCAAATGTTTCAAGAAGAGATTAGGAAGAGTTAAGTTTTACTCACACTCTTTTTAAAAAAAAGGAAAATGGATAAAAGCTCAACCTCAGGGAGTGTTAGACGCATGCAATCTAATCTACAAAAAGTTTCAACTTACACCAGTCGGCTGACCATCAGCAAAAAGTCTACAAACAATAAATGCTGAAGGGGTTTTAGAGAACTGTGTACCCTCTGCCTGCTGGTGAGACGTAAAGGGGTAACAGCCAATAATGAGAACAGAAAGGAGCTGCGTTTAAAAGTAAAAATGGAGGTACTATTCAATCCAGCAGGCGCACCATTGGACCTCTCACCTGAGAAGACAATCGAGAAGACACAGGCCGCAAAAGCTGCAGTGCAGCCTTATTCACAATAGCCAAGACAGTGAAGCAATCAAAATGTCCAACAACAGGTAAATGGATAAAGAAGAAGTGGTCCGTGTACACAATGGAATATTAGCCATGGAAAACAATGAACCATTGCTCTTTGAGGCACCACAAATGAGTCTGGAGATAATCACGAAAGATGAGGTAAGTTGGAAAGCAAAAGACCTGTGTTCTATGATAGCACTTATAGGCGTTATCTAATAACTGACACAAACGAACATATTTCCACAGAGAAAGACACTCACAGATTTAGAAAACAAACTATGCTCATCTAAAACGACAGGTGGGGGGAATGGATAAATTAAGATTAGTGTTACTATACGTATACAAACACATATGATATACATATCTCAAAAAGACCAACCATATAGCAAGGGAAGTCTGCGGAACCCTCTGTAACATTTTACATGGGAAGAGGATCTGTACTTGAATAGACATATATAATGTACAAATGAACCAGATTGTGTACACCTAGGACAAACAATATTCTAAGCTTTACCCCAATTAAAACACTTTTAAAAACCAAGAAGAAATAATGACAGATAAACTTATGGGGGTTTCTCCACGCACATTCCAATGTAATTTACAACCTAGGAACACGACTTCCAGAAAGGCTCTGCTGCCCTACTCCCCAGATTTGGGAATGGAGAAATGCTGCCTCCTTGAGGCCACTTCCCACAACAGCAGCTTTAAACCCATTGCTAAAGGTCACTAAATATTCACCAAACTTGCAGTTCGGGAAATGACACCTGCTCTCTAAAAAAACGCTGGGGTGGAAAATCGACCAAATAACTCAAAAGAGGGCAACCTTCCAAGAAGACAATTTCAAGAGTTATATCGTACTGCCAATTGTTTCCTTTTTTTAACGGAAAAGAAAACGGCGGAGAAAAATGATGAGTTTTACGAATTTTCAAAGACATGCAAACCCAAATTACAAAAACCTATCAGCTCACAGCAGCCAGAAGGGCCATTAGCATCAATGCTGTAAACAATAAATGCTGAAGCGATTGTGGAGAAATGCGTACCCTCGATTCTAAGGGGGACGTGGTAAGAGCCACTAATGAAAACACAAAGAAGGTGCTTTGAAAAGGGAAACACGGTGCTACCAGTCAATCAATCACACCCACTGCTGGGCCTATCACCTGAGAAAATGAGAATCAAAAAGTCGCAGGCTGGCAATCCTGCACTCCAACAATATTTACCATAGCCAACACTTGGAAGCAATGAAAATGTCCATCAACCAAGGAATGCACAAAGAAGAAGTGGTCCACGTACACAGTGGAAAATTACTCCAATAAAAAATAAAAATTAAATTTAAAAATCCAACGAAAGTAAGGAGACATCAGCTTGTGTGGGTTTGTCCGGGCACACTCCACTCTAATTTATAACCGAGAAACACCACAGGCCGCCAGGGCTTTTCCCTAGTTCCCAGGGTGGGGAACATAGAAAGGCTGCCGCCCTCTGGCAGTTACCTGCAAAAGCAGTTTTAAAGCCTGTGCTAATGGTCATTTCATAGGAACAAGTACTGCAGAACTGTAAATGAAACCTGCCCTCAAAATGTCTTCAGGGAGGTAACGGCCAAAACATTTCAAAAGGTGACACGTACGTTAAGAGAACACTTTGAAGAACTAAGGGGTAATCACTGCTTGAAAAATAAAAAGGACATGCCTTAAAGCTCAATTTCAACGGATTATGAGGCACATGCGAATTCAACCACAAAGAGGTATCAGCTCACACTTGTCAGAATAACCATGAGCAAGAAAACTACAAACAATAAATGCTGAAGGTGTTGTGGAGAAATGCATACCCTCAACTTCAAGGGGGACGTAAGTTGGAAAGGGCCACGAATGAGAACAGAATGGAGGTGCCTTAAAAAGGTAAACATTGTGCTACCATATGATCCAGCAGGCCCACTCCTCCACCTATAATCTAAGAAGAGAGAATTGGAAAGACACAGGCAGGCAAATCTGCATTGCCCAGTATTACAATAGCCAAGATATGGAAGTAACCAAAAAGACCACCAACAGATGGGTGGGCAAAGAAGAACTCCTCCATGTACAGATGGAATATTCGCTAGTGAAAAAAATGAAACAATGCCATTTGCAGCACCATAGATGAGTCTAGACGTAATCACGCCACGTGTAGTAAGTGAGAAAGCAAAAGGCACATATCCTATCATATCACTTTCGGGAGTTACTTAAAAATTGATACCAATGAAGATATTTCCACAGAGAAAGGCAATCACAGATTCATTAAAAAACTTATGGTTCACCAAATAGAAAGGGATGAGGATTGGATACATTGCCATATTGGGGTTAACAGAGATATACAAACCATGTGAAATATATAACCCCCAAAGACGTACAGAAGACCAGGAGAAGACTACTCAACATTGTGTCATAACCTACATTGGCAAAGGATGCGAGGAAGAATAGATACATGTATATGTGTGAAAGAACCACATCTTGCACACCTAGAACAAACAAACCATTGTAATCAAATTTGCTGGGATAAAAAATAAAAAGTAAATTACAAATACGAACAAGAAGTAATGAGACATAAAGTTAAAGGGCTTTTTCCTGGCACATTCCATTCTAATATACAACCTCGAACACCACTTCCATTAAGGCTCTGTTTCCCTAGGAACCAAATTTGGTAAAGGAGAAATGCTGCCACCTAGTGGCCGTTTCCTGCAAGAGCAGCTTTAAAGTCACAGCTAATGGTCACTTAACATTCACAAGGACTCAGGGCTGTAAAGGACACTTGCCCTAAATATTTGTGCTGAAGTAGGGAATGGACAAAAAATTCAAAACAGGCAAATGTTTCAAGAAGAGATTAGGAAGAGTTAAGTTTTACTCACACTCTTTGTAAAAAAAAAGGAAAATGGATAAAAGCTCAACCTCAGGGAGTGTTAGACGCATGCAATCTAATCTACAAAAAGTTTCAACTTACACCAGTCGGCTGACCATCAGCAAAAAGTCTACAAACAATAAATGCTGAAGGGGTTTTAGAGAACTGTGTACCCTCTGCCTGCTGGTGAGACGTAAAGGGGTAACAGCCAATAATGAGAACAGAAAGGAGCTGCGTTTAAAAGTAAAAATGGAGGTACTATTCAATCCAGCAGGCGCACCATTGGACCTCTCACCTGAGAAGACAATCGAGAAGACACAGGCCGCAAAAGCTGCAGTGCAGCCTTATTCACAATAGCCAAGACAGTGAAGCAATCAAAATGTCCAACAACAGGTAAATGGATAAAGAAGAAGTGGTCCGTGTACACAATGGAATATGAGCCATGGAAGACAATGAACCATTGCTCTTTGAGGCACCACAAATGAGTCTGGAGATAATCACGAAAGATGAGGTAAGTTGGAAAGCAAAAGACCTGTGTTCTATGATAGCACTTATAGGCGTTATCTAATAACTGACACAAATGAACATATTTCCACAGAGAAAGACACTCACGGATTTAGAAAACAAACTATGCTCATCTAAAACGACAGGTGGGGGGAATGGATAAATTAAGATTAGTGTTACTATACGTATACAAACACATATGATATACATATCTCAAAAAGACCAACCATATAGCAAGGGAAGTCTGTGGAACCCTCTGTAACATTTTACATGGGAAGAGGATCTGTACTTGAATAGACATATATAATGTACAAATGAACCAGATTGTGTACACCTAGGACAAACAATATTCTATGCTTTACCCCAATTAAAACACTTTTAAAAACCAAGAAGAAATAATGACAGATAAACTTATGGGGGTTTCTCCACGCACATTCCAATGTAATTTACAACCTAGGAACACGACTTCCAGAAAGGCTCTGCTGCCCTACTCCCCAGATTTGGGAATGGAGAAATGCTGCCTCCTTGAGGCCACTTCCCACAACAGCAGCTTTAAACCCATTGCTAAAGGTCACTAAATATTCACCAAACTTGCAGTTCGGGAAATGACACCTGCTCTCTAAAAAAACGCTGGGGTGGAAAATCGACCAAATAACTCAAAAGAGGGAAACCTTCCAAGAAGACAATTTCAAGAGTTATATCGTACTGCCAATTGTTTCCTTTTTTTAACGGAAAAGAAAACGGCGGAGAAAAATGATGAGTTTTACGAATTTTCAAAGACATGCAAACCCAAATTACAAAAACCTATCAGCTCACAGCAGCCAGAAGGGCCATTAGCATCAATGCTGTAAACAATAAATGCTGAAGCGATTGTGGAGAAATGCGTACCCTCGATTCTAAGGGGGACGTGGTAAGAGCCACTAATGAAAACACAAAGAAGGTGCTTTGAAAAGGGAAACACGGTGCTACCAGTCAATCAATCACACCCACTGCTGGGCCTATCACCTGAGAAAATGAGAATCAAAAAGTCGCAGGCTGGCAATCCTGCACTCCAACAATATTTACCATAGCCAACACTTGGAAGCAATGAAAATGTCCATCAACCGAGGAATGCACAAAGAAGAAGTGGTCCACGTACACAGTGGAAAATTACTCCAATAAAAAATAAAAATTAAATTTAAAAATCCAACGAAAGTAAGGAGACATCAGCTTGTGTGGGTTTGTCCGGGCACACTCCACTCTAATTTATAACCGAGAAACACCACAGGCCGCCAGGGCTTTTCCCTAGTTCCCAGGGTGGGGAACATAGAAAGGCTGCCGCCCTCTGGCAGTTACCTGCAAAAGCAGTTTTAAAGCCTGTGCTAATGGTCATTTCATAGGAACAAGTACTGCAGAACTGTAAATGAAACCTGCCCTCAAAATGTCTTCAGGGAGGTAACGGCCAAAACATTTCAAAAGGTGACACGTACGTTAAGAGAACACTTTGAAGAACTAAGGGGTAATCACTGCTTGAAAAATAAAAAGGACATGCCTTAAAGCTCAATTTCAACGGATTATGAGGCACATGCGAATTCAACCACAAAGAGGTATCAGCTCACACTTGTCAGAATAACCATGAGCAAGAAAACTACAAACAATAAATGCTGAAGGTGTTGTGGAGAAATGCATACCCTCAACTTCAAGGGGGACGTAAGTTGGAAAGGGCCACGAATGAGAACAGAATGGAGGTGCCTTAAAAAGGTAAACATTGTGCTACCATATGATCCAGCAGGCCCACTCCTCCACCTATAATCTAAGAAGAGAGAATTGGAAAGACACAGGCAGGCAAATCTGCATTGCCCAGTATTACAATAGCCAAGATATGGAAGTAACCAAAAAGACCACCAACAGATGGGTGGGCAAAGAAGAACTCCTCCATGTACAGATGGAATATTCGCTAGTGAAAAAAATGAAACAATGCCATTTGCAGCACCATAGATGAGTCTAGACGTAATCACGCCACGTGTACTAAGTGAGAAAGCAAAAGGCACATATCCTATCATATCACTTTCAGGAGTTACTTAAAAATTGATACCAATGAAGATATTTCCACAGAGAAAGGCAATCACAGATTCATTAAAAAACTTATGGTTCACCAAATAGAAAGGGATGAGGATTGGATACATTGCCATATTGGGGTTAACAGAGATATACAAACCATGTGAAATATATAACCCCCAAAGACGTACGGAAGACCAGGAGAAGACTACTCAACATTGTGTCATAACCTACATTGGCAAAGGATGCGAGGAAGAATAGATACATGTATATGTGTGAAAGAACCACATCTTGCACACCTAGAACAAACAAACCATTGTAATCAAATTTGCTGGGATAAAAAATAAAAAGTAAATTACAAATACGAACAAGAAGTAATGAGACATAAAGTTAAAGGGCTTTTTCCTGGCACATTCCATTCTAATATACAACCTCGAACACCACTTCCATTAAGGCTCTGTTTCCCTAGGAACCAAATTTGGTAAAGGAGAAATGCTGCCACCTAGTGGCCGTTTCCTGCAAGAGCAGCTTTAAAGTCACAGCTAATGGTCACTTAACATTCACAAGGACTCAGGGCTGTAAAGGACACTTGCCCTAAATATTTGTGCTGAAGTAGGGAATGGACAAAAAATTCAAAACAGGCAAATGTTTCAAGAAGAGATTAGGAAGAGTTAAGTTTTACTCACACTCTTTGTAAAAAAAAAGGAAAATGGATAAAAGCTCAACCTCAGGGAGTGTTAGACGCATGCAATCTAATCTACAAAAAGTTTCAACTTACACCAGTCGGCTGACCATCAGCAAAAAGTCTACAAACAATAAATGCTGAAGGGGTTTTAGAGAACTGTGTACCCTCTGCCTGCTGGTGAGACGTAAAGGGGTAACAGCCAATAATGAGAACAGAAAGGAGCTGCGTTTAAAAGTAAAAATGGAGGTACTATTCAATCCAGCAGGCGCACCATTGGACCTCTCACCTGAGAAGACAATCGAGAAGACACAGGCCGCAAAAGCTGCAGTGCAGCCTTATTCACAATAGCCAAGACAGTGAAGCAATCAAAATGTCCAACAACAGGTAAATGGATAAAGAAGAAGTGGTCCGTGTACACAATGGAATATTAGCCATGGAAGACAATGAACCATTGCTCTTTGAGGCACCACAAATGAGTCTGGAGATAATCACGAAAGATGAGGTCAGTTGGAAAGCAAAAGACCTGTGTTCTATGATAGCACTTATAGGCGTTATCTAATAACTGACACAAATGAACATATTTCCACAGAGAAAGACACTCACGGATTTAGAAAACAAACTATGCTCATCTAAAACGACAGGTGGGGGGAATGGATAAATTAAGATTAGTGTTACTATACGTATACAAACACATATGATATACATATCTCAAAAAGACCAACCATATAGCAAGGGAAGTCTGCGGAACCCTCTGTAACATTTTACATGGGAAGAGGATCTGTACTTGAATAGACATATATAATGTACAAATGAACCAGATTGTGTACACCTAGGACAAACAATATTCTAAGCTTTACCCCAATTAAAACACTTTTAAAAACCAAGAAGAAATAATGACACATAAACTTATGGGGGTTTCTCCACGCACATTCCAATGTAATTTACAACCTAGGAACACGACTTCCAGAAAGGCTCTGCTGCCCTACTCCCCAGATTTGGGAATGGAGAAATGCTGCCTCCTTGAGGCCACTTCCCACAACAGCAGCTTTAAACCCATTGCTAAAGGTCACTAAATATTCACCAAACTTGCAGTTTGGGAAATGACACCTGCTCTCTAAAAAAACGCTGGGGTGGAAAATCGACCAAATAACTCAAAAGAGGGCAACCTTCCAAGAAGACAATTTCAAGAGTTATATCGTACTGCCAATTGTTTCCTTTTTTTAACGGAAAAGAAAACGGCGGAGAAAAATGATGAGTTTTACGAATTTTCAAAGACATGCAAACCCAAATTACAAAAACCTATCAGCTCACAGCAGCCAGAAGGGCCATTAGCATCAATGCTGTAAACAATAAATGCTGAAGCGATTGTGGAGAAATGCGTACCCTCGATTCTAAGGGGGACGTGGTAAGAGCCACTAATGAAAACACAAAGAAGGTGCTTTGAAAAGGGAAACACGGTGCTACCAGTCAATCAATCACACCCACTGCTGGGCCTATCACCTGAGAAAATGAGAATCAAAAAGTCACAGGCTGGCAATCCTGCACTCCAACAATATTTACCATAGCCAACACTTGGAAGCAATGAAAATGTCCATCAACCGAGGAATGCACAAAGAAGAAGTGGTCCACGTACACAGTGGAAAATTACTCCAATAAAAAATAAAAATTAAATTTAAAAATCCAACGAAAGTAAGGAGACATCAGCTTGTGTGGGTTTGTCCGGGCACACTCCACTCTAATTTATAACCGAGAAACACCACAGGCCGCCAGGGCTTTTCCCTAGTTCCCAGGGTGGGGAACATAGAAAGGCTGCCGCCCTCTGGCAGTTACCTGCAAAAGCAGTTTTAAAGCCTGTGCTAATGGTCATTTCATAGGAACAAGTACTGCAGAACTGTAAATGAAACCTGCCCTCAAAATGTCTTCAGGGAGGTAACGGCCAAAACATTTCAAAAGGTGACACGTACGTTAAGAGAACACTTTGAAGAACTAAGGGGTAATCACTGCTTGAAAAATAAAAAGGACATGCCTTAAAGCTCAATTTCAACGGATTATGAGGCACATGCGAATTCAACCACAAAGAGGTATCAGCTCACACTTGTCAGAATAACCATGAGCAAGAAAACTACAAACAATAAATGCTGAAGGTGTTGTGGAGAAATGCATACCCTCAACTTCAAGGGGGACGTAAGTTGGAAAGGGCCACGAATGAGAACAGAATGGAGGTGCCTTAAAAAGGTAAACATTGTGCTACCATATGATCCAGCAGGCCCACTCCTCCACCTATAATCTAAGAAGAGAGAATTGGAAAGACACAGGCAGGCAAATCTGCATTGCCCAGTATTACAATAGCCAAGATATGGAAGTAACCAAAAAGACCACCAACAGATGGGTGGGCAAAGAAGAACTCCTCCATGTACAGATGGAATATTCGCTAGTGAAAAAAATGAAACAATGCCATTTGCAGCACCATAGATGAGTCTAGACGTAATCACGCCACGTGTACTAAGTGAGAAAGCAAAAGGCACATATCCTATCATATCACTTTCAGGAGTTACTTAAAAATTGATACCAATGAAGATATTTCCACAGAGAAAGGCAATCACAGATTCATTAAAAAACTTATGGTTCACCAAATAGAAAGGGATGAGGATTGGATACATTGCCATATTGGGGTTAACAGAGATATACAAACCATGTGAAATATATAACCCCCAAAGACGTACGGAAGACCAGGAGAAGACTACTCAACATTGTGTCATAACCTATATTGGCAAAGGATGCGAGGAAGAATAGATACATGTATATGTGTGAAAGAACCACATCTTGCACACCTAGAACAAACAAACCATTGTAATCAAATTTGCTGGGATAAAAAATAAAAAGTAAATTACAAATACGAACAAGAAGTAATGAGACATAAAGTTAAAGGGCTTTTTCCTGGCACATTCCATTCTAATATACAACCTAGAACACCACTTCCATTAAGGCTCTGTTTCCCTAGGAACCAAATTTGGTAAAGGAGAAATGCTGCCACCTAGTGGCCGTTTCCTGCAAGAGCAGCTTTAAAGTCACAGCTAATGGTCACTTAACATTCACAAGGACTCAGGGCTGTAAAGGACACTTGCCCTAAATATTTGTGCTGAAGTAGGGAATGGACAAAAAATTCAAAACAGGCAAATGTTTCAAGAAGAGATTAGGAAGAGTTAAGTTTTACTCACACTCTTTGTAAAAAAAAAGGAAAATGGATAAAAGCTCAACCTCAGGGAGTGTTAGACGCATGCAATCTAATCTACAAAAAGTTTCAACTTACACCAGTCGGCTGACCATCAGCAAAAAGTCTACAAACAATAAATGCTGAAGGGGTTTTAGAGAACTGTGTACCCTCTGCCTGCTGGTGAGACGTAAAGGGGTAACAGCCAATAATGAGAACAGAAAGGAGCTGCGTTTAAAAGTAAAAATGGAGGTACTATTCAATCCAGCAGGCGCACCATTGGACCTCTCACCTGAGAAGACAATCGAGAAGACACAGGCCGCAAAAGCTGCAGTGCAGCCTTATTCACAATAGCCAAGACAGTGAAGCAATCAAAATGTCCAACAACAGGTAAATGGATAAAGAAGAAGTGGTCCGTGTACACAATGGAATATTAGCCATGGAAGACAATGAACCATTGCTCTTTGAGGCACCACAAATGAGTCTGGAGATAATCACGAAAGATGAGGTAAGTTGGAAAGCAAAAGACCTGTGTTCTGTGATAGCACTTATAGGCGTTATCTAATAACTGACACAAATGAACATATTTCCACAGAGAAAGACACTCACAGATTTAGAAAACAAACTATGCTCATCTAAAACGACAGGTGGGGGGAATGGATAAATTAAGATTAGTGTTACTATACGTATACAAACACATATGATATACATATCTCAAAACGACCAACCATATAGCAAGGGAAGTCTGCGGAACCCTCTGTAACATTTTACATGGGAAGAGGATCTGTACTTGAATAGACATATATAATGTACAAATGAACCAGATTGTGTACACCTAGGACAAACAATATTCTAAGCTTTACCCCAATTAAAACACTTTTAAAAACCAAGAAGAAATAATGACACATAAACTTATGGGGGTTTCTCCACGCACATTCCAATGTAATTTACAACCTAGGAACACGACTTCCAGAAAGGCTCTGCTGCCCTACTCCCCAGATTTGGGAATGGAGAAATGCTGCCTCCTTGAGGCCACTTCCCACAACAGCAGCTTTAAACCCATTGCTAAAGGTCACTAAATATTCACCAAACTTGCAGTTTGGGAAATGACACCTGCTCTCTAAAAAAACGCTGGGGTGGAAAATCGACCAAATAACTCAAAAGAGGGCAACCTTCCAAGAAGACAATTTCAAGAGTTATATCGTACTGCCAATTGTTTCCTTTTTTTAACGGAAAAGAAAACGGCGGAGAAAAATGATGAGTTTTACGAATTTTCAAAGACATGCAAACCCAAATTACAAAAACCTATCAGCTCACAGCAGCCAGAAGGGCCATTAGCATCAATGCTGTAAACAATAAATGCTGAAGCGATTGTGGAGAAATGCGTACCCTCGATTCTAAGGGGGACGTGGTAAGAGCCACTAATGAAAACACAAAGAAGGTGCTTTGAAAAGGGAAACACGGTGCTACCAGTCAATCAATCACACCCACTGCTGGGCCTATCACCTGAGAAAATGAGAATCAAAAAGTCACAGGCTGGCAATCCTGCACTCCAACAATATTTACCATAGCCAACACTTGGAAGCAATGAAAATGTCCATCAACCGAGGAATGCACAAAGAAGAAGTGGTCCACGTACACAGTGGAAAATTACTCCAATAAAAAATAAAAATTAAATTTAAAAATCCAACGAAAGTAAGGAGACATCAGCTTGTGTGGGTTTGTCCGGGCACACTCCACTCTAATTTATAACCGAGAAACACCACAGGCCGCCAGGGCTTTTCCCTAGTTCCCAGGGTGGGGAACATAGAAAGGCTGCCGCCCTCTGGCAGTTACCTGCAAAAGCAGTTTTAAAGCCTGTGCTAATGGTCATTTCATAGGAACAAGTACTGCAGAACTGTAAATGAAACCTGCCCTCAAAATGTCTTCAGGGAGGTAACGGCCAAAACATTTCAAAAGGTGACACGTACGTTAAGAGAACACTTTGAAGAACTAAGGGGTAATCACTGCTTGAAAAATAAAAAGGACATGCCTTAAAGCTCAATTTCAACGGATTATGAGGCACATGCGAATTCAACCACAAAGAGGTATCAGCTCACACTTGTCAGAATAACCATGAGCAAGAAAACTACAAACAATAAATGCTGAAGGTGTTGTGGAGAAATGCATACCCTCAACTTCAAGGGGGACGTAAGTTGGAAAGGGCCACGAATGAGAACAGAATGGAGGTGCCTTAAAAAGGTAAACATTGTGCTACCATATGATCCAGCAGGCCCACTCCTCCACCTATAATCTAAGAAGAGAGAATTGGAAAGACACAGGCAGGCAAATCTGCATTGCCCAGTATTACAATAGCCAAGATATGGAAGTAACCAAAAAGACCACCAACAGATGGGTGGGCAAAGAAGAACTCCTCCATGTACAGATGGAATATTCGCTAGTGAAAAAAATGAAACAATGCCATTTGCAGCACCATAGATGAGTCTAGACGTAATCACGCCACGTGTAGTAAGTGAGAAAGCAAAAGGCACATATCCTATCATATCACTTTCAGGAGTTACTTAAAAATTGATACCAATGAAGATATTTCCACAGAGAAAGGCAATCACAGATTCATTAAAAAACTTATGGTTCACCAAATAGAAAGGGATGAGGATTGGATACATTGCCATATTGGGGTTAACAGAGATATACAAACCATGTGAAATATATAACCCCCAAAGACGTACGGAAGACCAGGAGAAGACTACTCAACATTGTGTCATAACCTATATTGGCAAAGGATGCGAGGAAGAATAGATACATGTATATGTGTGAAAGAACCACATCTTGCACACCTAGAACAAACAAACCATTGTAATCAAATTTGCTGGGATAAAAAATAAAAAGTAAATTACAAATACGAACAAGAAGTAATGAGACATAAAGTTAAAGGGCTTTTTCCTGGCACATTCCATTCTAATATACAACCTAGAACACCACTTCCATTAAGGCTCTGTTTCCCTAGGAACCAAATTTGGTAAAGGAGAAATGCTGCCACCTAGTGGCCGTTTCCTGCAAGAGCAGCTTTAAAGTCACAGCTAATGGTCACTTAACATTCACAAGGACTCAGGGCTGTAAAGGACACTTGCCCTAAATATTTGTGCTGAAGTAGGGAATGGACAAAAAATTCAAAACAGGCAAATGTTTCAAGAAGAGATTAGGAAGAGTTAAGTTTTACTCACACTCTTTGTAAAAAAAAAGGAAAATGGATAAAAGCTCAACCTCAGGGAGTGTTAGACGCATGCAATCTAATCTACAAAAAGTTTCAACTTACACCAGTCGGCTGACCATCAGCAAAAAGTCTACAAACAATAAATGCTGAAGGGGTTTTAGAGAACTGTGTACCCTCTGCCTGCTGGTGAGACGTAAAGGGGTAACAGCCAATAATGAGAACAGAAAGGAGCTGCGTTTAAAAGTAAAAATGGAGGTACTATTCAATCCAGCAGGCGCACCATTGGACCTCTCACCTGAGAAGACAATCGAGAAGACACAGGCCGCAAAAGCTGCAGTGCAGCCTTATTCACAATAGCCAAGACAGTGAAGCAATCAAAATGTCCAACAACAGGTAAATGGATAAAGAAGAAGTGGTCCGTGTACACAATGGAATATTAGCCATGGAAGACAATGAACCATTGCTCTTTGAGGCACCACAAATGAGTCTGGAGATAATCACGAAAGATGAGGTAAGTTGGAAAGCAAAAGACCTGTGTTCTGTGATAGCACTTATAGGCGTTATCTAATAACTGACACAAATGAACATATTTCCACAGAGAAAGACACTCACGGATTTAGAAAACAAACTATGCTCATCTAAAACGACAGGTGGGGGGAATGGATAAATTAAGATTAGTGTTACTATACGTATACAAACACATATGATATACATATCTCAAAACGACCAACCATATAGCAAGGGAAGTCTGCGGAACCCTCTGTAACATTTTACATGGGAAGAGGATCTGTACTTGAATAGACATATATAATGTACAAATGAACCAGATTGTGTACACCTAGGACAAACAATATTCTAAGCTTTACCCCAATTAAAACACTTTTAAAAACCAAGAAGAAATAATGACACATAAACTTATGGGGGTTTCTCCACGCACATTCCAATGTAATTTACAACCTAGGAACACGACTTCCAGAAAGGCTCTGCTGCCCTACTCCCCAGATTTGGGAATGGAGAAATGCTGCCTCCTTGAGGCCACTTCCCACAACAGCAGCTTTAAACCCATTGCTAAAGGTCACTAAATATTCACCAAACTTGCAGTTTGGGAAATGACACCTGCTCTCTAAAAAAACGCTGGGGTGGAAAATCGACCAAATAACTCAAAAGAGGGCAACCTTCCAAGAAGACAATTTCAAGAGTTATATCGTACTGCCAATTGTTTCCTTTTTTTAACGGAAAAGAAAACGGCGGAGAAAAATGATGAGTTTTACGAATTTTCAAAGACATGCAAACCCAAATTACAAAAACCTATCAGCTCACAGCAGCCAGAAGGGCCATTAGCATCAATGCTGTAAACAATAAATGCTGAAGCGATTGTGGAGAAATGCGTACCCTCGATTCTAAGGGGGACGTGGTAAGAGCCACTAATGAAAACACAAAGAAGGTGCTTTGAAAAGGGAAACACGGTGCTACCAGTCAATCAATCACACCCACTGCTGGGCCTATCACCTGAGAAAATGAGAATCAAAAAGTCACAGGCTGGCAATCCTGCACTCCAACAATATTTACCATAGCCAACACTTGGAAGCAATGAAAATGTCCATCAACCGAGGAATGCACAAAGAAGAAGTGGTCCACGTACACAGTGGAAAATTACTCCAATAAAAAATAAAAATTAAATTTAAAAATCCAACGAAAGTAAGGAGACATCAGCTTGTGTGGGTTTGTCCGGGCACACTCCACTCTAATTTATAACCGAGAAACACCACAGGCCGCCAGGGCTTTTCCCTAGTTCCCAGGGTGGGGAACATAGAAAGGCTGCCGCCCTCTGGCAGTTACCTGCAAAAGCAGTTTTAAAGCCTGTGCTAATGGTCATTTCATAGGAACAAGTACTGCAGAACTGTAAATGAAACCTGCCCTCAAAATGTCTTCAGGGAGGTAACGGCCAAAACATTTCAAAAGGTGACACGTACGTTAAGAGAACACTTTGAAGAACTAAGGGGTAATCACTGCTTGAAAAATAAAAAGGACATGCCTTAAAGCTCAATTTCAACGGATTATGAGGCACATGCGAATTCAACCACAAAGAGGTATCAGCTCACACTTGTCAGAATAACCATGAGCAAGAAAACTACAAACAATAAATGCTGAAGGTGTTGTGGAGAAATGCATACCCTCAACTTCAAGGGGGACGTAAGTTGGAAAGGGCCACGAATGAGAACAGAATGGAGGTGCCTTAAAAAGGTAAACATTGTGCTACCATATGATCCAGCAGGCCCACTCCTCCACCTATAATCTAAGAAGAGAGAATTGGAAAGACACAGGCAGGCAAATCTGCATTGCCCAGTATTACAATAGCCAAGATATGGAAGTAACCAAAAAGACCACCAACAGATGGGTGGGCAAAGAAGAACTCCTCCATGTACAGATGGAATATTCGCTAGTGAAAAAAATGAAACAATGCCATTTGCAGCACCATAGATGAGTCTAGACGTAATCACGCCACGTGTAGTAAGTGAGAAAGCAAAAGGCACATATCCTATCATATCACTTTCAGGAGTTACTTAAAAATTGATACCAATGAAGATATTTCCACAGAGAAAGGCAATCACAGATTCATTAAAAAACTTATGGTTCACCAAATAGAAAGGGATGAGGATTGGATACATTGCCATATTGGGGTTAACAGAGATATACAAACCATGTGAAATATATAACCCCCAAAGACGTACGGAAGACCAGGAGAAGACTACTCAACATTGTGTCATAACCTACATTGGCAAAGGATGCGAGGAAGAATAGATACATGTATATGTGTGAAAGAACCACATCTTGCACACCTAGAACAAACAAACCATTGTAATCAAATTTGCTGGGATAAAAAATAAAAAGTAAATTACAAATACGAACAAGAAGTAATGAGACATAAAGTTAAAGGGCTTTTTCCTGGCACATTCCATTCTAATATACAACCTCGAACACCACTTCCATTAAGGCTCTGTTTCCCTAGGAACCAAATTTGGTAAAGGAGAAATGCTGCCACCTAGTGGCCGTTTCCTGCAAGAGCAGCTTTAAAGTCACAGCTAATGGTCACTTAACATTCACAAGGACTCAGGGCTGTAAAGGACACTTGCCCTAAATATTTGTGCTGAAGTAGGGAATGGACAAAAAATTCAAAACAGGCAAATGTTTCAAGAAGAGATTAGGAAGAGTTAAGTTTTACTCACACTCTTTGTAAAAAAAAGGAAAATGGATAAAAGCTCAACCTCAGGGAGTGTTAGACGCATGCAATCTAATCTACAAAAAGTTTCAACTTACACCAGTCGGCTGACCATCAGCAAAAAGTCTACAAACAATAAATGCTGAAGGGGTTTTAGAGAACTGTGTACCCTCTGCCTGCTGGTGAGACGTAAAGGGGTAACAGCCAATAATGAGAACAGAAAGGAGCTGCGTTTAAAAGTAAAAATGGAGGTACTATTCAATCCAGCAGGCGCACCATTGGACCTCTCACCTGAGAAGACAATCGAGAAGACACAGGCCGCAAAAGCTGCAGTGCAGCCTTATTCACAATAGCCAAGACAGTGAAGCAATCAAAATGTCCAACAACAGGTAAATGGATAAAGAAGAAGTGGTCCGTGTACACAATGGAATATTAGCCATGGAAGACAATGAACCATTGCTCTTTGAGGCACCACAAATGAGTCTGGAGATAATCACGAAAGATGAGGTCAGTTGGAAAGCAAAAGACCTGTGTTCTATGATAGCACTTATAGGCGTTATCTAATAACTGACACAAATGAACATATTTCCACAGAGAAAGACACTCACGGATTTAGAAAACAAACTATGCTCATCTAAAACGACAGGTGGGGGGAATGGATAAATTAAGATTAGTGTTACTATACGTATACAAACACATATGATATACATATCTCAAAAAGACCAACCATATAGCAAGGGAAGTCTGCGGAACCCTCTGTAACATTTTACATGGGAAGAGGATCTGTACTTGAATAGACATATATAATGTACAAATGAACCAGATTGTGTACACCTAGGACAAACAATATTCTATGCTTTACCCCAATTAAAACACTTTTAAAAACCAAGAAGAAATAATGACACATAAACTTATGGGGGTTTCTCCACGCACATTCCAATGTAATTTACAACCTAGGAACACGACTTCCAGAAAGGCTCTGCTGCCCTACTCCCCAGATTTGGGAATGGAGAAATGCTGCCTCCTTGAGGCCACTTCCCACAACAGCAGCTTTAAACCCATTGCTAAAGGTCACTAAATATTCACCAAACTTGCAGTTTGGGAAATGACACCTGCTCTCTAAAAAAACGCTGGGGTGGAAAATCGACCAAATAACTCAAAAGAGGGCAACCTTCCAAGAAGACAATTTCAAGAGTTATATCGTACTGCCAATTGTTTCCTTTTTTTAACGGAAAAGAAAACGGCGGAGAAAAATGATGAGTTTTACGAATTTTCAAAGACATGCAAACCCAAATTACAAAAACCTATCAGCTCACAGCAGCCAGAAGGGCCATTAGCATCAATGCTGTAAACAATAAATGCTGAAGCGATTGTGGAGAAATGCATACCGTCGATTCTAAGGGGGACGTGGTAAGAGCCACTAATGAAAACACAAAGAAGGTGCTTTGAAAAGGGAAACACGGTGCTACCAGTCAATCAATCACACCCACTGCTGGGCCTATCACCTGAGAAAATGAGAATCAAAAAGTCACAGGCTGGCAATCCTGCACTCCAACAATATTTACCATAGCCAACACTTGGAAGCAATGAAAATGTCCATCAACCGAGGAATGCACAAAGAAGAAGTGGTCCACGTACACAGTGGAAAATTACTCCAATAAAAAATAAAAATTAAATTTAAAAATCCAACGAAAGTAAGGAGACATCAGCTTGTGTGGGTTTGTCCGGGCACACTCCACTCTAATTTATAACCGAGAAACACCACAGGCCGCCAGGGCTTTTCCCTAGTTCCCAGGGTGGGGAACATAGAAAGGCTGCCGCCCTCTGGCAGTTACCTGCAAAAGCAGTTTTAAAGCCTGTGCTAATGGTCATTTCATAGGAACAAGTACTGCAGAACTGTAAATGAAACCTGCCCTCAAAATGTCTTCAGGGAGGTAACGGCCAAAACATTTCAAAAGGTGACACGTACGTTAAGAGAACACTTTGAAGAACTAAGGGGTAATCACTGCTTGAAAAATAAAAAGGACATGCCTTAAAGCTCAATTTCAACGGATTATGAGGCACATGCGAATTCAACCACAAAGAGGTATCAGCTCACACTTGTCAGAATAACCATGAGCAAGAAAACTACAAACAATAAATGCTGAAGGTGTTGTGGAGAAATGCATACCCTCAACTTCAAGGGGGACGTAAGTTGGAAAGGGCCACGAATGAGAACAGAATGGAGGTGCCTTAAAAAGGTAAACATTGTGCTACCATATGATCCAGCAGGCCCACTCCTCCACCTATAATCTAAGAAGAGAGAATTGGAAAGACACAGGCAGGCAAATCTGCATTGCCCAGTATTACAATAGCCAAGATATGGAAGTAACCAAAAAGACCACCAACAGATGGGTGGGCAAAGAAGAACTCCTCCATGTACAGATGGAATATTCGCTAGTGAAAAAAATGAAACAATGCCATTTGCAGCACCATAGATGAGTCTAGACGTAATCACGCCACGTGTAGTAAGTGAGAAAGCAAAAGGCACATATCCTATCATATCACTTTCAGGAGTTACTTAAAAATTGATACCAATGAAGATATTTCCACAGAGAAAGGCAATCACAGATTCATTAAAAAACTTATGGTTCACCAAATAGAAAGGGATGAGGATTGGATACATTGCCATATTGGGGTTAACAGAGATATACAAACCATGTGAAATATATAACCCCCAAAGACGTACGGAAGACCAGGAGAAGACTACTCAACATTGTGTCATAACCTATATTGGCAAAGGATGCGAGGAAGAATAGATACATGTATATGTGTGAAAGAACCACATCTTGCACACCTAGAACAAACAAACCATTGTAATCAAATTTGCTGGGATAAAAAATAAAAAGTAAATTACAAATACGAACAAGAAGTAATGAGACATAAAGTTAAAGGGCTTTTTCCTGGCACATTCCATTCTAATATACAACCTAGAACACCACTTCCATTAAGGCTCTGTTTCCCTAGGAACCAAATTTGGTAAAGGAGAAATGCTGCCACCTAGTGGCCGTTTCCTGCAAGAGCAGCTTTAAAGTCACAGCTAATGGTCACTTAACATTCACAAGGACTCAGGGCTGTAAAGGACACTTGCCCTAAATATTTGTGCTGAAGTAGGGAATGGACAAAAAATTCAAAACAGGCAAATGTTTCAAGAAGAGATTAGGAAGAGTTAAGTTTTACTCACACTCTTTGTAAAAAAAAAGGAAAATGGATAAAAGCTCAACCTCAGGGAGTGTTAGACGCATGCAATCTAATCTACAAAAAGTTTCAACTTACACCAGTCGGCTGACCATCAGCAAAAAGTCTACAAACAATAAATGCTGAAGGGGTTTTAGAGAACTGTGTACCCTCTGCCTGCTGGTGAGACGTAAAGGGGTAACAGCCAATAATGAGAACAGAAAGGAGCTGCGTTTAAAAGTAAAAATGGAGGTACTATTCAATCCAGCAGGCGCACCATTGGACCTCTCACCTGAGAAGACAATCGAGAAGACACAGGCCGCAAAAGCTGCAGTGCAGCCTTATTCACAATAGCCAAGACAGTGAAGCAATCAAAATGTCCAACAACAGGTAAATGGATAAAGAAGAAGTGGTCCGTGTACACAATGGAATATTAGCCATGGAAGACAATGAACCATTGCTCTTTGAGGCACCACAAATGAGTCTGGAGATAATCACGAAAGATGAGGTAAGTTGGAAAGCAAAAGACCTGTGTTCTGTGATAGCACTTATAGGCGTTATCTAATAACTGACACAAATGAACATATTTCCACAGAGAAAGACACTCACGGATTTAGAAAACAAACTATGCTCATCTAAAACGACAGGTGGGGGGAATGGATAAATTAAGATTAGTGTTACTATACGTATACAAACACATATGATATACATATCTCAAAACGACCAACCATATAGCAAGGGAAGTCTGCGGAACCCTCTGTAACATTTTACATGGGAAGAGGATCTGTACTTGAATAGACATATATAATGTACAAATGAACCAGATTGTGTACACCTAGGACAAACAATATTCTAAGCTTTACCCCAATTAAAACACTTTTAAAAACCAAGAAGAAATAATGACACATAAACTTATGGGGGTTTCTCCACGCACATTCCAATGTAATTTACAACCTAGGAACACGACTTCCAGAAAGGCTCTGCTGCCCTACTCCCCAGATTTGGGAATGGAGAAATGCTGCCTCCTTGAGGCCACTTCCCACAACAGCAGCTTTAAACCCATTGCTAAAGGTCACTAAATATTCACCAAACTTGCAGTTTGGGAAATGACACCTGCTCTCTAAAAAAACGCTGGGGTGGAAAATCGACCAAATAACTCAAAAGAGGGCAACCTTCCAAGAAGACAATTTCAAGAGTTATATCGTACTGCCAATTGTTTCCTTTTTTTAACGGAAAAGAAAACGGCGGAGAAAAATGATGAGTTTTACGAATTTTCAAAGACATGCAAACCCAAATTACAAAAACCTATCAGCTCACAGCAGCCAGAAGGGCCATTAGCATCAATGCTGTAAACAATAAATGCTGAAGCGATTGTGGAGAAATGCGTACCCTCGATTCTAAGGGGGACGTGGTAAGAGCCACTAATGAAAACACAAAGAAGGTGCTTTGAAAAGGGAAACACGGTGCTACCAGTCAATCAATCACACCCACTGCTGGGCCTATCACCTGAGAAAATGAGAATCAAAAAGTCACAGGCTGGCAATCCTGCACTCCAACAATATTTACCATAGCCAACACTTGGAAGCAATGAAAATGTCCATCAACCGAGGAATGCACAAAGAAGAAGTGGTCCACGTACACAGTGGAAAATTACTCCAATAAAAAATAAAAATTAAATTTAAAAATCCAACGAAAGTAAGGAGACATCAGCTTGTGTGGGTTTGTCCGGGCACACTCCACTCTAATTTATAACCGAGAAACACCACAGGCCGCCAGGGCTTTTCCCTAGTTCCCAGGGTGGGGAACATAGAAAGGCTGCCGCCCTCTGGCAGTTACCTGCAAAAGCAGTTTTAAAGCCTGTGCTAATGGTCATTTCATAGGAACAAGTACTGCAGAACTGTAAATGAAACCTGCCCTCAAAATGTCTTCAGGGAGGTAACGGCCAAAACATTTCAAAAGGTGACACGTACGTTAAGAGAACACTTTGAAGAACTAAGGGGTAATCACTGCTTGAAAAATAAAAAGGACATGCCTTAAAGCTCAATTTCAACGGATTATGAGGCACATGCGAATTCAACCACAAAGAGGTATCAGCTCACACTTGTCAGAATAACCATGAGCAAGAAAACTACAAACAATAAATGCTGAAGGTGTTGTGGAGAAATGCATACCCTCAACTTCAAGGGGGACGTAAGTTGGAAAGGGCCACGAATGAGAACAGAATGGAGGTGCCTTAAAAAGGTAAACATTGTGCTACCATATGATCCAGCAGGCCCACTCCTCCACCTATAATCTAAGAAGAGAGAATTGGAAAGACACAGGCAGGCAAATCTGCATTGCCCAGTATTACAATAGCCAAGATATGGAAGTAACCAAAAAGACCACCAACAGATGGGTGGGCAAAGAAGAACTCCTCCATGTACAGATGGAATATTCGCTAGTGAAAAAAATGAAACAATGCCATTTGCAGCACCATAGATGAGTCTAGACGTAATCACGCCACGTGTAGTAAGTGAGAAAGCAAAAGGCACATATCCTATCATATCACTTTCAGGAGTTACTTAAAAATTGATACCAATGAAGATATTTCCACAGAGAAAGGCAATCACAGATTCATTAAAAAACTTATGGTTCACCAAATAGAAAGGGATGAGGATTGGATACATTGCCATATTGGGGTTAACAGAGATATACAAACCATGTGAAATATATAACCCCCAAAGACGTACGGAAGACCAGGAGAAGACTACTCAACATTGTGTCATAACCTACATTGGCAAAGGATGCGAGGAAGAATAGATACATGTATATGTGTGAAAGAACCACATCTTGCACACCTAGAACAAACAAACCATTGTAATCAAATTTGCTGGGATAAAAAATAAAAAGTAAATTACAAATACGAACAAGAAGTAATGAGACATAAAGTTAAAGGGCTTTTTCCTGGCACATTCCATTCTAATATACAACCTCGAACACCACTTCCATTAAGGCTCTGTTTCCCTAGGAACCAAATTTGGTAAAGGAGAAATGCTGCCACCTAGTGGCCGTTTCCTGCAAGAGCAGCTTTAAAGTCACAGCTAATGGTCACTTAACATTCACAAGGACTCAGGGCTGTAAAGGACACTTGCCCTAAATATTTGTGCTGAAGTAGGGAATGGACAAAAAATTCAAAACAGGCAAATGTTTCAAGAAGAGATTAGGAAGAGTTAAGTTTTACTCACACTCTTTGTAAAAAAAAGGAAAATGGATAAAAGCTCAACCTCAGGGAGTGTTAGACGCATGCAATCTAATCTACAAAAAGTTTCAACTTACACCAGTCGGCTGACCATCAGCAAAAAGTCTACAAACAATAAATGCTGAAGGGGTTTTAGAGAACTGTGTACCCTCTGCCTGCTGGTGAGACGTAAAGGGGTAACAGCCAATAATGAGAACAGAAAGGAGCTGCGTTTAAAAGTAAAAATGGAGGTACTATTCAATCCAGCAGGCGCACCATTGGACCTCTCACCTGAGAAGACAATCGAGAAGACACAGGCCGCAAAAGCTGCAGTGCAGCCTTATTCACAATAGCCAAGACAGTGAAGCAATCAAAATGTCCAACAACAGGTAAATGGATAAAGAAGAAGTGGTCCGTGTACACAATGGAATATTAGCCATGGAAGACAATGAACCATTGCTCTTTGAGGCACCACAAATGAGTCTGGAGATAATCACGAAAGATGAGGTCAGTTGGAAAGCAAAAGACCTGTGTTCTATGATAGCACTTATAGGCGTTATCTAATAACTGACACAAATGAACATATTTCCACAGAGAAAGACACTCACGGATTTAGAAAACAAACTATGCTCATCTAAAACGACAGGTGGGGGGAATGGATAAATTAAGATTAGTGTTACTATACGTATACAAACACATATGATATACATATCTCAAAAAGACCAACCATATAGCAAGGGAAGTCTGCGGAACCCTCTGTAACATTTTACATGGGAAGAGGATCTGTACTTGAATAGACATATATAATGTACAAATGAACCAGATTGTGTACACCTAGGACAAACAATATTCTATGCTTTACCCCAATTAAAACACTTTTAAAAACCAAGAAGAAATAATGACACATAAACTTATGGGGGTTTCTCCACGCACATTCCAATGTAATTTACAACCTAGGAACACGACTTCCAGAAAGGCTCTGCTGCCCTACTCCCCAGATTTGGGAATGGAGAAATGCTGCCTCCTTGAGGCCACTTCCCACAACAGCAGCTTTAAACCCATTGCTAAAGGTCACTAAATATTCACCAAACTTGCAGTTTGGGAAATGACACCTGCTCTCTAAAAAAACGCTGGGGTGGAAAATCGACCAAATAACTCAAAAGAGGGCAACCTTCCAAGAAGACAATTTCAAGAGTTATATCGTACTGCCAATTGTTTCCTTTTTTTAACGGAAAAGAAAACGGCGGAGAAAAATGATGAGTTTTACGAATTTTCAAAGACATGCAAACCCAAATTACAAAAACCTATCAGCTCACAGCAGCCAGAAGGGCCATTAGCATCAATGCTGTAAACAATAAATGCTGAAGCGATTGTGGAGAAATGCATACCCTCGATTCTAAGGGGGACGTGGTAAGAGCCACTAATGAAAACACAAAGAAGGTGCTTTGAAAAGGGAAACACGGTGCTACCAGTCAATCAATCACACCCACTGCTGGGCCTATCACCTGAGAAAATGAGAATCAAAAAGTCACAGGCTGGCAATCCTGCACTCCAACAATATTTACCATAGCCAACACTTGGAAGCAATGAAAATGTCCATCAACCGAGGAATGCACAAAGAAGAAGTGGTCCACGTACACAGTGGAAAATTACTCCAATAAAAAATAAAAATTAAATTTAAAAATCCAACGAAAGTAAGGAGACATCAGCTTGTGTGGGTTTGTCCGGGCACACTCCACTCTAATTTATAACCGAGAAACACCACAGGCCGCCAGGGCTTTTCCCTAGTTCCCAGGGTGGGGAACATAGAAAGGCTGCCGCCCTCTGGCAGTTACCTGCAAAAGCAGTTTTAAAGCCTGTGCTAATGGTCATTTCATAGGAACAAGTACTGCAGAACTGTAAATGAAACCTGCCCTCAAAATGTCTTCAGGGAGGTAACGGCCAAAACATTTCAAAAGGTGACACGTACGTTAAGAGAACACTTTGAAGAACTAAGGGGTAATCACTGCTTGAAAAATAAAAAGGACATGCCTTAAAGCTCAATTTCAACGGATTATGAGGCACATGCGAATTCAACCACAAAGAGGTATCAGCTCACACTTGTCAGAATAACCATGAGCAAGAAAACTACAAACAATAAATGCTGAAGGTGTTGTGGAGAAATGCATACCCTCAACTTCAAGGGGGACGTAAGTTGGAAAGGGCCACGAATGAGAACAGAATGGAGGTGCCTTAAAAAGGTAAACATTGTGCTACCATATGATCCAGCAGGCCCACTCCTCCACCTATAATCTAAGAAGAGAGAATTGGAAAGACACAGGCAGGCAAATCTGCATTGCCCAGTATTACAATAGCCAAGATATGGAAGTAACCAAAAAGACCACCAACAGATGGGTGGGCAAAGAAGAACTCCTCCATGTACAGATGGAATATTCGCTAGTGAAAAAAATGAAACAATGCCATTTGCAGCACCATAGATGAGTCTAGACGTAATCACGCCACGTGTACTAAGTGAGAAAGCAAAAGGCACATATCCTATCATATCACTTTCAGGAGTTACTTAAAAATTGATACCAATGAAGATATTTCCACAGAGAAAGGCAATCACAGATTCATTAAAAAACTTATGGTTCACCAAATAGAAAGGGATGAGGATTGGATACATTGCCATATTGGGGTTAACAGAGATATACAAACCATGTGAAATATATAACCCCCAAAGACGTACGGAAGACCAGGAGAAGACTACTCAACATTGTGTCATAACCTATATTGGCAAAGGATGCGAGGAAGAATAGATACATGTATATGTGTGAAAGAACCACATCTTGCACACCTAGAACAAACAAACCATTGTAATCAAATTTGCTGGGATAAAAAATAAAAAGTAAATTACAAATACGAACAAGAAGTAATGAGACATAAAGTTAAAGGGCTTTTTCCTGGCACATTCCATTCTAATATACAACCTAGAACACCACTTCCATTAAGGCTCTGTTTCCCTAGGAACCAAATTTGGTAAAGGAGAAATGCTGCCACCTAGTGGCCGTTTCCTGCAAGAGCAGCTTTAAAGTCACAGCTAATGGTCACTTAACATTCACAAGGACTCAGGGCTGTAAAGGACACTTGCCCTAAATATTTGTGCTGAAGTAGGGAATGGACAAAAAATTCAAAACAGGCAAATGTTTCAAGAAGAGATTAGGAAGAGTTAAGTTTTACTCACACTCTTTGTAAAAAAAAAGGAAAATGGATAAAAGCTCAACCTCAGGGAGTGTTAGACGCATGCAATCTAATCTACAAAAAGTTTCAACTTACACCAGTCGGCTGACCATCAGCAAAAAGTCTACAAACAATAAATGCTGAAGGGGTTTTAGAGAACTGTGTACCCTCTGCCTGCTGGTGAGACGTAAAGGGGTAACAGCCAATAATGAGAACAGAAAGGAGCTGCGTTTAAAAGTAAAAATGGAGGTACTATTCAATCCAGCAGGCGCACCATTGGACCTCTCACCTGAGAAGACAATCGAGAAGACACAGGCCGCAAAAGCTGCAGTGCAGCCTTATTCACAATAGCCAAGACAGTGAAGCAATCAAAATGTCCAACAACAGGTAAATGGATAAAGAAGAAGTGGTCCGTGTACACAATGGAATATTAGCCATGGAAGACAATGAACCATTGCTCTTTGAGGCACCACAAATGAGTCTGGAGATAATCACGAAAGATGAGGTAAGTTGGAAAGCAAAAGACCTGTGTTCTGTGATAGCACTTATAGGCGTTATCTAATAACTGACACAAATGAACATATTTCCACAGAGAAAGACACTCACAGATTTAGAAAACAAACTATGCTCATCTAAAACGACAGGTGGGGGGAATGGATAAATTAAGATTAGTGTTACTATACGTATACAAACACATATGATATACATATCTCAAAACGACCAACCATATAGCAAGGGAAGTCTGCGGAACCCTCTGTAACATTTTACATGGGAAGAGGATCTGTACTTGAATAGACATATATAATGTACAAATGAACCAGATTGTGTACACCTAGGACAAACAATATTCTAAGCTTTACCCCAATTAAAACACTTTTAAAAACCAAGAAGAAATAATGACACATAAACTTATGGGGGTTTCTCCACGCACATTCCAATGTAATTTACAACCTAGGAACATGACTTCCAGAAAGGCTCTGCTGCCCTACTCCCCAGATTTGGGAATGGAGAAATGCTGCCTCCTTGAGGCCACTTCCCACAACAGCAGCTTTAAACCCATTGCTAAAGGTCACTAAATATTCACCAAACTTGCAGTTTGGGAAATGACACCTGCTCTCTAAAAAAACGCTGGGGTGGAAAATCGACCAAATAACTCAAAAGAGGGCAACCTTCAAAGAAGACAATTTCAAGAGTTATATCGTACTGCCAATTGTTTCCTTTTTTTAACGGAAAAGAAAACGGCGGAGAAAAATGATGAGTTTTACGAATTTTCAAAGACATGCAAACCCAAATTACAAAAACCTATCAGCTCACAGCAGCCAGAAGGGCCATTAGCATCAATGCTGTAAACAATAAATGCTGAAGCGATTGTGGAGAAATGCGTACCCTCGATTCTAAGGGGGACGTGGTAAGAGCCACTAATGAAAACACAAAGAAGGTGCTTTGAAAAGGGAAACACGGTGCTACCAGTCAATCAATCACACCCACTGCTGGGCCTATCACCTGAGAAAATGAGAATCAAAAAGTCACAGGCTGGCAATCCTGCACTCCAACAATATTTACCATAGCCAACACTTGGAAGCAATGAAAATGTCCATCAACCGAGGAATGCACAAAGAAGAAGTGGTCCACGTACACAGTGGAAAATTACTCCAATAAAAAATAAAAATTAAATTTAAAAATCCAACGAAAGTAAGGAGACATCAGCTTGTGTGGGTTTGTCCGGGCACACTCCACTCTAATTTATAACCGAGAAACACCACAGGCCGCCAGGGCTTTTCCCTAGTTCCCAGGGTGGGGAACATAGAAAGGCTGCCGCCCTCTGGCAGTTACCTGCAAAAGCAGTTTTAAAGCCTGTGCTAATGGTCATTTCATAGGAACAAGTACTGCAGAACTGTAAATGAAACCTGCCCTCAAAATGTCTTCAGGGAGGTAACGGCCAAAACATTTCAAAAGGTGACACGTACGTTAAGAGAACACTTTGAAGAACTAAGGGGTAATCACTGCTTGAAAAATAAAAAGGACATGCCTTAAAGCTCAATTTCAACGGATTATGAGGCACATGCGAATTCAACCACAAAGAGGTATCAGCTCACACTTGTCAGAATAACCATGAGCAAGAAAACTACAAACAATAAATGCTGAAGGTGTTGTGGAGAAATGCATACCCTCAACTTCAAGGGGGACGTAAGTTGGAAAGGGCCACGAATGAGAACAGAATGGAGGTGCCTTAAAAAGGTAAACATTGTGCTACCATATGATCCAGCAGGCCCACTCCTCCACCTATAATCTAAGAAGAGAGAATTGGAAAGACACAGGCAGGCAAATCTGCATTGCCCAGTATTACAATAGCCAAGATATGGAAGTAACCAAAAAGACCACCAACAGATGGGTGGGCAAAGAAGAACTCCTCCATGTACAGATGGAATATTCGCTAGTGAAAAAAATGAAACAATGCCATTTGCAGCACCATAGATGAGTCTAGACGTAATCACGCCACGTGTAGTAAGTGAGAAAGCAAAAGGCACATATCCTATCATATCACTTTCAGGAGTTACTTAAAAATTGATACCAATGAAGATATTTCCACAGAGAAAGGCAATCACAGATTCATTAAAAAACTTATGGTTCACCAAATAGAAAGGGATGAGGATTGGATACATTGCCATATTGGGGTTAACAGAGATATACAAACCATGTGAAATATATAACCCCCAAAGACGTACGGAAGACCAGGAGAAGACTACTCAACATTGTGTCATAACCTATATTGGCAAAGGATGCGAGGAAGAATAGATACATGTATATGTGTGAAAGAACCACATCTTGCACACCTAGAACAAACAAACCATTGTAATCAAATTTGCTGGGATAAAAAATAAAAAGTAAATTACAAATACGAACAAGAAGTAATGAGACATAAAGTTAAAGGGCTTTTTCCTGGCACATTCCATTCTAATATACAACCTAGAACACCACTTCCATTAAGGCTCTGTTTCCCTAGGAACCAAATTTGGTAAAGGAGAAATGCTGCCACCTAGTGGCCGTTTCCTGCAAGAGCAGCTTTAAAGTCACAGCTAATGGTCACTTAACATTCACAAGGACTCAGGGCTGTAAAGGACACTTGCCCTAAATATTTGTGCTGAAGTAGGGAATGGACAAAAAATTCAAAACAGGCAAATGTTTCAAGAAGAGATTAGGAAGAGTTAAGTTTTACTCACACTCTTTGTAAAAAAAAAGGAAAATGGATAAAAGCTCAACCTCAGGGAGTGTTAGACGCATGCAATCTAATCTACAAAAAGTTTCAACTTACACCAGTCGGCTGACCATCAGCAAAAAGTCTACAAACAATAAATGCTGAAGGGGTTTTAGAGAACTGTGTACCCTCTGCCTGCTGGTGAGACGTAAAGGGGTAACAGCCAATAATGAGAACAGAAAGGAGCTGCGTTTAAAAGTAAAAATGGAGGTACTATTCAATCCAGCAGGCGCACCATTGGACCTCTCACCTGAGAAGACAATCGAGAAGACACAGGCCGCAAAAGCTGCAGTGCAGCCTTATTCACAATAGCCAAGACAGTGA
The DNA here is from genome assembly GCF_965194805.1 of Balaenoptera borealis. NCBI lineage: Eukaryota > Metazoa > Chordata > Mammalia > Artiodactyla > Balaenopteridae > Balaenoptera > Balaenoptera borealis. The sequence continues at coordinate 72,986,671 of NC_138873.1, read as the reverse complement.
AGCAATCAAAATGTCCAACAACAGGTAAATGGATAAAGAAGAAGTGGTCCGTGTACACAATGGAATATTAGCCATGGAAGACAATGAACCATTGCTCTTTGAGGCACCACAAATGAGTCTGGAGATAATCACGAAAGATGAGGTAAGTTGGAAAGCAAAAGACCTGTGTTCTGTGATAGCACTTATAGGCGTTATCTAATAACTGACACAAATGAACATATTTCCACAGAGAAAGACACTCACGGATTTAGAAAACAAACTATGCTCATCTAAAACGACAGGTGGGGGGAATGGATAAATTAAGATTAGTGTTACTATACGTATACAAACACATATGATATACATATCTCAAAACGACCAACCATATAGCAAGGGAAGTCTGCGGAACCCTCTGTAACATTTTACATGGGAAGAGGATCTGTACTTGAATAGACATATATAATGTACAAATGAACCAGATTGTGTACACCTAGGACAAACAATATTCTAAGCTTTACCCCAATTAAAACACTTTTAAAAACCAAGAAGAAATAATGACACATAAACTTATGGGGGTTTCTCCACGCACATTCCAATGTAATTTACAACCTAGGAACACGACTTCCAGAAAGGCTCTGCTGCCCTACTCCCCAGATTTGGGAATGGAGAAATGCTGCCTCCTTGAGGCCACTTCCCACAACAGCAGCTTTAAACCCATTGCTAAAGGTCACTAAATATTCACCAAACTTGCAGTTTGGGAAATGACACCTGCTCTCTAAAAAAACGCTGGGGTGGAAAATCGACCAAATAACTCAAAAGAGGGCAACCTTCCAAGAAGACAATTTCAAGAGTTATATCGTACTGCCAATTGTTTCCTTTTTTTAACGGAAAAGAAAACGGCGGAGAAAAATGATGAGTTTTACGAATTTTCAAAGACATGCAAACCCAAATTACAAAAACCTATCAGCTCACAGCAGCCAGAAGGGCCATTAGCATCAATGCTGTAAACAATAAATGCTGAAGCGATTGTGGAGAAATGCGTACCCTCGATTCTAAGGGGGACGTGGTAAGAGCCACTAATGAAAACACAAAGAAGGTGCTTTGAAAAGGGAAACACGGTGCTACCAGTCAATCAATCACACCCACTGCTGGGCCTATCACCTGAGAAAATGAGAATCAAAAAGTCACAGGCTGGCAATCCTGCACTCCAACAATATTTACCATAGCCAACACTTGGAAGCAATGAAAATGTCCATCAACCGAGGAATGCACAAAGAAGAAGTGGTCCACGTACACAGTGGAAAATTACTCCAATAAAAAATAAAAATTAAATTTAAAAATCCAACGAAAGTAAGGAGACATCAGCTTGTGTGGGTTTGTCCGGGCACACTCCACTCTAATTTATAACCGAGAAACACCACAGGCCGCCAGGGCTTTTCCCTAGTTCCCAGGGTGGGGAACATAGAAAGGCTGCCGCCCTCTGGCAGTTACCTGCAAAAGCAGTTTTAAAGCCTGTGCTAATGGTCATTTCATAGGAACAAGTACTGCAGAACTGTAAATGAAACCTGCCCTCAAAATGTCTTCAGGGAGGTAACGGCCAAAACATTTCAAAAGGTGACACGTACGTTAAGAGAACACTTTGAAGAACTAAGGGGTAATCACTGCTTGAAAAATAAAAAGGACATGCCTTAAAGCTCAATTTCAACGGATTATGAGGCACATGCGAATTCAACCACAAAGAGGTATCAGCTCACACTTGTCAGAATAACCATGAGCAAGAAAACTACAAACAATAAATGCTGAAGGTGTTGTGGAGAAATGCATACCCTCAACTTCAAGGGGGACGTAAGTTGGAAAGGGCCACGAATGAGAACAGAATGGAGGTGCCTTAAAAAGGTCAACATTGTGCTACCATATGATCCAGCAGGCCCACTCCTCCACCTATAATCTAAGAAGAGAGAATTGGAAAGACACAGGCAGGCAAATCTGCATTGCCCAGTATTACAATAGCCAAGATATGGAAGTAACCAAAAAGACCACCAACAGATGGGTGGGCAAAGAAGAACTCCTCCATGTACAGATGGAATATTCGCTAGTGAAAAAAATGAAACAATGCCATTTGCAGCACCATAGATGAGTCTAGACGTAATCACGCCACGTGTAGTAAGTGAGAAAGCAAAAGGCACATATCCTATCATATCACTTTCAGGAGTTACTTAAAAATTGATACCAATGAAGATATTTCCACAGAGAAAGGCAATCACAGATTCATTAAAAAACTTATGGTTCACCAAATAGAAAGGGATGAGGATTGGATACATTGCCATATTGGGGTTAACAGAGATATACAAACCATGTGAAATATATAACCCCCAAAGACGTACGGAAGACCAGGAGAAGACTACTCAACATTGTGTCATAACCTATATTGGCAAAGGATGCGAGGAAGAATAGATACATGTATATGTGTGAAAGAACCACATCTTGCACACCTAGAACAAACAAACCATTGTAATCAAATTTGCTGGGATAAAAAATAAAAAGTAAATTACAAATACGAACAAGAAGTAATGAGACATAAAGTTAAAGGGCTTTTTCCTGGCACATTCCATTCTAATATACAACCTAGAACACCACTTCCATTAAGGCTCTGTTTCCCTAGGAACCAAATTTGGTAAAGGAGAAATGCTGCCACCTAGTGGCCGTTTCCTGCAAGAGCAGCTTTAAAGTCACAGCTAATGGTCACTTAACATTCACAAGGACTCAGGGCTGTAAAGGACACTTGCCCTAAATATTTGTGCTGAAGTAGGGAATGGACAAAAAATTCAAAACAGGCAAATGTTTCAAGAAGAGATTAGGAAGAGTTAAGTTTTACTCACACTCTTTGTAAAAAAAAAGGAAAATGGATAAAAGCTCAACCTCAGGGAGTGTTAGACGCATGCAATCTAATCTACAAAAAGTTTCAACTTACACCAGTCGGCTGACCATCAGCAAAAAGTCTACAAACAATAAATGCTGAAGGGGTTTTAGAGAACTGTGTACCCTCTGCCTGCTGGTGAGACGTAAAGGGGTAACAGCCAATAATGAGAACAGAAAGGAGCTGCGTTTAAAAGTAAAAATGGAGGTACTATTCAATCCAGCAGGCGCACCATTGGACCTCTCACCTGAGAAGACAATCGAGAAGACACAGGCCGCAAAAGCTGCAGTGCAGCCTTATTCACAATAGCCAAGACAGTGAAGCAATCAAAATGTCCAACAACAGGTAAATGGATAAAGAAGAAGTGGTCCGTGTACACAATGGAATATTAGCCATGGAAGACAATGAACCATTGCTCTTTGAGGCACCACAAATGAGTCTGGAGATAATCACGAAAGATGAGGTAAGTTGGAAAGCAAAAGACCTGTGTTCTGTGATAGCACTTATAGGCGTTATCTAATAACTGACACAAATGAACATATTTCCACAGAGAAAGACACTCACAGATTTAGAAAACAAACTATGCTCATCTAAAACGACAGGTGGGGGGAATGGATAAATTAAGATTAGTGTTACTATACGTATACAAACACATATGATATACATATCTCAAAACGACCAACCATATAGCAAGGGCAGTCTGCGGAACCCTCTGTAACATTTTACATGGGAAGAGGATCTGTACTTGAATAGACATATATAATGTACAAATGAACCAGATTGTGTACACCTAGGACAAACAATATTCTATGCTTTACCCCAATTAAAACACTTTTAAAAACCAAGAAGAAATAATGACACATAAACTTATGGGGGTTTCTCCACGCACATTCCAATGTAATTTACAACCTAGGAACACGACTTCCAGAAAGGCTCTGCTGCCCTACTCCCCAGATTTGGGAATGGAGAAATGCTGCCTCCTTGAGGCCACTTCCCACAACAGCAGCTTTAAACCCATTGCTAAAGGTCACTAAATATTCACCAAACTTGCAGTTTGGGAAATGACACCTGCTCTCTAAAAAAACGCTGGGGTGGAAAATCGACCAAATAACTCAAAAGAGGGCAACCTTCCAAGAAGACAATTTCAAGAGTTATATCGTACTGCCAATTGTTTCCTTTTTTTAACGGAAAAGAAAACGGCGGAGAAAAATGATGAGTTTTACGAATTTTCAAAGACATGCAAACCCAAATTACAAAAACCTATCAGCTCACAGCAGCCAGAAGGGCCATTAGCATCAATGCTGTAAACAATAAATGCTGAAGCGATTGTGGAGAAATGCGTACCCTCGATTCTAAGGGGGACGTGGTAAGAGCCACTAATGAAAACACAAAGAAGGTGCTTTGAAAAGGGAAACACGGTGCTACCAGTCAATCAATCACACCCACTGCTGGGCCTATCACCTGAGAAAATGAGAATCAAAAAGTCACAGGCTGGCAATCCTGCACTCCAACAATATTTACCATAGCCAACACTTGGAAGCAATGAAAATGTCCATCAACCGAGGAATGCACAAAGAAGAAGTGGTCCACGTACACAGTGGAAAATTACTCCAATAAAAAATAAAAATTAAATTTAAAAATCCAACGAAAGTAAGGAGACATCAGCTTGTGTGGGTTTGTCCGGGCACACTCCACTCTAATTTATAACCGAGAAACACCACAGGCCGCCAGGGCTTTTCCCTAGTTCCCAGGGTGGGGAACATAGAAAGGCTGCCGCCCTCTGGCAGTTACCTGCAAAAGCAGTTTTAAAGCCTGTGCTAATGGTCATTTCATAGGAACAAGTACTGCAGAACTGTAAATGAAACCTGCCCTCAAAATGTCTTCAGGGAGGTAACGGCCAAAACATTTCAAAAGGTGACACGTACGTTAAGAGAACACTTTGAAGAACTAAGGGGTAATCACTGCTTGAAAAATAAAAAGGACATGCCTTAAAGCTCAATTTCAACGGATTATGAGGCACATGCGAATTCAACCACAAAGAGGTATCAGCTCACACTTGTCAGAATAACCATGAGCAAGAAAACTACAAACAATAAATGCTGAAGGTGTTGTGGAGAAATGCATACCCTCAACTTCAAGGGGGACGTAAGTTGGAAAGGGCCACGAATGAGAACAGAATGGAGGTGCCTTAAAAAGGTAAACATTGTGCTACCATATGATCCAGCAGGCCCACTCCTCCACCTATAATCTAAGAAGAGAGAATTGGAAAGACACAGGCAGGCAAATCTGCATTGCCCAGTATTACAATAGCCAAGATATGGAAGTAACCAAAAAGACCACCAACAGATGGGTGGGCAAAGAAGAACTCCTCCATGTACAGATGGAATATTCGCTAGTGAAAAAAATGAAACAATGCCATTTGCAGCACCATAGATGAGTCTAGACGTAATCACGCCACGTGTACTAAGTGAGAAAGCAAAAGGCACATATCCTATCATATCACTTTCAGGAGTTACTTAAAAATTGATACCAATGAAGATATTTCCACAGAGAAAGGCAATCACAGATTCATTAAAAAACTTATGGTTCACCAAATAGAAAGGGATGAGGATTGGATACATTGCCATATTGGGGTTAACAGAGATATACAAACCATGTGAAATATATAACCCCCAAAGACGTACGGAAGACCAGGAGAAGACTACTCAACATTGTGTCATAACCTATATTGGCAAAGGATGCGAGGAAGAATAGATACATGTATATGTGTGAAAGAACCACATCTTGCACACCTAGAACAAACAAACCATTGTAATCAAATTTGCTGGGATAAAAAATAAAAAGTAAATTACAAATACGAACAAGAAGTAATGAGACATAAAGTTAAAGGGCTTTTTCCTGGCACATTCCATTCTAATATACAACCTAGAACACCACTTCCATTAAGGCTCTGTTTCCCTAGGAACCAAATTTGGTAAAGGAGAAATGCTGCCACCTAGTGGCCGTTTCCTGCAAGAGCAGCTTTAAAGTCACAGCTAATGGTCACTTAACATTCACAAGGACTCAGGGCTGTAAAGGACACTTGCCCTAAATATTTGTGCTGAAGTAGGGAATGGACAAAAAATTCAAAACAGGCAAATGTTTCAAGAAGAGATTAGGAAGAGTTAAGTTTTACTCACACTCTTTGTAAAAAAAAAGGAAAATGGATAAAAGCTCAACCTCAGGGAGTGTTAGACGCATGCAATCTAATCTACAAAAAGTTTCAACTTACACCAGTCGGCTGACCATCAGCAAAAAGTCTACAAACAATAAATGCTGAAGGGGTTTTAGAGAACTGTGTACCCTCTGCCTGCTGGTGAGACGTAAAGGGGTAACAGCCAATAATGAGAACAGAAAGGAGCTGCGTTTAAAAGTAAAAATGGAGGTACTATTCAATCCAGCAGGCGCACCATTGGACCTCTCACCTGAGAAGACAATCGAGAAGACACAGGCCGCAAAAGCTGCAGTGCAGCCTTATTCACAATAGCCAAGACAGTGAAGCAATCAAAATGTCCAACAACAGGTAAATGGATAAAGAAGAAGTGGTCCGTGTACACAATGGAATATTAGCCATGGAAGACAATGAACCATTGCTCTTTGAGGCACCACAAATGAGTCTGGAGATAATCACGAAAGATGAGGTAAGTTGGAAAGCAAAAGACCTGTGTTCTGTGATAGCACTTATAGGCGTTATCTAATAACTGACACAAATGAACATATTTCCACAGAGAAAGACACTCACGGATTTAGAAAACAAACTATGCTCATCTAAAACGACAGGTGGGGGGAATGGATAAATTAAGATTAGTGTTACTATACGTATACAAACACATATGATATACATATCTCAAAACGACCAACCATATAGCAAGGGAAGTCTGCGGAACCCTCTGTAACATTTTACATGGGAAGAGGATCTGTACTTGAATAGACATATATAATGTACAAATGAACCAGATTGTGTACACCTAGGACAAACAATATTCTAAGCTTTACCCCAATTAAAACACTTTTAAAAACCAAGAAGAAATAATGACACATAAACTTATGGGGGTTTCTCCACGCACATTCCAATGTAATTTACAACCTAGGAACACGACTTCCAGAAAGGCTCTGCTGCCCTACTCCCCAGATTTGGGAATGGAGAAATGCTGCCTCCTTGAGGCCACTTCCCACAACAGCAGCTTTAAACCCATTGCTAAAGGTCACTAAATATTCACCAAACTTGCAGTTTGGGAAATGACACCTGCTCTCTAAAAAAACGCTGGGGTGGAAAATCGACCAAATAACTCAAAAGAGGGCAACCTTCCAAGAAGACAATTTCAAGAGTTATATCGTACTGCCAATTGTTTCCTTTTTTTAACGGAAAAGAAAACGGCGGAGAAAAATGATGAGTTTTACGAATTTTCAAAGACATGCAAACCCAAATTACAAAAACCTATCAGCTCACAGCAGCCAGAAGGGCCATTAGCATCAATGCTGTAAACAATAAATGCTGAAGCGATTGTGGAGAAATGCGTACCCTCGATTCTAAGGGGGACGTGGTAAGAGCCACTAATGAAAACACAAAGAAGGTGCTTTGAAAAGGGAAACACGGTGCTACCAGTCAATCAATCACACCCACTGCTGGGCCTATCACCTGAGAAAATGAGAATCAAAAAGTCACAGGCTGGCAATCCTGCACTCCAACAATATTTACCATAGCCAACACTTGGAAGCAATGAAAATGTCCATCAACCGAGGAATGCACAAAGAAGAAGTGGTCCACGTACACAGTGGAAAATTACTCCAATAAAAAATAAAAATTAAATTTAAAAATCCAACGAAAGTAAGGAGACATCAGCTTGTGTGGGTTTGTCCGGGCACACTCCACTCTAATTTATAACCGAGAAACACCACAGGCCGCCAGGGCTTTTCCCTAGTTCCCAGGGTGGGGAACATAGAAAGGCTGCCGCCCTCTGGCAGTTACCTGCAAAAGCAGTTTTAAAGCCTGTGCTAATGGTCATTTCATAGGAACAAGTACTGCAGAACTGTAAATGAAACCTGCCCTCAAAATGTCTTCAGGGAGGTAACGGCCAAAACATTTCAAAAGGTGACACGTACGTTAAGAGAACACTTTGAAGAACTAAGGGGTAATCACTGCTTGAAAAATAAAAAGGACATGCCTTAAAGCTCAATTTCAACGGATTATGAGGCACATGCGAATTCAACCACAAAGAGGTATCAGCTCACACTTGTCAGAATAACCATGAGCAAGAAAACTACAAACAATAAATGCTGAAGGTGTTGTGGAGAAATGCATACCCTCAACTTCAAGGGGGACGTAAGTTGGAAAGGGCCACGAATGAGAACAGAATGGAGGTGCCTTAAAAAGGTAAACATTGTGCTACCATATGATCCAGCAGGCCCACTCCTCCACCTATAATCTAAGAAGAGAGAATTGGAAAGACACAGGCAGGCAAATCTGCATTGCCCAGTATTACAATAGCCAAGATATGGAAGTAACCAAAAAGACCACCAACAGATGGGTGGGCAAAGAAGAACTCCTCCATGTACAGATGGAATATTCGCTAGTGAAAAAAATGAAACAATGCCATTTGCAGCACCATAGATGAGTCTAGACGTAATCACGCCACGTGTAGTAAGTGAGAAAGCAAAAGGCACATATCCTATCATATCACTTTCAGGAGTTACTTAAAAATTGATACCAATGAAGATATTTCCACAGAGAAAGGCAATCACAGATTCATTAAAAAACTTATGGTTCACCAAATAGAAAGGGATGAGGATTGGATACATTGCCATATTGGGGTTAGCAGAGATATACAAACCATGTGAAATATATAACCCCCAAAGACGTACGGAAGACCAGGAGAAGACTACTCAACATTGTGTCATAACCTACATTGGCAAAGGATGCGAGGAAGAATAGATACATGTATATGTGTGAAAGAACCACATCTTGCACACCTAGAACAAACAAACCATTGTAATCAAATTTGCTGGGATAAAAAATAAAAAGTAAATTACAAATACGAACAAGAAGTAATGAGACATAAAGTTAAAGGGCTTTTTCCTGGCACATTCCATTCTAATATACAACCTCGAACACCACTTCCATTAAGGCTCTGTTTCCCTAGGAACCAAATTTGGTAAAGGAGAAATGCTGCCACCTAGTGGCCGTTTCCTGCAAGAGCAGCTTTAAAGTCACAGCTAATGGTCACTTAACATTCACAAGGACTCAGGGCTGTAAAGGACACTTGCCCTAAATATTTGTGCTGAAGTAGGGAATGGACAAAAAATTCAAAACAGGCAAATGTTTCAAGAAGAGATTAGGAAGAGTTAAGTTTTACTCACACTCTTTGTAAAAAAAAAGGAAAATGGATAAAAGCTCAACCTCAGGGAGTGTTAGACGCATGCAATCTAATCTACAAAAAGTTTCAACTTACACCAGTCGGCTGACCATCAGCAAAAAGTCTACAAACAATAAATGCTGAAGGGGTTTTAGAGAACTGTGTACCCTCTGCCTGCTGGTGAGACGTAAAGGGGTAACAGCCAATAATGAGAACAGAAAGGAGCTGCGTTTAAAAGTAAAAATGGAGGTACTATTCAATCCAGCAGGCGCACCATTGGACCTCTCACCTGAGAAGACAATCGAGAAGACACAGGCCGCAAAAGCTGCAGTGCAGCCTTATTCACAATAGCCAAGACAGTGAAGCAATCAAAATGTCCAACAACAGGTAAATGGATAAAGAAGAAGTGGTCCGTGTACACAATGGAATATTAGCCATGGAAGACAATGAACCATTGCTCTTTGAGGCACCACAAATGAGTCTGGAGATAATCACGAAAGATGAGGTAAGTTGGAAAGCAAAAGACCTGTGTTCTGTGATAGCACTTATAGGCGTTATCTAATAACTGACACAAATGAACATATTTCCACAGAGAAAGACACTCACGGATTTAGAAAACAAACTATGCTCATCTAAAACGACAGGTGGGGGGAATGGATAAATTAATATTAGTGTTACTATACGTATACAAACACATATGATATACATATCTCAAAACGACCAACCATATAGCAAGGGAAGTCTGCGGAACCCTCTGTAACATTTTACATGGGAAGAGGATCTGTACTTGAATAGACATATATAATGTACAAATGAACCAGATTGTGTACACCTAGGACAAACAATATTCTAAGCTTTACCCCAATTAAAACACTTTTAAAAACCAAGAAGAAATAATGACACATAAACTTATGGGGGTTTCTCCACGCACATTCCAATGTAATTTACAACCTAGGAACACGACTTCCAGAAAGGCTCTGCTGCCCTACTCCCCAGATTTGGGAATGGAGAAATGCTGCCTCCTTGAGGCCACTTCCCACAACAGCAGCTTTAAACCCATTGCTAAAGGTCACTAAATATTCACCAAACTTGCAGTTTGGGAAATGACACCTGCTCTCTAAAAAAACGCTGGGGTGGAAAATCGACCAAATAACTCAAAAGAGGGCAACCTTCCAAGAAGACAATTTCAAGAGTTATATCGTACTGCCAATTGTTTCCTTTTTTTAACGGAAAAGAAAACGGCGGAGAAAAATGATGAGTTTTACGAATTTTCAAAGACATGCAAACCCAAATTACAAAAACCTATCAGCTCACAGCAGCCAGAAGGGCCATTAGCATCAATGCTGTAAACAATAAATGCTGAAGCGATTGTGGAGAAATGCGTACCCTCGATTCTAAGGGGGACGTGGTAAGAGCCACTAATGAAAACACAAAGAAGGTGCTTTGAAAAGGGAAACACGGTGCTACCAGTCAATCAATCACACCCACTGCTGGGCCTATCACCTGAGAAAATGAGAATCAAAAAGTCACAGGCTGGCAATCCTGCACTCCAACAATATTTACCATAGCCAACACTTGGAAGCAATGAAAATGTCCATCAACCGAGGAATGCACAAAGAAGAAGTGGTCCACGTACACAGTGGAAAATTACTCCAATAAAAAATAAAAATTAAATTTAAAAATCCAACAAAAGTAAGGAGACATCAGCTTGTGTGGGTTTGTCCGGGCACACTCCACTCTAATTTATAACCGAGAAACACCACAGGCCGCAAGGGCTTTTCCCTAGTTACCAGGGTGGGGAACATAGAAAGGCTGCCGCCCTCTGGCAGTTACCTGCAAAAGCAGTTTTAAAGCCTGTGCTAATGGTCATTTCATAGGAACAAGTACTGCAGAACTGTAAATGAAACCTGCCCTCAAAATGTCTTCAGGGAGGTAACGGCCAAAACATTTCAAAAGGTGACACGTACGTTAAGAGAACACTTTGAAGAACTAAGGGGTAATCACTGCTTGAAAAATAAAAAGGACATGCCTTAAAGCTCAATTTCAACGGATTATGAGGCACATGCGAATTCAACCACAAAGAGGTATCAGCTCACACTTGTCAGAATAACCATGAGCAAGAAAACTACAAACGATAAATGCTGAAGGTGTTGTGGAGAAATGCATACCCTCAACTTCAAGGGGGACGTAAGTTGGAAAGGGCCACGAATGAGAACAGAATGGAGGTGCCTTAAAAAGGTAAACATTGTGCTACCATATGATCCAGCAGGCCCACTCCTCCACCTATAATCTAAGAAGAGAGAATTGGAAAGACACAGGCAGGCAAATCTGCATTGCCCAGTATTACAATAGCCAAGATATGGAAGTAACCAAAAAGACCACCAACAGATGGGTGGGCAAAGAAGAACTCCTCCATGTACAGATGGAATATTCGCTAGTGAAAAAAATGAAACAATGCCATTTGCAGCACCATAGATGAGTCTAGACGTAATCACGCCACGTGTAGTAAGTGAGAAAGCAAAAGGCACATATCCTATCATATCACTTTCAGGAGTTACTTAAAAATTGATACCAATGAAGATATTTCCACAGAGAAAGGCAATCACAGATTCATTAAAAAACTTATGGTTCACCAAATAGAAAGGGATGAGGATTGGATACATTGCCATATTGGGGTTAACAGAGATATACAAACCATGTGAAATATATAACCCCCAAAGACGTACGGAAGACCAGGAGAAGACTACTCAACATTGTGTCATAACCTACATTGGCAAAGGATGCGAGGAAGAATAGATACATGTATATGTGTGAAAGAACCACATCTTGCACACCTAGAACAAACAAACCATTGTAATCAAATTTGCTGGGATAAAAAATAAAAAGTAAATTACAAATACGAACAAGAAGTAATGAGACATAAAGTTAAAGGGCTTTTTCCTGGCACATTCCATTCTAATATACAACCTCGAACACCACTTCCATTAAGGCTCTGTTTCCCTAGGAACCAAATTTGGTAAAGGAGAAATGCTGCCACCTAGTGGCCGTTTCCTGCAAGAGCAGCTTTAAAGTCACAGCTAATGGTCACTTAACATTCACAAGGACTCAGGGCTGTAAAGGACACTTGCCCTAAATATTTGTGCTGAAGTAGGGAATGGACAAAAAATTCAAAACAGGCAAATGTTTCAAGAAGAGATTAGGAAGAGTTAAGTTTTACTCACACTCTTTGTAAAAAAAAGGAAAATGGATAAAAGCTCAACCTCAGGGAGTGTTAGACGCATGCAATCTAATCTACAAAAAGTTTCAACTTACACCAGTCGGCTGACCATCAGCAAAAAGTCTACAAACAATAAATGCTGAAGGGGTTTTAGAGAACTGTGTACCCTCTGCCTGCTGGTGAGACGTAAAGGGGTAACAGCCAATAATGAGAACAGAAAGGAGCTGCGTTTAAAAGTAAAAATGGAGGTACTATTCAATCCAGCAGGCGCACCATTGGACCTCTCACCTGAGAAGACAATCGAGAAGACACAGGCCGCAAAAGCTGCAGTGCAGCCTTATTCACAATAGCCAAGACAGTGAAGCAATCAAAATGTCCAACAACAGGTAAATGGATAAAGAAGAAGTGGTCCGTGTACACAATGGAATATTAGCCATGGAAGACAATGAACCATTGCTCTTTGAGGCACCACAAATGAGTCTGGAGATAATCACAAAAGATGAGGTAAGTTGGAAAGCAAAAGACCTGTGTTCTATGATAGCACTTATAGGCGTTATCTAATAACTGACACAAATGAACATATTTCCACAGAGAAAGACACTCACGGATTTAGAAAACAAACTATGCTCATCTAAAACGACAGGTGGGGGGAATGGATAAATTAAGATTAGTGTTACTATACGTATACAAACACATATGATATACATATCTCAAAAAGACCAACCATATAGCAAGGGAAGTCTGCGGAACCCTCTGTAACATTTTACATGGGAAGAGGATCTGTACTTGAATAGACATATATAATGTACAAATGAACCAGATTGTGTACACCTAGGACAAACAATATTCTAAGCTTTACCCCAATTAAAACACTTTTAAAAACCAAGAAGAAATAATGACACATAAACTTATGGGGGTTTCTCCACGCACATTCCAATGTAATTTACAACCTAGGAACACGACTTCCAGAAAGGCTCTGCTGCCCTACTCCCCAGATTTGGGAATGGAGAAATGCTGCCTCCTTGAGGCCACTTCCCACAACAGCAGCTTTAAACCCATTGCTAAAGGTCACTAAATATTCACCAAACTTGCAGTTCGGGAAATGACACCTGCTCTCTAAAAAAACGCTGGGGTGGAAAATCGACCAAATAACTCAAAAGAGGGCAACCTTCCAAGAAGACAATTTCAAGAGTTATATCGTACTGCCAATTGTTTCCTTTTTTTAACGGAAAAGAAAACGGCGGAGAAAAATGATGAGTTTTACGAATTTTCAAAGACATGCAAACCCAAATTACAAAAACCTATCAGCTCACAGCAGCCAGAAGGGCCATTAGCATCAATGCTGTAAACAATAAATGCTGAAGCGATTGTGGAGAAATGCGTACCCTCGATTCTAAGGGGGACGTGGTAAGAGCCACTAATGAAAACACAAAGAAGGTGCTTTGAAAAGGGAAACACGGTGCTACCAGTCAATCAATCACACCCACTGCTGGGCCTATCACCTGAGAAAATGAGAATCAAAAAGTCACAGGCTGGCAATCCTGCACTCCAACAATATTTACCATAGCCAACACTTGGAAGCAATGAAAATGTCCATCAACCGAGGAATGCACAAAGAAGAAGTGGTCCACGTACACAGTGGAAAATTACTCCAATAAAAAATAAAAATTAAATTTAAAAATCCAACAAAAGTAAGGAGACATCAGCTTGTGTGGGTTTGTCCGGGCACACTCCACTCTAATTTATAACCGAGAAACACCACAGGCCGCAAGGGCTTTTCCCTAGTTACCAGGGTGGGGAACATAGAAAGGCTGCCGCCCTCTGGCAGTTACCTGCAAAAGCAGTTTTAAAGCCTGTGCTAATGGTCATTTCATAGGAACAAGTACTGCAGAACTGTAAATGAAACCTGCCCTCAAAATGTCTTCAGGGAGGTAACGGCCAAAACATTTCAAAAGGTGACACGTACGTTAAGAGAACACTTTGAAGAACTAAGGGGTAATCACTGCTTGAAAAATAAAAAGGACATGCCTTAAAGCTCAATTTCAACGGATTATGAGGCACATGCGAATTCAACCACAAAGAGGTATCAGCTCACACTTGTCAGAATAACCATGAGCAAGAAAACTACAAACAATAAATGCTGAAGGTGTTGTGGAGAAATGCATACCCTCAACTTCAAGGGGGACGTAAGTTGGAAAGGGCCACGAATGAGAACAGAATGGAGGTGCCTTAAAAAGGTAAACATTGTGCTACCATATGATCCAGCAGGCCCACTCCTCCACCTATAATCTAAGAAGAGAGAATTGGAAAGACACAGGCAGGCAAATCTGCATTGCCCAGTATTACAATAGCCAAGATATGGAAGTAACCAAAAAGACCACCAACAGATGGGTGGGCAAAGAAGAACTCCTCCATGTACAGATGGAATATTCGCTAGTGAAAAAAATGAAACAATGCCATTTGCAGCACCATAGATGAGTCTAGACGTAATCACGCCACGTGTAGTAAGTGAGATAGCAAAAGGCACATATCCTATCATATCACTTTCAGGAGTTACTTAAAAATTGATACCAATGAAGATATTTCCACAGAGAAAGGCAATCACAGATTCATTAAAAAACTTATGGTTCACCAAATAGAAAGGGATGAGGATTGGATACATTGCCATATTGGGGTTAACAGAGATATACAAACCATGTGAAATATATAACCCCCAAAGACGTACGGAAGACCAGGAGAAGACTACTCAACATTGTGTCATAACCTACATTGGCAAAGGATGCGAGGAAGAATAGATACATGTATATGTGTGAAAGAACCACATCTTGCACACCTAGAACAAACAAACCATTGTAATCAAATTTGCTGGGATAAAAAATAAAAAGTAAATTACAAATACGAACAAGAAGTAATGAGACATAAAGTTAAAGGGCTTTTTCCTGGCACATTCCATTCTAATATACAACCTCGAACACCACTTCCATTAAGGCTCTGTTTCCCTAGGAACCAAATTTGGTAAAGGAGAAATGCTGCCACCTAGTGGCCGTTTCCTGCAAGAGCAGCTTTAAAGTCACAGCTAATGGTCACTTAACATTCACAAGGACTCAGGGCTGTAAAGGACACTTGCCCTAAATATTTGTGCTGAAGTAGGGAATGGGCAAAAAATTCAAAACAGGCAAATGTTTCAAGAAGAGATTAGGAAGAGTTAAGTTTTACTCACACTCTTTTTAAAAAAAAGGAAAATGGATAAAAGCTCAACCTCAGGGAGTGTTAGACGCATGCAATCTAATCTACAAAAAGTTTCAACTTACACCAGTCGGCTGACCATCAGCAAAAAGTCTACAAACAATAAATGCTGAAGGGGTTTTAGAGAACTGTGTACCCTCTGCCTGCTGGTGAGACGTAAAGGGGTAACAGCCAATAATGAGAACAGAAAGGAGCTGCGTTTAAAAGTAAAAATGGAGGTACTATTCAATCCAGCAGGCGCACCATTGGACCTCTCACCTGAGAAGACAATCGAGAAGACACAGGCCGCAAAAGCTGCAGTGCAGCCTTATTCACAATAGCCAAGACAGTGAAGCAATCAAAATGTCCAACAACAGGTAAATGGATAAAGAAGAAGTGGTCCGTGTACACAATGGAATATTAGCCATGGAAGACAATGAACCATTGCTCTTTGAGGCACCACAAATGAGTCTGGAGATAATCACGAAAGATGAGGTCAGTTGGAAAGCAAAAGACCTGTGTTCTATGATAGCATTTATAGGCGTTATCTAATAACTGACACAAATGAACATATTTCCACAGAGAAAGACACTCACGGATTTAGAAAACAAACTATGCTCATCTAAAACGACAGGTGGGGGGAATGGATAAATTAAGATTAGTGTTACTATACGTATACAAACACATATGATATACATATCTCAAAACGGCCAACCATATAGCAAGGGAAGTCTGCGGAACCCTCTGTAACATTTTACATGGGAAGAGGATCTGTACTTGAATAGACATATATAATGTACAAATGAACCAGATTGTGTACACCTAGGACAAACAATATTCTATGCTTTACCCCAATTAAAACACTTTTAAAAACCAAGAAGAAATAATGACAGATAAACTTATGGGGGTTTCTCCACGCACATTCCAATGTAATTTACAACCTAGGAACACGACTTCCAGAAAGGCTCTGCTGCCCTACTCCCCAGATTTGGGAATGGAGAAATGCTGCCTCCTTGAGGCCACTTCCCACAACAGCAGCTTTAAACCCATTGCTAAAGGTCACTAAATATTCACCAAACTTGCAGTTTGGGAAATGACACCTGCTCTCTAAAAAAACGCTGGGGTGGAAAATCGACCAAATAACTGAAAAGAGGGCAACCTTCCAAGAAGACAATTTCAAGAGTTATATCGTACTGCCAATTGTTTCCTTTTTTTAACGGAAAAGAAAACGGCGGAGAAAAATGATGAGTTTTACGAATTTTCAAAGACATGCAAACCCAAATTACAAAAACCTATCAGCTCACAGCAGCCAGAAGGGCCATTAGCATCAATGCTGTAAACAATAAATGCTGAAGCGATTGTGGAGAAATGCGTACCCTCGATTCTAAGGGGGACGTGGTAAGAGCCACTAATGAAAACACAAAGAAGGTGCTTTGAAAAGGGAAACACGGTACTACCAGTCAATCAATCACACCCACTGCTGGGCCTATCTCCTGAGAAAATGAGAATCAAAAAGTCACAGGCTGGCAATCCTGCACTCCAACAATATTTACCATAGCCAACACTTGGAAGCAATGAAAATGTCCATCAACCGAGGAATGCACAAAGAAGAAGTGGTCCACGTACACAGTGGAAAATTACTCCAATAAAAAATAAAAATTAAAGTTAAAAATCCAACAAAAGTAAGGAGACATCAGCTTGTGTGGGTTTGTCCGGGCACACTCCACTCTAATTTATAACCGAGAAACACCACAGGCCGCAAGGGCTTTTCCCTAGTTACCAGGGTGGGGAACATAGAAAGGCTGCCGCCCTCTGGCAGTTACCTGCAAAAGCAGTTTTAAAGCCTGTGCTAATGGTCATTTCATAGGAACAAGTACTGCAGAACTGTAAATGAAACCTGCCCTCAAAATGTCTTCAGGGAGGTAACGGCCAAAACATTTCAAAAGGTGACACGTACGTTAAGAGAACACTTTGAAGAACTAAGGGGTAATCACTGCTTGAAAAATAAAAAGGACATGCCTTAAAGCTCAATTTCAACGGATTATGAGGCACATGCGAATTCAACCACAAAGAGGTATCAGCTCACACTTGTCAGAATAACCATGAGCAAGAAAACTACAAACAATAAATGCTGAAGGTGTTGTGGAGAAATGCATACCCTCAACTTCAAGGGGGACGTAAGTTGGAAAGGGCCACGAATGAGAACAGAATGGAGGTGCCTTAAAAAGGTAAACATTGTGCTACCATATGATCCAGCAGGCCCACTCCTCCACCTATAATCTAAGAAGAGAGAATTGGAAAGACACAGGCAGGCAAATCTGCATTGCCCAGTATTACAATAGCCAAGATATGGAAGTAACCAAAAAGACCACCAACAGATGGGTGGGCAAAGAAGAACTCCTCCATGTACAGATGGAATATTCGCTAGTGAAAAAAATGAAACAATGCCATTTGCAGCACCATAGATGAGTCTAGACGTAATCACGCCACGTGTAGTAAGTGAGAAAGCAAAAGGCACATATCCTATCATATCACTTTCAGGAGTTACTTAAAAATTGATACCAATGAAGATATTTCCACAGAGAAAGGCAATCACAGATTCATTAAAAAACTTATGGTTCACCAAATAGAAAGGGATGAGGATTGGATACATTGCCATATTGGGGTTAACAGAGATATACAAACCATGTGAAATATATAACCCCCAAAGACGTACGGAAGACCAGGAGAAGACTACTCAACATTGTGTCATAACCTACATTGGCAAAGGATGCGAGGAAGAATAGATACATGTATATGTGTGAAAGAACCACATCTTGCACACCTAGAACAAACAAACCATTGTAATCAAATTTGCTGGGATAAAAAATAAAAAGTAAATTACAAATACGAACAAGAAGTAATGAGACATAAAGTTAAAGGGCTTTTTCCTGGCACATTCCATTCTAATATACAACCTCGAACACCACTTCCATTAAGGCTCTGTTTCCCTAGGAACCAAATTTGGTAAAGGAGAAATGCTGCCACCTAGTGGCCGTTTCCTGCAAGAGCAGCTTTAAAGTCACAGCTAATGGTCACTTAACATTCACAAGGACTCAGGGCTGTAAAGGACACTTGCCCTAAATATTTGTGCTGAAGTAGGGAATGGACAAAAAATTCAAAACAGGCAAATGTTTCAAGAAGAGATTAGGAAGAGTTAAGTTTTACTCACACTCTTTGTAAAAAAAAGGAAAATGGATAAAAGCTCAACCTCAGGGAGTGTTAGACGCATGCAATCTAATCTACAAAAAGTTTCAACTTACACCAGTCGGCTGACCATCAGCAAAAAGTCTACAAACAATAAATGCTGAAGGGGTTTTAGAGAACTGTGTACCCTCTGCCTGCTGGTGAGACGTAAAGGGGTAACAGCCAATAATGAGAACAGAAAGGAGCTGCGTTTAAAAGTAAAAATGGAGGTACTATTCAATCCAGCAGGCGCACCATTGGACCTCTCACCTGAGAAGACAATCGAGAAGACACAGGCCGCAAAAGCTGCAGTGCAGCCTTATTCACAATAGCCAAGACAGTGAAGCAATCAAAATGTCCAACAACAGGTAAATGGATAAAGAAGAAGTGGTCCGTGTACACAATGGAATATTAGCCATGGAAGACAATGAACCATTGCTCTTTGAGGCACCACAAATGAGTCTAGAGATAATCACGAAAGATGAGGTAAGTTGGAAAGCAAAAGACCTGTGTTCTATGATAGCACTTATAGGCGTTATCTAATAACTGACACAAATGAACATATTTCCACAGAGAAAGACACTCACGGATTTAGAAAACAAACTATGCTCATCTAAAACGACAGGTGGGGGGAATGGATAAATTAAGATTAGTGTTACTATACGTATACAAACACATATGATATACATATCTCAAAAAGACCAACCATATAGCAAGGGAAGTCTGCGGAACCCTCTGTAACATTTTACATGGGAAGAGGATCTGTACTTGAATAGACATATATAATGTACAAATGAACCAGATTGTGTACACCTAGGACAAACAATATTCTATGCTTTACCCCAATTAAAACACTTTTAAAAACCAAGAGGAAATAATGACACATAAACTTATGGGGGTTTCTCCACGCACATTCCAATGTAATTTACAACCTAGGAACACGACTTCCAGAAAGGCTCTGCTGCCCTACTCCCCAGATTTGGGAATGGAGAAATGCTGCCTCCTTGAGGCCACTTCCCACAACAGCAGCTTTAAACCCATTGCTAAAGGTCACTAAATATTCACCAAACTTGCAGTTCGGGAAATGACACCTGCTCTCTAAAAAAACGCTGGGGTGGAAAATCGACCAAATAACTGAAAAGAGGGCAACCTTCCAAGAAGACAATTTCAAGAGTTATATCGTACTGCCAATTGTTTCCTTTTTTTAACGGAAAAGAAAACGGCGGAGAAAAATGATGAGTTTTACGAATTTTCAAAGACATGCAAACCCAAATTACAAAAACCTATCAGCTCACAGCAGCCAGAAGGGCCATTAGCATCAATGCTGTAAACAATAAATGCTGAAGCGATTGTGGAGAAATGCGTACCCTCGATTCTAAGGGGGACGTGGTAAGAGCCACTAATGAAAACACAAAGAAGGTGCTTTGAAAAGGGAAACACGGTGCTACCAGTCAATCAATCACACCCACTGCTGGGCCTATCACCTGAGAAAATGAGAATCAAAAAGTCACAGGCTGGCAATCCTGCACTCCAACAATATTTACCATAGCCAACACTTGGAAGCAATGAAAATGTCCATCAACCGAGGAATGCACAAAGAAGAAGTGGTCCACGTACACAGTGGAAAATTACTCCAATAAAAAATAAAAATTAAATTTAAAAATCCAACGAAAGTAAGGAGACATCAGCTTGTGTGGGTTTGTCCGGGCACACTCCACTCTAATTTATAACCGAGAAACACCACAGGCCGCCAGGGCTTTTCCCTAGTTCCCAGGGTGGGGAACATAGAAAGGCTGCCGCCCTCTGGCAGTTACCTGCAAAAGCAGTTTTAAAGCCTGTGCTAATGGTCATTTCATAGGAACAAGTACTGCAGAACTGTAAATGAAACCTGCCCTCAAAATGTCTTCAGGGAGGTAACGGCCAAAACATTTCAAAAGGTGACACGTACGTTAAGAGAACACTTTGAAGAACTAAGGGGTAATCACTGCTTGAAAAATAAAAAGGACATGCCTTAAAGCTCAATTTCAACGGATTATGAGGCACATGCGAATTCAACCACAAAGAGGTATCAGCTCACACTTGTCAGAATAACCATGAGCAAGAAAACTACAAACAATAAATGCTGAAGGTGTTGTGGAGAAATGCATACCCTCAACTTCAAGGGGGACGTAAGTTGGAAAGGGCCACGAATGAGAACAGAATGGAGGTGCCTTCAAAAGGTAAACATTGTGCTACCATATGATCCAGCAGGCCCACTCCTCCACCTATAATCTAAGAAGAGAGAATTGGAAAGACACAGGCAGGCAAATCTGCATTGCCCAGTATTACAATAGCCAAGATATGGAAGTAACCAAAAAGACCACCAACAGATGGGTGGGCAAAGAAGAACTCCTCCATGTACAGATGGAATATTCGCTAGTGAAAAAAATGAAACAATGCCATTTGCAGCACCATAGATGAGTCTAGACGTAATCACGCCACGTGTAGTAAGTGAGAAAGCAAAAGGCACATATCCTATCATATCACTTTCAGGAGTTACTTAAAAATTGATACCAATGAAGATATTTCCACAGAGAAAGGCAATCACAGATTCATTAAAAAACTTATGGTTCACCAAATAGAAAGGGATGAGGATTGGATACATTGCCATATTGGGGTTAACAGAGATATACAAACCATGTGAAATATATAACCCCCAAAGACGTACGGAAGACCAGGAGAAGACTACTCAACATTGTGTCATAACCTACATTGGCAAAGGATGCGAGGAAGAATAGATACATGTATATGTGTGAAAGAACCACATCTTGCACACCTAGAACAAACAAACCATTGTAATCAAATTTGCTGGGATAAAAAATAAAAAGTAAATTACAAATACGAACAAGAAGTAATGAGACATAAAGTTAAAGGGCTTTTTCCTGGCACATTCCATTCTAATATACAACCTCGAACACCACTTCCATTAAGGCTCTGTTTCCCTAGGAACCAAATTTGGTAAAGGAGAAATGCTGCCACCTAGTGGCCGTTTCCTGCAAGAGCAGCTTTAAAGTCACAGCTAATGGTCACTTAACATTCACAAGGACTCAGGGCTGTAAAGGACACTTGCCCTAAATATTTGTGCTGAAGTAGGGAATGGACAAAAAATTCAAAACAGGCAAATGTTTCAAGAAGAGATTAGGAAGAGTTAAGTTTTACTCACACTCTTTGTAAAAAAAAGGAAAATGGATAAAAGCTCAACCTCAGGGAGTGTTAGACGCATGCAATCTAATCTACAAAAAGTTTCAACTTACACCAGTCGGCTGACCATCAGCAAAAAGTCTACAAACAATAAATGCTGAAGGGGTTTTAGAGAACTGTGTACCCTCTGCCTGCTGGTGAGACGTAAAGGGGTAACAACCAATAATGAGAACAGAAAGGAGCTGCGTTTAAAAGTAAAAATGGAGGTACTATTCAATCCAGCAGGCGCACCATTGGACCTCTCACCTGAGAAGACAATCGAGAAGACACAGGCCGCAAAAGCTGCAGTGCAGCCTTATTCACAATAGCCAAGACAGTGAAGCAATCAAAATGTCCAACAACAGGTAAATGGATAAAGAAGAAGTGGTCCGTGTACACAATGGAATATTAGCCATGGAAGACAATGAACCATTGCTCTTTGAGGCACCACAAATGAGTCTGGAGATAATCACGAAAGATGAGGTAAGTTGGAAAGCAAAAGACCTGTGTTCTATGATAGCACTTATAGGCGTTATCTAATAACTGACACAAATGAACATATTTCCACAGAGAAAGACACTCACGGATTTAGAAAACAAACTATGCTCATCTAAAACGACAGGTGGGGGGAATGGATAAATTAAGATTAGTGTTACTATACGTATACAAACACATATGATATACATATCTCAAAAAGACCAACCATATAGCAAGGGAAGTCTGCGGAACCCTCTGTAACATTTTACATGGGAAGAGGATCTGTACTTGAATAGACATATATAATGTACAAATGAACCAGATTGTGTACACCTAGGACAAACAATATTCTATGCTTTACCCCAATTAAAACACTTTTAAAAACCAAGAAGAAATAATGACAGATAAACTTATGGGGGTTTCTCCACGCACATTCCAATGTAATTTACAACCTAGGAACACGACTTCCAGAAAGGCTCTGCTGCCCTACTCCCCAGATTTGGGAATGGAGAAATGCTGCCTCCTTGAGGCCACTTCCCACAACAGCAGCTTTAAACCCATTGCTAAAGGTCACTAAATATTCACCAAACTTGCAGTTCGGGAAATGACACCTGCTCTCTAAAAAAACGCTGGGGTGGAAAATCGACCAAATAATTCAAAAGAGGGCAACCTTCCAAGAAGACAATTTCAAGAGTTATATCGTACTGCCAATTGTTTCCTTTTTTTAACGGAAAAGAAAACGGCGGAGAAAAATGATGAGTTTTACGAATTTTCAAAGACATGCAAACCCAAATTACAAAAACCTATCAGCTCACAGCAGCCAGAAGGGCCATTAGCATCAATGCTGTAAACAATAAATGCTGAAGCGATTGTGGAGAAATGCGTACCCTCGATTCTAAGGGGGACGTGGTAAGAGCCACTAATGAAAACACAAAGAAGGTGCTTTGAAAAGGGAAACACGGTGCTACCAGTCAATCAATCACACCCACTGCTGGGCCTATCACCTGAGAAAATGAGAATCAAAAAGTCACAGGCTGGCAATCCTGCACTCCAACAATATTTACCATAGCCAACACTTGGAAGCAATGAAAATGTCCATCAACCGAGGAATGCACAAAGAAGAAGTGGTCCACGTACACAGTGGAAAATTACTCCAATAAAAAATAAAAATTAAATTTAAAAATCCAACGAAAGTAAGGAGACATCAGCTTGTGTGGGTTTGTCCGGGCACACTCCACTCTAATTTATAACCGAGAAACACCACAGGCCGCCAGGGCTTTTCCCTAGTTCCCAGGGTGGGGAACATAGAAAGGCTGCCGCCCTCTGGCAGTTACCTGCAAAAGCAGTTTTAAAGCCTGTGCTAATGGTCATTTCATAGGAACAAGTACTGCAGAACTGTAAATGAAACCTGCCCTCAAAATGTCTTCAGGGAGGTAACGGCCAAAACATTTCAAAAGGTGACACGTACGTTAAGAGAACACTTTGAAGAACTAAGGGGTAATCACTGCTTGAAAAATAAAAAGGACATGCCTTAAAGCTCAATTTCAACGGATTATGAGGCACATGCGAATTCAACCACAAAGAGGTATCAGCTCACACTTGTCAGAATAACCATGAGCAAGAAAACTACAAACAATAAATGCTGAAGGTGTTGTGGAGAAATGCATACCCTCAACTTCAAGGGGGACGTAAGTTGGAAAGGGCCACGAATGAGAACAGAATGGAGGTGCCTTAAAAAGGTAAACATTGTGCTACCATATGATCCAGCAGGCCCACTCCTCCACCTATAATCTAAGAAGAGAGAATTGGAAAGACACAGGCAGGCAAATCTGCATTGCCCAGTATTACAATAGCCAAGATATGGAAGTAACCAAAAAGACCACCAACAGATGGGTGGGCAAAGAAGAACTCCTCCATGTACAGATGGAATATTCGCTAGTGAAAAAAATGAAACAATGCCATTTGCAGCACCATAGATGAGTCTAGACGTAATCACGCCACGTGTAGTAAGTGAGAAAGCAAAAGGCACATATCCTATCATATCACTTTCAGGAGTTACTTAAAAATTGATACCAATGAAGATATTTCCACAGAGAAAGGCAATCACAGATTCATTAAAAAACTTATGGTTCACCAAATAGAAAGGGATGAGGATTGGATACATTGCCATATTGGGGTTAACAGAGATATACAAACCATGTGAAATATATAACCCCCAAAGACGTACGGAAGACCAGGAGAAGACTACTCAACATTGTGTCATAACCTACATTGGCAAAGGATGCGAGGAAGAATAGATACATGTATATGTGTGAAAGAACCACATCTTGCACACCTAGAACAAACAAACCATTGTAATCAAATTTGCTGGGATAAAAAATAAAAAGTAAATTACAAATACGAACAAGAAGTAATGAGACATAAAGTTAAAGGGCTTTTTCCTGGCACATTCCATTCTAATATACAACCTCGAACACCACTTCCATTAAGGCTCTGTTTCCCTAGGAACCAAATTTGGTAAAGGAGAAATGCTGCCACCTAGTGGCCGTTTCCTGCAAGAGCAGCTTTAAAGTCACAGCTAATGGTCACTTAACATTCACAAGGACTCAGGGCTGTAAAGGACACTTGCCCTAAATATTTGTGCTGAAGTAGGGAATGGACAAAAAATTCAAAACAGGCAAATGTTTCAAGAAGAGATTAGGAAGAGTTAAGTTTTACTCACACTCTTTGTAAAAAAAAGGAAAATGGATAAAAGCTCAACCTCAGGGAGTGTTAGACGCATGCAATCTAATCTACAAAAAGTTTCAACTTACACCAGTCGGCTGACCATCAGCAAAAAGTCTACAAACAATAAATGCTGAAGGGGTTTTAGAGAACTGTGTACCCTCTGCCTGCTGGTGAGACGTAAAGGGGTAACAACCAATAATGAGAACAGAAAGGAGCTGCGTTTAAAAGTAAAAATGGAGGTACTATTCAATCCAGCAGGCGCACCATTGGACCTCTCACCTGAGAAGACAATCGAGAAGACACAGGCCGCAAAAGCTGCAGTGCAGCCTTATTCACAATAGCCAAGACAGTGAAGCAATCAAAATGTCCAACAACAGGTAAATGGATAAAGAAGAAGTGGTCCGTGTACACAATGGAATATTAGCCATGGAAGACAATGAACCATTGCTCTTTGAGGCACCACAAATGAGTCTGGAGATAATCACGAAAGATGAGGTAAGTTGGAAAGCAAAAGACCTGTGTTCTATGATAGCACTTATAGGCGTTATCTAATAACTGACACAAATGAACATATTTCCACAGAGAAAGACACTCACGGATTTAGAAAACAAACTATGCTCATCTAAAACGACAGGTGGGGGGAATGGATAAATTAAGATTAGTGTTACTATACGTATACAAACACATATGATATACATATCTCAAAAAGACCAACCATATAGCAAGGGAAGTCTGCGGAACCCTCTGTAACATTTTACATGGGAAGAGGATCTGTACTTGAATAGACATATATAATGTACAAATGAACCAGATTGTGTACACCTAGGACAAACAATATTCTATGCTTTACCCCAATTAAAACACTTTTAAAAACCAAGAAGAAATAATGACAGATAAACTTATGGGGGTTTCTCCACGCACATTCCAATGTAATTTACAACCTAGGAACACGACTTCCAGAAAGGCTCTGCTGCCCTACTCCCCAGATTTGGGAATGGAGAAATGCTGCCTCCTTGAGGCCACTTCCCACAACAGCAGCTTTAAACCCATTGCTAAAGGTCACTAAATATTCACCAAACTTGCAGTTCGGGAAATGACACCTGCTCTCTAAAAAAACGCTGGGGTGGAAAATCGACCAAATAACTCAAAAGAGGGCAACCTTCCAAGAAGACAATTTCAAGAGTTATATCGTACTGCCAATTGTTTCCTTTTTTTAACGGAAAAGAAAACGGCGGAGAAAAATGATGAGTTTTACGAATTTTCAAAGACATGCAAACCCAAATTACAAAAACCTATCAGCTCACAGCAGCCAGAAGGGCCATTAGCATCAATGCTGTAAACAATAAATGCTGAAGCGATTGTGGAGAAATGCGTACCCTCGATTCTAAGGGGGACGTGGTAAGAGCCACTAATGAAAACACAAAGAAGGTGCTTTGAAAAGGGAAACACGGTGCTACCAGTCAATCAATCACACCCACTGCTGGGCCTATCACCTGAGAAAATGAGAATCAAAAAGTCACAGGCTGGCAATCCTGCACTCCAACAATATTTACCATAGCCAACACTTGGAAGCAATGAAAATGTCCATCAACCGAGGAATGCACAAAGAAGAAGTGGTCCACGTACACAGTGGAAAATTACTCCAATAAAAAATAAAAATTAAATTTAAAAATCCAACGAAAGTAAGGAGACATCAGCTTGTGTGGGTTTGTCCGGGCACACTCCACTCTAATTTATAACCGAGAAACACCACAGGCCGCCAGGTCTTTTCCCTAGTTCCCAGGGTGGGGAACATAGAAAGGCTGCCGCCCTCTGGCAGTTACCTGCAAAAGCAGTTTTAAAGCCTGTGCTAATGGTCATTTCATAGGAACAAGTACTGCAGAACTGTAAATGAAACCTGCCCTCAAAATGTCTTCAGGGAGGTAACGGCCAAAACATTTCAAAAGGTGACACGTACGTTAAGAGAACACTTTGAAGAACTAAGGGGTAATCACTGCTTGAAAAATAAAAAGGACATGCCTTAAAGCTCAATTTCAACGGATTATGAGGCACATGCGAATTCAACCACAAAGAGGTATCAGCTCACACTTGTCAGAATAACCATGAGCAAGAAAACTACAAACAATAAATGCTGAAGGTGTTGTGGAGAAATGCATACCCTCAACTTCAAGGGGGACGTAAGTTGGAAAGGGCCACGAATGAGAACAGAATGGAGGTGCCTTAAAAAGGTAAACATTGTGCTACCATATGATCCAGCAGGCCCACTCCTCCACCTATAATCTAAGAAGAGAGAATTGGAAAGACACAGGCAGGCAAATCTGCATTGCCCAGTATTACAATAGCCAAGATATGGAAGTAACCAAAAAGACCACCAACAGATGGGTGGGCAAAGAAGAACTCCTCCATGTACAGATGGAATATTCGCTAGTGAAAAAAATGAAACAATGCCATTTGCAGCACCATAGATGAGTCTAGACGTAATCACGCCACGTGTAGTAAGTGAGATAGCAAAAGGCACATATCCTATCATATCACTTTCAGGAGTTACTTAAAAATTGATACCAATGAAGATATTTCCACAGAGAAAGGCAATCACAGATTCATTAAAAAACTTATGGTTCACCAAATAGAAAGGGATGAGGATTGGATACATTGCCATATTGGGGTTAACAGAGATATACAAACCATGTGAAATATATAACCCCCAAAGACGTACGGAAGACCAGGAGAAGACTACTCAACATTGTGTCATAACCTACATTGGCAAAGGATGCGAGGAAGAATAGATACATGTATATGTGTGAAAGAACCACATCTTGCACACCTAGAACAAACAAACCATTGTAATCAAATTTGCTGGGATAAAAAATAAAAAGTAAATTACAAATACGAACAAGAAGTAATGAGACATAAAGTTAAAGGGCTTTTTCCTGGCACATTCCATTCTAATATACAACCTCGAACACCACTTCCATTAAGGCTCTGTTTCCCTAGGAACCAAATTTGGTAAAGGAGAAATGCTGCCACCTAGTGGCCGTTTCCTGCAAGAGCAGCTTTAAAGTCACAGCTAATGGTCACTTAACATTCACAAGGACTCAGGGCTGTAAAGGACACTTGCCCTAAATATTTGTGCTGAAGTAGGGAATGGACAAAAAATTCAAAACAGGCAAATGTTTCAAGAAGAGATTAGGAAGAGTTAAGTTTTACTCACACTCTTTGTAAAAAAAAGGAAAATGGATAAAAGCTCAACCTCAGGGAGTGTTAGACGCATGCAATCTAATCTACAAAAAGTTTCAACTTACACCAGTCGGCTGACCATCAGCAAAAAGTCTACAAACAATAAATGCTGAAGGGGTTTTAGAGAACTGTGTACCCTCTGCCTGCTGGTGAGACGTAAAGGGGTAACAGCCAATAATGAGAACAGAAAGGAGCTGCGTTTAAAAGTAAAAATGGAGGTACTATTCAATCCAGCAGGCGCACCATTGGACCTCTCACCTGAGAAGACAATCGAGAAGACACAGGCCGCAAAAGCTGCAGTGCAGCCTTATTCACAATAGCCAAGACAGTGAAGCAATCAAAATGTCCAACAACAGGTAAATGGATAAAGAAGAAGTGGTCCGTGTACACAATGGAATATTAGCCATGGAAGACAATGAACCATTGCTCTTTGAGGCACCACAAATGAGTCTGGAGATAATCACGAAAGATGAGGTAAGTTGGAAAGCAAAAGACCTGTGTTCTATGATAGCACTTATAGGCGTTATCTAATAACTGACACAAATGAACATATTTCCACAGAGAAAGACACTCACGGATTTAGAAAACAAACTATGCTCATCTAAAACGACAGGTGGGGGGAATGGATAAATTAAGATTAGTGTTACTATACGTATACAAACACATATGATATACATATCTGAAAAAGACCAACCATATAGCAAGGGAAGTCTGCGGAACCCTCTGTAACATTTTACATGGGAAGAGGATCTGTACTTGAATAGACATATATAATGTACAAATGAACCAGATTGTGTACACCTAGGACAAACAATATTCTATGCTTTACCCCAATTAAAACACTTTTAAAAACCAAGAAGAAATAATGACAGATAAACTTATGGGGGTTTCTCCACGCACATTCCAATGTAATTTACAACCTAGGAACACGACTTCCAGAAAGGCTCTGCTGCCCTACTCCCCAGATTTGGGAATGGAGAAATGCTGCCTCCTTGAGGCCACTTCCCACAACAGCAGCTTTAAACCCATTGCTAAAGGTCACTAAATATTCACCAAACTTGCAGTTCGGGAAATGACACCTGCTCTCTAAAAAAACGCTGGGGTGGAAAATCGACCAAATAACTCAAAAGAGGGCAACCTTCCAAGAAGACAATTTCAAGAGTTATATCGTACTGCCAATTGTTTCCTTTTTTTAACGGAAAAGAAAACGGCGGAGAAAAATGATGAGTTTTACGAATTTTCAAAGACATGCAAACCCAAATTACAAAAACCTATCAGCTCACAGCAGCCAGAAGGGCCATTAGCATCAATGCTGTAAACAATAAATGCTGAAGCGATTGTGGAGAAATGCGTACCCTCGATTCTAAGGGGGACGTGGTAAGAGCCACTAATGAAAACACAAAGAAGGTGCTTTGAAAAGGGAAACACGGTGCTACCAGTCAATCAATCACACCCACTGCTGGGCCTATCACCTGAGAAAATGAGAATCAAAAAGTCACAGGCTGGCAATCCTGCACTCCAACAATATTTACCATAGCCAACACTTGGAAGCAATGAAAATGTCCATCAACCGAGGAATGCACAAAGAAGAAGTGGTCCACGTACACAGTGGAAAATTACTCCAATAAAAAATAAAAATTAAATTTAAAAATCCAACGAAAGTAAGGAGACATCAGCTTGTGTGGGTTTGTCCGGGCACACTCCACTCTAATTTATAACCGAGAAACACCACAGGCCGCCAGGGCTTTTCCCTAGTTCCCAGGGTGGGGAACATAGAAAGGCTGCCGCCCTCTGGCAGTTACCTGCAAAAGCAGTTTTAAAGCCTGTGCTAATGGTCATTTCATAGGAACAAGTACTGCAGAACTGTAAATGAAACCTGCCCTCAAAATGTCTTCAGGGAGGTAACGGCCAAAACATTTCAAAAGGTGACACGTACGTTAAGAGAACACTTTGAAGAACTAAGGGGTAATCACTGCTTGAAAAATAAAAAGGACATGCCTTAAAGCTCAATTTCAACGGATTATGAGGCACATGCGAATTCAACCACAAAGAGGTATCAGCTCACACTTGTCAGAATAACCATGAGCAAGAAAACTACAAACAATAAATGCTGAAGGTGTTGTGGAGAAATGCATACCCTCAACTTCAAGGGGGACGTAAGTTGGAAAGGGCCACGAATGAGAACAGAATGGAGGTGCCTTAAAAAGGTCAACATTGTGCTACCATATGATCCAGCAGGCCCACTCCTCCACCTATAATCTAAGAAGAGAGAATTGGAAAGACACAGGCAGGCAAATCTGCATTGCCCAGTATTACAATAGCCAAGATATGGAAGTAACCAAAAAGACCACCAACAGATGGGTGGGCAAAGAAGAACTCCTCCATGTACAGATGGAATATTCGCTAGTGAAAAAAATGAAACAATGCCATTTGCAGCACCATAGATGAGTCTAGACGTAATCACGCCACGTGTAGTAAGTGAGAAAGCAAAAGGCACATATCCTATCATATCACTTTCAGGAGTTACTTAAAAATTGATACCAATGAAGATATTTCCACAGAGAAAGGCAATCACAGATTCATTAAAAAACTTATGGTTCACCAAATAGAAAGGGATGAGGATTGGATACATTGCCATATTGGGGTTAACAGAGATATACAAACCATGTGAAATATATAACCCCCAAAGACGTACGGAAGACCAGGAGAAGACTACTCAACATTGTGTCATAACCTACATTGGCAAAGGATGCGAGGAAGAATAGATACATGTATATGTGTGAAAGAACCACATCTTGCACACCTAGAACAAACAAACCATTGTAATCAAATTTGCTGGGATAAAAAATAAAAAGTAAATTACAAATACGAACAAGAAGTAATGAGACATAAAGTTAAAGGGCTTTTTCCTGGCACATTCCATTCTAATATACAACCTCGAACACCACTTCCATTAAGGCTCTGTTTCCCTAGGAACCAAATTTGGTAAAGGAGAAATGCTGCCACCTAGTGGCCGTTTCCTGCAAGAGCAGCTTTAAAGTCACAGCTAATGGTCACTTAACATTCACAAGGACTCAGGGCTGTAAAGGACACTTGCCCTAAATATTTGTGCTGAAGTAGGGAATGGACAAAAAATTCAAAACAGGCAAATGTTTCAAGAAGAGATTAGGAAGAGTTAAGTTTTACTCACACTCTTTGTAAAAAAAAGGAAAATGGATAAAAGCTCAACCTCAGGGAGTGTTAGACGCATGCAATCTAATCTACAAAAAGTTTCAACTTACACCAGTCGGCTGACCATCAGCAAAAAGTCTACAAACAATAAATGCTGAAGGGGTTTTAGAGAACTGTGTACCCTCTGCCTGCTGGTGAGACGTAAAGGGGTAACAACCAATAATGAGAACAGAAAGGAGCTGCGTTTAAAAGTAAAAATGGAGGTACTATTCAATCCAGCAGGCGCACCATTGGACCTCTCACCTGAGAAGACAATCGAGAAGACACAGGCCGCAAAAGCTGCAGTGCAGCCTTATTCACAATAGCCAAGACAGTGAAGCAATCAAAATGTCCAACAACAGGTAAATGGATAAAGAAGAAGTGGTCCGTGTACACAATGGAATATTAGCCATGGAAGACAATGAACCATTGCTCTTTGAGGCACCACAAATGAGTCTGGAGATAATCACGAAAGATGAGGTAAGTTGGAAAGCAAAAGACCTGTGTTCTATGATAGCACTTATAGGCGTTATCTAATAACTGACACAAATGAACATATTTCCACAGAGAAAGACACTCACGGATTTAGAAAACAAACTATGCTCATCTAAAACGACAGGTGGGGGGAATGGATAAATTAAGATTAGTGTTACTATACGTATACAAACACATATGATATACATATCTGAAAAAGACCAACCATATAGCAAGGGAAGTCTGCGGAACCCTCTGTAACATTTTACATGGGAAGAGGATCTGTACTTGAATAGACATATATAATGTACAAATGAACCAGATTGTGTACACCTAGGACAAACAATATTCTATGCTTTACCCCAATTAAAACACTTTTAAAAACCAAGAAGAAATAATGACAGATAAACTTATGGGGGTTTCTCCACGCACATTCCAATGTAATTTACAACCTAGGAACACGACTTCCAGAAAGGCTCTGCTGCCCTACTCCCCAGATTTGGGAATGGAGAAATGCTGCCTCCTTGAGGCCACTTCCCACAACAGCAGCTTTAAACCCATTGCTAAAGGTCACTAAATATTCACCAAACTTGCAGTTCGGGAAATGACACCTGCTCTCTAAAAAAACGCTGGGGTGGAAAATCGACCAAATAACTCAAAAGAGGGCAACCTTCCAAGAAGACAATTTCAAGAGTTATATCGTACTGCCAATTGTTTCCTTTTTTTAACGGAAAAGAAAACGGCGGAGAAAAATGATGAGTTTTACGAATTTTCAAAGACATGCAAACCCAAATTACAAAAACCTATCAGCTCACAGCAGCCAGAAGGGCCATTAGCATCAATGCTGTAAACAATAAATGCTGAAGCGATTGTGGAGAAATGCGTACCCTCGATTCTAAGGGGGACGTGGTAAGAGCCACTAATGAAAACACAAAGAAGGTGCTTTGAAAAGGGAAACACGGTGCTACCAGTCAATCAATCACACCCACTGCTGGGCCTATCACCTGAGAAAATGAGAATCAAAAAGTCACAGGCTGGCAATCCTGCACTCCAACAATATTTACCATAGCCAACACTTGGAAGCAATGAAAATGTCCATCAACCGAGGAATGCACAAAGAAGAAGTGGTCCACGTACACAGTGGAAAATTACTCCAATAAAAAATAAAAATTAAATTTAAAAATCCAACGAAAGTAAGGAGACATCAGCTTGTGTGGGTTTGTCCGGGCACACTCCACTCTAATTTATAACCGAGAAACACCACAGGCCGCCAGGGCTTTTCCCTAGTTCCCAGGGTGGGGAACATAGAAAGGCTGCCGCCCTCTGGCAGTTACCTGCAAAAGCAGTTTTAAAGCCTGTGCTAATGGTCATTTCATAGGAACAAGTACTGCAGAACTGTAAATGAAACCTGCCCTCAAAATGTCTTCAGGGAGGTAACGGCCAAAACATTTCAAAAGGTGACACGTACGTTAAGAGAACACTTTGAAGAACTAAGGGGTAATCACTGCTTGAAAAATAAAAAGGACATGCCTTAAAGCTCAATTTCAACGGATTATGAGGCACATGCGAATTCAACCACAAAGAGGTATCAGCTCACACTTGTCAGAATAACCATGAGCAAGAAAACTACAAACAATAAATGCTGAAGGTGTTGTGGAGAAATGCATACCCTCAACTTCAAGGGGGACGTAAGTTGGAAAGGGCCACGAATGAGAACAGAATGGAGGTGCCTTAAAAAGGTCAACATTGTGCTACCATATGATCCAGCAGGCCCACTCCTCCACCTATAATCTAAGAAGAGAGAATTGGAAAGACACAGGCAGGCAAATCTGCATTGCCCAGTATTACAATAGCCAAGATATGGAAGTAACCAAAAAGACCACCAACAGATGGGTGGGCAAAGAAGAACTCCTCCATGTACAGATGGAATATTCGCTAGTGAAAAAAATGAAACAATGCCATTTGCAGCACCATAGATGAGTCTAGACGTAATCACGCCACGTGTAGTAAGTGAGAAAGCAAAAGGCACATATCCTATCATATCACTTTCAGGAGTTACTTAAAAATTGATACCAATGAAGATATTTCCACAGAGAAAGGCAATCACAGATTCATTAAAAAACTTATGGTTCACCAAATAGAAAGGGATGAGGATTGGATACATTGCCATATTGGGGTTAACAGAGATATACAAACCATGTGAAATATATAACCCCCAAAGACGTACGGAAGACCAGGAGAAGACTACTCAACATTGTGTCATAACCTACATTGGCAAAGGATGCGAGGAAGAATAGATACATGTATATGTGTGAAAGAACCACATCTTGCACACCTAGAACAAACAAACCATTGTAATCAAATTTGCTGGGATAAAAAATAAAAAGTAAATTACAAATACGAACAAGAAGTAATGAGACATAAAGTTAAAGGGCTTTTTCCTGGCACATTCCATTCTAATATACAACCTCGAACACCACTTCCATTAAGGCTCTGTTTCCCTAGGAACCAAATTTGGTAAAGGAGAAATGCTGCCACCTAGTGGCCGTTTCCTGCAAGAGCAGCTTTAAAGTCACAGCTAATGGTCACTTAACATTCACAAGGACTCAGGGCTGTAAAGGACACTTGCCCTAAATATTTGTGCTGAAGTAGGGAATGGACAAAAAATTCAAAACAGGCAAATGTTTCAAGAAGAGATTAGGAAGAGTTAAGTTTTACTCACACTCTTTGTAAAAAAAAAGGAAAATGGATAAAAGCTCAACCTCAGGGAGTGTTAGACGCATGCAATCTAATCTACAAAAAGTTTCAACTTACACCAGTCGGCTGACCATCAGCAAAAAGTCTACAAACAATAAATGCTGAAGGGGTTTTAGAGAACTGTGTACCCTCTGCCTGCTGGTGAGACGTAAAGGGGTAACAGCCAATAATGAGAACAGAAAGGAGCTGCGTTTAAAAGTAAAAATGGAGGTACTATTCAATCCAGCAGGCGCACCATTGGACCTCTCACCTGAGAAGACAATCGAGAAGACACAGGCCGCAAAAGCTGCAGTGCAGCCTTATTCACAATAGCCAAGACAGTGAAGCAATCAAAATGTCCAACAACAGGTAAATGGATAAAGAAGAAGTGGTCCGTGTACACAATGGAATATTAGCCATGGAAGACAATGAACCATTGCTCTTTGAGGCACCACAAATGAGTCTGGAGATAATCACGAAAGATGAGGTAAGTTGGAAAGCAAAAGACCTGTGTTCTATGATAGCACTTATAGGCGTTATCTAATAACTGACACAAATGAACATATTTCCACAGAGAAAGACACTCACGGATTTAGAAAACAAACTATGCTCATCTAAAACGACAGGTGGGGGGAATGGATAAATTAAGATTAGTGTTACTATACGTATACAAACACATATGATATACATATCTGAAAAAGACCAACCATATAGCAAGGGAAGTCTGCGGAACCCTCTGTAACATTTTACATGGGAAGAGGATCTGTACTTGAATAGACATATATAATGTACAAATGAACCAGATTGTGTACACCTAGGACAAACAATATTCTAAGCTTTACCCCAATTAAAACACTTTTAAAAACCAAGAAGAAATAATGACACATAAACTTATGGGGGTTTCTCCACGCACATTCCAATGTAATTTACAACCTAGGAACACGACTTCCAGAAAGGCTCTGCTGCCCTACTCCCCAGATTTGGGAATGGAGAAATGCTGCCTCCTTGAGGCCACTTCCCACAACAGCAGCTTTAAACCCATTGCTAAAGGTCACTAAATATTCACCAAACTTGCAGTTCGGGAAATGACACCTGCTCTCTAAAAAAACGCTGGGGTGGAAAATCGACCAAATAACTCAAAAGAGGGCAACCTTCCAAGAAGACAATTTCAAGAGTTATATCGTACTGCCAATTGTTTCCTTTTTTTAACGGAAAAGAAAACGGCGGAGAAAAATGATGAGTTTTACGAATTTTCAAAGACATGCAAACCCAAATTACAAAAACCTATCAGCTCACAGCAGCCAGAAGGGCCATTAGCATCAATGCTGTAAACAATAAATGCTGAAGCGATTGTGGAGAAATGCGTACCCTCGATTCTAAGGGGGACGTGGTAAGAGCCACTAATGAAAACACAAAGAAGGTGCTTTGAAAAGGGAAACACGGTGCTACCAGTCAATCAATCACACCCACTGCTGGGCCTATCACCTGAGAAAATGAGAATCAAAAAGTCACAGGCTGGCAATCCTGCACTCCAACAATATTTACCATAGCCAACACTTGGAAGCAATGAAAATGTCCATCAACCGAGGAATGCACAAAGAAGAAGTGGTCCACGTACACAGTGGAAAATTACTCCAATAAAAAATAAAAATTAAATTTAAAAATCCAACGAAAGTAAGGAGACATCAGCTTGTGTGGGTTTGTCCGGGCACACTCCACTCTAATTTATAACCGAGAAACACCACAGGCCGCCAGGGCTTTTCCCTAGTTCCCAGGGTGGGGAACATAGAAAGGCTGCCGCCCTCTGGCAGTTACCTGCAAAAGCAGTTTTAAAGCCTGTGCTAATGGTCATTTCATAGGAACAAGTACTGCAGAACTGTAAATGAAACCTGCCCTCAAAATGTCTTCAGGGAGGTAACGGCCAAAACATTTCAAAAGGTGACACGTACGTTAAGAGAACACTTTGAAGAACTAAGGGGTAATCACTGCTTGAAAAATAAAAAGGACATGCCTTAAAGCTCAATTTCAACGGATTATGAGGCACATGCGAATTCAACCACAAAGAGGTATCAGCTCACACTTGTCAGAATAACCATGAGCAAGAAAACTACAAACAATAAATGCTGAAGGTGTTGTGGAGAAATGCATACCCTCAACTTCAAGGGGGACGTAAGTTGGAAAGGGCCACGAATGAGAACAGAATGGAGGTGCCTTAAAAAGGTCAACATTGTGCTACCATATGATCCAGCAGGCCCACTCCTCCACCTATAATCTAAGAAGAGAGAATTGGAAAGACACAGGCAGGCAAATCTGCATTGCCCAGTATTACAATAGCCAAGATATGGAAGTAACCAAAAAGACCACCAACAGATGGGTGGGCAAAGAAGAACTCCTCCATGTACAGATGGAATATTCGCTAGTGAAAAAAATGAAACAATGCCATTTGCAGCACCATAGATGAGTCTAGACGTAATCACGCCACGTGTAGTAAGTGAGAAAGCAAAAGGCACATATCCTATCATATCACTTTCAGGAGTTACTTAAAAATTGATACCAATGAAGATATTTCCACAGAGAAAGGCAATCACAGATTCATTAAAAAACTTATGGTTCACCAAATAGAAAGGGATGAGGATTGGATACATTGCCATATTGGGGTTAACAGAGATATACAAACCATGTGAAATATATAACCCCCAAAGACGTACGGAAGACCAGGAGAAGACTACTCAACATTGTGTCATAACCTACATTGGCAAAGGATGCGAGGAAGAATAGATACATGTATATGTGTGAAAGAACCACATCTTGCACACCTAGAACAAACAAACCATTGTAATCAAATTTGCTGGGATAAAAAATAAAAAGTAAATTACAAATACGAACAAGAAGTAATGAGACATAAAGTTAAAGGGCTTTTTCCTGGCACATTCCATTCTAATATACAACCTCGAACACCACTTCCATTAAGGCTCTGTTTCCCTAGGAACCAAATTTGGTAAAGGAGAAATGCTGCCACCTAGTGGCCGTTTCCTGCAAGAGCAGCTTTAAAGTCACAGCTAATGGTCACTTAACATTCACAAGGACTCAGGGCTGTAAAGGACACTTGCCCTAAATATTTGTGCTGAAGTAGGGAATGGACAAAAAATTCAAAACAGGCAAATGTTTCAAGAAGAGATTAGGAAGAGTTAAGTTTTACTCACACTCTTTGTAAAAAAAAAGGAAAATGGATAAAAGCTCAACCTCAGGGAGTGTTAGACGCATGCAATCTAATCTACAAAAAGTTTCAACTTACACCAGTCGGCTGACCATCAGCAAAAAGTCTACAAACAATACATGCTGAAGGGGTTTTAGAGAACTGTGTACCCTCTGCCTGCTGGTGAGACGTAAAGGGGTAACAGCCAATAATGAGAACAGAAAGGAGCTGCGTTTAAAAGTAAAAATGGAGGTACTATTCAATCCAGCAGGCGCACCATTGGACCTCTCACCTGAGAAGACAATCGAGAAGACACAGGCCGCAAAAGCTGCAGTGCAGCCTTATTCACAATAGCCAAGACAGTGAAGCAATCAAAATGTCCAACAACAGGTAAATGGATAAAGAAGAAGTGGTCCGTGTACACAATGGAATATTAGCCATGGAAGACAATGAACCATTGCTCTTTGAGGCACCACAAATGAGTCTGGAGATAATCACGAAAGATGAGGTAAGTTGGAAAGCAAAAGACCTGTGTTCTATGATAGCACTTATAGGCGTTATCTAATAACTGACACAAATGAACATATTTCCACAGAGAAAGACACTCACGGATTTAGAAAACAAACTATGCTCATCTAAAACGACAGGTGGGGGGAATGGATAAATTAAGATTAGTGTTACTATACGTATACAAACACATATGATATACATATCTGAAAAAGACCAACCATATAGCAAGGGAAGTCTGCGGAACCCTCTGTAACATTTTACATGGGAAGAGGATCTGTACTTGAATAGACATATATAATGTACAAATGAACCAGATTGTGTACACCTAGGACAAACAATATTCTAAGCTTTACCCCAATTAAAACACTTTTAAAAACCAAGAAGAAATAATGACACATAAACTTATGGGGGTTTCTCCACGCACATTCCAATGTAATTTACAACCTAGGAACACGACTTCCAGAAAGGCTCTGCTGCCCTACTCCCCAGATTTGGGAATGGAGAAATGCTGCCTCCTTGAGGCCACTTCCCACAACAGCAGCTTTAAACCCATTGCTAAAGGTCACTAAATATTCACCAAACTTGCAGTTCGGGAAATGACACCTGCTCTCTAAAAAAACGCTGGGGTGGAAAATCGACCAAATAACTCAAAAGAGGGCAACCTTCCAAGAAGACAATTTCAAGAGTTATATCGTACTGCCAATTGTTTCCTTTTTTTAACGGAAAAGAAAACGGCGGAGAAAAATGATGAGTTTTACGAATTTTCAAAGACATGCAAACCCAAATTACAAAAACCTATCAGCTCACAGCAGCCAGAAGGGCCATTAGCATCAATGCTGTAAACAATAAATGCTGAAGCGATTGTGGAGAAATGCGTACCCTCGATTCTAAGGGGGACGTGGTAAGAGCCACTAATGAAAACACAAAGAAGGTGCTTTGAAAAGGGAAACACGGTGCTACCAGTCAATCAATCACACCCACTGCTGGGCCTATCACCTGAGAAAATGAGAATCAAAAAGTCACAGGCTGGCAATCCTGCACTCCAACAATATTTACCATAGCCAACACTTGGAAGCAATGAAAATGTCCATCAACCGAGGAATGCACAAAGAAGAAGTGGTCCACGTACACAGTGGAAAATTACTCCAATAAAAAATAAAAATTAAATTTAAAAATCCAACGAAAGTAAGGAGACATCAGCTTGTGTGGGTTTGTCCGGGCACACTCCACTCTAATTTATAACCGAGAAACACCACAGGCCGCCAGGGCTTTTCCCTAGTTCCCAGGGTGGGGAACATAGAAAGGCTGCCGCCCTCTGGCAGTTACCTGCAAAAGCAGTTTTAAAGCCTGTGCTAATGGTCATTTCATAGGAACAAGTACTGCAGAACTGTAAATGAAACCTGCCCTCAAAATGTCTTCAGGGAGGTAACGGCCAAAACATTTCAAAAGGTGACACGTACGTTAAGAGAACACTTTGAAGAACTAAGGGGTAATCACTGCTTGAAAAATAAAAAGGACATGCCTTAAAGCTCAATTTCAACGGATTATGAGGCACATGCGAATTCAACCACAAAGAGGTATCAGCTCACACTTGTCAGAATAACCATGAGCAAGAAAACTACAAACAATAAATGCTGAAGGTGTTGTGGAGAAATGCATACCCTCAACTTCAAGGGGGACGTAAGTTGGAAAGGGCCACGAATGAGAACAGAATGGAGGTGCCTTAAAAAGGTCAACATTGTGCTACCATATGATCCAGCAGGCCCACTCCTCCACCTATAATCTAAGAAGAGAGAATTGGAAAGACACAGGCAGGCAAATCTGCATTGCCCAGTATTACAATAACCAAGATATGGAAGTAACCAAAAAGACCACCAACAGATGGGTGGGCAAAGAAGAACTCCTCCATGTACAGATGGAATATTCGCTAGTGAAAAAAATGAAACAATGCCATTTGCAGCACCATAGATGAGTCTAGACGTAATCACGCCACGTGTAGTAAGTGAGAAAGCAAAAGGCACATATCCTATCATATCACTTTCAGGAGTTACTTAAAAATTGATACCAATGAAGATATTTCCACAGAGAAAGGCAATCACAGATTCATTAAAAAACTTATGGTTCACCAAATAGAAAGGGATGAGGATTGGATACATTGCCATATTGGGGTTAACAGAGATATACAAACCATGTGAAATATATAACCCCCAAAGACGTACGGAAGACCAGGAGAAGACTACTCAACATTGTGTCATAACCTACATTGGCAAAGGATGCGAGGAAGAATAGATACATGTATATGTGTGAAAGAACCACATCTTGCACACCTAGAACAAACAAACCATTGTAATCAAATTTGCTGGGATAAAAAATAAAAAGTAAATTACAAATACGAACAAGAAGTAATGAGACATAAAGTTAAAGGGCTTTTTCCTGGCACATTCCATTCTAATATACAACCTCGAACACCACTTCCATTAAGGCTCTGTTTCCCTAGGAACCAAATTTGGTAAAGGAGAAATGCTGCCACCTAGTGGCCGTTTCCTGCAAGAGCAGCTTTAAAGTCACAGCTAATGGTCACTTAACATTCACAAGGACTCAGGGCTGTAAAGGACACTTGCCCTAAATATTTGTGCTGAAGTAGGGAATGGACAAAAAATTCAAAACAGGCAAATGTTTCAAGAAGAGATTAGGAAGAGTTAAGTTTTACTCACACTCTTTGTAAAAAAAAAGGAAAATGGATAAAAGCTCAACCTCAGGGAGTGTTAGACGCATGCAATCTAATCTACAAAAAGTTTCAACTTACACCAGTCGGCTGACCATCAGCAAAAAGTCTACAAACAATAAATGCTGAAGGGGTTTTAGAGAACTGTGTACCCTCTGCCTGCTGGTGAGACGTAAAGGGGTAACAGCCAATAATGAGAACAGAAAGGAGCTGCGTTTAAAAGTAAAAATGGAGGTACTATTCAATCCAGCAGGCGCACCATTGGACCTCTCACCTGAGAAGACAATCGAGAAGACACAGGCCGCAAAAGCTGCAGTGCAGCCTTATTCACAATAGCCAAGACAGTGAAGCAATCAAAATGTCCAACAACAGGTAAATGGATAAAGAAGAAGTGGTCCGTGTACACAATGGAATATTAGCCATGGAAGACAATGAACCATTGCTCTTTGAGGCACCACAAATGAGTCTGGAGATAATCACGAAAGATGAGGTAAGTTGGAAAGCAAAAGACCTGTGTTCTATGATAGCACTTATAGGCGTTATCTAATAACTGACACAAATGAACATATTTCCACAGAGAAAGACACTCACGGATTTAGAAAACAAACTATGCTCATCTAAAACGACAGGTGGGGGGAATGGATAAATTAAGATTAGTGTTACTATACGTATACAAACACATATGATATACATATCTCAAAAAGACCAACCATATAGCAAGGGAAGTCTGCGGAACCCTCTGTAACATTTTACATGGGAAGAGGATCTGTACTTGAATAGACATATATAATGTACAAATGAACCAGATTGTGTACACCTAGGACAAACAATATTCTAAGCTTTACCCCAATTAAAACACTTTTAAAAACCAAGAAGAAATAATGACACATAAACTTATGGGGGTTTCTCCACGCACATTCCAATGGAATTTACAACCTAGGAACACGACTTCCAGAAAGGCTCTGCTGCCCTACTCCCCAGATTTGGGAATGGAGAAATGCTGCCTCCTTGAGGCCACTTCCCACAACAGCAGCTTTAAACCCATTGCTAAAGGTCACTAAATATTCACCAAACTTGCAGTTCGGGAAATGACACCTGCTCTCTAAAAAAACGCTGGGGTGGAAAATCGACCAAATAACTCAAAAGAGGGCAACCTTCCAAGAAGACAATTTCAAGAGTTATATCGTACTGCCAAT
Source organism: Balaenoptera borealis (assembly GCF_965194805.1). Classification (NCBI taxonomy): domain Eukaryota; kingdom Metazoa; phylum Chordata; class Mammalia; order Artiodactyla; family Balaenopteridae; genus Balaenoptera; species Balaenoptera borealis. Next base: position 72,944,009 of record NC_138873.1, on the reverse strand, counting down.
TGTTTCCTTTTTTTAACGGAAAAGAAAACGGCGGAGAAAAATGATGAGTTTTACGAATTTTCAAAGACATGCAAACCCAAATTACAAAAACCTATCAGCTCACAGCAGCCAGAAGGGCCATTAGCATCAATGCTGTAAACAATAAATGCTGAAGCGATTGTGGAGAAATGCGTACCCTCGATTCTAAGGGGGACGTGGTAAGAGCCACTAATGAAAACACAAAGAAGGTGCTTTGAAAAGGGAAACACGGTGCTACCAGTCAATCAATCACACCCACTGCTGGGCCTATCACCTGAGAAAATGAGAATCAAAAAGTCACAGGCTGGCAATCCTGCACTCCAACAATATTTACCATAGCCAACACTTGGAAGCAATGAAAATGTCCATCAACCGAGGAATGCACAAAGAAGAAGTGGTCCACGTACACAGTGGAAAATTACTCCAATAAAAAATAAAAATTAAATTTAAAAATCCAACGAAAGTAAGGAGACATCAGCTTGTGTGGGTTTGTCCGGGCACACTCCACTCTAATTTATAACCGAGAAACACCACAGGCCGCCAGGGCTTTTCCCTAGTTCCCAGGGTGGGGAACATAGAAAGGCTGCCGCCCTCTGGCAGTTACCTGCAAAAGCAGTTTTAAAGCCTGTGCTAATGGTCATTTCATAGGAACAAGTACTGCAGAACTGTAAATGAAACCTGCCCTCAAAATGTCTTCAGGGAGGTAACGGCCAAAACATTTCAAAAGGTGACACGTACGTTAAGAGAACACTTTGAAGAACTAAGGGGTAATCACTGCTTGAAAAATAAAAAGGACATGCCTTAAAGCTCAATTTCAACGGATTATGAGGCACATGCGAATTCAACCACAAAGAGGTATCAGCTCACACTTGTCAGAATAACCATGAGCAAGAAAACTACAAACAATAAATGCTGAAGGTGTTGTGGAGAAATGCATACCCTCAACTTCAAGGGGGACGTAAGTTGGAAAGGGCCACGAATGAGAACAGAATGGAGGTGCCTTAAAAAGGTCAACATTGTGCTACCATATGATCCAGCAGGCCCACTCCTCCACCTATAATCTAAGAAGAGAGAATTGGAAAGACACAGGCAGGCAAATCTGCATTGCCCAGTATTACAATAGCCAAGATATGGAAGTAACCAAAAAGACCACCAACAGATGGGTGGGCAAAGAAGAACTCCTCCATGTACAGATGGAATATTCGCTAGTGAAAAAAATGAAACAATGCCATTTGCAGCACCATAGATGAGTCTAGACGTAATCACGCCACGTGTAGTAAGTGAGAAAGCAAAAGGCACATATCCTATCATATCACTTTCAGGAGTTACTTAAAAATTGATACCAATGAAGATATTTCCACAGAGAAAGGCAATCACAGATTCATTAAAAAACTTATGGTTCACCAAATAGAAAGGGATGAGGATTGGATACATTGCCATATTGGGGTTAACAGAGATATACAAACCATGTGAAATATATAACCCCCAAAGACGTACGGAAGACCAGGAGAAGACTACTCAACATTGTGTCATAACCTACATTGGCAAAGGATGCGAGGAAGAATAGATACATGTATATGTGTGAAAGAACCACATCTTGCACACCTAGAACAAACAAACCATTGTAATCAAATTTGCTGGGATAAAAAATAAAAAGTAAATTACAAATACGAACAAGAAGTAATGAGACATAAAGTTAAAGGGCTTTTTCCTGGCACATTCCATTCTAATATACAACCTCGAACACCACTTCCATTAAGGCTCTGTTTCCCTAGGAACCAAATTTGGTAAAGGAGAAATGCTGCCACCTAGTGGCCGTTTCCTGCAAGAGCAGCTTTAAAGTCACAGCTAATGGTCACTTAACATTCACAAGGACTCAGGGCTGTAAAGGACACTTGCCCTAAATATTTGTGCTGAAGTAGGGAATGGACAAAAAATTCAAAACAGGCAAATGTTTCAAGAAGAGATTAGGAAGAGTTAAGTTTTACTCACACTCTTTGTAAAAAAAAAGGAAAATGGATAAAAGCTCAACCTCAGGGAGTGTTAGACGCATGCAATCTAATCTACAAAAAGTTTCAACTTACACCAGTCGGCTGACCATCAGCAAAAAGTCTACAAACAATAAATGCTGAAGGGGTTTTAGAGAACTGTGTACCCTCTGCCTGCTGGTGAGACGTAAAGGGGTAACAGCCAATAATGAGAACAGAAAGGAGCTGCGTTTAAAAGTAAAAATGGAGGTACTATTCAATCCAGCAGGCGCACCATTGGACCTCTCACCTGAGAAGACAATCGAGAAGACACAGGCCGCAAAAGCTGCAGTGCAGCCTTATTCACAATAGCCAAGACAGTGAAGCAATCAAAATGTCCAACAACAGGTAAATGGATAAAGAAGAAGTGGTCCGTGTACACAATGGAATATTAGCCATGGAAGACAATGAACCATTGCTCTTTGAGGCACCACAAATGAGTCTGGAGATAATCACGAAAGATGAGGTAAGTTGGAAAGCAAAAGACCTGTGTTCTATGATAGCACTTATAGGCGTTATCTAATAACTGACACAAATGAACATATTTCCACAGAGAAAGACACTCACGGATTTAGAAAACAAACTATGCTCATCTAAAACGACAGGTGGGGGGAATGGATAAATTAAGATTAGTGTTACTATACGTATACAAACACATATGATATACATATCTCAAAAAGACCAACCATATAGCAAGGGAAGTCTGCGGAACCCTCTGTAACATTTTACATGGGAAGAGGATCTGTACTTGAATAGACATATATAATGTACAAATGAACCAGATTGTGTACACCTAGGACAAACAATATTCTATGCTTTACCCCAATTAAAACACTTTTAAAAACCAAGAGGAAATAATGACACATAAACTTATGGGGGTTTCTCCACGCACATTCCAATGGAATTTACAACCTAGGAACACGACTTCCAGAAAGGCTCTGCTGCCCTACTCCCCAGATTTGGGAATGGAGAAATGCTGCCTCCTTGAGGCCACTTCCCACAACAGCAGCTTTAAACCCATTGCTAAAGGTCACTAAATATTCACCAAACTTGCAGTTCGGGAAATGACACCTGCTCTCTAAAAAAACGCTGGGGTGGAAAATCGACCAAATAACTCAAAAGAGGGCAACCTTCAAAGAAGACAATTTCAAGAGTTATATCGTACTGCCAATTGTTTCCTTTTTTTAACGGAAAAGAAAACGGCGGAGAAAAATGATGAGTTTTACGAATTTTCAAAGACATGCAAACCCAAATTACAAAAACCTATCAGCTCACAGCAGCCAGAAGGGCCATTAGCATCAATGCTGTAAACAATAAATGCTGAAGCGATTGTGGAGAAATGCGTACCCTCGATTCTAAGGGGGACGTGGTAAGAGCCACTAATGAAAACACAAAGAAGGTGCTTTGAAAAGGGAAACACGGTGCTACCAGTCAATCAATCACACCCACTGCTGGGCCTATCACCTGAGAAAATGAGAATCAAAAAGTCACAGGCTGGCAATCCTGCACTCCAACAATATTTACCATAGCCAACACTTGGAAGCAATGAAAATGTCCATCAACCGAGGAATGCACAAAGAAGAAGTGGTCCACGTACACAGTGGAAAATTACTCCAATAAAAAATAAAAATTAAATTTAAAAATCCAACGAAAGTAAGGAGACATCAGCTTGTGTGGGTTTGTCCGGGCACACTCCACTCTAATTTATAACCGAGAAACACCACAGGCCGCCAGGGCTTTTCCCTAGTTCCCAGGGTGGGGAACATAGAAAGGCTGCCGCCCTCTGGCAGTTACCTGCAAAAGCAGTTTTAAAGCCTGTGCTAATGGTCATTTCATAGGAACAAGTACTGCAGAACTGTAAATGAAACCTGCCCTCAAAATGTCTTCAGGGAGGTAACGGCCAAAACATTTCAAAAGGTGACACGTACGTTAAGAGAACACTTTGAAGAACTAAGGGGTAATCACTGCTTGAAAAATAAAAAGGACATGCCTTAAAGCTCAATTTCAACGGATTATGAGGCACATGCGAATTCAACCACAAAGAGGTATCAGCTCACACTTGTCAGAATAACCATGAGCAAGAAAACTACAAACAATAAATGCTGAAGGTGTTGTGGAGAAATGCATACCCTCAACTTCAAGGGGGACGTAAGTTGGAAAGGGCCACGAATGAGAACAGAATGGAGGTGCCTTAAAAAGGTCAACATTGTGCTACCATATGATCCAGCAGGCCCACTCCTCCACCTATAATCTAAGAAGAGAGAATTGGAAAGACACAGGCAGGCAAATCTGCATTGCCCAGTATTACAATAGCCAAGATATGGAAGTAACCAAAAAGACCACCAACAGATGGGTGGGCAAAGAAGAACTCCTCCATGTACAGATGGAATATTCGCTAGTGAAAAAAATGAAACAATGCCATTTGCAGCACCATAGATGAGTCTAGACGTAATCACGCCACGTGTAGTAAGTGAGAAAGCAAAAGGCACATATCCTATCATATCACTTTCAGGAGTTACTTAAAAATTGATACCAATGAAGATATTTCCACAGAGAAAGGCAATCACAGATTCATTAAAAAACTTATGGTTCACCAAATAGAAAGGGATGAGGATTGGATACATTGCCATATTGGGGTTAACAGAGATATACAAACCATGTGAAATATATAACCCCCAAAGACGTACGGAAGACCAGGAGAAGACTACTCAACATTGTGTCATAACCTACATTGGCAAAGGATGCGAGGAAGAATAGATACATGTATATGTGTGAAAGAACCACATCTTGCACACCTAGAACAAACAAACCATTGTAATCAAATTTGCTGGGATAAAAAATAAAAAGTAAATTACAAATACGAACAAGAAGTAATGAGACATAAAGTTAAAGGGCTTTTTCCTGGCACATTCCATTCTAATATACAACCTAGAACACCACTTCCATTAAGGCTCTGTTTCCCTAGGAACCAAATTTGGTAAAGGAGAAATGCTGCCACCTAGTGGCCGTTTCCTGCAAGAGCAGCTTTAAAGTCACAGCTAATGGTCACTTAACATTCACAAGGACTCAGGGCTGTAAAGGACACTTGCCCTAAATATTTGTGCTGAAGTAGGGAATGGACAAAAAATTCAAAACAGGCAAATGTTTCAAGAAGAGATTAGGAAGAGTTAAGTTTTACTCACACTCTTTGTAAAAAAAAGGAAAATGGATAAAAGCTCAACCTCAGGGAGTGTTAGACGCATGCAATCTAATCTACAAAAAGTTTCAACTTACACCAGTCGGCTGACCATCAGCAAAAAGTCTACAAACAATACATGCTGAAGGGGTTTTAGAGAACTGTGTACCCTCTGCCTGCTGGTGAGACGTAAAGGGGTAACAGCCAATAATGAGAACAGAAAGGAGCTGCGTTTAAAAGTAAAAATGGAGGTACTATTCAATCCAGCAGGCGCACCATTGGACCTCTCACCTGAGAAGACAATCGAGAAGACACAGGCCGCAAAAGCTGCAGTGCAGCCTTATTCACAATAGCCAAGACAGTGAAGCAATCAAAATGTCCAACAACAGGTAAATGGATAAAGAAGAAGTGGTCCGTGTACACAATGGAATATTAGCCATGGAAGACAATGAACCATTGCTCTTTGAGGCACCACAAATGAGTCTGGAGATAATCACGAAAGATGAGGTAAGTTGGAAAGCAAAAGACCTGTGTTCTATGATAGCACTTATAGGCGTTATCTAATAACTGACACAAATGAACATATTTCCACAGAGAAAGACACTCACGGATTTAGAAAACAAACTATGCTCATCTAAAACGACAGGTGGGGGGAATGGATAAATTAAGATTAGTGTTACTATACGTATACAAACACATATGATATACATATCTCAAAAAGACCAACCATATAGCAAGGGAAGTCTGCGGAACCCTCTGTAACATTTTACATGGGAAGAGGATCTGTACTTGAATAGACATATATAATGTACAAATGAACCAGATTGTGTACACCTAGGACAAACAATATTCTATGCTTTACCCCAATTAAAACACTTTTAAAAACCAAGAGGAAATAATGACACATAAACTTATGGGGGTTTCTCCACGCACATTCCAATGTAATTTACAACCTAGGAACACGACTTCCAGAAAGGCTCTGCTGCCCTACTCCCCAGATTTGGGAATGGAGAAATGCTGCCTCCTTGAGGCCACTTCCCACAACAGCAGCTTTAAACCCATTGCTAAAGGTCACTAAATATTCACCAAACTTGCAGTTCGGGAAATGACACCTGCTCTCTAAAAAAACGCTGGGGTGGAAAATCGACCAAATAACTCAAAAGAGGGCAACCTTCAAAGAAGACAATTTCAAGAGTTATATCGTACTGCCAATTGTTTCCTTTTTTTAACGGAAAAGAAAACGGCGGAGAAAAATGATGAGTTTTACGAATTTTCAAAGACATGCAAACCCAAATTACAAAAACCTATCAGCTCACAGCAGCCAGAAGGGCCATTAGCATCAATGCTGTAAACAATAAATGCTGAAGCGATTGTGGAGAAATGCGTACCCTCGATTCTAAGGGGGACGTGGTAAGAGCCACTAATGAAAACACAAAGAAGGTGCTTTGAAAAGGGAAACACGGTGCTACCAGTCAATCAATCACACCCACTGCTGGGCCTATCACCTGAGAAAATGAGAATCAAAAAGTCACAGGCTGGCAATCCTGCACTCCAACAATATTTACCATAGCCAACACTTGGAAGCAATGAAAATGTCCATCAACCGAGGAATGCACAAAGAAGAAGTGGTCCACGTACACAGTGGAAAATTACTCCAATAAAAAATAAAAATTAAATTTAAAAATCCAACGAAAGTAAGGAGACATCAGCTTGTGTGGGTTTGTCCGGGCACACTCCACTCTAATTTATAACCGAGAAACACCACAGGCCGCCAGGGCTTTTCCCTAGTTCCCAGGGTGGGGAACATAGAAAGGCTGCCGCCCTCTGGCAGTTACCTGCAAAAGCAGTTTTAAAGCCTGTGCTAATGGTCATTTCATAGGAACAAGTACTGCAGAACTGTAAATGAAACCTGCCCTCAAAATGTCTTCAGGGAGGTAACGGCCAAAACATTTCAAAAGGTGACACGTACGTTAAGAGAACACTTTGAAGAACTAAGGGGTAATCACTGCTTGAAAAATAAAAAGGACATGCCTTAAAGCTCAATTTCAACGGATTATGAGGCACATGCGAATTCAACCACAAAGAGGTATCAGCTCACACTTGTCAGAATAACCATGAGCAAGAAAACTACAAACAATAAATGCTGAAGGTGTTGTGGAGAAATGCATACCCTCAACTTCAAGGGGGACGTAAGTTGGAAAGGGCCACGAATGAGAACAGAATGGAGGTGCCTTAAAAAGGTCAACATTGTGCTACCATATGATCCAGCAGGCCCACTCCTCCACCTATAATCTAAGAAGAGAGAATTGGAAAGACACAGGCAGGCAAATCTGCATTGCCCAGTATTACAATAGCCAAGATATGGAAGTAACCAAAAAGACCACCAACAGATGGGTGGGCAAAGAAGAACTCCTCCATGTACAGATGGAATATTCGCTAGTGAAAAAAATGAAACAATGCCATTTGCAGCACCATAGATGAGTCTAGACGTAATCACGCCACGTGTAGTAAGTGAGAAAGCAAAAGGCACATATCCTATCATATCACTTTCAGGAGTTACTTAAAAATTGATACCAATGAAGATATTTCCACAGAGAAAGGCAATCACAGATTCATTAAAAAACTTATGGTTCACCAAATAGAAAGGGATGAGGATTGGATACATTGCCATATTGGGGTTAACAGAGATATACAAACCATGTGAAATATATAACCCCCAAAGACGTACGGAAGACCAGGAGAAGACTACTCAACATTGTGTCATAACCTACATTGGCAAAGGATGCGAGGAAGAATAGATACATGTATATGTGTGAAAGAACCACATCTTGCACACCTAGAACAAACAAACCATTGTAATCAAATTTGCTGGGATAAAAAATAAAAAGTAAATTACAAATACGAACAAGAAGTAATGAGACATAAAGTTAAAGGGCTTTTTCCTGACACATTCCATTCTAATATACAACCTCGAACACCACTTCCATTAAGGCTCTGTTTCCCTAGGAACCAAATTTGGTAAAGGAGAAATGCTGCCACCTAGTGGCCGTTTCCTGCAAGAGCAGCTTTAAAGTCACAGCTAATGGTCACTTAACATTCACAAGGACTCAGGGCTGTAAAGGACACTTGCCCTAAATATTTGTGCTGAAGTAGGGAATGGACAAAAAATTCAAAACAGGCAAATGTTTCAAGAAGAGATTAGGAAGAGTTAAGTTTTACTCACACTCTTTGTAAAAAAAAGGAAAATGGATAAAAGCTCAACCTCAGGGAGTGTTAGACGCATGCAATCTAATCTACAAAAAGTTTCAACTTACACCAGTCGGCTGACCATCAGCAAAAAGTCTACAAACAATACATGCTGAAGGGGTTTTAGAGAACTGTGTACCCTCTGCCTGCTGGTGAGACGTAAAGGGGTAACAGCCAATAATGAGAACAGAAAGGAGCTGCGTTTAAAAGTAAAAATGGAGGTACTATTCAATCCAGCAGGCGCACCATTGGACCTCTCACCTGAGAAGACAATCGAGAAGACACAGGCCGCAAAAGCTGCAGTGCAGCCTTATTCACAATAGCCAAGACAGTGAAGCAATCAAAATGTCCAACAACAGGTAAATGGATAAAGAAGAAGTGGTCCGTGTACACAATGGAATATTAGCCATGGAAGACAATGAACCATTGCTCTTTGAGGCACCACAAATGAGTCTGGAGATAATCACGAAAGATGAGGTAAGTTGGAAAGCAAAAGACCTGTGTTCTATGATAGCACTTATAGGCGTTATCTAATAACTGACACAAATGAACATATTTCCACAGAGAAAGACACTCACGGATTTAGAAAACAAACTATGCTCATCTAAAACGACAGGTGGGGGGAATGGATAAATTAAGATTAGTGTTACTATACGTATACAAACACATATGATATACATATCTCAAAAAGACCAACCATATAGCAAGGGAAGTCTGCGGAACCCTCTGTAACATTTTACATGGGAAGAGGATCTGTACTTGAATAGACATATATAATGTACAAATGAACCAGATTGTGTACACCTAGGACAAACAATATTCTATGCTTTACCCCAATTAAAACACTTTTAAAAACCAAGAGGAAATAATGACACATAAACTTATGGGGGTTTCTCCACGCACATTCCAATGTAATTTACAACCTAGGAACACGACTTCCAGAAAGGCTCTGCTGCCCTACTCCCCAGATTTGGGAATGGAGAAATGCTGCCTCCTTGAGGCCACTTCCCACAACAGCAGCTTTAAACCCATTGCTAAAGGTCACTAAATATTCACCAAACTTGCAGTTCGGGAAATGACACCTGCTCTCTAAAAAAACGCTGGGGTGGAAAATCGACCAAATAACTCAAAAGAGGGCAACCTTCAAAGAAGACAATTTCAAGAGTTATATCGTACTGCCAATTGTTTCCTTTTTTTAACGGAAAAGAAAACGGCGGAGCAAAATGATGAGTTTTACGAATTTTCAAAGACATGCAAACCCAAATTACAAAAACCTATCAGCTCACAGCAGCCAGAAGGGCCATTAGCATCAATGCTGTAAACAATAAATGCTGAAGCGATTGTGGAGAAATGCGTACCCTCGATTCTAAGGGGGACGTGGTAAGAGCCACTAATGAAAACACAAAGAAGGTGCTTTGAAAAGGGAAACACGGTGCTACCAGTCAATCAATCACACCCACTGCTGGGCCTATCACCTGAGAAAATGAGAATCAAAAAGTCACAGGCTGGCAATCCTGCACTCCAACAATATTTACCATAGCCAACACTTGGAAGCAATGAAAATGTCCATCAACCGAGGAATGCACAAAGAAGAAGTGGTCCACGTACACAGTGGAAAATTACTCCAATAAAAAATAAAAATTAAATTTAAAAATCCAACGAAAGTAAGGAGACATCAGCTTGTGTGGGTTTGTCCGGGTACACTCCACTCTAATTTATAACCGAGAAACACCACAGGCCGCCAGGGCTTTTCCCTAGTTCCCAGGGTGGGGAACATAGAAAGGCTGCCGCCCTCTGGCAGTTACCTGCAAAAGCAGTTTTAAAGCCTGTGCTAATGGTCATTTCATAGGAACAAGTACTGCAGAACTGTAAATGAAACCTGCCCTCAAAATGTCTTCAGGGAGGTAACGGCCAAAACATTTCAAAAGGTGACACGTACGTTAAGAGAACACTTTGAAGAACTAAGGGGTAATCACTGCTTGAAAAATAAAAAGGACATGCCTTAAAGCTCAATTTCAACGGATTATGAGGCACATGCGAATTCAACCACAAAGAGGTATCAGCTCACACTTGTCAGAATAACCATGAGCAAGAAAACTACAAACAATAAATGCTGAAGGTGTTGTGGAGAAATGCATACCCTCAACTTCAAGGGGGACGTAAGTTGGAAAGGGCCACGAATGAGAACAGAATGGAGGTGCCTTAAAAAGGTCAACATTGTGCTACCATATGATCCAGCAGGCCCACTCCTCCACCTATAATCTAAGAAGAGAGAATTGGAAAGACACAGGCAGGCAAATCTGCATTGCCCAGTATTACAATAGCCAAGATATGGAAGTAACCAAAAAGACCACCAACAGATGGGTGGGCAAAGAAGAACTCCTCCATGTACAGATGGAATATTCGCTAGTGAAAAAAATGAAACAATGCCATTTGCAGCACCATAGATGAGTCTAGACGTAATCACGCCACGTGTAGTAAGTGAGAAAGCAAAAGGCACATATCCTATCATATCACTTTCAGGAGTTACTTAAAAATTGATACCAATGAAGATATTTCCACAGAGAAAGGCAATCACAGATTCATTAAAAAACTTATGGTTCACCAAATAGAAAGGGATGAGGATTGGATACATTGCCATATTGGGGTTAACAGAGATATACAAACCATGTGAAATATATAACCCCCAAAGACGTACGGAAGACCAGGAGAAGACTACTCAACATTGTGTCATAACCTACATTGGCAAAGGATGCGAGGAAGAATAGATACATGTATATGTGTGAAAGAACCACATCTTGCACACCTAGAACAAACAAACCATTGTAATCAAATTTGCTGGGATAAAAAATAAAAAGTAAATTACAAATACGAACAAGAAGTAATGAGACATAAAGTTAAAGGGCTTTTTCCTGGCACATTCCATTCTAATATACAACCTAGAACACCACTTCCATTAAGGCTCTGTTTCCCTAGGAACCAAATTTGGTAAAGGAGAAATGCTGCCACCTAGTGGCCGTTTCCTGCAAGAGCAGCTTTAAAGTCACAGCTAATGGTCACTTAACATTCACAAGGACTCAGGGCTGTAAAGGACACTTGCCCTAAATATTTGTGCTGAAGTAGGGAATGGACAAAAAATTCAAAACAGGCAAATGTTTCAAGAAGAGATTAGGAAGAGTTAAGTTTTACTCACACTCTTTGTAAAAAAAAGGAAAATGGATAAAAGCTCAACCTCAGGGAGTGTTAGACGCATGCAATCTAATCTACAAAAAGTTTCAACTTACACCAGTCGGCTGACCATCAGCAAAAAGTCTACAAACAATACATGCTGAAGGGGTTTTAGAGAACTGTGTACCCTCTGCCTGCTGGTGAGACGTAAAGGGGTAACAGCCAATAATGAGAACAGAAAGGAGCTGCGTTTAAAAGTAAAAATGGAGGTACTATTCAATCCAGCAGGCGCACCATTGGACCTCTCACCTGAGAAGACAATCGAGAAGACACAGGCCGCAAAAGCTGCAGTGCAGCCTTATTCACAATAGCCAAGACAGTGAAGCAATCAAAATGTCCAACAACAGGTAAATGGATAAAGAAGAAGTGGTCCGTGTACACAATGGAATATTAGCCATGGAAGACAATGAACCATTGCTCTTTGAGGCACCACAAATGAGTCTGGAGATAATCACGAAAGATGAGGTAAGTTGGAAAGCAAAAGACCTGTGTTCTATGATAGCACTTATAGGCGTTATCTAATAACTGACACAAATGAACATATTTCCACAGAGAAAGACACTCACGGATTTAGAAAACAAACTATGCTCATCTAAAACGACAGGTGGGGGGAATGGATAAATTAAGATTAGTGTTACTATACGTATACAAACACATATGATATACATATCTCAAAAAGACCAACCATATAGCAAGGGAAGTCTGCGGAACCCTCTGTAACATTTTACATGGGAAGAGGATCTGTACTTGAATAGACATATATAATGTACAAATGAACCAGATTGTGTACACCTAGGACAAACAATATTCTATGCTTTACCCCAATTAAAACACTTTTAAAAACCAAGAGGAAATAATGACACATAAACTTATGGGGGTTTCTCCACGCACATTCCAATGTAATTTACAACCTAGGAACACGACTTCCAGAAAGGCTCTGCTGCCCTACTCCCCAGATTTGGGAATGGAGAAATGCTGCCTCCTTGAGGCCACTTCCCACAACAGCAGCTTTAAACCCATTGCTAAAGGTCACTAAATATTCACCAAACTTGCAGTTCGGGAAATGACACCTGCTCTCTAAAAAAACGCTGGGGTGGAAAATCGACCAAATAACTCAAAAGAGGGCAACCTTCAAAGAAGACAATTTCAAGAGTTATATCGTACTGCCAATTGTTTCCTTTTTTTAACGGAAAAGAAAACGGCGGAGAAAAATGATGAGTTTTACGAATTTTCAAAGACATGCAAACCCAAATTACAAAAACCTATCAGCTCACAGCAGCCAGAAGGGCCATTAGCATCAATGCTGTAAACAATAAATGCTGAAGCGATTGTGGAGAAATGCGTACCCTCGATTCTAAGGGGGACGTGGTAAGAGCCACTAATGAAAACACAAAGAAGGTGCTTTGAAAAGGGAAACACGGTGCTACCAGTCAATCAATCACACCCACTGCTGGGCCTATCACCTGAGAAAATGAGAATCAAAAAGTCACAGGCTGGCAATCCTGCACTCCAACAATATTTACCATAGCCAACACTTGGAAGCAATGAAAATGTCCATCAACCGAGGAATGCACAAAGAAGAAGTGGTCCACGTACACAGTGGAAAATTACTCCAATAAAAAATAAAAATTAAATTTAAAAATCCAACGAAAGTAAGGAGACATCAGCTTGTGTGGGTTTGTCCGGGCACACTCCACTCTAATTTATAACCGAGAAACACCACAGGCCGCCAGGGCTTTTCCCTAGTTCCCAGGGTGGGGAACATAGAAAGGCTGCCGCCCTCTGGCAGTTACCTGCAAAAGCAGTTTTAAAGCCTGTGCTAATGGTCATTTCATAGGAACAAGTACTGCAGAACTGTAAATGAAACCTGCCCTCAAAATGTCTTCAGGGAGGTAACGGCCAAAACATTTCAAAAGGTGACACGTACGTTAAGAGAACACTTTGAAGAACTAAGGGGTAATCACTGCTTGAAAAATAAAAAGGACATGCCTTAAAGCTCAATTTCAACGGATTATGAGGCACATGCGAATTCAACCACAAAGAGGTATCAGCTCACACTTGTCAGAATAACCATGAGCAAGAAAACTACAAACAATAAATGCTGAAGGTGTTGTGGAGAAATGCATACCCTCAACTTCAAGGGGGACGTAAGTTGGAAAGGGCCACGAATGAGAACAGAATGGAGGTGCCTTAAAAAGGTAAACATTGTGCTACCATATGATCCAGCAGGCCCACTCCTCCACCTATAATCTAAGAAGAGAGAATTGGAAAGACACAGGCAGGCAAATCTGCATTGCCCAGTATTACAATAGCCAAGATATGGAAGTAACCAAAAAGACCACCAACAGATGGGTGGGCAAAGAAGAACTCCTCCATGTACAGATGGAATATTCGCTAGTGAAAAAAATGAAACAATGCCATTTGCAGCACCATAGATGAGTCTAGACGTAATCACGCCACGTGTAGTAAGTGAGAAAGCAAAAGGCACATATCCTATCATATCACTTTCAGGAGTTACTTAAAAATTGATACCAATGAAGATATTTCCACAGAGAAAGGCAATCACAGATTCATTAAAAAACTTATGGTTCACCAAATAGAAAGGGATGAGGATTGGATACATTGCCATATTGGGGTTAACAGAGATATACAAACCATGTGAAATATATAACCCCCAAAGACGTACGGAAGACCAGGAGAAGACTACTCAACATTGTGTCATAACCTACATTGGCAAAGGATGCGAGGAAGAATAGATACATGTATATGTGTGAAAGAACCACATCTTGCACACCTAGAACAAACAAACCATTGTAATCAAATTTGCTGGGATAAAAAATAAAAAGTAAATTACAAATACGAACAAGAAGTAATGAGACATAAAGTTAAAGGGCTTTTTCCTGACACATTCCATTCTAATATACAACCTCGAACACCACTTCCATTAAGGCTCTGTTTCCCTAGGAACCAAATTTGGTAAAGGAGAAATGCTGCCACCTAGTGGCCGTTTCCTGCAAGAGCAGCTTTAAAGTCACAGCTAATGGTCACTTAACATTCACAAGGACTCAGGGCTGTAAAGGACACTTGCCCTAAATATTTGTGCTGAAGTAGGGAATGGACAAAAAATTCAAAACAGGCAAATGTTTCAAGAAGAGATTAGGAAGAGTTAAGTTTTACTCACACTCTTTGTAAAAAAAAGGAAAATGGATAAAAGCTCAACCTCAGGGAGTGTTAGACGCATGCAATCTAATCTACAAAAAGTTTCAACTTACACCAGTCGGCTGACCATCAGCAAAAAGTCTACAAACAATACATGCTGAAGGGGTTTTAGAGAACTGTGTACCCTCTGCCTGCTGGTGAGACGTAAAGGGGTAACAGCCAATAATGAGAACAGAAAGGAGCTGCGTTTAAAAGTAAAAATGGAGGTACTATTCAATCCAGCAGGCGCACCATTGGACCTCTCACCTGAGAAGACAATCGAGAAGACACAGGCCGCAAAAGCTGCAGTGCAGCCTTATTCACAATAGCCAAGACAGTGAAGCAATCAAAATGTCCAACAACAGGTAAATGGATAAAGAAGAAGTGGTCCGTGTACACAATGGAATATTAGCCATGGAAGACAATGAACCATTGCTCTTTGAGGCACCACAAATGAGTCTGGAGATAATCACGAAAGATGAGGTAAGTTGGAAAGCAAAAGACCTGTGTTCTATGATAGCACTTATAGGCGTTATCTAATAACTGACACAAATGAACATATTTCCACAGAGAAAGACACTCACGGATTTAGAAAACAAACTATGCTCATCTAAAACGACAGGTGGGGGGAATGGATAAATTAAGATTAGTGTTACTATACGTATACAAACACATATGATATACATATCTCAAAAAGACCAACCATATAGCAAGGGAAGTCTGCGGAACCCTCTGTAACATTTTACATGGGAAGAGGATCTGTACTTGAATAGACATATATAATGTACAAATGAACCAGATTGTGTACACCTAGGACAAACAATATTCTATGCTTTACCCCAATTAAAACACTTTTAAAAACCAAGAGGAAATAATGACACATAAACTTATGGGGGTTTCTCCACGCACATTCCAATGTAATTTACAACCTAGGAACACGACTTCCAGAAAGGCTCTGCTGCCCTACTCCCCAGATTTGGGAATGGAGAAATGCTGCCTCCTTGAGGCCACTTCCCACAACAGCAGCTTTAAACCCATTGCTAAAGGTCACTAAATATTCACCAAACTTGCAGTTCGGGAAATGACACCTGCTCTCTAAAAAAACGCTGGGGTGGAAAATCGACCAAATAACTCAAAAGAGGGCAACCTTCAAAGAAGACAATTTCAAGAGTTATATCGTACTGCCAATTGTTTCCTTTTTTTAACGGAAAAGAAAACGGCGGAGAAAAATGATGAGTTTTACGAATTTTCAAAGACATGCAAACCCAAATTACAAAAACCTATCAGCTCACAGCAGCCAGAAGGGCCATTAGCATCAATGCTGTAAACAATAAATGCTGAAGCGATTGTGGAGAAATGCGTACCCTCGATTCTAAGGGGGACGTGGTAAGAGCCACTAATGAAAACACAAAGAAGGTGCTTTGAAAAGGGAAACACGGTGCTACCAGTCAATCAATCACACCCACTGCTGGGCCTATCACCTGAGAAAATGAGAATCAAAAAGTCACAGGCTGGCAATCCTGCACTCCAACAATATTTACCATAGCCAACACTTGGAAGCAATGAAAATGTCCATCAACCGAGGAATGCACAAAGAAGAAGTGGTCCACGTACACAGTGGAAAATTACTCCAATAAAAAATAAAAATTAAATTTAAAAATCCAACGAAAGTAAGGAGACATCAGCTTGTGTGGGTTTGTCCGGGCACACTCCACTCTAATTTATAACCGAGAAACACCACAGGCCGCCAGGGCTTTTCCCTAGTTCCCAGGGTGGGGAACATAGAAAGGCTGCCGCCCTCTGGCAGTTACCTGCAAAAGCAGTTTTAAAGCCTGTGCTAATGGTCATTTCATAGGAACAAGTACTGCAGAACTGTAAATGAAACCTGCCCTCAAAATGTCTTCAGGGAGGTAACGGCCAAAACATTTCAAAAGGTGACACGTACGTTAAGAGAACACTTTGAAGAACTAAGGGGTAATCACTGCTTGAAAAATAAAAAGGACATGCCTTAAAGCTCAATTTCAACGGATTATGAGGCACATGCGAATTCAACCACAAAGAGGTATCAGCTCACACTTGTCAGAATAACCATGAGCAAGAAAACTACAAACAATAAATGCTGAAGGTGTTGTGGAGAAATGCATACCCTCAACTTCAAGGGGGACGTAAGTTGGAAAGGGCCACGAATGAGAACAGAATGGAGGTGCCTTAAAAAGGTCAACATTGTGCTACCATATGATCCAGCAGGCCCACTCCTCCACCTATAATCTAAGAAGAGAGAATTGGAAAGACACAGGCAGGCAAATCTGCATTGCCCAGTATTACAATAGCCAAGATATGGAAGTAACCAAAAAGACCACCAACAGATGGGTGGGCAAAGAAGAACTCCTCCATGTACAGATGGAATATTCGCTAGTGAAAAAAATGAAACAATGCCATTTGCAGCACCATAGATGAGTCTAGACGTAATCACGCCACGTGTAGTAAGTGAGAAAGCAAAAGGCACATATCCTATCATATCACTTTCAGGAGTTACTTAAAAATTGATACCAATGAAGATATTTCCACAGAGAAAGGCAATCACAGATTCATTAAAAAACTTATGGTTCACCAAATAGAAAGGGATGAGGATTGGATACATTGCCATATTGGGGTTAACAGAGATATACAAACCATGTGAAATATATAACCCCCAAAGACGTACGGAAGACCAGGAGAAGACTACTCAACATTGTGTCATAACCTACATTGGCAAAGGATGCGAGGAAGAATAGATACATGTATATGTGTGAAAGAACCACATCTTGCACACCTAGAACAAACAAACCATTGTAATCAAATTTGCTGGGATAAAAAATAAAAAGTAAATTACAAATACGAACAAGAAGTAATGAGACATAAAGTTAAAGGGCTTTTTCCTGGCACATTCCATTCTAATATACAACCTCGAACACCACTTCCATTAAGGCTCTGTTTCCCTAGGAACCAAATTTGGTAAAGGAGAAATGCTGCCACCTAGTGGCCGTTTCCTGCAAGAGCAGCTTTAAAGTCACAGCTAATGGTCACTTAACATTCACAAGGACTCAGGGCTGTAAAGGACACTTGCCCTAAATATTTGTGCTGAAGTAGGGAATGGACAAAAAATTCAAAACAGGCAAATGTTTCAAGAAGAGATTAGGAAGAGTTAAGTTTTACTCACACTCTTTGTAAAAAAAAGGAAAATGGATAAAAGCTCAACCTCAGGGAGTGTTAGACGCATGCAATCTAATCTACAAAAAGTTTCAACTTACACCAGTCGGCTGACCATCAGCAAAAAGTCTACAAACAATAAATGCTGAAGGGGTTTTAGAGAACTGTGTACCCTCTCCCTGCTGGTGAGACGTAAAGGGGTAACAGCCAGTAATGAGAACAGAAAGGAGCTGCATTTAAAAGTAAAAATGGAGGTACTATTCAATCCAGCAGGCGCACCATTGGACCTCTCACCTGAGAAGACAATCGAGAAGACACAGGCCGCAAAAGCTGCAGTGCAGCCTTATTCACAATAGCCAAGACAGTGAAGCAATCAAAATGTCCAACAACAGGTAAATGGATAAAGAAGAAGTGGTCCGTGTACACAATGGAATATTAGCCATGGAAGACAATGAACCATTGCTCTTTGAGGCACCACAAATGAGTCTGGAGATAATCACGAAAGATGAGGTAAGTTGGAAAGCAAAAGACCTGTGTTCTGTGATAGCACTTATAGGCGTTATCTAATAACTGACACAAATGAACATATTTCCACAGAGAAAGACACTCACAGATTTAGAAAACAAACTATGCTCATCTAAAACGACAGGTGGGGGGAATGGATAAATTAAGATTAGTGTTACTATACGTATAGAAACACATATGATATACATATCTCAAAACGACCAACCATATAGCAAGGGAAGTCTGCGGAATCCTCTGTAACATTTTACATGGGAAGAGGATCTGTACTTGAATAGACATATATAATGTGCAAATGAACCAGATTGTGTACACCTAGGACAAACAATATTCTAAGCTTTACCCCAATTAAAACACTTTTAAAAACCAAGAAGAAATAATGACACATAAACTTATGGGGGTTTCTCCACGCACATTCCAATGTAATTTACAACCTAGGAACACGACTTCCAGAAAGGCTCTGCTGCCCTACACCCCAGATTTGGGAATGGAGAAATGCTGCCTCCTTGAGGCCACTTCCCACAACAGCAGCTTTAAACCCATTGCTAAAGGTCACTAAATATTCACCAAACTTGCAGTTCGGGAAATGACACCTGCTCTCTAAAAAAACGCTGGGGTGGAAAATCGACCAAATAACTCAAAAGAGGGCAACCTTCAAAGAAGACAATTTCAAGAGTTATATCGTACTGCCAATTGTTTCCTTTTTTTAACGGAAAAGAAAACGGCGGAGAAAAATGATGAGTTTTACGAATTTTCAAAGACATGCAAACCCAAATTACAAAAACCTATCAACTCACAGCAGCCAGAAGGGCCATTAGCATCAATGCTGTAAACAATAAATGCTGAAGCGATTGTGGAGAAATGCGTACCCTCGATTCTAAGGGGGACGTGGTAAGAGCCACTAATGAAAACACAAAGAAGGTGCTTTGAAAAGGGAAACACGGTGCTACCAGTCAATCAATCACACCCACTGCTGGGCCTATCACCTGAGAAAATGAGAATCAAAAAGTCACAGGCTGGCAATCCTGCACTCCAACAATATTTACCATAGCCAACACTTGGAAGCAATGAAAATGTCCATCAACCGAGGAATGCACAAAGAAGAAGTGGTCCACGTACACAGTGGAAAATTACTCCAATAAAAAATAAAAATTAAATTTAAAAATCCAACGAAAGTAAGGAGACATCAGCTTGTGTGGGTTTGTCCGGGCACACTCCACTCTAATTTATAACCGAGAAACACCACAGGCCGCCAGGGCTTTTCCCTAGTTCCCAGGGTGGGGAACATAGAAAGGCTGCCGCCCTCTGGCAGTTACCTGCAAAAGCAGTTTTAAAGCCTGTGCTAATGGTCATTTCATAGGAACAAGTACTGCAGAACTGTAAATGAAACCTGCCCTCAAAATGTCTTCAGGGAGGTAACGGCCAAAACATTTCAAAAGGTGACACGTACGTTAAGAGAACACTTTGAAGAACTAAGGGGTAATCACTGCTTGAAAAATAAAAAGGACATGCCTTAAAGCTCAATTTCAACGGATTATGAGGCACATGCGAATTCAACCACAAAGAGGTATCAGCTCACACTTGTCAGAATAACCATGAGCAAGAAAACTACAAACAATAAATGCTGAAGGTGTTGTGGAGAAATGCATACCCTCAACTTCAAGGGGGACGTAAGTTGGAAAGGGCCACGAATGAGAACAGAATGGAGGTGCCTTAAAAAGGTCAACATTGTGCTACCATATGATCCAGCAGGCCCACTCCTCCACCTATAATCTAAGAAGAGAGAATTGGAAAGACACAGGCAGGCAAATCTGCATTGCCCAGTATTACAATAGCCAAGATATGGAAGTAACCAAAAAGACCACCAACAGATGGGTGGGCAAAGAAGAACTCCTCCATGTACAGATGGAATATTCGCTAGTGAAAAAAATGAAACAATGCCATTTGCAGCACCATAGATGAGTCTAGACGTAATCACGCCACGTGTAGTAAGTGAGAAAGCAAAAGGCACATATCCTATCATATCACTTTCAGGAGTTACTTAAAAATTGATACCAATGAAGATATTTCCACAGAGAAAGGCAATCACAGATTCATTAAAAAACTTATGGTTCACCAAATAGAAAGGGATGAGGATTGGATACATTGCCATATTGGGGTTAACAGAGATATACAAACCATGTGAAATATATAACCCCCAAAGACGTACGGAAGACCAGGAGAAGACTACTCAACATTGTGTCATAACCTACATTGGCAAAGGATGCGAGGAAGAATAGATACATGTATATGTGTGAAAGAACCACATCTTGCACACCTAGAACAAACAAACCATTGTAATCAAATTTGCTGGGATAAAAAATAAAAAGTAAATTACAAATACGAACAAGAAGTAATGAGACATAAAGTTAAAGGGCTTTTTCCTGGCACATTCCATTCTAATATACAACCTCGAACACCACTTCCATTAAGGCTCTGTTTCCCTAGGAACCAAATTTGGTAAAGGAGAAATGCTGCCACCTAGTGGCCGTTTCCTGCAAGAGCAGCTTTAAAGTCACAGCTAATGGTCACTTAACATTCACAAGGACTCAGGGCTGTAAAGGACACTTGCCCTAAATATTTGTGCTGAAGTAGGGAATGGACAAAAAATTCAAAACAGGCAAATGTTTCAAGAAGAGATTAGGAAGAGTTAAGTTTTACTCACACTCTTTGTAAAAAAAAAGGAAAATGGATAAAAGCTCAACCTCAGGGAGTGTTAGACGCATGCAATCTAATCTACAAAAAGTTTCAACTTACACCAGTCGGCTGACCATCAGCAAAAAGTCTACAAACAATAAATGCTGAAGGGGTTTTAGAGAACTGTGTACCCTCTGCCTGCTGGTGAGACGTAAAGGGGTAACAGCCAATAATGAGAACAGAAAGGAGCTGCGTTTAAAAGTAAAAATGGAGGTACTATTCAATCCAGCAGGCGCACCATTGGACCTCTCACCTGAGAAGACAATCGAGAAGACACAGGCCGCAAAAGCTGCAGTGCAGCCTTATTCACAATAGCCAAGACAGTGAAGCAATCAAAATGTCCAACAACAGGTAAATGGATAAAGAAGAAGTGGTCCGTGTACACAATGGAATATTAGCCATGGAAGACAATGAACCATTGCTCTTTGAGGCACCACAAATGAGTCTGGAGATAATCACGAAAGATGAGGTAAGTTGGAAAGCAAAAGACCTGTGTTCTATGATAGCACTTATAGGCGTTATCTAATAACTGACACAAATGAACATATTTCCACAGAGAAAGACACTCACGGATTTAGAAAACAAACTATGCTCATCTAAAACGACAGGTGGGGGGAATGGATAAATTAAGATTAGTGTTACTATACGTATACAAACACATATGATATACATATCTGAAAAAGACCAACCATATAGCAAGGGAAGTCTGCGGAACCCTCTGTAACATTTTACATGGGAAGAGGATCTGTACTTGAATAGACATATATAATGTACAAATGAACCAGATTGTGTACACCTAGGACAAACAATATTCTAAGCTTTACCCCAATTAAAACACTTTTAAAAACCAAGAAGAAATAATGACACATAAACTTATGGGGGTTTCTCCACGCACATTCCAATGTAATTTACAACCTAGGAACACGACTTCCAGAAAGGCTCTGCTGCCCTACTCCCCAGATTTGGGAATGGAGAAATGCTGCCTCCTTGAGGCC
The DNA here is from genome assembly GCF_965194805.1 of Balaenoptera borealis. NCBI lineage: Eukaryota > Metazoa > Chordata > Mammalia > Artiodactyla > Balaenopteridae > Balaenoptera > Balaenoptera borealis. The sequence goes on along the minus strand of NC_138873.1, from coordinate 72,921,675 downwards.
ACTTCCCACAACAGCAGCTTTAAACCCATTGCTAAAGGTCACTAAATATTCACCAAACTTGCAGTTCGGGAAATGACACCTGCTCTCTAAAAAAACGCTGGGGTGGAAAATCGACCAAATAACTCAAAAGAGGGCAACCTTCCAAGAAGACAATTTCAAGAGTTATATCGTACTGCCAATTGTTTCCTTTTTTTAACGGAAAAGAAAACGGCGGAGCAAAATGATGAGTTTTACGAATTTTCAAAGACATGCAAACCCAAATTACAAAAACCTATCAGCTCACAGCAGCCAGAAGGGCCATTAGCATCAATGCTGTAAACAATAAATGCTGAAGCGATTGTGGAGAAATGCGTACCCTCGATTCTAAGGGGGACGTGGTAAGAGCCACTAATGAAAACACAAAGAAGGTGCTTTGAAAAGGGAAACACGGTGCTACCAGTCAATCAATCACACCCACTGCTGGGCCTATCACCTGAGAAAATGAGAATCAAAAAGTCACAGGCTGGCAATCCTGCACTCCAACAATATTTACCATAGCCAACACTTGGAAGCAATGAAAATGTCCATCAACCGAGGAATGCACAAAGAAGAAGTGGTCCACGTACACAGTGGAAAATTACTCCAATAAAAAATAAAAATTAAATTTAAAAATCCAACGAAAGTAAGGAGACATCAGCTTGTGTGGGTTTGTCCGGGCACACTCCACTCTAATTTATAACCGAGAAACACCACAGGCCGCCAGGGCTTTTCCCTAGTTCCCAGGGTGGGGAACATAGAAAGGCTGCCGCCCTCTGGCAGTTACCTGCAAAAGCAGTTTTAAAGCCTGTGCTAATGGTCATTTCATAGGAACAAGTACTGCAGAACTGTAAATGAAACCTGCCCTCAAAATGTCTTCAGGGAGGTAACGGCCAAAACATTTCAAAAGGTGACACGTACGTTAAGAGAACACTTTGAAGAACTAAGGGGTAATCACTGCTTGAAAAATAAAAAGGACATGCCTTAAAGCTCAATTTCAACGGATTATGAGGCACATGCGAATTCAACCACAAAGAGGTATCAGCTCACACTTGTCAGAATAACCATGAGCAAGAAAACTACAAACAATAAATGCTGAAGGTGTTGTGGAGAAATGCATACCCTCAACTTCAAGGGGGACGTAAGTTGGAAAGGGCCACGAATGAGAACAGAATGGAGGTGCCTTAAAAAGGTAAACATTGTGCTACCATATGATCCAGCAGGCCCACTCCTCCACCTATAATCTAAGAAGAGAGAATTGGAAAGACACAGGCAGGCAAATCTGCATTGCCCAGTATTACAATAGCCAAGATATGGAAGTAACCAAAAAGACCACCAACAGATGGGTGGGCAAAGAAGAACTCCTCCATGTACAGATGGAATATTCGCTAGTGAAAAAAATGAAACAATGCCATTTGCAGCACCATAGATGAGTCTAGACGTAATCACGCCACGTGTACTAAGTGAGAAAGCAAAAGGCACATATCCTATCATATCACTTTCAGGAGTTACTTAAAAATTGATACCAATGAAGATATTTCCACAGAGAAAGGCAATCACAGATTCATTAAAAAACTTATGGTTCACCAAATAGAAAGGGATGAGGATTGGATACATTGCCATATTGGGGTTAACAGAGATATACAAACCATGTGAAATATATAACCCCCAAAGACGTACGGAAGACCAGGAGAAGACTACTCAACATTGTGTCATAACCTACATTGGCAAAGGATGCGAGGAAGAATAGATACATGTATATGTGTGAAAGAACCACATCTTGCACACCTAGAACAAACAAACCATTGTAATCAAATTTGCTGGGATAAAAAATAAAAAGTAAATTACAAATACGAACAAGAAGTAATGAGACATAAAGTTAAAGGGCTTTTTCCTGGCACATTCCATTCTAATATACAACCTCGAACACCACTTCCATTAAGGCTCTGTTTCCCTAGGAACCAAATTTGGTAAAGGAGAAATGCTGCCACCTAGTGGCCGTTTCCTGCAAGAGCAGCTTTAAAGTCACAGCTAATGGTCACTTAACATTCACAAGGACTCAGGGCTGTAAAGGACACTTGCCCTAAATATTTGTGCTGAAGTAGGGAATGGACAAAAAATTCAAAACAGGCAAATGTTTCAAGAAGAGATTAGGAAGAGTTAAGTTTTACTCACACTCTTTGTAAAAAAAAAGGAAAATGGATAAAAGCTCAACCTCAGGGAGTGTTAGACGCATGCAATCTAATCTACAAAAAGTTTCAACTTACACCAGTCGGCTGACCATCAGCAAAAAGTCTACAAACAATAAATGCTGAAGGGGTTTTAGAGAACTGTGTACCCTCTGCCTGCTGGTGAGACGTAAAGGGGTAACAGCCAATAATGAGAACAGAAAGGAGCTGCGTTTAAAAGTAAAAATGGAGGTACTATTCAATCCAGCAGGCGCACCATTGGACCTCTCACCTGAGAAGACAATCGAGAAGACACAGGCCGCAAAAGCTGCAGTGCAGCCTTATTCACAATAGCCAAGACAGTGAAGCAATCAAAATGTCCAACAACAGGTAAATGGATAAAGAAGAAGTGGTCCGTGTACACAATGGAATATTAGCCATGGAAGACAATGAACCATTGCTCTTTGAGGCACCACAAATGAGTCTGGAGATAATCACGAAAGATGAGGTAAGTTGGAAAGCAAAAGACCTGTGTTCTATGATAGCACTTATAGGCGTTATCTAATAACTGACACAAATGAACATATTTCCACAGAGAAAGACACTCACGGATTTAGAAAACAAACTATGCTCATCTAAAACGACAGGTGGGGGGAATGGATAAATTAAGATTAGTGTTACTATACGTATACAAACACATATGATATACATATCTGAAAAAGACCAACCATATAGCAAGGGAAGTCTGCGGAATCCTCTGTAACATTTTACATGGGAAGAGGATCTGTACTTGAATAGACATATATAATGTGCAAATGAACCAGATTGTGTACACCTAGGACAAACAATATTCTAAGCTTTACCCCAATTAAAACACTTTTAAAAACCAAGAAGAAATAATGACACATAAACTTATGGGGGTTTCTCCACGCACATTCCAATGGAATTTACAACCTAGGAACACGACTTCCAGAAAGGCTCTGCTGCCCTACTCCCCAGATTTGGGAATGGAGAAATGCTGCCTCCTTGAGGCCACTTCCCACAACAGCAGCTTTAAACCCATTGCTAAAGGTCACTAAATATTCACCAAACTTGCAGTTCGGGAAATGACACCTGCTCTCTAAAAAAACGCTGGGGTGGAAAATCGACCAAATAACTCAAAAGAGGGCAACCTTCAAAGAAGACAATTTCAAGAGTTATATCGTACTGCCAATTGTTTCCTTTTTTTAACGGAAAAGAAAACGGCGGAGAAAAATGATGAGTTTTACGAATTTTCAAAGACATGCAAACCCAAATTACAAAAACCTATCAGCTCACAGCAGCCAGAAGGGCCATTAGCATCAATGCTGTAAACAATAAATGCTGAAGCGATTGTGGAGAAATGCGTACCCTCGATTCTAAGGGGGACGTGGTAAGAGCCACTAATGAAAACACAAAGAAGGTGCTTTGAAAAGGGAAACACGGTGCTACCAGTCAATCAATCACACCCACTGCTGGGCCTATCACCTGAGAAAATGAGAATCAAAAAGTCACAGGCTGGCAATCCTGCACTCCAACAATATTTACCATAGCCAACACTTGGAAGCAATGAAAATGTCCATCAACCGAGGAATGCACAAAGAAGAAGTGGTCCACGTACACAGTGGAAAATTACTCCAATAAAAAATAAAAATTAAATTTAAAAATCCAACGAAAGTAAGGAGACATCAGCTTGTGTGGGTTTGTCCGGGCACACTCCACTCTAATTTATAACCGAGAAACACCACAGGCCGCCAGGGCTTTTCCCTAGTTCCCAGGGTGGGGAACATAGAAAGGCTGCCGCCCTCTGGCAGTTACCTGCAAAAGCAGTTTTAAAGCCTGTGCTAATGGTCATTTCATAGGAACAAGTACTGCAGAACTGTAAATGAAACCTGCCCTCAAAATGTCTTCAGGGAGGTAACGGCCAAAACATTTCAAAAGGTGACACGTACGTTAAGAGAACACTTTGAAGAACTAAGGGGTAATCACTGCTTGAAAAATAAAAAGGACATGCCTTAAAGCTCAATTTCAACGGATTATGAGGCACATGCGAATTCAACCACAAAGAGGTATCAGCTCACACTTGTCAGAATAACCATGAGCAAGAAAACTACAAACAATAAATGCTGAAGGTGTTGTGGAGAAATGCATACCCTCAACTTCAAGGGGGACGTAAGTTGGAAAGGGCCACGAATGAGAACAGAATGGAGGTGCCTTAAAAAGGTAAACATTGTGCTACCATATGATCCAGCAGGCCCACTCCTCCACCTATAATCTAAGAAGAGAGAATTGGAAAGACACAGGCAGGCAAATCTGCATTGCCCAGTATTACAATAGCCAAGATATGGAAGTAACCAAAAAGACCACCAACAGATGGGTGGGCAAAGAAGAACTCCTCCATGTACAGATGGAATATTCGCTAGTGAAAAAAATGAAACAATGCCATTTGCAGCACCATAGATGAGTCTAGACGTAATCACGCCACGTGTAGTAAGTGAGAAAGCAAAAGGCACATATCCTATCATATCACTTTCAGGAGTTACTTAAAAATTGATACCAATGAAGATATTTCCACAGAGAAAGGCAATCACAGATTCATTAAAAAACTTATGGTTCACCAAATAGAAAGGGATGAGGATTGGATACATTGCCATATTGGGGTTAACAGAGATATACAAACCATGTGAAATATATAACCCCCAAAGACGTACGGAAGACCAGGAGAAGACTACTCAAGATTGTGTCATAACCTACATTGGCAAAGGATGCGAGGAAGAATAGATACATGTATATGTGTGAAAGAACCACATCTTGCACACCTAGAACAAACAAACCATTGTAATCAAATTTGCTGGGATAAAAAATAAAAAGTAAATTACAAATACGAACAAGAAGTAATGAGACATAAAGTTAAAGGGCTTTTTCCTGGCACATTCCATTCTAATATACAACCTCGAACACCACTTCCATTAAGGCTCTGTTTCCCTAGGAACCAAATTTGGTAAAGGAGAAATGCTGCCACCTAGTGGCCGTTTCCTGCAAGAGCAGCTTTAAAGTCACAGCTAATGGTCACTTAACATTCACAAGGACTCAGGGCTGTAAAGGACACTTGCCCTAAATATTTGTGCTGAAGTAGGGAATGGACAAAAAATTCAAAACAGGCAAATGTTTCAAGAAGAGATTAGGAAGAGTTAAGTTTTACTCACACTCTTTGTAAAAAAAAGGAAAATGGATAAAAGCTCAACCTCAGGGAGTGTTAGACGCATGCAATCTAATCTACAAAAAGTTTCAACTTACACCAGTCGGCTGACCATCAGCAAAAAGTCTACAAACAATAAATGCTGAAGGGGTTTTAGAGAACTGTGTACCCTCTCCCTGCTGGTGAGACGTAAAGGGGTAACAGCCAGTAATGAGAACAGAAAGGAGCTGCATTTAAAAGTAAAAATGGAGGTACTATTCAATCCAGCAGGCGCACCATTGGACCTCTCACCTGAGAAGACAATCGAGAAGACACAGGCCGCAAAAGCTGCAGTGCAGCCTTATTCACAATAGCCAAGACAGTGAAGCAATCAAAATGTCCAACAACAGGTAAATGGATAAAGAAGAAGTGGTCCGTGTACACAATGGAATATTAGCCATGGAAGACAATGAACCATTGCTCTTTGAGGCACCACAAATGAGTCTGGAGATAATCACGAAAGATGAGGTAAGTTGGAAAGCAAAAGACCTGTGTTCTGTGATAGCACTTATAGGCGTTATCTAATAACTGACACAAATGAACATATTTCCACAGAGAAAGACACTCACAGATTTAGAAAACAAACTATGCTCATCTAAAACGACAGGTGGGGGGAATGGATAAATTAAGATTAGTGTTACTATACGTATACAAACACATATGATATACATATCTCAAAACGACCAACCATATAGCAAGGGAAGTCTGCGGAATCCTCTGTAACATTTTACATGGGAAGAGGATCTGTACTTGAATAGACATATATAATGTGCAAATGAACCAGATTGTGTACACCTAGGACAAACAATATTCTAAGCTTTACCCCAATTAAAACACTTTTAAAAACCAAGAAGAAATAATGACACATAAACTTATGGGGGTTTCTCCACGCACATTCCAATGGAATTTACAACCTAGGAACACGACTTCCAGAAAGGCTCTGCTGCCCTACTCCCCAGATTTGGGAATGGAGAAATGCTGCCTCCTTGAGGCCACTTCCCACAACAGCAGCTTTAAACCCATTGCTAAAGGTCACTAAATATTCACCAAACTTGCAGTTCGGGAAATGACACCTGCTCTCTAAAAAAACGCTGGGGTGGAAAATCGACCAAATAACTCAAAAGAGGGCAACCTTCAAAGAAGACAATTTCAAGAGTTATATCGTACTGCCAATTGTTTCCTTTTTTTAATGGAAAAGAAAACGGCGGAGAAAAATGATGAGTTTTACGAATTTTCAAAGACATGCAAACCCAAATTACAAAAACCTATCAGCTCACAGCAGCCAGAAGGGCCATTAGCATCAATGCTGTAAACAATAAATGCTGAAGCGATTGTGGAGAAATGCGTACCCTCGATTCTAAGGGGGACGTGGTAAGAGCCACTAATGAAAACACAAAGAAGGTGCTTTGAAAAGGGAAACACGGTGCTACCAGTCAATCAATCACACCCACTGCTGGGCCTATCACCTGAGAAAATGAGAATCAAAAAGTCACAGGCTGGCAATCCTGCACTCCAACAATATTTACCATAGCCAACACTTGGAAGCAATGAAAATGTCCATCAACCGAGGAATGCACAAAGAAGAAGTGGTCCACGTACACAGTGGAAAATTACTCCAATAAAAAATAAAAATTAAATTTAAAAATCCAACGAAAGTAAGGAGATATCAGCTTGTGTGGGTTTGTCCGGGCACACTCCACTCTAATTTATAACCGAGAAACACCACAGGCCGCCAGGGCTTTTCCCTAGTTCCCAGGGTGGGGAACATAGAAAGGCTGCCGCCCTCTGGCAGTTACCTGCAAAAGCAGTTTTAAAGCCTGTGCTAATGGTCATTTCATAGGAACAAGTACTGCAGAACTGTAAATGAAACCTGCCCTCAAAATGTCTTCAGGGAGGTAACGGCCAAAACATTTCAAAAGGTGACACGTACGTTAAGAGAACACTTTGAAGAACTAAGGGGTAATCACTGCTTGAAAAATAAAAAGGACATGCCTTAAAGCTCAATTTCAACGGATTATGAGGCACATGCGAATTCAACCACAAAGAGGTATCAGCTCACACTTGTCAGAATAACCATGAGCAAGAAAACTACAAACAATAAATGCTGAAGGTGTTGTGGAGAAATGCATACCCTCAACTTCAAGGGGGACGTAAGTTGGAAAGGGCCACGAATGAGAACAGAATGGAGGTGCCTTAAAAAGGTAAACATTGTGCTACCATATGATCCAGCAGGCCCACTCCTCCACCTATAATCTAAGAAGAGAGAATTGGAAAGACACAGGCAGGCAAATCTGCATTGCCCAGTATTACAATAGCCAAGATATGGAAGTAACCAAAAAGACCACCAACAGATGGGTGGGCAAAGAAGAACTCCTCCATGTACAGATGGAATATTCGCTAGTGAAAAAAATGAAACAATGCCATTTGCAGCACCATAGATGAGTCTAGACGTAATCACGCCACGTGTAGTAAGTGAGAAAGCAAAAGGCACATATCCTATCATATCACTTTCAGGAGTTACTTAAAAATTGATACCAATGAAGATATTTCCACAGAGAAAGGCAATCACAGATTCATTAAAAAACTTATGGTTCACCAAATAGAAAGGGATGAGGATTGGATACATTGCCATATTGGGGTTAACAGAGATATACAAACCATGTGAAATATATAACCCCCAAAGACGTACGGAAGACCAGGAGAAGACTACTCAACATTGTGTCATAACCTACATTGGCAAAGGATGCGAGGAAGAATAGATACATGTATATGTGTGAAAGAACCACATCTTGCACACCTAGAACAAACAAACCATTGTAATCAAATTTGCTGGGATAAAAAATAAAAAGTAAATTACAAATACGAACAAGAAGTAATGAGACATAAAGTTAAAGGGCTTTTTCCTGGCACATTCCATTCTAATATACAACCTAGAACACCACTTCCATTAAGGCTCTGTTTCCCTAGGAACCAAATTTGGTAAAGGAGAAATGCTGCCACCTAGTGGCCGTTTCCTGCAAGAGCAGCTTTAAAGTCACAGCTAATGGTCACTTAACATTCACAAGGACTCAGGGCTGTAAAGGACACTTGCCCTAAATATTTGTGCTGAAGTAGGGAATGGACAAAAAATTCAAAACAGGCAAATGTTTCAAGAAGAGATTAGGAAGAGTTAAGTTTTACTCACACTCTTTGTAAAAAAAAAGGAAAATGGATAAAAGCTCAACCTCAGGGAGTGTTAGACGCATGCAATCTAATCTACAAAAAGTTTCAACTTACACCAGTCGGCTGACCATCAGCAAAAAGTCTACAAACAATAAATGCTGAAGGGGTTTTAGAGAACTGTGTACCCTCTGCCTGCTGGTGAGACGTAAAGAGGTAACAGCCAATAATGAGAACAGAAAGGAGCTGCGTTTAAAAGTAAAAATGGAGGTACTATTCAATCCAGCAGGCGCACCATTGGACCTCTCACCTGAGAAGACAATCGAGAAGACACAGGCCGCAAAAGCTGCAGTGCAGCCTTATTCACAATAGCCAAGACAGTGAAGCAATCAAAATGTCCAACAACAGGTAAATGGATAAAGAAGAAGTGGTCCGTGTACACAATGGAATATTAGCCATGGAAGACAATGAACCATTGCTCTTTGAGGCACCACAAATGAGTCTGGAGATAATCACGAAAGATGAGGTAAGTTGGAAAGCAAAAGACCTGTGTTCTGTGATAGCACTTATAGGCGTTATCTAATAACTGACACAAATGAACATATTTCCACAGAGAAAGACACTCACAGATTTAGAAAACAAACTATGCTCATCTAAAACGACAGGTGGGGGGAATGGATAAATTAAGATTAGTGTTACTATACGTATACAAACACATATGATATACATATCTCAAAACGACCAACCATATAGCAAGGGAAGTCTGCGGAATCCTCTGTAACATTTTACATGGGAAGAGGATCTGTACTTGAATAGACATATATAATGTGCAAATGAACCAGATTGTGTACACCTAGGACAAACAATATTCTAAGCTTTACCCCAATTAAAACACTTTTAAAAACCAAGAAGAAATAATGACACATAAACTTATGGGGGTTTCTCCACGCACATTCCAATGTAATTTACAACCTAGGAACACGACTTCCAGAAAGGCTCTGCTGCCCTACTCCCCAGATTTGGGAATGGAGAAATGCTGCCTCCTTGAGGCCACTTCCCACAACAGCAGCTTTAAACCCATTGCTAAAGGTCACTAAATATTCACCAAACTTGCAGTTCGGGAAATGACACCTGCTCTCTAAAAAAACGCTGGGGTGGAAAATCGACCAAATAACTCAAAAGAGGGCAACCTTCCAAGAAGACAATTTCAAGAGTTATATCGTACTGCCAATTGTTTCCTTTTCTTAACGGAAAAGAAAACGGCGGAGAAAAATGATGAGTTTTACGAATTTTCAAAGACATGCAAACCCAAATTACAAAAACCTATCAGCTCACAGCAGCCAGAAGGGCCATTAGCATCAATGCTGTAAACAATAAATGCTGAAGCGATTGTGGAGAAATGCGTACCCTCGATTCTAAGGGGGACGTGGTAAGAGCCACTAATGAAAACACAAAGAAGGTGCTTTGAAAAGGGAAACACGGTGCTACCAGTCAATCAATCACACCCACTGCTGGGCCTATCACCTGAGAAAATGAGAATCAAAAAGTCACAGGCTGGCAATCCTGCACTCCAACAATATTTACCATAGCCAACACTTGGAAGCAATGAAAATGTCCATCAACCGAGGAATGCACAAAGAAGAAGTGGTCCACGTACACAGTGGAAAATTACTCCAATAAAAAATAAAAATTAAATTTAAAAATCCAACGAAAGTAAGGAGACATCAGCTTGTGTGGGTTTGTCCGGGCACACTCCACTCTAATTTATAACCGAGAAACACCACAGGCCGCCAGGGCTTTTCCCTAGTTCCCAGGGTGGGGAACATAGAAAGGCTGCCGCCCTCTGGCAGTTACCTGCAAAAGCAGTTTTAAAGCCTGTGCTAATGGTCATTTCATAGGAACAAGTACTGCAGAACTGTAAATGAAACCTGCCCTCAAAATGTCTTCAGGGAGGTAACGGCCAAAACATTTCAAAAGGTGACACGTACGTTAAGAGAACACTTTGAAGAACTAAGGGGTAATCACTGCTTGAAAAATAAAAAGGACATGCCTTAAAGCTCAATTTCAACGGATTATGAGGCACATGCGAATTCAACCACAAAGAGGTATCAGCTCACACTTGTCAGAATAACCATGAGCAAGAAAACTACAAACAATAAATGCTGAAGGTGTTGTGGAGAAATGCATACCCTCAACTTCAAGGGGGACGTAAGTTGGAAAGGGCCACGAATGAGAACAGAATGGAGGTGCCTTAAAAAGGTAAACATTGTGCTACCATATGATCCAGCAGGCCCACTCCTCCACCTATAATCTAAGAAGAGAGAATTGGAAAGACACAGGCAGGCAAATCTGCATTGCCCAGTATTACAATAGCCAAGATATGGAAGTAACCAAAAAGACCACCAACAGATGGGTGGGCAAAGAAGAACTCCTCCATGTACAGATGGAATATTCGCTAGTGAAAAAAATGAAACAATGCCATTTGCAGCACCATAGATGAGTCTAGACGTAATCACGCCACGTGTACTAAGTGAGAAAGCAAAAGGCACATATCCTATCATATCACTTTCAGGAGTTACTTAAAAATTGATACCAATGAAGATATTTCCACAGAGAAAGGCAATCACAGATTCATTAAAAAACTTATGGTTCACCAAATAGAAAGGGATGAGGATTGGATACATTGCCATATTGGGGTTAACAGAGATATACAAACCATGTGAAATATATAACCCCCAAAGACGTACGGAAGACCAGGAGAAGACTACTCAACATTGTGTCATAACCTACATTGGCAAAGGATGCGAGGAAGAATAGATACATGTATATGTGTGAAAGAACCACATCTTGCACACCTAGAACAAACAAACCATTGTAATCAAATTTGCTGGGATAAAAAATAAAAAGTAAATTACAAATACGAACAAGAAGTAATGAGACATAAAGTTAAAGGGCTTTTTCCTGGCACATTCCATTCTAATATACAACCTAGAACACCACTTCCATTAAGGCTCTGTTTCCCTAGGAACCAAATTTGGTAAAGGAGAAATGCTGCCACCTAGTGGCCGTTTCCTGCAAGAGCAGCTTTAAAGTCACAGCTAATGGTCACTTAACATTCACAAGGACTCAGGGCTGTAAAGGACACTTGCCCTAAATATTTGTGCTGAAGTAGGGAATGGACAAAAAATTCAAAACAGGCAAATGTTTCAAGAAGAGATTAGGAAGAGTTAAGTTTTACTCACACTCTTTGTAAAAAAAAAGGAAAATGGATAAAAGCTCAACCTCAGGGAGTGTTAGACGCATGCAATCTAATCTACAAAAAGTTTCAACTTACACCAGTCGGCTGACCATCAGCAAAAAGTCTACAAACAATAAATGCTGAAGGGGTTTTAGAGAACTGTGTACCCTCTGCCTGCTGGTGAGACGTAAAGGGGTAACAGCCAATAATGAGAACAGAAAGGAGCTGCGTTTAAAAGTAAAAATGGAGGTACTATTCAATCCAGCAGGCGCACCATTGGACCTCTCACCTGAGAAGACAATCGAGAAGACACAGGCCGCAAAAGCTGCAGTGCAGCCTTATTCACAATAGCCAAGACAGTGAAGCAATCAAAATGTCCAACAACAGGTAAATGGATAAAGAAGAAGTGGTCCGTGTACACAATGGAATATTAGCCATGGAAGACAATGAACCATTGCTCTTTGAGGCACCACAAATGAGTCTGGAGATAATCACGAAAGATGAGGTAAGTTGGAAAGCAAAAGACCTGTGTTCTATGATAGCACTTATAGGCGTTATCTAATAACTGACACAAATGAACATATTTCCACAGAGAAAGACACTCACGGATTTAGAAAACAAACTATGCTCATCTAAAACGACAGGTGGGGGGAATGGATAAATTAAGATTAGTGTTACTATACGTATACAAACACATATGATATACATATCTGAAAAAGACCAACCATATAGCAAGGGAAGTCTGCGGAACCCTCTGTAACATTTTACATGGGAAGAGGATCTGTACTTGAATAGACATATATAATGTACAAATGAACCAGATTGTGTACACCTAGGACAAACAATATTCTAAGCTTTACCCCAATTAAAACACTTTTAAAAACCAAGAAGAAATAATGACACATAAACTTATGGGGGTTTCTCCACGCACATTCCAATGTAATTTACAACCTAGGAACACGACTTCCAGAAAGGCTCTGCTGCCCTACTCCCCAGATTTGGGAATGGAGAAATGCTGCCTCCTTGAGGCCACTTCCCACAACAGCAGCTTTAAACCCATTGCTAAAGGTCACTAAATATTCACCAAACTTGCAGTTCGGGAAATGACACCTGCTCTCTAAAAAAACGCTGGGGTGGAAAATCGACCAAATAACTCAAAAGAGGGCAACCTTCAAAGAAGACAATTTCAAGAGTTATATCGTACTGCCAATTGTTTCCTTTTTTTAACGGAAAAGAAAACGGCGGAGAAAAATGATGAGTTTTACGAATGTTCAAAGACATGCAAACCCAAATTACAAAAACCTATCAGCTCACAGCAGCCAGAAGGGCCATTAGCATCAATGCTGTAAACAATAAATGCTGAAGCGATTGTGGAGAAATGCGTACCCTCGATTCTAAGGGGGACGTGGTAAGAGCCACTAATGAAAACACAAAGAAGGTGCTTTGAAAAGGGAAACACGGTGCTACCAGTCAATCAATCACACCCACTGCTGGGCCTATCACCTGAGAAAATGAGAATCAAAAAGTCACAGGCTGGCAATCCTGCACTCCAACAATATTTACCATAGCCAACACTTGGAAGCAATGAAAATGTCCATCAACCGAGGAATGCACAAAGAAGAAGTGGTCCACGTACACAGTGGAAAATTACTCCAATAAAAAATAAAAATTAAATTTAAAAATCCAACGAAAGTAAGGAGACATCAGCTTGTGTGGGTTTGTCCGGGCACACTCCACTCTAATTTATAACCGAGAAACACCACAGGCCGCCAGGGCTTTTCCCTAGTTCCCAGGGTGGGGAACATAGAAAGGCTGCCGCCCTCTGGCAGTTACCTGCAAAAGCAGTTTTAAAGCCTGTGCTAATGGTCATTTCATAGGAACAAGTACTGCAGAACTGTAAATGAAACCTGCCCTCAAAATGTCTTCAGGGAGGTAACGGCCAAAACATTTCAAAAGGTGACACGTACGTTAAGAGAACACTTTGAAGAACTAAGGGGTAATCACTGCTTGAAAAATAAAAAGGACATGCCTTAAAGCTCAATTTCAACGGATTATGAGGCACATGCGAATTCAACCACAAAGAGGTATCAGCTCACACTTGTCAGAATAACCATGAGCAAGAAAACTACAAACAATAAATGCTGAAGGTGTTGTGGAGAAATGCATACCCTCAACTTCAAGGGGGACGTAAGTTGGAAAGGGCCACGAATGAGAACAGAATGGAGGTGCCTTAAAAAGGTAAACATTGTGCTACCATATGATCCAGCAGGCCCACTCCTCCACCTATAATCTAAGAAGAGAGAATTGGAAAGACACAGGCAGGCAAATCTGCATTGCCCAGTATTACAATAGCCAAGATATGGAAGTAACCAAAAAGACCACCAACAGATGGGTGGGCAAAGAAGAACTCCTCCATGTACAGATGGAATATTCGCTAGTGAAAAAAATGAAACAATGCCATTTGCAGCACCATAGATGAGTCTAGACGTAATCACGCCACGTGTACTAAGTGAGAAAGCAAAAGGCACATATCCTATCATATCACTTTCAGGAGTTACTTAAAAATTGATACCAATGAAGATATTTCCACAGAGAAAGGCAATCACAGATTCATTAAAAAACTTATGGTTCACCAAATAGAAAGGGATGAGGATTGGATACATTGCCATATTGGGGTTAACAGAGATATACAAACCATGTGAAATATATAACCCCCAAAGACGTACGGAAGACCAGGAGAAGACTACTCAACATTGTGTCATAACCTACATTGGCAAAGGATGCGAGGAAGAATAGATACATGTATATGTGTGAAAGAACCACATCTTGCACACCTAGAACAAACAAACCATTGTAATCAAATTTGCTGGGATAAAAAATAAAAAGTAAATTACAAATACGAACAAGAAGTAATGAGACATAAAGTTAAAGGGCTTTTTCCTGGCACATTCCATTCTAATATACAACCTCGAACACCACTTCCATTAAGGCTCTGTTTCCCTAGGAACCAAATTTGGTAAAGGAGAAATGCTGCCACCTAGTGGCCGTTTCCTGCAAGAGCAGCTTTAAAGTCACAGCTAATGGTCACTTAACATTCACAAGGACTCAGGGCTGTAAAGGACACTTGCCCTAAATATTTGTGCTGAAGTAGGGAATGGACAAAAAATTCAAAACAGGCAAATGTTTCAAGAAGAGATTAGGAAGAGTTAAGTTTTACTCACACTCTTTGTAAAAAAAAGGAAAATGGATAAAAGCTCAACCTCAGGGAGTGTTAGACGCATGCAATCTAATCTACAAAAAGTTTCAACTTACACCAGTCGGCTGACCATCAGCAAAAAGTCTACAAACAATAAATGCTGAAGGGGTTTTAGAGAACTGTGTACCCTCTGCCTGCTGGTGAGACGTAAAGGGGTAACAGCCAATAATGAGAACAGAAAGGAGCTGCGTTTAAAAGTAAAAATGGAGGTACTATTCAATCCAGCAGGCGCACCATTGGACCTCTCACCTGAGAAGACAATCGAGAAGACACAGGCCGCAAAAGCTGCAGTGCAGCCTTATTCACAATAGCCAAGACAGTGAAGCAATCAAAATGTCCAACAACAGGTAAATGGATAAAGAAGAAGTGGTCCGTGTACACAATGGAATATTAGCCATGGAAGACAATGAACCATTGCTCTTTGAGGCACCACAAATGAGTCTGGAGATAATCACGAAAGATGAGGTAAGTTGGAAAGCAAAAGACCTGTGTTCTATGATAGCACTTATAGGCGTTATCTAATAACTGACACAAATGAACATATTTCCACAGAGAAAGACACTCACGGATTTAGAAAACAAACTATGCTCATCTAAAACGACAGGTGGGGGGAATGGATAAATTAAGATTAGTGTTACTATACGTATACAAACACATATGATATACATATCTCAAAAAGACCAACCATATAGCAAGGGAAGTCTGCGGAACCCTCTGTAACATTTTACATGGGAAGAGGATCTGTACTTGAATAGACATATATAATGTGCAAATGAACCAGATTGTGTACACCTAGGACAAACAATATTCTAAGCTTTACCCCAATTAAAACACTTTTAAAAACCAAGAAGAAATAATGACACATAAACTTATGGGGGTTTCTCCACGCACATTCCAATGTAATTTACAACCTAGGAACACGACTTCCAGAAAGGCTCTGCTGCCCTACTCCCCAGATTTGGGAATGGAGAAATGCTGCCTCCTTGAGGCCACTTCCCACAACAGCAGCTTTAAACCCATTGCTAAAGGTCACTAAATATTCACCAAACTTGCAGTTCGGGAAATGACACCTGCTCTCTAAAAAAACGCTGGGGTGGAAAATCGACCAAATAACTCAAAAGAGGGCAACCTTCAAAGAAGACAATTTCAAGAGTTATATCGTACTGCCAATTGTTTCCTTTTTTTAACGGAAAAGAAAACGGCGGAGAAAAATGATGAGTTTTACGAATGTTCAAAGACATGCAAACCCAAATTACAAAAACCTATCAGCTCACAGCAGCCAGAAGGGCCATTAGCATCAATGCTGTAAACAATAAATGCTGAAGCGATTGTGGAGAAATGCGTACCCTCGATTCTAAGGGGGACGTGGTAAGAGCCACTAATGAAAACACAAAGAAGGTGCTTTGAAAAGGGAAACACGGTGCTACCAGTCAATCAATCACACCCACTGCTGGGCCTATCACCTGAGAAAATGAGAATCAAAAAGTCACAGGCTGGCAATCCTGCACTCCAACAATATTTACCATAGCCAACACTTGGAAGCAATGAAAATGTCCATCAACCGAGGAATGCACAAAGAAGAAGTGGTCCACGTACACAGTGGAAAATTACTCCAATAAAAAATAAAAATTAAATTTAAAAATCCAACGAAAGTAAGGAGACATCAGCTTGTGTGGGTTTGTCCGGGCACACTCCACTCTAATTTATAACCGAGAAACACCACAGGCCGCCAGGGCTTTTCCCTAGTTCCCAGGGTGGGGAACATAGAAAGGCTGCCGCCCTCTGGCAGTTACCTGCAAAAGCAGTTTTAAAGCCTGTGCTAATGGTCATTTCATAGGAACAAGTACTGCAGAACTGTAAATGAAACCTGCCCTCAAAATGTCTTCAGGGAGGTAACGGCCAAAACATTTCAAAAGGTGACACGTACGTTAAGAGAACACTTTGAAGAACTAAGGGGTAATCACTGCTTGAAAAATAAAAAGGACATGCCTTAAAGCTCAATTTCAACGGATTATGAGGCACATGCGAATTCAACCACAAAGAGGTATCAGCTCACACTTGTCAGAATAACCATGAGCAAGAAAACTACAAACAATAAATGCTGAAGGTGTTGTGGAGAAATGCATACCCTCAACTTCAAGGGGGACGTAAGTTGGAAAGGGCCACGAATGAGAACAGAATGGAGGTGCCTTAAAAAGGTAAACATTGTGCTACCATATGATCCAGCAGGCCCACTCCTCCACCTATAATCTAAGAAGAGAGAATTGGAAAGACACAGGCAGGCAAATCTGCATTGCCCAGTATTACAATGGCCAAGATATGGAAGTAACCAAAAAGACCACCAACAGATGGGTGGGCAAAGAAGAACTCCTCCATGTACAGATGGAATATTCGCTAGTGAAAAAAATGAAACAATGCCATTTGCAGCACCATAGATGAGTCTAGACGTAATCACGCCACGTGTACTAAGTGAGAAAGCAAAAGGCACATATCCTATCATATCACTTTCAGGAGTTACTTAAAAATTGATACCAATGAAGATATTTCCACAGAGAAAGGCAATCACAGATTCATTAAAAAACTTATGGTTCACCAAATAGAAAGGGATGAGGATTGGATACATTGCCATATTGGGGTTAACAGAGATATACAAACCATGTGAAATATATAACCCCCAAAGACGTACGGAAGACCAGGAGAAGACTACTCAACATTGTGTCATAACCTACATTGGCAAAGGATGCGAGGAAGAATAGATACATGTATATGTGTGAAAGAACCACATCTTGCACACCTAGAACAAACAAACCATTGTAATCAAATTTGCTGGGATAAAAAATAAAAAGTAAATTACAAATACGAACAAGAAGTAATGAGACATAAAGTTAAAGGGCTTTTTCCTGGCACATTCCATTCTAATATACAACCTCGAACACCACTTCCATTAAGGCTCTGTTTCCCTAGGAACCAAATTTGGTAAAGGAGAAATGCTGCCACCTAGTGGCCGTTTCCTGCAAGAGCAGCTTTAAAGTCACAGCTAATGGTCACTTAACATTCACAAGGACTCAGGGCTGTAAAGGACACTTGCCCTAAATATTTGTGCTGAAGTAGGGAATGGACAAAAAATTCAAAACAGGCAAATGTTTCAAGAAGAGATTAGGAAGAGTTAAGTTTTACTCACACTCTTTGTAAAAAAAAAGGAAAATGGATAAAAGCTCAACCTCAGGGAGTGTTAGACGCATGCAATCTAATCTACAAAAAGTTTCAACTTACACCAGTCGGCTGACCATCAGCAAAAAGTCTACAAACAATAAATGCTGAAGGGGTTTTAGAGAACTGTGTACCCTCTGCCTGCTGGTGAGACGTAAAGAGGTAACAGCCAATAATGAGAACAGAAAGGAGCTGCGTTTAAAAGTAAAAATGGAGGTACTATTCAATCCAGCAGGCGCACCATTGGACCTCTCACCTGAGAAGACAATCGAGAAGACACAGGCCGCAAAAGCTGCAGTGCAGCCTTATTCACAATAGCCAAG
Organism: Balaenoptera borealis; assembly: GCF_965194805.1. Taxonomy (NCBI): domain Eukaryota; kingdom Metazoa; phylum Chordata; class Mammalia; order Artiodactyla; family Balaenopteridae; genus Balaenoptera; species Balaenoptera borealis. The sequence continues at coordinate 72,903,050 of NC_138873.1, read as the reverse complement.
ACAGTGAAGCAATCAAAATGTCCAACAACAGGTAAATGGATAAAGAAGAAGTGGTCCGTGTACACAATGGAATATTAGCCATGGAAGACAATGAACCATTGCTCTTTGAGGCACCACAAATGAGTCTGGAGATAATCACGAAAGATGAGGTAAGTTGGAAAGCAAAAGACCTGTGTTCTGTGATAGCACTTATAGGCGTTATCTAATAACTGACACAAATGAACATATTTCCACAGAGAAAGACACTCACGGATTTAGAAAACAAACTATGCTCATCTAAAACGACAGGTGGGGGGAATGGATAAATTAAGATTAGTGTTACTATACGTATACAAACACATATGATATACATATCTCAAAACGACCAACCATATAGCAAGGGAAGTCTGCGGAATCCTCTGTAACATTTTACATGGGAAGAGGATCTGTACTTGAATAGACATATATAATGTGCAAATGAACCAGATTGTGTACACCTAGGACAAACAATATTCTAAGCTTTACCCCAATTAAAACACTTTTAAAAACCAAGAAGACATAATGACACATAAACTTATGGGGGTTTCTCCACGCACATTCCAATGTAATTTACAACCTAGGAACACGACTTCCAGAAAGGCTCTGCTGCCCTACTCCCCAGATTTGGGAATGGAGAAATGCTGCCTCCTTGAGGCCACTTCCCACAACAGCAGCTTTAAACCCATTGCTAAAGGTCACTAAATATTCACCAAACTTGCAGTTCGGGAAATGACACCTGCTCTCTAAAAAAACGCTGGGGTGGAAAATCGACCAAATAACTCAAAAGAGGGCAACCTTCAAAGAAGACAATTTCAAGAGTTATATCGTACTGCCAATTGTTTCCTTTTTTTAACGGAAAAAAAAACGGCGGAGAAAAATGATGAGTTTTACGAATTTTCAAAGACATGCAAACCCAAATTACAAAAACCTATCAGCTCACAGCAGCCAGAAGGGCCATTAGCATCAATGCTGTAAACAATAAATGCTGAAGCGATTGTGGAGAAATGCGTACCCTCGATTCTAAGGGGGACGTGGTAAGAGCCACTAATGAAAACACAAAGAAGGTGCTTTGAAAAGGGAAACACGGTGCTACCAGTCAATCAATCACACCCACTGCTGGGCCTATCACCTGAGAAAATGAGAATCAAAAAGTCACAGGCTGGCAATCCTGCACTCCAACAATATTTACCATAGCCAACACTTGGAAGCAATGAAAATGTCCATCAACCGAGGAATGCACAAAGAAGAAGTGGTCCACGTACACAGTGGAAAATTACTCCAATAAAAAATAAAAATTAAATTTAAAAATCCAACGAAAGTAAGGAGACATCAGCTTGTGTGGGTTTGTCCGGGCACACTCCACTCTAATTTATAACCGAGAAACACCACAGGCCGCCAGGGCTTTTCCCTAGTTCCCAGGGTGGGGAACATAGAAAGGCTGCCGCCCTCTGGCAGTTACCTGCAAAAGCAGTTTTAAAGCCTGTGCTAATGGTCATTTCATAGGAACAAGTACTGCAGAACTGTAAATGAAACCTGCCCTCAAAATGTCTTCAGGGAGGTAACGGCCAAAACATTTCAAAAGGTGACACGTACGTTAAGAGAACACTTTGAAGAACTAAGGGGTAATCACTGCTTGAAAAATAAAAAGGACATGCCTTAAAGCTCAATTTCAACGGATTATGAGGCACATGCGAATTCAACCACAAAGAGGTATCAGCTCACACTTGTCAGAATAACCATGAGCAAGAAAACTACAAACAATAAATGCTGAAGGTGTTGTGGAGAAATGCATACCCTCAACTTCAAGGGGGACGTAAGTTGGAAAGGGCCACGAATGAGAACAGAATGGAGGTGCCTTAAAAAGGTAAACATTGTGCTACCATATGATCCAGCAGGCCCACTCCTCCACCTATAATCTAAGAAGAGAGAATTGGAAAGACACAGGCAGGCAAATCTGCATTGCCCAGTATTACAATAGCCAAGATATGGAAGTAACCAAAAAGACCACCAACAGATGGGTGGGCAAAGAAGAACTCCTCCATGTACAGATGGAATATTCGCTAGTGAAAAAAATGAAACAATGCCATTTGCAGCACCATAGATGAGTCTAGACGTAATCACGCCACGTGTAGTAAGTGAGAAAGCAAAAGGCACATATCCTATCATATCACTTTCAGGAGTTACTTAAAAATTGATACCAATGAAGATATTTCCACAGAGAAAGGCAATCACAGATTCATTAAAAAACTTATGGTTCACCAAATAGAAAGGGATGAGGATTGGATACATTGCCATATTGGGGTTAACAGAGATATACAAACCATGTGAAATATATAACCCCCAAAGACGTACGGAAGACCAGGAGAAGACTACTCAACATTGTGTCATAACCTACATTGGCAAAGGATGCGAGGAAGAATAGATACATGTATATGTGTGAAAGAACCACATCTTGCACACCTAGAACAAACAAACCATTGTAATCAAATTTGCTGGGATAAAAAATAAAAAGTAAATTACAAATACGAACAAGAAGTAATGAGACATAAAGTTAAAGGGCTTTTTCCTGGCACATTCCATTCTAATATACAACCTCGAACACCACTTCCATTAAGGCTCTGTTTCCCTAGGAACCAAATTTGGTAAAGGAGAAATGCTGCCACCTAGTGGCCGTTTCCTGCAAGAGCAGCTTTAAAGTCACAGCTAATGGTCACTTAACATTCACAAGGACTCAGGGCTGTAAAGGACACTTGCCCTAAATATTTGTGCTGAAGTAGGGAATGGACAAAAAATTCAAAACAGGCAAATGTTTCAAGAAGAGATTAGGAAGAGTTAAGTTTTACTCACACTCTTTGTAAAAAAAAAGGAAAATGGATAAAAGCTCAACCTCAGGGAGTGTTAGACGCATGCAATCTAATCTACAAAAAGTTTCAACTTACACCAGTCGGCTGACCATCAGCAAAAAGTCTACAAACAATAAATGCTGAAGGGGTTTTAGAGAACTGTGTACCCTCTGCCTGCTGGTGAGACGTAAAGAGGTAACAGCCAATAATGAGAACAGAAAGGAGCTGCGTTTAAAAGTAAAAATGGAGGTACTATTCAATCCAGCAGGCGCACCATTGGACCTCTCACCTGAGAAGACAATCGAGAAGACACAGGCCGCAAAAGCTGCAGTGCAGCCTTATTCACAATAGCCAAGACAGTGAAGCAATCAAAATGTCCAACAACAGGTAAATGGATAAAGAAGAAGTGGTCCGTGTACACAATGGAATATTAGCCATGGAAGACAATGAACCATTGCTCTTTGAGGCACCACAAATGAGTCTGGAGATAATCACGAAAGATGAGGTAAGTTGGAAAGCAAAAGACCTGTGTTCTGTGATAGCACTTATAGGCGTTATCTAATAACTGACACAAATGAACATATTTCCACAGAGAAAGACACTCACGGATTTAGAAAACAAACTATGCTCATCTAAAACGACAGGTGGGGGGAATGGATAAATTAAGATTAGTGTTACTATACGTATACAAACACATATGATATACATATCTCAAAACGACCAACCATATAGCAAGGGAAGTCTGCGGAATCCTCTGTAACATTTTACATGGGAAGAGGATCTGTACTTGAATAGACATATATAATGTGCAAATGAACCAGATTGTGTACACCTAGGACAAACAATATTCTAAGCTTTACCCCAATTAAAACACTTTTAAAAACCAAGAAGAAATAATGACACATAAACTTATGGGGGTTTCTCCACGCACATTCCAATGTAATTTACAACCTAGGAACACGACTTCCAGAAAGGCTCTGCTGCCCTACTCCCCAGATTTGGGAATGGAGAAATGCTGCCTCCTTGAGGCCACTTCCCACAACAGCAGCTTTAAACCCATTGCTAAAGGTCACTAAATATTCACCAAACTTGCAGTTCGGGAAATGACACCTGCTCTCTAAAAAAACGCTGGGGTGGAAAATCGACCAAATAACTCAAAAGAGGGCAACCTTCAAAGAAGACAATTTCAAGAGTTATATCGTACTGCCAATTGTTTCCTTTTTTTAACGGAAAAAAAAACGGCGTAGAAAAATGATGAGTTTTACGAATTTTCAAAGACATGCAAACCCAAATTACAAAAACCTATCAGCTCACAGCAGCCAGAAGGGCCATTAGCATCAATGCTGTAAACAATAAATGCTGAAGCGATTGTGGAGAAATGCGTACCCTCGATTCTAAGGGGGACGTGGTAAGAGCCACTAATGAAAACACAAAGAAGGTGCTTTGAAAAGGGAAACACGGTGCTACCAGTCAATCAATCACACCCACTGCTGGGCCTATCACCTGAGAAAATGAGAATCAAAAAGTCACAGGCTGGCAATCCTGCACTCCAACAATATTTACCATAGCCAACACTTGGAAGCAATGAAAATGTCCATCAACCGAGGAATGCACAAAGAAGAAGTGGTCCACGTACACAGTGGAAAATTACTCCAATAAAAAATAAAAATTAAATTTAAAAATCCAACGAAAGTAAGGAGACATCAGCTTGTGTGGGTTTGTCCGGGCACACTCCACTCTAATTTATAACCGAGAAACACCACAGGCCGCCAGGGCTTTTCCCTAGTTCCCAGGGTGGGGAACATAGAAAGGCTGCCGCCCTCTGGCAGTTACCTGCAAAAGCAGTTTTAAAGCCTGTGCTAATGGTCATTTCATAGGAACAAGTACTGCAGAACTGTAAATGAAACCTGCCCTCAAAATGTCTTCAGGGAGGTAACGGCCAAAACATTTCAAAAGGTGACACGTACGTTAAGAGAACACTTTGAAGAACTAAGGGGTAATCACTGCTTGAAAAATAAAAAGGACATGCCTTAAAGCTCAATTTCAACGGATTATGAGGCACATGCGAATTCAACCACAAAGAGGTATCAGCTCACACTTGTCAGAATAACCATGAGCAAGAAAACTACAAACAATAAATGCTGAAGGTGTTGTGGAGAAATGCATACCCTCAACTTCAAGGGGGACGTAAGTTGGAAAGGGCCACGAATGAGAACAGAATGGAGGTGCCTTAAAAAGGTAAACATTGTGCTACCATATGATCCAGCAGGCCCACTCCTCCACCTATAATCTAAGAAGAGAGAATTGGAAAGACACAGGCAGGCAAATCTGCATTGCCCAGTATTACAATAGCCAAGATATGGAAGTAACCAAAAAGACCACCAACAGATGGGTGGGCAAAGAAGAACTCCTCCATGTACAGATGGAATATTCGCTAGTGAAAAAAATGAAACAATGCCATTTGCAGCACCATAGATGAGTCTAGACGTAATCACGCCACGTGTACTAAGTGAGAAAGCAAAAGGCACATATCCTATCATATCACTTTCAGGAGTTACTTAAAAATTGATACCAATGAAGATATTTCCACAGAGAAAGGCAATCACAGATTCATTAAAAAACTTATGGTTCACCAAATAGAAAGGGATGAGGATTGGATACATTGCCATATTGGGGTTAACAGAGATATACAAACCATGTGAAATATATAACCCCCAAAGACGTACGGAAGACCAGGAGAAGACTACTCAACATTGTGTCATAACCTACATTGGCAAAGGATGCGAGGAAGAATAGATACATGTATATGTGTGAAAGAACCACATCTTGCACACCTAGAACAAACAAACCATTGTAATCAAATTTGCTGGGATAAAAAATAAAAAGTAAATTACAAATACGAACAAGAAGTAATGAGACATAAAGTTAAAGGGCTTTTTCCTGGCACATTCCATTCTAATATACAACCTCGAACACCACTTCCATTAAGGCTCTGTTTCCCTAGGAACCAAATTTGGTAAAGGAGAAATGCTGCCACCTAGTGGCCGTTTCCTGCAAGAGCAGCTTTAAAGTCACAGCTAATGGTCACTTAACATTCACAAGGACTCAGGGCTGTAAAGGACACTTGCCCTAAATATTTGTGCTGAAGTAGGGAATGGACAAAAAATTCAAAACAGGCAAATGTTTCAAGAAGAGATTAGGAAGAGTTAAGTTTTACTCACACTCTTTGTAAAAAAAAAGGAAAATGGATAAAAGCTCAACCTCAGGGAGTGTTAGATGCATGCAATCTAATCTACAAAAAGTTTCAACTTACACCAGTCGGCTGACCATCAGCAAAAAGTCTACAAACAATAAATGCTGAAGGGGTTTTAGAGAACTGTGTACCCTCTGCCTGCTGGTGAGACGTAAAGGGGTAACAGCCAATAATGAGAACAGAAAGGAGCTGCGTTTAAAAGTAAAAATGGAGGTACTATTCAATCCAGCAGGCGCACCATTGGACCTCTCACCTGAGAAGACAATCGAGAAGACACAGGCCGCAAAAGCTGCAGTGCAGCCTTATTCACAATAGCCAAGACAGTGAAGCAATCAAAATGTCCAACATCAGGTAAATGGATAAAGAAGAAGTGGTCCGTGTACACAATGGAATATTAGCCATGGAAGACAATGAACCATTGCTCTTTGAGGCACCACAAATGAGTCTGGAGATAATCACGAAAGATGAGGTAAGTTGGAAAGCAAAAGACCTGTGTTCTATGATAGCACTTATAGGCGTTATCTAATAACTGACACAAATGAACATATTTCCACAGAGAAAGACACTCACGGATTTAGAAAACAAACTATGCTCATCTAAAACGACAGGTGGGGGGAATGGATAAATTAAGATTAGTGTTACTATACGTATACAAACACATATGATATACATATCTGAAAAAGACCAACCATATAGCAAGGGAAGTCTGCGGAACCCTCTGTAACATTTTACATGGGAAGAGGATCTGTACTTGAATAGACATATATAATGTACAAATGAACCAGATTGTGTACACCTAGGACAAACAATATTCTAAGCTTTACCCCAATTAAAACACTTTTAAAAACCAAGAAGAAATAATGACACATAAACTTATGGGGGTTTCTCCACGCACATTCCAATGTAATTTACAACCTAGGAACACGACTTCCAGAAAGGCTCTGCTGCCCTACTCCCCAGATTTGGGAATGGAGAAATGCTGCCTCCTTGAGGCCACTTCCCACAACAGCAGCTTTAAACCCATTGCTAAAGGTCACTAAATATTCACCAAACTTGCAGTTCGGGAAATGACACCTGCTCTCTAAAAAAACGCTGGGGTGGAAAATCGACCAAATAACTCAAAAGAGGGCAACCTTCAAAGAAGACAATTTCAAGAGTTATATCGTACTGCCAATTGTTTCCTTTTTTTAACGGAAAAGAAAACGGCGGAGAAAAATGATGAGTTTTACGAATGTTCAAAGACATGCAAACCCAAATTACAAAAACCTATCAGCTCACAGCAGCCAGAAGGGCCATTAGCATCAATGCTGTAAACAATAAATGCTGAAGCGATTGTGGAGAAATGCGTACCCTCGATTCTAAGGGGGACGTGGTAAGAGCCACTAATGAAAACACAAAGAAGGTGCTTTGAAAAGGGAAACACGGTGCTACCAGTCAATCAATCACACCCACTGCTGGGCCTATCACCTGAGAAAATGAGAATCAAAAAGTCACAGGCTGGCAATCCTGCACTCCAACAATATTTACCATAGCCAACACTTGGAAGCAATGAAAATGTCCATCAACCGAGGAATGCACAAAGAAGAAGTGGTCCACGTACACAGTGGAAAATTACTCCAATAAAAAATAAAAATTAAATTTAAAAATCCAACGAAAGTAAGGAGACATCAGCTTGTGTGGGTTTGTCCGGGCACACTCCACTCTAATTTATAACCGAGAAACACCACAGGCCGCCAGGGCTTTTCCCTAGTTCCCAGGGTGGGGAACATAGAAAGGCTGCCGCCCTCTGGCAGTTACCTGCAAAAGCAGTTTTAAAGCCTGTGCTAATGGTCATTTCATAGGAACAAGTACTGCAGAACTGTAAATGAAACCTGCCCTCAAAATGTCTTCAGGGAGGTAACGGCCAAAACATTTCAAAAGGTGACACGTACGTTAAGAGAACACTTTGAAGAACTAAGGGGTAATCACTGCTTGAAAAATAAAAAGGACATGCCTTAAAGCTCAATTTCAACGGATTATGAGGCACATGCGAATTCAACCACAAAGAGGTATCAGCTCACACTTGTCAGAATAACCATGAGCAAGAAAACTACAAACAATAAATGCTGAAGGTGTTGTGGAGAAATGCATACCCTCAACTTCAAGGGGGACGTAAGTTGGAAAGGGCCACGAATGAGAACAGAATGGAGGTGCCTTAAAAAGGTAAACATTGTGCTACCATATGATCCAGCAGGCCCACTCCTCCACCTATAATCTAAGAAGAGAGAATTGGAAAGACACAGGCAGGCAAATCTGCATTGCCCAGTATTACAATAGCCAAGATATGGAAGTAACCAAAAAGACCACCAACAGATGGGTGGGCAAAGAAGAACTCCTCCATGTACAGATGGAATATTCGCTAGTGAAAAAAATGAAACAATGCCATTTGCAGCACCATAGATGAGTCTAGACGTAATCACGCCACGTGTACTAAGTGAGAAAGCAAAAGGCACATATCCTATCATATCACTTTCAGGAGTTACTTAAAAATTGATACCAATGAAGATATTTCCACAGAGAAAGGCAATCACAGATTCATTAAAAAACTTATGGTTCACCAAATAGAAAGGGATGAGGATTGGATACATTGCCATATTGGGGTTAACAGAGATATACAAACCATGTGAAATATATAACCCCCAAAGACGTACGGAAGACCAGGAGAAGACTACTCAACATTGTGTCATAACCTACATTGGCAAAGGATGCGAGGAAGAATAGATACATGTATATGTGTGAAAGAACCACATCTTGCACACCTAGAACAAACAAACCATTGTAATCAAATTTGCTGGGATAAAAAATAAAAAGTAAATTACAAATACGAACAAGAAGTAATGAGACATAAAGTTAAAGGGCTTTTTCCTGGCACATTCCATTCTAATATACAACCTAGAACACCACTTCCATTAAGGCTCTGTTTCCCTAGGAACCAAATTTGGTAAAGGAGAAATGCTGCCACCTAGTGGCCGTTTCCTGCAAGAGCAGCTTTAAAGTCACAGCTAATGGTCACTTAACATTCACAAGGACTCAGGGCTGTAAAGGACACTTGCCCTAAATATTTGTGCTGAAGTAGGGAATGGACAAAAAATTCAAAACAGGCAAATGTTTCAAGAAGAGATTAGGAAGAGTTAAGTTTTACTCACACTCTTTGTAAAAAAAAAGGAAAATGGATAAAAGCTCAACCTCAGGGAGTGTTAGATGCATGCAATCTAATCTACAAAAAGTTTCAACTTACACCAGTCGGCTGACCATCAGCAAAAAGTCTACAAACAATAAATGCTGAAGGGGTTTTAGAGAACTGTGTACCCTCTGCCTGCTGGTGAGACGTAAAGGGGTAACAGCCAATAATGAGAACAGAAAGGAGCTGCGTTTAAAAGTAAAAATGGAGGTACTATTCAATCCAGCAGGCGCACCATTGGACCTCTCACCTGAGAAGACAATCGAGAAGACACAGGCCGCAAAAGCTGCAGTGCAGCCTTATTCACAATAGCCAAGACAGTGAAGCAATCAAAATGTCCAACATCAGGTAAATGGATAAAGAAGAAGTGGTCCGTGTACACAATGGAATATTAGCCATGGAAGACAATGAACCATTGCTCTTTGAGGCACCACAAATGAGTCTGGAGATAATCACGAAAGATGAGGTAAGTTGGAAAGCAAAAGACCTGTGTTCTATGATAGCACTTATAGGCGTTATCTAATAACTGACACAAATGAACATATTTCCACAGAGAAAGACACTCACGGATTTAGAAAACAAACTATGCTCATCTAAAACGACAGGTGGGGGGAATGGATAAATTAAGATTAGTGTTACTATACGTATACAAACACATATGATATACATATCTGAAAAAGACCAACCATATAGCAAGGGAAGTCTGCGGAACCCTCTGTAACATTTTACATGGGAAGAGGATCTGTACTTGAATAGACATATATAATGTACAAATGAACCAGATTGTGTACACCTAGGACAAACAATATTCTAAGCTTTACCCCAATTAAAACACTTTTAAAAACCAAGAAGAAATAATGACACATAAACTTATGGGGGTTTCTCCACGCACATTCCAATGTAATTTACAACCTAGGAACACGACTTCCAGAAAGGCTCTGCTGCCCTACTCCCCAGATTTGGGAATGGAGAAATGCTGCCTCCTTGAGGCCACTTCCCACAACAGCAGCTTTAAACCCATTGCTAAAGGTCACTAAATATTCACCAAACTTGCAGTTTGGGAAATGACACCTGCTCTCTAAAAAAACGCTGGGGTGGAAAATCGACCAAATAACTCAAAAGAGGGCAACCTTCAAAGAAGACAATTTCAAGAGTTATATCGTACTGCCAATTGTTTCCTTTTTTTAACGGAAAAGAAAACGGCGGAGAAAAATGATGAGTTTTACGAATGTTCAAAGACATGCAAACCCAAATTACAAAAACCTATCAGCTCACAGCAGCCAGAAGGGCCATTAGCATCAATGCTGTAAACAATAAATGCTGAAGCGATTGTGGAGAAATGCGTACCCTCGATTCTAAGGGGGACGTGGTAAGAGCCACTAATGAAAACACAAAGAAGGTGCTTTGAAAAGGGAAACACGGTGCTACCAGTCAATCAATCACACCCACTGCTGGGCCTATCACCTGAGAAAATGAGAATCAAAAAGTCACAGGCTGGCAATCCTGCACTCCAACAATATTTACCATAGCCAACACTTGGAAGCAATGAAAATGTCCATCAACCGAGGAATGCACAAAGAAGAAGTGGTCCACGTACACAGTGGAAAATTACTCCAATAAAAAATAAAAATTAAATTTAAAAATCCAACGAAAGTAAGGAGACATCAGCTTGTGTGGGTTTGTCCGGGCACACTCCACTCTAATTTATAACCGAGAAACACCACAGGCCGCCAGGGCTTTTCCCTAGTTCCCAGGGTGGGGAACATAGAAAGGCTGCCGCCCTCTGGCAGTTACCTGCAAAAGCAGTTTTAAAGCCTGTGCTAATGGTCATTTCATAGGAACAAGTACTGCAGAACTGTAAATGAAACCTGCCCTCAAAATGTCTTCAGGGAGGTAACGGCCAAAACATTTCAAAAGGTGACACGTACGTTAAGAGAACACTTTGAAGAACTAAGGGGTAATCACTGCTTGAAAAATAAAAAGGACATGCCTTAAAGCTCAATTTCAACGGATTATGAGGCACATGCGAATTCAACCACAAAGAGGTATCAGCTCACACTTGTCAGAATAACCATGAGCAAGAAAACTACAAACAATAAATGCTGAAGGTGTTGTGGAGAAATGCATACCCTCAACTTCAAGGGGGACGTAAGTTGGAAAGGGCCACGAATGAGAACAGAATGGAGGTGCCTTAAAAAGGTCAACATTGTGCTACCATATGATCCAGCAGGCCCACTCCTCCACCTATAATCTAAGAAGAGAGAATTGGAAAGACACAGGCAGGCAAATCTGCATTGCCCAGTATTACAATAGCCAAGATATGGAAGTAACCAAAAAGACCACCAACAGATGGGTGGGCAAAGAAGAACTCCTCCATGTACAGATGGAATATTCGCTAGTGAAAAAAATGAAACAATGCCATTTGCAGCACCATAGATGAGTCTAGACGTAATCACGCCACGTGTACTAAGTGAGAAAGCAAAAGGCACATATCCTATCATATCACTTTCAGGAGTTACTTAAAAATTGATACCAATGAAGATATTTCCACAGAGAAAGGCAATCACAGATTCATTAAAAAACTTATGGTTCACCAAATAGAAAGGGATGAGGATTGGATACATTGCCATATTGGGGTTAACAGAGATATACAAACCATGTGAAATATATAACCCCCAAAGACGTACGGAAGACCAGGAGAAGACTACTCAACATTGTGTCATAACCTATATTGGCAAAGGATGCGAGGAAGAATAGATACATGTATATGTGTGAAAGAACCACATCTTGCACACCTAGAACAAACAAACCATTGTAATCAAATTTGCTGGGATAAAAAATAAAAAGTAAATTACAAATACGAACAAGAAGTAATGAGACATAAAGTTAAAGGGCTTTTTCCTGGCACATTCCATTCTAATATACAACCTAGAACACCACTTCCATTAAGGCTCTGTTTCCCTAGGAACCAAATTTGGTAAAGGAGAAATGCTGCCACCTAGTGGCCGTTTCCTGCAAGAGCAGCTTTAAAGTCACAGCTAATGGTCACTTAACATTCACAAGGACTCAGGGCTGTAAAGGACACTTGCCCTAAATATTTGTGCTGAAGTAGGGAATGGACAAAAAATTCAAAACAGGCAAATGTTTCAAGAAGAGATTAGGAAGAGTTAAGTTTTACTCACACTCTTTGTAAAAAAAAAGGAAAATGGATAAAAGCTCAACCTCAGGGAGTGTTAGACGCATGCAATCTAATCTACAAAAAGTTTCAACTTACACCAGTCGGCTGACCATCAGCAAAAAGTCTACAAACAATAAATGCTGAAGGGGTTTTAGAGAACTGTGTACCCTCTGCCTGCTGGTGAGACGTAAAGGGGTAACAGCCAATAATGAGAACAGAAAGGAGCTGCGTTTAAAAGTAAAAATGGAGGTACTATTCAATCCAGCAGGCGCACCATTGGACCTCTCACCTGAGAAGACAATCGAGAAGACACAGGCCGCAAAAGCTGCAGTGCAGCCTTATTCACAATAGCCAAGACAGTGAAGCAATCAAAATGTCCAACAACAGGTAAATGGATAAAGAAGAAGTGGTCCGTGTACACAATGGAATATTAGCCATGGAAGACAATGAACCATTGCTCTTTGAGGCACCACAAATGAGTCTGGAGATAATCACGAAAGATGAGGTAAGTTGGAAAGCAAAAGACCTGTGTTCTGTGATAGCACTTATAGGCGTTATCTAATAACTGACACAAATGAACATATTTCCACAGAGAAAGACACTCACGGATTTAGAAAACAAACTATGCTCATCTAAAACGACAGGTGGGGGGAATGGATAAATTAAGATTAGTGTTACTATACGTATACAAACACATATGATATACATATCTCAAAACGACCAACCATATAGCAAGGGAAGTCTGCGGAACCCTCTGTAACATTTTACATGGGAAGAGGATCTGTACTTGAATAGACATATATAATGTACAAATGAACCAGATTGTGTACACCTAGGACAAACAATATTCTAAGCTTTACCCCAATTAAAACACTTTTAAAAACCAAGAAGAAATAATGACACATAAACTTATGGGGGTTTCTCCACGCACATTCCAATGTAATTTACAACCTAGGAACACGACTTCCAGAAAGGCTCTGCTGCCCTACTCCCCAGATTTGGGAATGGAGAAATGCTGCCTCCTTGAGGTCACTTCCCACAACAGCAGCTTTAAACCCATTGCTAAAGGTCACTAAATATTCACCAAACTTGCAGTTTGGGAAATGACACCTGCTCTCTAAAAAAACGCTGGGGTGGAAAATCGACCAAATAACTCAAAAGAGGGCAACCTTCAAAGAAGACAATTTCAAGAGTTATATCGTACTGCCAATTGTTTCCTTTTTTTAACGGAAAAGAAAACGGCGGAGAAAAATGATGAGTTTTACGAATTTTCAAAGACATGCAAACCCAAATTACAAAAACCTATCAGCTCACAGCAGCCAGAAGGGCCATTAGCATCAATGCTGTAAACAATAAATGCTGAAGCGATTGTGGAGAAATGCGTACCCTCGATTCTAAGGGGGACGTGGTAAGAGCCACTAATGAAAACACAAAGAAGGTGCTTTGAAAAGGGAAACACGGTGCTACCAGTCAATCAATCACACCCACTGCTGGGCCTATCACCTGAGAAAATGAGAATCAAAAAGTCACAGGCTGGCAATCCTGCACTCCAACAATATTTACCATAGCCAACACTTGGAAGCAATGAAAATGTCCATCAACCGAGGAATGCACAAAGAAGAAGTGGTCCACGTACACAGTGGAAAATTACTCCAATAAAAAATAAAAATTAAATTTAAAAATCCAACGAAAGTAAGGAGACATCAGCTTGTGTGGGTTTGTCCGGGCACACTCCACTCTAATTTATAACCGAGAAACACCACAGGCCGCCAGGGCTTTTCCCTAGTTCCCAGGGTGGGGAACATAGAAAGGCTGCCGCCCTCTGGCAGTTACCTGCAAAAGCAGTTTTAAAGCCTGTGCTAATGGTCATTTCATAGGAACAAGTACTGCAGAACTGTAAATGAAACCTGCCCTCAAAATGTCTTCAGGGAGGTAACGGCCAAAACATTTCAAAAGGTGACACGTACGTTAAGAGAACACTTTGAAGAACTAAGGGGTAATCACTGCTTGAAAAATAAAAAGGACATGCCTTAAAGCTCAATTTCAACGGATTATGAGGCACATGCGAATTCAACCACAAAGAGGTATCAGCTCACACTTGTCAGAATAACCATGAGCAAGAAAACTACAAACAATAAATGCTGAAGGTGTTGTGGAGAAATGCATACCCTCAACTTCAAGGGGGACGTAAGTTGGAAAGGGCCACGAATGAGAACAGAATGGAGGTGCCTTAAAAAGGTAAACATTGTGCTACCATATGATCCAGCAGGCCCACTCCTCCACCTATAATCTAAGAAGAGAGAATTGGAAAGACACAGGCAGGCAAATCTGCATTGCCCAGTATTACAATAGCCAAGATATGGAAGTAACCAAAAAGACCACCAACAGATGGGTGGGCAAAGAAGAACTCCTCCATGTACAGATGGAATATTCGCTAGTGAAAAAAATGAAACAATGCCATTTGCAGCACCATAGATGAGTCTAGACGTAATCACGCCACGTGTAGTAAGTGAGAAAGCAAAAGGCACATATCCTATCATATCACTTTCAGGAGTTACTTAAAAATTGATACCAATGAAGATATTTCCACAGAGAAAGGCAATCACAGATTCATTAAAAAACTTATGGTTCACCAAATAGAAAGGGATGAGGATTGGATACATTGCCATATTGGGGTTAACAGAGATATACAAACCATGTGAAATATATAACCCCCAAAGACGTACGGAAGACCAGGAGAAGACTACTCAACATTGTGTCATAACCTACATTGGCAAAGGATGCGAGGAAGAATAGATACATGTATATGTGTGAAAGAACCACATCTTGCACACCTAGAACAAACAAACCATTGTAATCAAATTTGCTGGGATAAAAAATAAAAAGTAAATTACAAATACGAACAAGAAGTAATGAGACATAAAGTTAAAGGGCTTTTTCCTGGCACATTCCATTCTAATATACAACCTCGAACACCACTTCCATTAAGGCTCTGTTTCCCTAGGAACCAAATTTGGTAAAGGAGAAATGCTGCCACCTAGTGGCCGTTTCCTGCAAGAGCAGCTTTAAAGTCACAGCTAATGGTCACTTAACATTCACAAGGACTCAGGGCTGTAAAGGACACTTGCCCTAAATATTTGTGCTGAAGTAGGGAATGGACAAAAAATTCAAAACAGGCAAATGTTTCAAGAAGAGATTAGGAAGAGTTAAGTTTTACTCACACTCTTTGTAAAAAAAAAGGAAAATGGATAAAAGCTCAACCTCAGGGAGTGTTAGACGCATGCAATCTAATCTACAAAAAGTTTCAACTTACACCAGTCGGCTGACCATCAGCAAAAAGTCTACAAACAATAAATGCTGAAGGGGTTTTAGAGAACTGTGTACCCTCTGCCTGCTGGTGAGACGTAAAGGGGTAACAGCCAATAATGAGAACAGAAAGGAGCTGCGTTTAAAAGTAAAAATGGAGGTACTATTCAATCCAGCAGGCGCACCATTGGACCTCTCACCTGAGAAGACAATCGAGAAGACACAGGCCGCAAAAGCTGCAGTGCAGCCTTATTCACAATAGCCAAGACAGTGAAGCAATCAAAATGTCCAACAACAGGTAAATGGATAAAGAAGAAGTGGTCCGTGTACACAATGGAATATTAGCCATGGAAGACAATGAACCATTGCTCTTTGAGGCACCACAAATGAGTCTGGAGATAATCACGAAAGATGAGGTAAGTTGGAAAGCAAAAGACCTGTGTTCTGTGATAGCACTTATAGGCGTTATCTAATAACTGACACAAATGAACATATTTCCACAGAGAAAGACACTCACAGATTTAGAAAACAAACTATGCTCATCTAAAACGACAGGTGGGGGGAATGGATAAATTAAGATTAGTGTTACTATACGTATACAAACACATATGATATACATATCTCAAAACGACCAACCATATAGCAAGGGAAGTCTGCGGAATCCTCTGTAACATTTTACATGGGAAGAGGATCTGTACTTGAATAGACATATATAATGTGCAAATGAACCAGATTGTGTACACCTAGGACAAACAATATTCTAAGCTTTACCCCAATTAAAACACTTTTAAAAACCAAGAAGAAATAATGACACATAAACTTATGGGGGTTTCTCCACGCACATTCCAATGTAATTTACAACCTAGGAACACGACTTCCAGAAAGGCTCTGCTGCCCTACTCCCCAGATTTGGGAATGGAGAAATGCTGCCTCCTTGAGGCCACTTCCCACAACAGCAGCTTTAAACCCATTGCTAAAGGTCACTAAATATTCACCAAACTTGCAGTTCGGGAAATGACACCTGCTCTCTAAAAAAACGCTGGGGTGGAAAATCGACCAAATAACTCAAAAGAGGGCAACCTTCAAAGAAGACAATTTCAAGAGTTATATCGTACTGCCAATTGTTTCCTTTTTTTAACGGAAAAGAAAACGGCGGAGAAAAATGATGAGTTTTACGAATTTTCAAAGACATGCAAACCCAAATTACAAAAACCTATCAGCTCACAGCAGCCAGAAGGGCCATTAGCATCAATGCTGTAAACAATAAATGCTGAAGCGATTGTGGAGAAATGCGTACCCTCGATTCTAAGGGGGACGTGGTAAGAGCCACTAATGAAAACACAAAGAAGGTGCTTTGAAAAGGGAAACACGGTGCTACCAGTCAATCAATCACACCCACTGCTGGGCCTATCACCTGAGAAAATGAGAATCAAAAAGTCACAGGCTGGCAATCCTGCACTCCAACAATATTTACCATAGCCAACACTTGGAAGCAATGAAAATGTCCATCAACCGAGGAATGCACAAAGAAGAAGTGGTCCACGTACACAGTGGAAAATTACTCCAATAAAAAATAAAAATTAAATTTAAAAATCCAACGAAAGTAAGGAGACATCAGCTTGTGTGGGTTTGTCCGGGCACACTCCACTCTAATTTATAACCGAGAAACACCACAGGCCGCCAGGGCTTTTCCCTAGTTCCCAGGGTGGGGAACATAGAAAGGCTGCCGCCCTCTGGCAGTTACCTGCAAAAGCAGTTTTAAAGCCTGTGCTAATGGTCATTTCATAGGAACAAGTACTGCAGAACTGTAAATGAAACCTGCCCTCAAAATGTCTTCAGGGAGGTAACGGCCAAAACATTTCAAAAGGTGACACGTACGTTAAGAGAACACTTTGAAGAACTAAGGGGTAATCACTGCTTGAAAAATAAAAAGGACATGCCTTAAAGCTCAATTTCAACGGATTATGAGGCACATGCGAATTCAACCACAAAGAGGTATCAGCTCACACTTGTCAGAATAACCATGAGCAAGAAAACTACAAACAATAAATGCTGAAGGTGTTGTGGAGAAATGCATACCCTCAACTTCAAGGGGGACGTAAGTTGGAAAGGGCCACGAATGAGAACAGAATGGAGGTGCCTTAAAAAGGTAAACATTGTGCTACCATATGATCCAGCAGGCCCACTCCTCCACCTATAATCTAAGAAGAGAGAATTGGAAAGACACAGGCAGGCAAATCTGCATTGCCCAGTATTACAATAGCCAAGATATGGAAGTAACCAAAAAGACCACCAACAGATGGGTGGGCAAAGAAGAACTCCTCCATGTACAGATGGAATATTCGCTAGTGAAAAAAATGAAACAATGCCATTTGCAGCACCATAGATGAGTCTAGACGTAATCACGCCACGTGTACTAAGTGAGAAAGCAAAAGGCACATATCCTATCATATCACTTTCAGGAGTTACTTAAAAATTGATACCAATGAAGATATTTCCACAGAGAAAGGCAATCACAGATTCATTAAAAAACTTATGGTTCACCAAATAGAAAGGGATGAGGATTGGATACATTGCCATATTGGGGTTAACAGAGATATACAAACCATGTGAAATATATAACCCCCAAAGACGTACGGAAGACCAGGAGAAGACTACTCAACATTGTGTCATAACCTACATTGGCAAAGGATGCGAGGAAGAATAGATACATGTATATGTGTGAAAGAACCACATCTTGCACACCTAGAACAAACAAACCATTGTAATCAAATTTGCTGGGATAAAAAATAAAAAGTAAATTACAAATACGAACAAGAAGTAATGAGACATAAAGTTAAAGGGCTTTTTCCTGGCACATTCCATTCTAATATACAACCTAGAACACCACTTCCATTAAGGCTCTGTTTCCCTAGGAACCAAATTTGGTAAAGGAGAAATGCTGCCACCTAGTGGCCGTTTCCTGCAAGAGCAGCTTTAAAGTCACAGCTAATGGTCACTTAACATTCACAAGGACTCAGGGCTGTAAAGGACACTTGCCCTAAATATTTGTGCTGAAGTAGGGAATGGACAAAAAATTCAAAACAGGCAAATGTTTCAAGAAGAGATTAGGAAGAGTTAAGTTTTACTCACACTCTTTGTAAAAAAAAAGGAAAATGGATAAAAGCTCAACCTCAGGGAGTGTTAGATGCATGCAATCTAATCTACAAAAAGTTTCAACTTACACCAGTCGGCTGACCATCAGCAAAAAGTCTACAAACAATAAATGCTGAAGGGGTTTTAGAGAACTGTGTACCCTCTGCCTGCTGGTGAGACGTAAAGGGGTAACAGCCAATAATGAGAACAGAAAGGAGCTGCGTTTAAAAGTAAAAATGGAGGTACTATTCAATCCAGCAGGCGCACCATTGGACCTCTCACCTGAGAAGACAATCGAGAAGACACAGGCCGCAAAAGCTGCAGTGCAGCCTTATTCACAATAGCCAAGACAGTGAAGCAATCAAAATGTCCAACATCAGGTAAATGGATAAAGAAGAAGTGGTCCGTGTACACAATGGAATATTAGCCATGGAAGACAATGAACCATTGCTCTTTGAGGCACCACAAATGAGTCTGGAGATAATCACGAAAGATGAGGTAAGTTGGAAAGCAAAAGACCTGTGTTCTGTGATAGCACTTATAGGCGTTATCTAATAACTGACACAAATGAACATATTTCCACAGAGAAAGACACTCACGGATTTAGAAAACAAACTATGCTCATCTAAAACGACAGGTGGGGGGAATGGATAAATTAAGATTAGTGTTACTATACGTATACAAACACATATGATATACATATCTCAAAACGACCAACCATATAGCAAGGGAAGTCTGCGGAACCCTCTGTAACATTTTACATGGGAAGAGGATCTGTACTTGAATAGACATATATAATGTACAAATGAACCAGATTGTGTACACCTAGGACAAACAATATTCTAAGCTTTACCCCAATTAAAACACTTTTAAAAACCAAGAAGAAATAATGACACATAAACTTATGGGGGTTTCTCCACGCACATTCCAATGTAATTTACAACCTAGGAACACGACTTCCAGAAAGGCTCTGCTGCCCTACTCCCCAGATTTGGGAATGGAGAAATGCTGCCTCCTTGAGGCCACTTCCCACAACAGCAGCTTTAAACCCATTGCTAAAGGTCACTAAATATTCACCAAACTTGCAGTTTGGGAAATGACACCTGCTCTCTAAAAAAACGCTGGGGTGGAAAATCGACCAAATAACTCAAAAGAGGGCAACCTTCAAAGAAGACAATTTCAAGAGTTATATCGTACTGCCAATTGTTTCCTTTTTTTAACGGAAAAGAAAACGGCGGAGAAAAATGATGAGTTTTACGAATGTTCAAAGACATGCAAACCCAAATTACAAAAACCTATCAGCTCACAGCAGCCAGAAGGGCCATTAGCATCAATGCTGTAAACAATAAATGCTGAAGCGATTGTGGAGAAATGCGTACCCTCGATTCTAAGGGGGACGTGGTAAGAGCCACTAATGAAAACACAAAGAAGGTGCTTTGAAAAGGGAAACACGGTGCTACCAGTCAATCAATCACACCCACTGCTGGGCCTATCACCTGAGAAAATGAGAATCAAAAAGTCACAGGCTGGCAATCCTGCACTCCAACAATATTTACCATAGCCAACACTTGGAAGCAATGAAAATGTCCATCAACCGAGGAATGCACAAAGAAGAAGTGGTCCACGTACACAGTGGAAAATTACTCCAATAAAAAATAAAAATTAAATTTAAAAATCCAACGAAAGTAAGGAGACATCAGCTTGTGTGGGTTTGTCCGGGCACACTCCACTCTAATTTATAACCGAGAAACACCACAGGCCGCCAGGGCTTTTCCCTAGTTCCCAGGGTGGGGAACATAGAAAGGCTGCCGCCCTCTGGCAGTTACCTGCAAAAGCAGTTTTAAAGCCTGTGCTAATGGTCATTTCATAGGAACAAGTACTGCAGAACTGTAAATGAAACCTGCCCTCAAAATGTCTTCAGGGAGGTAACGGCCAAAACATTTCAAAAGGTGACACGTACGTTAAGAGAACACTTTGAAGAACTAAGGGGTAATCACTGCTTGAAAAATAAAAAGGACATGCCTTAAAGCTCAATTTCAACGGATTATGAGGCACATGCGAATTCAACCACAAAGAGGTATCAGCTCACACTTGTCAGAATAACCATGAGCAAGAAAACTACA
The DNA here is from genome assembly GCF_965194805.1 of Balaenoptera borealis. Classification (NCBI taxonomy): domain Eukaryota; kingdom Metazoa; phylum Chordata; class Mammalia; order Artiodactyla; family Balaenopteridae; genus Balaenoptera; species Balaenoptera borealis. The sequence continues at coordinate 72,881,974 of NC_138873.1, read as the reverse complement.
AACAATAAATGCTGAAGGTGTTGTGGAGAAATGCATACCCTCAACTTCAAGGGGGACGTAAGTTGGAAAGGGCCACGAATGAGAACAGAATGGAGGTGCCTTAAAAAGGTCAACATTGTGCTACCATATGATCCAGCAGGCCCACTCCTCCACCTATAATCTAAGAAGAGAGAATTGGAAAGACACAGGCAGGCAAATCTGCATTGCCCAGTATTACAATAGCCAAGATATGGAAGTAACCAAAAAGACCACCAACAGATGGGTGGGCAAAGAAGAACTCCTCCATGTACAGATGGAATATTCGCTAGTGAAAAAAATGAAACAATGCCATTTGCAGCACCATAGATGAGTCTAGACGTAATCACGCCACGTGTACTAAGTGAGAAAGCAAAAGGCACATATCCTATCATATCACTTTCAGGAGTTACTTAAAAATTGATACCAATGAAGATATTTCCACAGAGAAAGGCAATCACAGATTCATTAAAAAACTTATGGTTCACCAAATAGAAAGGGATGAGGATTGGATACATTGCCATATTGGGGTTAACAGAGATATACAAACCATGTGAAATATATAACCCCCAAAGACGTACGGAAGACCAGGAGAAGACTACTCAACATTGTGTCATAACCTACATTGGCAAAGGATGCGAGGAAGAATAGATACATGTATATGTGTGAAAGAACCACATCTTGCACACCTAGAACAAACAAACCATTGTAATCAAATTTGCTGGGATAAAAAATAAAAAGTAAATTACAAATACGAACAAGAAGTAATGAGACATAAAGTTAAAGGGCTTTTTCCTGGCACATTCCATTCTAATATACAACCTAGAACACCACTTCCATTAAGGCTCTGTTTCCCTAGGAACCAAATTTGGTAAAGGAGAAATGCTGCCACCTAGTGGCCGTTTCCTGCAAGAGCAGCTTTAAAGTCACAGCTAATGGTCACTTAACATTCACAAGGACTCAGGGCTGTAAAGGACACTTGCCCTAAATATTTGTGCTGAAGTAGGGAATGGACAAAAAATTCAAAACAGGCAAATGTTTCAAGAAGAGATTAGGAAGAGTTAAGTTTTACTCACACTCTTTGTAAAAAAAAAGGAAAATGGATAAAAGCTCAACCTCAGGGAGTGTTAGATGCATGCAATCTAATCTACAAAAAGTTTCAACTTACACCAGTCGGCTGACCATCAGCAAAAAGTCTACAAACAATAAATGCTGAAGGGGTTTTAGAGAACTGTGTACCCTCTGCCTGCTGGTGAGACGTAAAGGGGTAACAGCCAATAATGAGAACAGAAAGGAGCTGCGTTTAAAAGTAAAAATGGAGGTACTATTCAATCCAGCAGGCGCACCATTGGACCTCTCACCTGAGAAGACAATCGAGAAGACACAGGCCGCAAAAGCTGCAGTGCAGCCTTATTCACAATAGCCAAGACAGTGAAGCAATCAAAATGTCCAACATCAGGTAAATGGATAAAGAAGAAGTGGTCCGTGTACACAATGGAATATTAGCCATGGAAGACAATGAACCATTGCTCTTTGAGGCACCACAAATGAGTCTGGAGATAATCACGAAAGATGAGGTAAGTTGGAAAGCAAAAGACCTGTGTTCTGTGATAGCACTTATAGGCGTTATCTAATAACTGACACAAATGAACATATTTCCACAGAGAAAGACACTCACGGATTTAGAAAACAAACTATGCTCATCTAAAACGACAGGTGGGGGGAATGGATAAATTAAGATTAGTGTTACTATACGTATACAAACACATATGATATACATATCTCAAAACGACCAACCATATAGCAAGGGAAGTCTGCGGAACCCTCTGTAACATTTTACATGGGAAGAGGATCTGTACTTGAATAGACATATATAATGTACAAATGAACCAGATTGTGTACACCTAGGACAAACAATATTCTAAGCTTTACCCCAATTAAAACACTTTTAAAAACCAAGAAGAAATAATGACACATAAACTTATGGGGGTTTCTCCACGCACATTCCAATGTAATTTACAACCTAGGAACACGACTTCCAGAAAGGCTCTGCTGCCCTACTCCCCAGATTTGGGAATGGAGAAATGCTGCCTCCTTGAGGCCACTTCCCACAACAGCAGCTTTAAACCCATTGCTAAAGGTCACTAAATATTCACCAAACTTGCAGTTTGGGAAATGACACCTGCTCTCTAAAAAAACGCTGGGGTGGAAAATCGACCAAATAACTCAAAAGAGGGCAACCTTCAAAGAAGACAATTTCAAGAGTTATATCGTACTGCCAATTGTTTCCTTTTTTTAACGGAAAAGAAAACGGCGGAGAAAAATGATGAGTTTTACGAATGTTCAAAGACATGCAAACCCAAATTACAAAAACCTATCAGCTCACAGCAGCCAGAAGGGCCATTAGCATCAATGCTGTAAACAATAAATGCTGAAGCGATTGTGGAGAAATGCGTACCCTCGATTCTAAGGGGGACGTGGTAAGAGCCACTAATGAAAACACAAAGAAGGTGCTTTGAAAAGGGAAACACGGTGCTACCAGTCAATCAATCACACCCACTGCTGGGCCTATCACCTGAGAAAATGAGAATCAAAAAGTCACAGGCTGGCAATCCTGCACTCCAACAATATTTACCATAGCCAACACTTGGAAGCAATGAAAATGTCCATCAACCGAGGAATGCACAAAGAAGAAGTGGTCCACGTACACAGTGGAAAATTACTCCAATAAAAAATAAAAATTAAATTTAAAAATCCAACGAAAGTAAGGAGACATCAGCTTGTGTGGGTTTGTCCGGGCACACTCCACTCTAATTTATAACCGAGAAACACCACAGGCCGCCAGGGCTTTTCCCTAGTTCCCAGGGTGGGGAACATAGAAAGGCTGCCGCCCTCTGGCAGTTACCTGCAAAAGCAGTTTTAAAGCCTGTGCTAATGGTCATTTCATAGGAACAAGTACTGCAGAACTGTAAATGAAACCTGCCCTCAAAATGTCTTCAGGGAGGTAACGGCCAAAACATTTCAAAAGGTGACACGTACGTTAAGAGAACACTTTGAAGAACTAAGGGGTAATCACTGCTTGAAAAATAAAAAGGACATGCCTTAAAGCTCAATTTCAACGGATTATGAGGCACATGCGAATTCAACCACAAAGAGGTATCAGCTCACACTTGTCAGAATAACCATGAGCAAGAAAACTACAAACAATAAATGCTGAAGGTGTTGTGGAGAAATGCATACCCTCAACTTCAAGGGGGACGTAAGTTGGAAAGGGCCACGAATGAGAACAGAATGGAGGTGCCTTAAAAAGGTCAACATTGTGCTACCATATGATCCAGCAGGCCCACTCCTCCACCTATAATCTAAGAAGAGAGAATTGGAAAGACACAGGCAGGCAAATCTGCATTGCCCAGTATTACAATAGCCAAGATATGGAAGTAACCAAAAAGACCACCAACAGATGGGTGGGCAAAGAAGAACTCCTCCATGTACAGATGGAATATTCGCTAGTGAAAAAAATGAAACAATGCCATTTGCAGCACCATAGATGAGTCTAGACGTAATCACGCCACGTGTAGTAAGTGAGAAAGCAAAAGGCACATATCCTATCATATCACTTTCAGGAGTTACTTAAAAATTGATACCAATGAAGATATTTCCACAGAGAAAGGCAATCACAGATTCATTAAAAAACTTATGGTTCACCAAATAGAAAGGGATGAGGATTGGATACATTGCCATATTGGGGTTAACAGAGATATACAAACCATGTGAAATATATAACCCCCAAAGACGTACGGAAGACCAGGAGAAGACTACTCAACATTGTGTCATAACCTACATTGGCAAAGGATGCGAGGAAGAATAGATACATGTATATGTGTGAAAGAACCACATCTTGCACACCTAGAACAAACAAACCATTGTAATCAAATTTGCTGGGATAAAAAATAAAAAGTAAATTACAAATACGAACAAGAAGTAATGAGACATAAAGTTAAAGGGCTTTTTCCTGGCACATTCCATTCTAATATACAACCTCGAACACCACTTCCATTAAGGCTCTGTTTCCCTAGGAACCAAATTTGGTAAAGGAGAAATGCTGCCACCTAGTGGCCGTTTCCTGCAAGAGCAGCTTTAAAGTCACAGCTAATGGTCACTTAACATTCACAAGGACTCAGGGCTGTAAAGGACACTTGCCCTAAATATTTGTGCTGAAGTAGGGAATGGACAAAAAATTCAAAACAGGCAAATGTTTCAAGAAGAGATTAGGAAGAGTTAAGTTTTACTCACACTCTTTGTAAAAAAAAAGGAAAATGGATAAAAGCTCAACCTCAGGGAGTGTTAGACGCATGCAATCTAATCTACAAAAAGTTTCAACTTACACCAGTCGGCTGACCATCAGCAAAAAGTCTACAAACAATAAATGCTGAAGGGGTTTTAGAGAACTGTGTACCCTCTGCCTGCTGGTGAGACGTAAAGGGGTAACAGCCAATAATGAGAACAGAAAGGAGCTGCGTTTAAAAGTAAAAATGGAGGTACTATTCAATCCAGCAGGCGCACCATTGGACCTCTCACCTGAGAAGACAATCGAGAAGACACAGGCCGCAAAAGCTGCAGTGCAGCCTTATTCACAATAGCCAAGACAGTGAAGCAATCAAAATGTCCAACAACAGGTAAATGGATAAAGAAGAAGTGGTCCGTGTACACAATGGAATATTAGCCATGGAAGACAATGAACCATTGCTCTTTGAGGCACCACAAATGAGTCTGGAGATAATCACGAAAGATGAGGTAAGTTGGAAAGCAAAAGACCTGTGTTCTATGATAGCACTTATAGGCGTTATCTAATAACTGACACAAATGAACATATTTCCACAGAGAAAGACACTCACGGATTTAGAAAACAAACTATGCTCATCTAAAACGACAGGTGGGGGGAATGGATAAATTAAGATTAGTGTTACTATACGTATACAAACACATATGATATACATATCTCAAAAAGACCAACCATATAGCAAGGGAAGTCTGCGGAACCCTCTGTAACATTTTACATGGGAAGAGGATCTGTACTTGAATAGACATATATAATGTACAAATGAACCAGATTGTGTACACCTAGGACAAACAATATTCTATGCTTTACCCCAATTAAAACACTTTTAAAAACCAAGAAGAAATAATGACACATAAACTTATGGGGGTTTCTCCACGCACATTCCAATGGAATTTACAACCTAGGAACACGACTTCCAGAAAGGCTCTGCTGCCCTACTCCCCAGATTTGGGAATGGAGAAATGCTGCCTCCTTGAGGCCACTTCCCACAACAGCAGCTTTAAACCCATTGCTAAAGGTCACTAAATATTCACCAAACTTGCAGTTCGGGAAATGACACCTGCTCTCTAAAAAAACGCTGGGGTGGAAAATCGACCAAATAACTCAAAAGAGGGCAACCTTCAAAGAAGACAATTTCAAGAGTTATATCGTACTGCCAATTGTTTCCTTTTTTTAACGGAAAAGAAAACGGCGGAGAAAAATGATGAGTTTTACGAATTTTCAAAGACATGCAAACCCAAATTACAAAAACCTATCAGCTCACAGCAGCCAGAAGGGCCATTAGCATCAATGCTGTAAACAATAAATGCTGAAGCGATTGTGGAGAAATGCGTACCCTCGATTCTAAGGGGGACGTGGTAAGAGCCACTAATGAAAACACAAAGAAGGTGCTTTGAAAAGGGAAACACGGTGCTACCAGTCAATCAATCACACCCACTGCTGGGCCTATCACCTGAGAAAATGAGAATCAAAAAGTCACAGGCTGGCAATCCTGCACTCCAACAATATTTACCATAGCCAACACTTGGAAGCAATGAAAATGTCCATCAACCGAGGAATGCACAAAGAAGAAGTGGTCCACGTACACAGTGGAAAATTACTCCAATAAAAAATAAAAATTAAATTTAAAAATCCAACGAAAGTAAGGAGACATCAGCTTGTGTGGGTTTGTCCGGGCACACTCCACTCTAATTTATAACCGAGAAACACCACAGGCCGCCAGGGCTTTTCCCTAGTTCCCAGGGTGGGGAACATAGAAAGGCTGCCGCCCTCTGGCAGTTACCTGCAAAAGCAGTTTTAAAGCCTGTGCTAATGGTCATTTCATAGGAACAAGTACTGCAGAACTGTAAATGAAACCTGCCCTCAAAATGTCTTCAGGGAGGTAACGGCCAAAACATTTCAAAAGGTGACACGTACGTTAAGAGAACACTTTGAAGAACTAAGGGGTAATCACTGCTTGAAAAATAAAAAGGACATGCCTTAAAGCTCAATTTCAACGGATTATGAGGCACATGCGAATTCAACCACAAAGAGGTATCAGCTCACACTTGTCAGAATAACCATGAGCAAGAAAACTACAAACAATAAATGCTGAAGGTGTTGTGGAGAAATGCATACCCTCAACTTCAAGGGGGACGTAAGTTGGAAAGGGCCACGAATGAGAACAGAATGGAGGTGCCTTAAAAAGGTAAACATTGTGCTACCATATGATCCAGCAGGCCCACTCCTCCACCTATAATCTAAGAAGAGAGAATTGGAAAGACACAGGCAGGCAAATCTGCATTGCCCAGTATTACAATAGCCAAGATATGGAAGTAACCAAAAAGACCACCAACAGATGGGTGGGCAAAGAAGAACTCCTCCATGTACAGATGGAATATTCGCTAGTGAAAAAAATGAAACAATGCCATTTGCAGCACCATAGATGAGTCTAGACGTAATCACGCCACGTGTACTAAGTGAGAAAGCAAAAGGCACATATCCTATCATATCACTTTCAGGAGTTACTTAAAAATTGATACCAATGAAGATATTTCCACAGAGAAAGGCAATCACAGATTCATTAAAAAACTTATGGTTCACCAAATAGAAAGGGATGAGGATTGGATACATTGCCATATTGGGGTTAACAGAGATATACAAACCATGTGAAATATATAACCCCCAAAGACGTACGGAAGACCAGGAGAAGACTACTCAACATTGTGTCATAACCTATATTGGCAAAGGATGCGAGGAAGAATAGATACATGTATATGTGTGAAAGAACCACATCTTGCACACCTAGAACAAACAAACCATTGTAATCAAATTTGCTGGGATAAAAAATAAAAAGTAAATTACAAATACGAACAAGAAGTAATGAGACATAAAGTTAAAGGGCTTTTTCCTGGCACATTCCATTCTAATATACAACCTAGAACACCACTTCCATTAAGGCTCTGTTTCCCTAGGAACCAAATTTGGTAAAGGAGAAATGCTGCCACCTAGTGGCCGTTTCCTGCAAGAGCAGCTTTAAAGTCACAGCTAATGGTCACTTAACATTCACAAGGACTCAGGGCTGTAAAGGACACTTGCCCTAAATATTTGTGCTGAAGTAGGGAATGGACAAAAAATTCAAAACAGGCAAATGTTTCAAGAAGAGATTAGGAAGAGTTAAGTTTTACTCACACTCTTTGTAAAAAAAAAGGAAAATGGATAAAAGCTCAACCTCAGGGAGTGTTAGACGCATGCAATCTAATCTACAAAAAGTTTCAACTTACACCAGTCGGCTGACCATCAGCAAAAAGTCTACAAACAATAAATGCTGAAGGGGTTTTAGAGAACTGTGTACCCTCTGCCTGCTGGTGAGACGTAAAGGGGTAACAGCCAATAATGAGAACAGAAAGGAGCTGCGTTTAAAAGTAAAAATGGAGGTACTATTCAATCCAGCAGGCGCACCATTGGACCTCTCACCTGAGAAGACAATCGAGAAGACACAGGCCGCAAAAGCTGCAGTGCAGCCTTATTCACAATAGCCAAGACAGTGAAGCAATCAAAATGTCCAACAACAGGTAAATGGATAAAGAAGAAGTGGTCCGTGTACACAATGGAATATTAGCCATGGAAGACAATGAACCATTGCTCTTTGAGGCACCACAAATGAGTCTGGAGATAATCACGAAAGATGAGGTAAGTTGGAAAGCAAAAGACCTGTGTTCTGTGATAGCACTTATAGGCGTTATCTAATAACTGACACAAATGAACATATTTCCACAGAGAAAGACACTCACGGATTTAGAAAACAAACTATGCTCATCTAAAACGACAGGTGGGGGGAATGGATAAATTAAGATTAGTGTTACTATACGTATACAAACACATATGATATACATATCTCAAAACGACCAACCATATAGCAAGGGAAGTCTGCGGAACCCTCTGTAACATTTTACATGGGAAGAGGATCTGTACTTGAATAGACATATATAATGTACAAATGAACCAGATTGTGTACACCTAGGACAAACAATATTCTAAGCTTTACCCCAATTAAAACACTTTTAAAAACCAAGAAGAAATAATGACACATAAACTTATGGGGGTTTCTCCACGCACATTCCAATGTAATTTACAACCTAGGAACACGACTTCCAGAAAGGCTCTGCTGCCCTACTCCCCAGATTTGGGAATGGAGAAATGCTGCCTCCTTGAGGCCACTTCCCACAACAGCAGCTTTAAACCCATTGCTAAAGGTCACTAAATATTCACCAAACTTGCAGTTTGGGAAATGACACCTGCTCTCTAAAAAAACGCTGGGGTGGAAAATCGACCAAATAACTCAAAAGAGGGCAACCTTCAAAGAAGACAATTTCAAGAGTTATATCGTACTGCCAATTGTTTCCTTTTTTTAATGGAAAAGAAAACGGCGGAGAAAAATGATGAGTTTTACGAATTTTCAAAGACATGCAAACCCAAATTACAAAAACCTATCAGCTCACAGCAGCCAGAAGGGCCATTAGCATCAATGCTGTAAACAATAAATGCTGAAGCGATTGTGGAGAAATGCGTACCCTCGATTCTAAGGGGGACGTGGTAAGAGCCACTAATGAAAACACAAAGAAGGTGCTTTGAAAAGGGAAACACGGTGCTACCAGTCAATCAATCACACCCACTGCTGGGCCTATCACCTGAGAAAATGAGAATCAAAAAGTCACAGGCTGGCAATCCTGCACTCCAACAATATTTACCATAGCCAACACTTGGAAGCAATGAAAATGTCCATCAACCGAGGAATGCACAAAGAAGAAGTGGTCCACGTACACAGTGGAAAATTACTCCAATAAAAAATAAAAATTAAATTTAAAAATCCAACGAAAGTAAGGAGACATCAGCTTGTGTGGGTTTGTCCGGGCACACTCCACTCTAATTTATAACCGAGAAACACCACAGGCCGCCAGGGCTTTTCCCTAGTTCCCAGGGTGGGGAACATAGAAAGGCTGCCGCCCTCTGGCAGTTACCTGCAAAAGCAGTTTTAAAGCCTGTGCTAATGGTCATTTCATAGGAACAAGTACTGCAGAACTGTAAATGAAACCTGCCCTCAAAATGTCTTCAGGGAGGTAACGGCCAAAACATTTCAAAAGGTGACACGTACGTTAAGAGAACACTTTGAAGAACTAAGGGGTAATCACTGCTTGAAAAATAAAAAGGACATGCCTTAAAGCTCAATTTCAACGGATTATGAGGCACATGCGAATTCAACCACAAAGAGGTATCAGCTCACACTTGTCAGAATAACCATGAGCAAGAAAACTACAAACAATAAATGCTGAAGGTGTTGTGGAGAAATGCATACCCTCAACTTCAAGGGGGACGTAAGTTGGAAAGGGCCACGAATGAGAACAGAATGGAGGTGCCTTAAAAAGGTCAACATTGTGCTACCATATGATCCAGCAGGCCCACTCCTCCACCTATAATCTAAGAAGAGAGAATTGGAAAGACACAGGCAGGCAAATCTGCATTGCCCAGTATTACAATAGCCAAGATATGGAAGTAACCAAAAAGACCACCAACAGATGGGTGGGCAAAGAAGAACTCCTCCATGTACAGATGGAATATTCGCTAGTGAAAAAAATGAAACAATGCCATTTGCAGCACCATAGATGAGTCTAGACGTAATCACGCCACGTGTAGTAAGTGAGAAAGCAAAAGGCACATATCCTATCATATCACTTTCAGGAGTTACTTAAAAATTGATACCAATGAAGATATTTCCACAGAGAAAGGCAATCACAGATTCATTAAAAAACTTATGGTTCACCAAATAGAAAGGGATGAGGATTGGATACATTGCCATATTGGGGTTAACAGAGATATACAAACCATGTGAAATATATAACCCCCAAAGACGTACGGAAGACCAGGAGAAGACTACTCAACATTGTGTCATAACCTACATTGGCAAAGGATGCGAGGAAGAATAGATACATGTATATGTGTGAAAGAACCACATCTTGCACACCTAGAACAAACAAACCATTGTAATCAAATTTGCTGGGATAAAAAATAAAAAGTAAATTACAAATACGAACAAGAAGTAATGAGACATAAAGTTAAAGGGCTTTTTCCTGGCACATTCCATTCTAATATACAACCTCGAACACCACTTCCATTAAGGCTCTGTTTCCCTAGGAACCAAATTTGGTAAAGGAGAAATGCTGCCACCTAGTGGCCGTTTCCTGCAAGAGCAGCTTTAAAGTCACAGCTAATGGTCACTTAACATTCACAAGGACTCAGGGCTGTAAAGGACACTTGCCCTAAATATTTGTGCTGAAGTAGGGAATGGACAAAAAATTCAAAACAGGCAAATGTTTCAAGAAGAGATTAGGAAGAGTTAAGTTTTACTCACACTCTTTGTAAAAAAAAAGGAAAATGGATAAAAGCTCAACCTCAGGGAGTGTTAGACGCATGCAATCTAATCTACAAAAAGTTTCAACTTACACCAGTCGGCTGACCATCAGCAAAAAGTCTACAAACAATAAATGCTGAAGGGGTTTTAGAGAACTGTGTACCCTCTGCCTGCTGGTGAGACGTAAAGGGGTAACAGCCAATAATGAGAACAGAAAGGAGCTGCGTTTAAAAGTAAAAATGGAGGTACTATTCAATCCAGCAGGCGCACCATTGGACCTCTCACCTGAGAAGACAATCGAGAAGACACAGGCCGCAAAAGCTGCAGTGCAGCCTTATTCACAATAGCCAAGACAGTGAAGCAATCAAAATGTCCAACAACAGGTAAATGGATAAAGAAGAAGTGGTCCGTGTACACAATGGAATATTAGCCATGGAAGACAATGAACCATTGCTCTTTGAGGCACCACAAATGAGTCTGGAGATAATCACGAAAGATGAGGTAAGTTGGAAAGCAAAAGACCTGTGTTCTATGATAGCACTTATAGGCGTTATCTAATAACTGACACAAATGAACATATTTCCACAGAGAAAGACACTCACGGATTTAGAAAACAAACTATGCTCATCTAAAACGACAGGTGGGGGGAATGGATAAATTAAGATTAGTGTTACTATACGTATACAAACACATATGGTATACATATCTGAAAAAGACCAACCATATAGCAAGGGAAGTCTGCGGAACCCTCTGTAACATTTTACATGGGAAGAGGATCTGTACTTGAATAGACATATATAATGTACAAATGAACCAGATTGTGTACACCTAGGACAAACAATATTCTAAGCTTTACCCCAATTAAAACACTTTTAAAAACCAAGAAGAAATAATGACACATAAACTTATGGGGGTTTCTCCACGCACATTCCAATGTAATTTACAACCTAGGAACACGACTTCCAGAAAGGCTCTGCTGCCCTACTCCCCAGATTTGGGAATGGAGAAATGCTGCCTCCTTGAGGCCACTTCCCACAACAGCAGCTTTAAACCCATTGCTAAAGGTCACTAAATATTCACCAAACTTGCAGTTCGGGAAATGACACCTGCTCTCTAAAAAAACGCTGGGGTGGAAAATCGACCAAATAACTCAAAAGAGGGCAACCTTCAAAGAAGACAATTTCAAGAGTTATATCGTACTGCCAATTGTTTCCTTTTTTTAACGGAAAAGAAAACGGCGGAGAAAAATGATGAGTTTTACGAATTTTCAAAGACATGCAAACCCAAATTACAAAAACCTATCAGCTCACAGCAGCCAGAAGGGCCATTAGCATCAATGCTGTAAACAATAAATGCTGAAGCGATTGTGGAGAAATGCGTACCCTCGATTCTAAGGGGGACGTGGTAAGAGCCACTAATGAAAACACAAAGAAGGTGCTTTGAAAAGGGAAACACGGTGCTACCAGTCAATCAATCACACCCACTGCTGGGCCTATCACCTGAGAAAATGAGAATCAAAAAGTCACAGGCTGGCAATCCTGCACTCCAACAATATTTACCATAGCCAACACTTGGAAGCAATGAAAATGTCCATCAACCGAGGAATGCACAAAGAAGAAGTGGTCCACGTACACAGTGGAAAATTACTCCAATAAAAAATAAAAATTAAATTTAAAAATCCAACGAAAGTAAGGAGACATCAGCTTGTGTGGGTTTGTCCGGGCACACTCCACTCTAATTTATAACCGAGAAACACCACAGGCCGCCAGGGCTTTTCCCTAGTTCCCAGGGTGGGGAACATAGAAAGGCTGCCGCCCTCTGGCAGTTACCTGCAAAAGCAGTTTTAAAGCCTGTGCTAATGGTCATTTCATAGGAACAAGTACTGCAGAACTGTAAATGAAACCTGCCCTCAAAATGTCTTCAGGGAGGTAACGGCCAAAACATTTCAAAAGGTGACATGTACGTTAAGAGAACACTTTGAAGAACTAAGGGGTAATCACTGCTTGAAAAATAAAAAGGACATGCCTTAAAGCTCAATTTCAACGGATTATGAGGCACATGCGAATTCAACCACAAAGAGGTATCAGCTCACACTTGTCAGAATAACCATGAGCAAGAAAACTACAAACAATAAATGCTGAAGGTGTTGTGGAGAAATGCATACCCTCAACTTCAAGGGGGACGTAAGTTGGAAAGGGCCACGAATGAGAACAGAATGGAGGTGCCTTAAAAAGGTCAACATTGTGCTACCATATGATCCAGCAGGCCCACTCCTCCACCTATAATCTAAGAAGAGAGAATTGGAAAGACACAGGCAGGCAAATCTGCATTGCCCAGTATTACAATAGCCAAGATATGGAAGTAACCAAAAAGACCACCAACAGATGGGTGGGCAAAGAAGAACTCCTCCATGTACAGATGGAATATTCGCTAGTGAAAAAAATGAAACAATGCCATTTGCAGCACCATAGATGAGTCTAGACGTAATCACGCCACGTGTAGTAAGTGAGAAAGCAAAAGGCACATATCCTATCATATCACTTTCAGGAGTTACTTAAAAATTGATACCAATGAAGATATTTCCACAGAGAAAGGCAATCACAGATTCATTAAAAAACTTATGGTTCACCAAATAGAAAGGGATGAGGATTGGATACATTGCCATATTGGGGTTAACAGAGATATACAAACCATGTGAAATATATAACCCCCAAAGACGTACGGAAGACCAGGAGAAGACTACTCAACATTGTGTCATAACCTACATTGGCAAAGGATGCGAGGAAGAATAGATACATGTATATGTGTGAAAGAACCACATCTTGCACACCTAGAACAAACAAACCATTGTAATCAAATTTGCTGGGATAAAAAATAAAAAGTAAATTACAAATACGAACAAGAAGTAATGAGACATAAAGTTAAAGGGCTTTTTCCTGGCACATTCCATTCTAATATACAACCTCGAACACCACTTCCATTAAGGCTCTGTTTCCCTAGGAACCAAATTTGGTAAAGGAGAAATGCTGCCACCTAGTGGCCGTTTCCTGCAAGAGCAGCTTTAAAGTCACAGCTAATGGTCACTTAACATTCACAAGGACTCAGGGCTGTAAAGGACACTTGCCCTAAATATTTGTGCTGAAGTAGGGAATGGACAAAAAATTCAAAACAGGCAAATGTTTCAAGAAGAGATTAGGAAGAGTTAAGTTTTACTCACACTCTTTGTAAAAAAAAAGGAAAATGGATAAAAGCTCAACCTCAGGGAGTGTTAGACGCATGCAATCTAATCTACAAAAAGTTTCAACTTACACCAGTCGGCTGACCATCAGCAAAAAGTCTACAAACAATAAATGCTGAAGGGGTTTTAGAGAACTGTGTACCCTCTGCCTGCTGGTGAGACGTAAAGGGGTAACAGCCAATAATGAGAACAGAAAGGAGCTGCGTTTAAAAGTAAAAATGGAGGTACTATTCAATCCAGCAGGCGCACCATTGGACCTCTCACCTGAGAAGACAATCGAGAAGACACAGGCCGCAAAAGCTGCAGTGCAGCCTTATTCACAATAGCCAAGACAGTGAAGCAATCAAAATGTCCAACAACAGGTAAATGGATAAAGAAGAAGTGGTCCGTGTACACAATGGAATATTAGCCATGGAAGACAATGAACCATTGCTCTTTGAGGCACCACAAATGAGTCTGGAGATAATCACGAAAGATGAGGTAAGTTGGAAAGCAAAAGACCTGTGTTCTATGATAGCACTTATAGGCGTTATCTAATAACTGACACAAATGAACATATTTCCACAGAGAAAGACACTCACGGATTTAGAAAACAAACTATGCTCATCTAAAACGACAGGTGGGGGGAATGGATAAATTAAGATTAGTGTTACTATACGTATACAAACACATATGGTATACATATCTCAAAAAGACCAACCATATAGCAAGGGAAGTCTGCGGAACCCTCTGTAACATTTTACATGGGAAGAGGATCTGTACTTGAATAGACATATATAATGTACAAATGAACCAGATTGTGTACACCTAGGACAAACAATATTCTAAGCTTTACCCCAATTAAAACACTTTTAAAAACCAAGAAGAAATAATGACACATAAACTTATGGGGGTTTCTCCACGCACATTCCAATGGAATTTACAACCTAGGAACACGACTTCCAGAAAGGCTCTGCTGCCCTACTCCCCAGATTTGGGAATGGAGAAATGCTGCCTCCTTGAGGCCACTTCCCACAACAGCAGCTTTAAACCCATTGCTAAAGGTCACTAAATATTCACCAAACTTGCAGTTCGGGAAATGACACCTGCTCTCTAAAAAAACGCTGGGGTGGAAAATCGACCAAATAACTCAAAAGAGGGCAACCTTCAAAGAAGACAATTTCAAGAGTTATATCGTACTGCCAATTGTTTCCTTTTTTTAACGGAAAAGAAAACGGCGGAGAAAAATGATGAGTTTTACGAATTTTCAAAGACATGCAAACCCAAATTACAAAAACCTATCAGCTCACAGCAGCCAGAAGGGCCATTAGCATCAATGCTGTAAACAATAAATGCTGAAGCGATTGTGGAGAAATGCGTACCCTCGATTCTAAGGGGGACGTGGTAAGAGCCACTAATGAAAACACAAAGAAGGTGCTTTGAAAAGGGAAACACGGTGCTACCAGTCAATCAATCACACCCACTGCTGGGCCTATCACCTGAGAAAATGAGAATCAAAAAGTCACAGGCTGGCAATCCTGCACTCCAACAATATTTACCATAGCCAACACTTGGAAGCAATGAAAATGTCCATCAACCGAGGAATGCACAAAGAAGAAGTGGTCCACGTACACAGTGGAAAATTACTCCAATAAAAAATAAAAATTAAATTTAAAAATCCAACGAAAGTAAGGAGACATCAGCTTGTGTGGGTTTGTCCGGGCACACTCCACTCTAATTTATAACCGAGAAACACCACAGGCCGCCAGGGCTTTTCCCTAGTTCCCAGGGTGGGGAACATAGAAAGGCTGCCGCCCTCTGGCAGTTACCTGCAAAAGCAGTTTTAAAGCCTGTGCTAATGGTCATTTCATAGGAACAAGTACTGCAGAACTGTAAATGAAACCTGCCCTCAAAATGTCTTCAGGGAGGTAACGGCCAAAACATTTCAAAAGGTGACACGTACGTTAAGAGAACACTTTGAAGAACTAAGGGGTAATCACTGCTTGAAAAATAAAAAGGACATGCCTTAAAGCTCAATTTCAACGGATTATGAGGCACATGCGAATTCAACCACAAAGAGGTATCAGCTCACACTTGTCAGAATAACCATGAGCAAGAAAACTACAAACAATAAATGCTGAAGGTGTTGTGGAGAAATGCATACCCTCAACTTCAAGGGGGACGTAAGTTGGAAAGGGCCACGAATGAGAACAGAATGGAGGTGCCTTAAAAAGGTAAACATTGTGCTACCATATGATCCAGCAGGCCCACTCCTCCACCTATAATCTAAGAAGAGAGAATTGGAAAGACACAGGCAGGCAAATCTGCATTGCCCAGTATTACAATAGCCAAGATATGGAAGTAACCAAAAAGACCACCAACAGATGGGTGGGCAAAGAAGAACTCCTCCATGTACAGATGGAATATTCGCTAGTGAAAAAAATGAAACAATGCCATTTGCAGCACCATAGATGAGTCTAGACGTAATCACGCCACGTGTAGTAAGTGAGAAAGCAAAAGGCACATATCCTATCATATCACTTTCAGGAGTTACTTAAAAATTGATACCAATGAAGATATTTCCACAGAGAAAGGCAATCACAGATTCATTAAAAAACTTATGGTTCACCAAATAGAAAGGGATGAGGATTGGATACATTGCCATATTGGGGTTAACAGAGATATACAAACCATGTGAAATATATAACCCCCAAAGACGTACGGAAGACCAGGAGAAGACTACTCAACATTGTGTCATAACCTACATTGGCAAAGGATGCGAGGAAGAATAGATACATGTATATGTGTGAAAGAACCACATCTTGCACACCTAGAACAAACAAACCATTGTAATCAAATTTGCTGGGATAAAAAATAAAAAGTAAATTACAAATACGAACAAGAAGTAATGAGACATAAAGTTAAAGGGCTTTTTCCTGGCACATTCCATTCTAATATACAACCTCGAACACCACTTCCATTAAGGCTCTGTTTCCCTAGGAACCAAATTTGGTAAAGGAGAAATGCTGCCACCTAGTGGCCGTTTCCTGCAAGAGCAGCTTTAAAGTCACAGCTAATGGTCACTTAACATTCACAAGGACTCAGGGCTGTAAAGGACACTTGCCCTAAATATTTGTGCTGAAGTAGGGAATGGACAAAAAATTCAAAACAGGCAAATGTTTCAAGAAGAGATTAGGAAGAGTTAAGTTTTACTCACACTCTTTGTAAAAAAAAAGGAAAATGGATAAAAGCTCAACCTCAGGGAGTGTTAGACGCATGCAATCTAATCTACAAAAAGTTTCAACTTACACCAGTCGGCTGACCATCAGCAAAAAGTCTACAAACAATAAATGCTGAAGGGGTTTTAGAGAACTGTGTACCCTCTGCCTGCTGGTGAGACGTAAAGGGGTAACAGCCAATAATGAGAACAGAAAGGAGCTGCGTTTAAAAGTAAAAATGGAGGTACTATTCAATCCAGCAGGCGCACCATTGGACCTCTCACCTGAGAAGACAATCGAGAAGACACAGGCCGCAAAAGCTGCAGTGCAGCCTTATTCACAATAGCCAAGACAGTGAAGCAATCAAAATGTCCAACAACAGGTAAATGGATAAAGAAGAAGTGGTCCGTGTACACAATGGAATATTAGCCATGGAAGACAATGAACCATTGCTCTTTGAGGCACCACAAATGAGTCTGGAGATAATCACGAAAGATGAG
Organism: Balaenoptera borealis; assembly: GCF_965194805.1. Classification (NCBI taxonomy): domain Eukaryota; kingdom Metazoa; phylum Chordata; class Mammalia; order Artiodactyla; family Balaenopteridae; genus Balaenoptera; species Balaenoptera borealis. The sequence goes on along the minus strand of NC_138873.1, from coordinate 72,864,297 downwards.
GTAAGTTGGAAAGCAAAAGACCTGTGTTCTGTGATAGCACTTATAGGCGTTATCTAATAACTGACACAAATGAACATATTTCCACAGAGAAAGACACTCACAGATTTAGAAAACAAACTATGCTCATCTAAAACGACAGGTGGGGGGAATGGATAAATTAAGATTAGTGTTACTATACGTATACAAACACATATGATATACATATCTCAAAACGACCAACCATATAGCAAGGGAAGTCTGCGGAACCCTCTGTAACATTTTACATGGGAAGAGGATCTGTACTTGAATAGACATATATAATGTACAAATGAACCAGATTGTGTACACCTAGGACAAACAATATTCTAAGCTTTACCCCAATTAAAACACTTTTAAAAACCAAGAAGAAATAATGACACATAAACTTATGGGGGTTTCTCCACGCACATTCCAATGTAATTTACAACCTAGGAACACGACTTCCAGAAAGGCTCTGCTGCCCTACTCCCCAGATTTGGGAATGGAGAAATGCTGCCTCCTTGAGGCCACTTCCCACAACAGCAGCTTTAAACCCATTGCTAAAGGTCACTAAATATTCACCAAACTTGCAGTTTGGGAAATGACACCTGCTCTCTAAAAAAACGCTGGGGTGGAAAATCGACCAAATAACTCAAAAGAGGGCAACCTTCAAAGAAGACAATTTCAAGAGTTATATCGTACTGCCAATTGTTTCCTTTTTTTAACGGAAAAGAAAACGGCGGAGAAAAATGATGAGTTTTACGAATTTTCAAAGACATGCAAACCCAAATTACAAAAACCTATCAGCTCACAGCAGCCAGAAGGGCCATTAGCATCAATGCTGTAAACAATAAATGCTGAAGCGATTGTGGAGAAATGCGTACCCTCGATTCTAAGGGGGACGTGGTAAGAGCCACTAATGAAAACACAAAGAAGGTGCTTTGAAAAGGGAAACACGGTGCTACCAGTCAATCAATCACACCCACTGCTGGGCCTATCACCTGAGAAAATGAGAATCAAAAAGTCACAGGCTGGCAATCCTGCACTCCAACAATATTTACCATAGCCAACACTTGGAAGCAATGAAAATGTCCATCAACCGAGGAATGCACAAAGAAGAAGTGGTCCACGTACACAGTGGAAAATTACTCCAATAAAAAATAAAAATTAAATTTAAAAATCCAACGAAAGTAAGGAGACATCAGCTTGTGTGGGTTTGTCCGGGCACACTCCACTCTAATTTATAACCGAGAAACACCACAGGCCGCCAGGGCTTTTCCCTAGTTCCCAGGGTGGGGAACATAGAAAGGCTGCCGCCCTCTGGCAGTTACCTGCAAAAGCAGTTTTAAAGCCTGTGCTAATGGTCATTTCATAGGAACAAGTACTGCAGAACTGTAAATGAAACCTGCCCTCAAAATGTCTTCAGGGAGGTAACGGCCAAAACATTTCAAAAGGTGACACGTACGTTAAGAGAACACTTTGAAGAACTAAGGGGTAATCACTGCTTGAAAAATAAAAAGGACATGCCTTAAAGCTCAATTTCAACGGATTATGAGGCACATGCGAATTCAACCACAAAGAGGTATCAGCTCACACTTGTCAGAATAACCATGAGCAAGAAAACTACAAACAATAAATGCTGAAGGTGTTGTGGAGAAATGCATACCCTCAACTTCAAGGGGGACGTAAGTTGGAAAGGGCCACGAATGAGAACAGAATGGAGGTGCCTTAAAAAGGTAAACATTGTGCTACCATATGATCCAGCAGGCCCACTCCTCCACCTATAATCTAAGAAGAGAGAATTGGAAAGACACAGGCAGGCAAATCTGCATTGCCCAGTATTACAATAGCCAAGATATGGAAGTAACCAAAAAGACCACCAACAGATGGGTGGGCAAAGAAGAACTCCTCCATGTACAGATGGAATATTCGCTAGTGAAAAAAATGAAACAATGCCATTTGCAGCACCATAGATGAGTCTAGACGTAATCACGCCACGTGTAGTAAGTGAGAAAGCAAAAGGCACATATCCTATCATATCACTTTCAGGAGTTACTTAAAAATTGATACCAATGAAGATATTTCCACAGAGAAAGGCAATCACAGATTCATTAAAAAACTTATGGTTCACCAAATAGAAAGGGATGAGGATTGGATACATTGCCATATTGGGGTTAACAGAGATATACAAACCATGTGAAATATATAACCCCCAAAGACGTACGGAAGACCAGGAGAAGACTACTCAACATTGTGTCATAACCTACATTGGCAAAGGATGCGAGGAAGAATAGATACATGTATATGTGTGAAAGAACCACATCTTGCACACCTAGAACAAACAAACCATTGTAATCAAATTTGCTGGGATAAAAAATAAAAAGTAAATTACAAATACGAACAAGAAGTAATGAGACATAAAGTTAAAGGGCTTTTTCCTGGCACATTCCATTCTAATATACAACCTCGAACACCACTTCCATTAAGGCTCTGTTTCCCTAGGAACCAAATTTGGTAAAGGAGAAATGCTGCCACCTAGTGGCCGTTTCCTGCAAGAGCAGCTTTAAAGTCACAGCTAATGGTCACTTAACATTCACAAGGACTCAGGGCTGTAAAGGACACTTGCCCTAAATATTTGTGCTGAAGTAGGGAATGGACAAAAAATTCAAAACAGGCAAATGTTTCAAGAAGAGATTAGGAAGAGTTAAGTTTTACTCACACTCTTTGTAAAAAAAAAGGAAAATGGATAAAAGCTCAACCTCAGGGAGTGTTAGACGCATGCAATCTAATCTACAAAAAGTTTCAACTTACACCAGTCGGCTGACCATCAGCAAAAAGTCTACAAACAATAAATGCTGAAGGGGTTTTAGAGAACTGTGTACCCTCTGCCTGCTGGTGAGACGTAAAGGGGTAACAGCCAATAATGAGAACAGAAAGGAGCTGCGTTTAAAAGTAAAAATGGAGGTACTATTCAATCCAGCAGGCGCACCATTGGACCTCTCACCTGAGAAGACAATCGAGAAGACACAGGCCGCAAAAGCTGCAGTGCAGCCTTATTCACAATAGCCAAGACAGTGAAGCAATCAAAATGTCCAACAACAGGTAAATGGATAAAGAAGAAGTGGTCCGTGTACACAATGGAATATTAGCCATGGAAGACAATGAACCATTGCTCTTTGAGGCACCACAAATAAGTCTGGAGATAATCACGAAAGATGAGGTAAGTTGGAAAGCAAAAGACCTGTGTTCTATGATAGCACTTATAGGCGTTATCTAATAACTGACACAAATGAACATATTTCCACAGAGAAAGACACTCACGGATTTAGAAAACAAACTATGCTCATCTAAAACGACAGGTGGGGGGAATGGATAAATTAAGATTAGTGTTACTATACGTATACAAACACATATGGTATACATATCTGAAAAAGACCAACCATATAGCAAGGGAAGTCTGCGGAACCCTCTGTAACATTTTACATGGGAAGAGGATCTGTACTTGAATAGACATATATAATGTACAAATGAACCAGATTGTGTACACCTAGGACAAACAATATTCTATGCTTTACCCCAATTAAAACACTTTTAAAAACCAAGAAGAAATAATGACACATAAACTTATGGGGGTTTCTCCACGCACATTCCAATGGAATTTACAACCTAGGAACACGACTTCCAGAAAGGCTCTGCTGCCCTACTCCCCAGATTTGGGAATGGAGAAATGCTGCCTCCTTGAGGCCACTTCCCACAACAGCAGCTTTAAACCCATTGCTAAAGGTCACTAAATATTCACCAAACTTGCAGTTCGGGAAATGACACCTGCTCTCTAAAAAAACGCTGGGGTGGAAAATCGACCAAATAACTCAAAAGAGGGCAACCTTCAAAGAAGACAATTTCAAGAGTTATATCGTACTGCCAATTGTTTCCTTTTTTTAACGGAAAAGAAAACGGCGGAGAAAAATGATGAGTTTTACGAATTTTCAAAGACATGCAAACCCAAATTACAAAAACCTATCAGCTCACAGCAGCCAGAAGGGCCATTAGCATCAATGCTGTAAACAATAAATGCTGAAGCGATTGTGGAGAAATGCGTACCCTCGATTCTAAGGGGGACGTGGTAAGAGCCACTAATGAAAACACAAAGAAGGTGCTTTGAAAAGGGAAACACGGTGCTACCAGTCAATCAATCACACCCACTGCTGGGCCTATCACCTGAGAAAATGAGAATCAAAAAGTCACAGGCTGGCAATCCTGCACTCCAACAATATTTACCATAGCCAACACTTGGAAGCAATGAAAATGTCCATCAACCGAGGAATGCACAAAGAAGAAGTGGTCCACGTACACAGTGGAAAATTACTCCAATAAAAAATAAAAATTAAATTTAAAAATCCAACGAAAGTAAGGAGACATCAGCTTGTGTGGGTTTGTCCGGGCACACTCCACTCTAATTTATAACCGAGAAACACCACAGGCCGCCAGGGCTTTTCCCTAGTTCCCAGGGTGGGGAACATAGAAAGGCTGCCGCCCTCTGGCAGTTACCTGCAAAAGCAGTTTTAAAGCCTGTGCTAATGGTCATTTCATAGGAACAAGTACTGCAGAACTGTAAATGAAACCTGCCCTCAAAATGTCTTCAGGGAGGTAACGGCCAAAACATTTCAAAAGGTGACACGTACGTTAAGAGAACACTTTGAAGAACTAAGGGGTAATCACTGCTTGAAAAATAAAAAGGACATGCCTTAAAGCTCAATTTCAACGGATTATGAGGCACATGCGAATTCAACCACAAAGAGGTATCAGCTCACACTTGTCAGAATAACCATGAGCAAGAAAACTACAAACAATAAATGCTGAAGGTGTTGTGGAGAAATGCATACCCTCAACTTCAAGGGGGACGTAAGTTGGAAAGGGCCACGAATGAGAACAGAATGGAGGTGCCTTAAAAAGGTAAACATTGTGCTACCATATGATCCAGCAGGCCCACTCCTCCACCTATAATCTAAGAAGAGAGAATTGGAAAGACACAGGCAGGCAAATCTGCATTGCCCAGTATTACAATAGCCAAGATATGGAAGTAACCAAAAAGACCACCAACAGATGGGTGGGCAAAGAAGAACTCCTCCATGTACAGATGGAATATTCGCTAGTGAAAAAAATGAAACAATGCCATTTGCAGCACCATAGATGAGTCTAGACGTAATCACGCCACGTGTAGTAAGTGAGAAAGCAAAAGGCACATATCCTATCATATCACTTTCAGGAGTTACTTAAAAATTGATACCAATGAAGATATTTCCACAGAGAAAGGCAATCACAGATTCATTAAAAAACTTATGGTTCACCAAATAGAAAGGGATGAGGATTGGATACATTGCCATATTGGGGTTAACAGAGATATACAAACCATGTGAAATATATAACCCCCAAAGACGTACGGAAGACCAGGAGAAGACTACTCAACATTGTGTCATAACCTACATTGGCAAAGGATGCGAGGAAGAATAGATACATGTATATGTGTGAAAGAACCACATCTTGCACACCTAGAACAAACAAACCATTGTAATCAAATTTGCTGGGATAAAAAATAAAAAGTAAATTACAAATACGAACAAGAAGTAATGAGACATAAAGTTAAAGGGCTTTTTCCTGGCACATTCCATTCTAATATACAACCTCGAACACCACTTCCATTAAGGCTCTGTTTCCCTAGGAACCAAATTTGGTAAAGGAGAAATGCTGCCACCTAGTGGCCGTTTCCTGCAAGAGCAGCTTTAAAGTCACAGCTAATGGTCACTTAACATTCACAAGGACTCAGGGCTGTAAAGGACACTTGCCCTAAATATTTGTGCTGAAGTAGGGAATGGACAAAAAATTCAAAACAGGCAAATGTTTCAAGAAGAGATTAGGAAGAGTTAAGTTTTACTCACACTCTTTGTAAAAAAAAAGGAAAATGGATAAAAGCTCAACCTCAGGGAGTGTTAGACGCATGCAATCTAATCTACAAAAAGTTTCAACTTACACCAGTCGGCTGACCATCAGCAAAAAGTCTACAAACAATAAATGCTGAAGGGGTTTTAGAGAACTGTGTACCCTCTGCCTGCTGGTGAGACGTAAAGGGGTAACAACCAATAATGAGAACAGAAAGGAGCTGCGTTTAAAAGTAAAAATGGAGGTACTATTCAATCCAGCAGGCGCACCATTGGACCTCTCACCTGAGAAGACAATCGAGAAGACACAGGCCGCAAAAGCTGCAGTGCAGCCTTATTCACAATAGCCAAGACAGTGAAGCAATCAAAATGTCCAACAACAGGTAAATGGATAAAGAAGAAGTGGTCCGTGTACACAATGGAATATTAGCCATGGAAGACAATGAACCATTGCTCTTTGAGGCACCACAAATGAGTCTGGAGATAATCACGAAAGATGAGGTAAGTTGGAAAGCAAAAGACCTGTGTTCTGTGATAGCACTTATAGGCGTTATCTAATAACTGACACAAATGAACATATTTCCACAGAGAAAGACACTCACGGATTTAGAAAACAAACTATGCTCATCTAAAACGACAGGTGGGGGGAATGGATAAATTAAGATTAGTGTTACTATACGTATACAAACACATATGATATACATATCTCAAAACGACCAACCATATAGCAAGGGAAGTCTGCGGAACCCTCTGTAACATTTTACATGGGAAGAGGATCTGTACTTGAATAGACATATATAATGTACAAATGAACCAGATTGTGTACACCTAGGACAAACAATATTCTAAGCTTTACCCCAATTAAAACACTTTTAAAAACCAAGAAGAAATAATGACACATAAACTTATGGGGGTTTCTCCACGCACATTCCAATGTAATTTACAACCTAGGAACACGACTTCCAGAAAGGCTCTGCTGCCCTACTCCCCAGATTTGGGAATGGAGAAATGCTGCCTCCTTGAGGTCACTTCCCACAACAGCAGCTTTAAACCCATTGCTAAAGGTCACTAAATATTCACCAAACTTGCAGTTTGGGAAATGACACCTGCTCTCTAAAAAAACGCTGGGGTGGAAAATCGACCAAATAACTCAAAAGAGGGCAACCTTCAAAGAAGACAATTTCAAGAGTTATATCGTACTGCCAATTGTTTCCTTTTTTTAACGGAAAAGAAAACGGCGGAGAAAAATGATGAGTTTTACGAATTTTCAAAGACATGCAAACCCAAATTACAAAAACCTATCAGCTCACAGCAGCCAGAAGGGCCATTAGCATCAATGCTGTAAACAATAAATGCTGAAGCGATTGTGGAGAAATGCGTACCCTCGATTCTAAGGGGGACGTGGTAAGAGCCACTAATGAAAACACAAAGAAGGTGCTTTGAAAAGGGAAACACGGTGCTACCAGTCAATCAATCACACCCACTGCTGGGCCTATCACCTGAGAAAATGAGAATCAAAAAGTCACAGGCTGGCAATCCTGCACTCCAACAATATTTACCATAGCCAACACTTGGAAGCAATGAAAATGTCCATCAACCGAGGAATGCACAAAGAAGAAGTGGTCCACGTACACAGTGGAAAATTACTCCAATAAAAAATAAAAATTAAATTTAAAAATCCAACGAAAGTAAGGAGACATCAGCTTGTGTGGGTTTGTCCGGGCACACTCCACTCTAATTTATAACCGAGAAACACCACAGGCCGCCAGGGCTTTTCCCTAGTTCCCAGGGTGGGGAACATAGAAAGGCTGCCGCCCTCTGGCAGTTACCTGCAAAAGCAGTTTTAAAGCCTGTGCTAATGGTCATTTCATAGGAACAAGTACTGCAGAACTGTAAATGAAACCTGCCCTCAAAATGTCTTCAGGGAGGTAACGGCCAAAACATTTCAAAAGGTGACACGTACGTTAAGAGAACACTTTGAAGAACTAAGGGGTAATCACTGCTTGAAAAATAAAAAGGACATGCCTTAAAGCTCAATTTCAACGGATTATGAGGCACATGCGAATTCAACCACAAAGAGGTATCAGCTCACACTTGTCAGAATAACCATGAGCAAGAAAACTACAAACAATAAATGCTGAAGGTGTTGTGGAGAAATGCATACCCTCAACTTCAAGGGGGACGTAAGTTGGAAAGGGCCACGAATGAGAACAGAATGGAGGTGCCTTAAAAAGGTCAACATTGTGCTACCATATGATCCAGCAGGCCCACTCCTCCACCTATAATCTAAGAAGAGAGAATTGGAAAGACACAGGCAGGCAAATCTGCATTGCCCAGTATTACAATAGCCAAGATATGGAAGTAACCAAAAAGACCACCAACAGATGGGTGGGCAAAGAAGAACTCCTCCATGTACAGATGGAATATTCGCTAGTGAAAAAAATGAAACAATGCCATTTGCAGCACCATAGATGAGTCTAGACGTAATCACGCCACGTGTACTAAGTGAGAAAGCAAAAGGCACATATCCTATCATATCACTTTCAGGAGTTACTTAAAAATTGATACCAATGAAGATATTTCCACAGAGAAAGGCAATCACAGATTCATTAAAAAACTTATGGTTCACCAAATAGAAAGGGATGAGGATTGGATACATTGCCATATTGGGGTTAACAGAGATATACAAACCATGTGAAATATATAACCCCCAAAGACGTACGGAAGACCAGGAGAAGACTACTCAACATTGTGTCATAACCTACATTGGCAAAGGATGCGAGGAAGAATAGATACATGTATATGTGTGAAAGAACCACATCTTGCACACCTAGAACAAACAAACCATTGTAATCAAATTTGCTGGGATAAAAAATAAAAAGTAAATTACAAATACGAACAAGAAGTAATGAGACATAAAGTTAAAGGGCTTTTTCCTGGCACATTCCATTCTAATATACAACCTCGAACACCACTTCCATTAAGGCTCTGTTTCCCTAGGAACCAAATTTGGTAAAGGAGAAATGCTGCCACCTAGTGGCCGTTTCCTGCAAGAGCAGCTTTAAAGTCACAGCTAATGGTCACTTAACATTCACAAGGACTCAGGGCTGTAAAGGACACTTGCCCTAAATATTTGTGCTGAAGTAGGGAATGGACAAAAAATTCAAAACAGGCAAATGTTTCAAGAAGAGATTAGGAAGAGTTAAGTTTTACTCACACTCTTTGTAAAAAAAAAGGAAAATGGATAAAAGCTCAACCTCAGGGAGTGTTAGACGCATGCAATCTAATCTACAAAAAGTTTCAACTTACACCAGTCGGCTGACCATCAGCAAAAAGTCTACAAACAATAAATGCTGAAGGGGTTTTAGAGAACTGTGTACCCTCTGCCTGCTGGTGAGACGTAAAGGGGTAACAGCCAATAATGAGAACAGAAAGGAGCTGCGTTTAAAAGTAAAAATGGAGGTACTATTCAATCCAGCAGGCGCACCATTGGACCTCTCACCTGAGAAGACAATCGAGAAGACACAGGCCGCAAAAGCTGCAGTGCAGCCTTATTCACAATAGCCAAGACAGTGAAGCAATCAAAATGTCCAACAACAGGTAAATGGATAAAGAAGAAGTGGTCCGTGTACACAATGGAATATTAGCCATGGAAGACAATGAACCATTGCTCTTTGAGGCACCACAAATGAGTCTGGAGATAATCACGAAAGATGAGGTAAGTTGGAAAGCAAAAGACCTGTGTTCTGTGATAGCACTTATAGGCGTTATCTAATAACTGACACAAATGAACATATTTCCACAGAGAAAGACACTCACAGATTTAGAAAACAAACTATGCTCATCTAAAACGACAGGTGGGGGGAATGGATAAATTAAGATTAGTGTTACTATACGTATACAAACACATATGATATACATATCTCAAAACGACCAACCATATAGCAAGGGAAGTCTGCGGAATCCTCTGTAACATTTTACATGGGAAGAGGATCTGTACTTGAATAGACATATATAATGTGCAAATGAACCAGATTGTGTACACCTAGGACAAACAATATTCTAAGCTTTACCCCAATTAAAACACTTTTAAAAACCAAGAAGAAATAATGACACATAAACTTATGGGGGTTTCTCCACGCACATTCCAATGTAATTTACAACCTAGGAACACGACTTCCAGAAAGGCTCTGCTGCCCTACTCCCCAGATTTGGGAATGGAGAAATGCTGCCTCCTTGAGGCCACTTCCCACAACAGCAGCTTTAAACCCATTGCTAAAGGTCACTAAATATTCACCAAACTTGCAGTTCGGGAAATGACACCTGCTCTCTAAAAAAACGCTGGGGTGGAAAATCGACCAAATAACTCAAAAGAGGGCAACCTTCAAAGAAGACAATTTCAAGAGTTATATCGTACTGCCAATTGTTTCCTTTTTTTAACGGAAAAGAAAACGGCGGAGAAAAATGATGAGTTTTACGAATTTTCAAAGACATGCAAACCCAAATTACAAAAACCTATCAGCTCACAGCAGCCAGAAGGGCCATTAGCATCAATGCTGTAAACAATAAATGCTGAAGCGATTGTGGAGAAATGCGTACCCTCGATTCTAAGGGGGACGTGGTAAGAGCCACTAATGAAAACACAAAGAAGGTGCTTTGAAAAGGGAAACACGGTGCTACCAGTCAATCAATCACACCCACTGCTGGGCCTATCACCTGAGAAAATGAGAATCAAAAAGTCACAGGCTGGCAATCCTGCACTCCAACAATATTTACCATAGCCAACACTTGGAAGCAATGAAAATGTCCATCAACCGAGGAATGCACAAAGAAGAAGTGGTCCACGTACACAGTGGAAAATTACTCCAATAAAAAATAAAAATTAAATTTAAAAATCCAACGAAAGTAAGGAGACATCAGCTTGTGTGGGTTTGTCCGGGCACACTCCACTCTAATTTATAACCGAGAAACACCACAGGCCGCCAGGGCTTTTCCCTAGTTCCCAGGGTGGGGAACATAGAAAGGCTGCCGCCCTCTGGCAGTTACCTGCAAAAGCAGTTTTAAAGCCTGTGCTAATGGTCATTTCATAGGAACAAGTACTGCAGAACTGTAAATGAAACCTGCCCTCAAAATGTCTTCAGGGAGGTAACGGCCAAAACATTTCAAAAGGTGACACGTACGTTAAGAGAACACTTTGAAGAACTAAGGGGTAATCACTGCTTGAAAAATAAAAAGGACATGCCTTAAAGCTCAATTTCAACGGATTATGAGGCACATGCGAATTCAACCACAAAGAGGTATCAGCTCACACTTGTCAGAATAACCATGAGCAAGAAAACTACAAACAATAAATGCTGAAGGTGTTGTGGAGAAATGCATACCCTCAACTTCAAGGGGGACGTAAGTTGGAAAGGGCCACGAATGAGAACAGAATGGAGGTGCCTTAAAAAGGTAAACATTGTGCTACCATATGATCCAGCAGGCCCACTCCTCCACCTATAATCTAAGAAGAGAGAATTGGAAAGACACAGGCAGGCAAATCTGCATTGCCCAGTATTACAATAGCCAAGATATGGAAGTAACCAAAAAGACCACCAACAGATGGGTGGGCAAAGAAGAACTCCTCCATGTACAGATGGAATATTCGCTAGTGAAAAAAATGAAACAATGCCATTTGCAGCACCATAGATGAGTCTAGACGTAATCACGCCACGTGTACTAAGTGAGAAAGCAAAAGGCACATATCCTATCATATCACTTTCAGGAGTTACTTAAAAATTGATACCAATGAAGATATTTCCACAGAGAAAGGCAATCACAGATTCATTAAAAAACTTATGGTTCACCAAATAGAAAGGGATGAGGATTGGATACATTGCCATATTGGGGTTAACAGAGATATACAAACCATGTGAAATATATAACCCCCAAAGACGTACGGAAGACCAGGAGAAGACTACTCAACATTGTGTCATAACCTACATTGGCAAAGGATGCGAGGAAGAATAGATACATGTATATGTGTGAAAGAACCACATCTTGCACACCTAGAACAAACAAACCATTGTAATCAAATTTGCTGGGATAAAAAATAAAAAGTAAATTACAAATACGAACAAGAAGTAATGAGACATAAAGTTAAAGGGCTTTTTCCTGGCACATTCCATTCTAATATACAACCTAGAACACCACTTCCATTAAGGCTCTGTTTCCCTAGGAACCAAATTTGGTAAAGGAGAAATGCTGCCACCTAGTGGCCGTTTCCTGCAAGAGCAGCTTTAAAGTCACAGCTAATGGTCACTTAACATTCACAAGGACTCAGGGCTGTAAAGGACACTTGCCCTAAATATTTGTGCTGAAGTAGGGAATGGACAAAAAATTCAAAACAGGCAAATGTTTCAAGAAGAGATTAGGAAGAGTTAAGTTTTACTCACACTCTTTGTAAAAAAAAAGGAAAATGGATAAAAGCTCAACCTCAGGGAGTGTTAGATGCATGCAATCTAATCTACAAAAAGTTTCAACTTACACCAGTCGGCTGACCATCAGCAAAAAGTCTACAAACAATAAATGCTGAAGGGGTTTTAGAGAACTGTGTACCCTCTGCCTGCTGGTGAGACGTAAAGGGGTAACAGCCAATAATGAGAACAGAAAGGAGCTGCGTTTAAAAGTAAAAATGGAGGTACTATTCAATCCAGCAGGCGCACCATTGGACCTCTCACCTGAGAAGACAATCGAGAAGACACAGGCCGCAAAAGCTGCAGTGCAGCCTTATTCACAATAGCCAAGACAGTGAAGCAATCAAAATGTCCAACATCAGGTAAATGGATAAAGAAGAAGTGGTCCGTGTACACAATGGAATATTAGCCATGGAAGACAATGAACCATTGCTCTTTGAGGCACCACAAATGAGTCTGGAGATAATCACGAAAGATGAGGTAAGTTGGAAAGCAAAAGACCTGTGTTCTGTGATAGCACTTATAGGCGTTATCTAATAACTGACACAAATGAACATATTTCCACAGAGAAAGACACTCACGGATTTAGAAAACAAACTATGCTCATCTAAAACGACAGGTGGGGGGAATGGATAAATTAAGATTAGTGTTACTATACGTATACAAACACATATGATATACATATCTCAAAACGACCAACCATATAGCAAGGGAAGTCTGCGGAACCCTCTGTAACATTTTACATGGGAAGAGGATCTGTACTTGAATAGACATATATAATGTACAAATGAACCAGATTGTGTACACCTAGGACAAACAATATTCTAAGCTTTACCCCAATTAAAACACTTTTAAAAACCAAGAAGAAATAATGACACATAAACTTATGGGGGTTTCTCCACGCACATTCCAATGTAATTTACAACCTAGGAACACGACTTCCAGAAAGGCTCTGCTGCCCTACTCCCCAGATTTGGGAATGGAGAAATGCTGCCTCCTTGAGGCCACTTCCCACAACAGCAGCTTTAAACCCATTGCTAAAGGTCACTAAATATTCACCAAACTTGCAGTTTGGGAAATGACACCTGCTCTCTAAAAAAACGCTGGGGTGGAAAATCGACCAAATAACTCAAAAGAGGGCAACCTTCAAAGAAGACAATTTCAAGAGTTATATCGTACTGCCAATTGTTTCCTTTTTTTAACGGAAAAGAAAACGGCGGAGAAAAATGATGAGTTTTACGAATGTTCAAAGACATGCAAACCCAAATTACAAAAACCTATCAGCTCACAGCAGCCAGAAGGGCCATTAGCATCAATGCTGTAAACAATAAATGCTGAAGCGATTGTGGAGAAATGCGTACCCTCGATTCTAAGGGGGACGTGGTAAGAGCCACTAATGAAAACACAAAGAAGGTGCTTTGAAAAGGGAAACACGGTGCTACCAGTCAATCAATCACACCCACTGCTGGGCCTATCACCTGAGAAAATGAGAATCAAAAAGTCACAGGCTGGCAATCCTGCACTCCAACAATATTTACCATAGCCAACACTTGGAAGCAATGAAAATGTCCATCAACCGAGGAATGCACAAAGAAGAAGTGGTCCACGTACACAGTGGAAAATTACTCCAATAAAAAATAAAAATTAAATTTAAAAATCCAACGAAAGTAAGGAGACATCAGCTTGTGTGGGTTTGTCCGGGCACACTCCACTCTAATTTATAACCGAGAAACACCACAGGCCGCCAGGGCTTTTCCCTAGTTCCCAGGGTGGGGAACATAGAAAGGCTGCCGCCCTCTGGCAGTTACCTGCAAAAGCAGTTTTAAAGCCTGTGCTAATGGTCATTTCATAGGAACAAGTACTGCAGAACTGTAAATGAAACCTGCCCTCAAAATGTCTTCAGGGAGGTAACGGCCAAAACATTTCAAAAGGTGACACGTACGTTAAGAGAACACTTTGAAGAACTAAGGGGTAATCACTGCTTGAAAAATAAAAAGGACATGCCTTAAAGCTCAATTTCAACGGATTATGAGGCACATGCGAATTCAACCACAAAGAGGTATCAGCTCACACTTGTCAGAATAACCATGAGCAAGAAAACTACAAACAATAAATGCTGAAGGTGTTGTGGAGAAATGCATACCCTCAACTTCAAGGGGGACGTAAGTTGGAAAGGGCCACGAATGAGAACAGAATGGAGGTGCCTTAAAAAGGTCAACATTGTGCTACCATATGATCCAGCAGGCCCACTCCTCCACCTATAATCTAAGAAGAGAGAATTGGAAAGACACAGGCAGGCAAATCTGCATTGCCCAGTATTACAATAGCCAAGATATGGAAGTAACCAAAAAGACCACCAACAGATGGGTGGGCAAAGAAGAACTCCTCCATGTACAGATGGAATATTCGCTAGTGAAAAAAATGAAACAATGCCATTTGCAGCACCATAGATGAGTCTAGACGTAATCACGCCACGTGTACTAAGTGAGAAAGCAAAAGGCACATATCCTATCATATCACTTTCAGGAGTTACTTAAAAATTGATACCAATGAAGATATTTCCACAGAGAAAGGCAATCACAGATTCATTAAAAAACTTATGGTTCACCAAATAGAAAGGGATGAGGATTGGATACATTGCCATATTGGGGTTAACAGAGATATACAAACCATGTGAAATATATAACCCCCAAAGACGTACGGAAGACCAGGAGAAGACTACTCAACATTGTGTCATAACCTACATTGGCAAAGGATGCGAGGAAGAATAGATACATGTATATGTGTGAAAGAACCACATCTTGCACACCTAGAACAAACAAACCATTGTAATCAAATTTGCTGGGATAAAAAATAAAAAGTAAATTACAAATACGAACAAGAAGTAATGAGACATAAAGTTAAAGGGCTTTTTCCTGGCACATTCCATTCTAATATACAACCTAGAACACCACTTCCATTAAGGCTCTGTTTCCCTAGGAACCAAATTTGGTAAAGGAGAAATGCTGCCACCTAGTGGCCGTTTCCTGCAAGAGCAGCTTTAAAGTCACAGCTAATGGTCACTTAACATTCACAAGGACTCAGGGCTGTAAAGGACACTTGCCCTAAATATTTGTGCTGAAGTAGGGAATGGACAAAAAATTCAAAACAGGCAAATGTTTCAAGAAGAGATTAGGAAGAGTTAAGTTTTACTCACACTCTTTGTAAAAAAAAAGGAAAATGGATAAAAGCTCAACCTCAGGGAGTGTTAGATGCATGCAATCTAATCTACAAAAAGTTTCAACTTACACCAGTCGGCTGACCATCAGCAAAAAGTCTACAAACAATAAATGCTGAAGGGGTTTTAGAGAACTGTGTACCCTCTGCCTGCTGGTGAGACGTAAAGGGGTAACAGCCAATAATGAGAACAGAAAGGAGCTGCGTTTAAAAGTAAAAATGGAGGTACTATTCAATCCAGCAGGCGCACCATTGGACCTCTCACCTGAGAAGACAATCGAGAAGACACAGGCCGCAAAAGCTGCAGTGCAGCCTTATTCACAATAGCCAAGACAGTGAAGCAATCAAAATGTCCAACATCAGGTAAATGGATAAAGAAGAAGTGGTCCGTGTACACAATGGAATATTAGCCATGGAAGACAATGAACCATTGCTCTTTGAGGCACCACAAATGAGTCTGGAGATAATCACGAAAGATGAGGTAAGTTGGAAAGCAAAAGACCTGTGTTCTGTGATAGCACTTATAGGCGTTATCTAATAACTGACACAAATGAACATATTTCCACAGAGAAAGACACTCACGGATTTAGAAAACAAACTATGCTCATCTAAAACGACAGGTGGGGGGAATGGATAAATTAAGATTAGTGTTACTATACGTATACAAACACATATGATATACATATCTCAAAACGACCAACCATATAGCAAGGGAAGTCTGCGGAACCCTCTGTAACATTTTACATGGGAAGAGGATCTGTACTTGAATAGACATATATAATGTACAAATGAACCAGATTGTGTACACCTAGGACAAACAATATTCTAAGCTTTACCCCAATTAAAACACTTTTAAAAACCAAGAAGAAATAATGACACATAAACTTATGGGGGTTTCTCCACGCACATTCCAATGTAATTTACAACCTAGGAACACGACTTCCAGAAAGGCTCTGCTGCCCTACTCCCCAGATTTGGGAATGGAGAAATGCTGCCTCCTTGAGGCCACTTCCCACAACAGCAGCTTTAAACCCATTGCTAAAGGTCACTAAATATTCACCAAACTTGCAGTTTGGGAAATGACACCTGCTCTCTAAAAAAACGCTGGGGTGGAAAATCGACCAAATAACTCAAAAGAGGGCAACCTTCAAAGAAGACAATTTCAAGAGTTATATCGTACTGCCAATTGTTTCCTTTTTTTAACGGAAAAGAAAACGGCGGAGAAAAATGATGAGTTTTACGAATGTTCAAAGACATGCAAACCCAAATTACAAAAACCTATCAGCTCACAGCAGCCAGAAGGGCCATTAGCATCAATGCTGTAAACAATAAATGCTGAAGCGATTGTGGAGAAATGCGTACCCTCGATTCTAAGGGGGACGTGGTAAGAGCCACTAATGAAAACACAAAGAAGGTGCTTTGAAAAGGGAAACACGGTGCTACCAGTCAATCAATCACACCCACTGCTGGGCCTATCACCTGAGAAAATGAGAATCAAAAAGTCACAGGCTGGCAATCCTGCACTCCAACAATATTTACCATAGCCAACACTTGGAAGCAATGAAAATGTCCATCAACCGAGGAATGCACAAAGAAGAAGTGGTCCACGTACACAGTGGAAAATTACTCCAATAAAAAATAAAAATTAAATTTAAAAATCCAACGAAAGTAAGGAGACATCAGCTTGTGTGGGTTTGTCCGGGCACACTCCACTCTAATTTATAACCGAGAAACACCACAGGCCGCCAGGGCTTTTCCCTAGTTCCCAGGGTGGGGAACATAGAAAGGCTGCCGCCCTCTGGCAGTTACCTGCAAAAGCAGTTTTAAAGCCTGTGCTAATGGTCATTTCATAGGAACAAGTACTGCAGAACTGTAAATGAAACCTGCCCTCAAAATGTCTTCAGGGAGGTAACGGCCAAAACATTTCAAAAGGTGACACGTACGTTAAGAGAACACTTTGAAGAACTAAGGGGTAATCACTGCTTGAAAAATAAAAAGGACATGCCTTAAAGCTCAATTTCAACGGATTATGAGGCACATGCGAATTCAACCACAAAGAGGTATCAGCTCACACTTGTCAGAATAACCATGAGCAAGAAAACTACAAACAATAAATGCTGAAGGTGTTGTGGAGAAATGCATACCCTCAACTTCAAGGGGGACGTAAGTTGGAAAGGGCCACGAATGAGAACAGAATGGAGGTGCCTTAAAAAGGTCAACATTGTGCTACCATATGATCCAGCAGGCCCACTCCTCCACCTATAATCTAAGAAGAGAGAATTGGAAAGACACAGGCAGGCAAATCTGCATTGCCCAGTATTACAATAGCCAAGATATGGAAGTAACCAAAAAGACCACCAACAGATGGGTGGGCAAAGAAGAACTCCTCCATGTACAGATGGAATATTCGCTAGTGAAAAAAATGAAACAATGCCATTTGCAGCACCATAGATGAGTCTAGACGTAATCACGCCACGTGTAGTAAGTGAGAAAGCAAAAGGCACATATCCTATCATATCACTTTCAGGAGTTACTTAAAAATTGATACCAATGAAGATATTTCCACAGAGAAAGGCAATCACAGATTCATTAAAAAACTTATGGTTCACCAAATAGAAAGGGATGAGGATTGGATACATTGCCATATTGGGGTTAACAGAGATATACAAACCATGTGAAATATATAACCCCCAAAGACGTACGGAAGACCAGGAGAAGACTACTCAACATTGTGTCATAACCTACATTGGCAAAGGATGCGAGGAAGAATAGATACATGTATATGTGTGAAAGAACCACATCTTGCACACCTAGAACAAACAAACCATTGTAATCAAATTTGCTGGGATAAAAAATAAAAAGTAAATTACAAATACGAACAAGAAGTAATGAGACATAAAGTTAAAGGGCTTTTTCCTGGCACATTCCATTCTAATATACAACCTCGAACACCACTTCCATTAAGGCTCTGTTTCCCTAGGAACCAAATTTGGTAAAGGAGAAATGCTGCCACCTAGTGGCCGTTTCCTGCAAGAGCAGCTTTAAAGTCACAGCTAATGGTCACTTAACATTCACAAGGACTCAGGGCTGTAAAGGACACTTGCCCTAAATATTTGTGCTGAAGTAGGGAATGGACAAAAAATTCAAAACAGGCAAATGTTTCAAGAAGAGATTAGGAAGAGTTAAGTTTTACTCACACTCTTTGTAAAAAAAAAGGAAAATGGATAAAAGCTCAACCTCAGGGAGTGTTAGACGCATGCAATCTAATCTACAAAAAGTTTCAACTTACACCAGTCGGCTGACCATCAGCAAAAAGTCTACAAACAATAAATGCTGAAGGGGTTTTAGAGAACTGTGTACCCTCTGCCTGCTGGTGAGACGTAAAGGGGTAACAGCCAATAATGAGAACAGAAAGGAGCTGCGTTTAAAAGTAAAAATGGAGGTACTATTCAATCCAGCAGGCGCACCATTGGACCTCTCACCTGAGAAGACAATCGAGAAGACACAGGCCGCAAAAGCTGCAGTGCAGCCTTATTCACAATAGCCAAGACAGTGAAGCAATCAAAATGTCCAACAACAGGTAAATGGATAAAGAAGAAGTGGTCCGTGTACACAATGGAATATTAGCCATGGAAGACAATGAACCATTGCTCTTTGAGGCACCACAAATGAGTCTGGAGATAATCACGAAAGATGAGGTAAGTTGGAAAGCAAAAGACCTGTGTTCTATGATAGCACTTATAGGCGTTATCTAATAACTGACACAAATGAACATATTTCCACAGAGAAAGACACTCACGGATTTAGAAAACAAACTATGCTCATCTAAAACGACAGGTGGGGGGAATGGATAAATTAAGATTAGTGTTACTATACGTATACAAACACATATGATATACATATCTCAAAAAGACCAACCATATAGCAAGGGAAGTCTGCGGAACCCTCTGTAACATTTTACATGGGAAGAGGATCTGTACTTGAATAGACATATATAATGTACAAATGAACCAGATTGTGTACACCTAGGACAAACAATATTCTATGCTTTACCCCAATTAAAACACTTTTAAAAACCAAGAAGAAATAATGACACATAAACTTATGGGGGTTTCTCCACGCACATTCCAATGGAATTTACAACCTAGGAACACGACTTCCAGAAAGGCTCTGCTGCCCTACTCCCCAGATTTGGGAATGGAGAAATGCTGCCTCCTTGAGGCCACTTCCCACAACAGCAGCTTTAAACCCATTGCTAAAGGTCACTAAATATTCACCAAACTTGCAGTTCGGGAAATGACACCTGCTCTCTAAAAAAACGCTGGGGTGGAAAATCGACCAAATAACTCAAAAGAGGGCAACCTTCAAAGAAGACAATTTCAAGAGTTATATCGTACTGCCAATTGTTTCCTTTTTTTAACGGAAAAGAAAACGGCGGAGAAAAATGATGAGTTTTACGAATTTTCAAAGACATGCAAACCCAAATTACAAAAACCTATCAGCTCACAGCAGCCAGAAGGGCCATTAGCATCAATGCTGTAAACAATAAATGCTGAAGCGATTGTGGAGAAATGCGTACCCTCGATTCTAAGGGGGACGTGGTAAGAGCCACTAATGAAAACACAAAGAAGGTGCTTTGAAAAGGGAAACACGGTGCTACCAGTCAATCAATCACACCCACTGCTGGGCCTATCACCTGAGAAAATGAGAATCAAAAAGTCACAGGCTGGCAATCCTGCACTCCAACAATATTTACCATAGCCAACACTTGGAAGCAATGAAAATGTCCATCAACCGAGGAATGCACAAAGAAGAAGTGGTCCACGTACACAGTGGAAAATTACTCCAATAAAAAATAAAAATTAAATTTAAAAATCCAACGAAAGTAAGGAGACATCAGCTTGTGTGGGTTTGTCCGGGCACACTCCACTCTAATTTATAACCGAGAAACACCACAGGCCGCCAGGGCTTTTCCCTAGTTCCCAGGGTGGGGAACATAGAAAGGCTGCCGCCCTCTGGCAGTTACCTGCAAAAGCAGTTTTAAAGCCTGTGCTAATGGTCATTTCATAGGAACAAGTACTGCAGAACTGTAAATGAAACCTGCCCTCAAAATGTCTTCAGGGAGGTAACGGCCAAAACATTTCAAAAGGTGACACGTACGTTAAGAGAACACTTTGAAGAACTAAGGGGTAATCACTGCTTGAAAAATAAAAAGGACATGCCTTAAAGCTCAATTTCAACGGATTATGAGGCACATGCGAATTCAACCACAAAGAGGTATCAGCTCACACTTGTCAGAATAACCATGAGCAAGAAAACTACAAACAATAAATGCTGAAGGTGTTGTGGAGAAATGCATACCCTCAACTTCAAGGGGGACGTAAGTTGGAAAGGGCCACGAATGAGAACAGAATGGAGGTGCCTTAAAAAGGTAAACATTGTGCTACCATATGATCCAGCAGGCCCACTCCTCCACCTATAATCTAAGAAGAGAGAATTGGAAAGACACAGGCAGGCAAATCTGCATTGCCCAGTATTACAATAGCCAAGATATGGAAGTAACCAAAAAGACCACCAACAGATGGGTGGGCAAAGAAGAACTCCTCCATGTACAGATGGAATATTCGCTAGTGAAAAAAATGAAACAATGCCATTTGCAGCACCATAGATGAGTCTAGACGTAATCACGCCACGTGTAGTAAGTGAGAAAGCAAAAGGCACATATCCTATCATATCACTTTCAGGAGTTACTTAAAAATTGATACCAATGAAGATATTTCCACAGAGAAAGGCAATCACAGATTCATTAAAAAACTTATGGTTCACCAAATAGAAAGGGATGAGGATTGGATACATTGCCATATTGGGGTTAACAGAGATATACAAACCATGTGAAATATATAACCCCCAAAGACGTACGGAAGACCAGGAGAAGACTACTCAACATTGTGTCATAACCTATATTGGCAAAGGATGCGAGGAAGAATAGATACATGTATATGTGTGAAAGAACCACATCTTGCACACCTAGAACAAACAAACCATTGTAATCAAATTTGCTGGGATAAAAAATAAAAAGTAAATTACAAATACGAACAAGAAGTAATGAGACATAAAGTTAAAGGGCTTTTTCCTGGCACATTCCATTCTAATATACAACCTAGAACACCACTTCCATTAAGGCTCTGTTTCCCTAGGAACCAAATTTGGTAAAGGAGAAATGCTGCCACCTAGTGGCCGTTTCCTGCAAGAGCAGCTTTAAAGTCACAGCTAATGGTCACTTAACATTCACAAGGACTCAGGGCTGTAAAGGACACTTGCCCTAAATATTTGTGCTGAAGTAGGGAATGGACAAAAAATTCAAAACAGGCAAATGTTTCAAGAAGAGATTAGGAAGAGTTAAGTTTTACTCACACTCTTTGTAAAAAAAAAGGAAAATGGATAAAAGCTCAACCTCAGGGAGTGTTAGACGCATGCAATCTAATCTACAAAAAGTTTCAACTTACACCAGTCGGCTGACCATCAGCAAAAAGTCTACAAACAATAAATGCTGAAGGGGTTTTAGAGAACTGTGTACCCTCTGCCTGCTGGTGAGACGTAAAGGGGTAACAGCCAATAATGAGAACAGAAAGGAGCTGCGTTTAAAAGTAAAAATGGAGGTACTATTCAATCCAGCAGGCGCACCATTGGACCTCTCACCTGAGAAGACAATCGAGAAGACACAGGCCGCAAAAGCTGCAGTGCAGCCTTATTCACAATAGCCAAGACAGTGAAGCAATCAAAATGTCCAACAACAGGTAAATGGATAAAGAAGAAGTGGTCCGTGTACACAATGGAATATTAGCCATGGAAGACAATGAACCATTGCTCTTTGAGGCACCACAAATGAGTCTGGAGATAATCACGAAAGATGAGGTAAGTTGGAAAGCAAAAGACCTGTGTTCTGTGATAGCACTTATAGGCGTTATCTAATAACTGACACAAATGAACATATTTCCACAGAGAAAGACACTCACGGATTTAGAAAACAAACTATGCTCATCTAAAACGACAGGTGGGGGGAATGGATAAATTAAGATTAGTGTTACTATACGTATACAAACACATATGATATACATATCTCAAAACGACCAACCATATAGCAAGGGAAGTCTGCGGAACCCTCTGTAACATTTTACATGGGAAGAGGATCTGTACTTGAATAGACATATATAATGTACAAATGAACCAGATTGTGTACACCTAGGACAAACAATATTCTAAGCTTTACCCCAATTAAAACACTTTTAAAAACCAAGAAGAAATAATGACACATAAACTTATGGGGGTTTCTCCACGCACATTCCAATGTAATTTACAACCTAGGAACACGACTTCCAGAAAGGCTCTGCTGCCCTACTCCCCAGATTTGGGAATGGAGAAATGCTGCCTCCTTGAGGCCACTTCCCACAACAGCAGCTTTAAACCCATTGCTAAAGGTCACTAAATATTCACCAAACTTGCAGTTTGGGAAATGACACCTGCTCTCTAAAAAAACGCTGGGGTGGAAAATCGACCAAATAACTCAAAAGAGGGCAACCTTCAAAGAAGACAATTTCAAGAGTTATATCGTACTGCCAATTGTTTCCTTTTTTTAATGGAAAAGAAAACGGCGGAGAAAAATGATGAGTTTTACGAATTTTCAAAGACATGCAAACCCAAATTACAAAAACCTATCAGCTCACAGCAGCCAGAAGGGCCATTAGCATCAATGCTGTAAACAATAAATGCTGAAGCGATTGTGGAGAAATGCGTACCCTCGATTCTAAGGGGGACGTGGTAAGAGCCACTAATGAAAACACAAAGAAGGTGCTTTGAAAAGGGAAACACGGTGCTACCAGTCAATCAATCACACCCACTGCTGGGCCTATCACCTGAGAAAATGAGAATCAAAAAGTCA
Organism: Balaenoptera borealis; assembly: GCF_965194805.1. Lineage (NCBI taxonomy): Eukaryota > Metazoa > Chordata > Mammalia > Artiodactyla > Balaenopteridae > Balaenoptera > Balaenoptera borealis. The sequence goes on along the minus strand of NC_138873.1, from coordinate 72,840,754 downwards.
CAGGCTGGCAATCCTGCACTCCAACAATATTTACCATAGCCAACACTTGGAAGCAATGAAAATGTCCATCAACCGAGGAATGCACAAAGAAGAAGTGGTCCACGTACACAGTGGAAAATTACTCCAATAAAAAATAAAAATTAAATTTAAAAATCCAACGAAAGTAAGGAGACATCAGCTTGTGTGGGTTTGTCCGGGCACACTCCACTCTAATTTATAACCGAGAAACACCACAGGCCGCCAGGGCTTTTCCCTAGTTCCCAGGGTGGGGAACATAGAAAGGCTGCCGCCCTCTGGCAGTTACCTGCAAAAGCAGTTTTAAAGCCTGTGCTAATGGTCATTTCATAGGAACAAGTACTGCAGAACTGTAAATGAAACCTGCCCTCAAAATGTCTTCAGGGAGGTAACGGCCAAAACATTTCAAAAGGTGACACGTACGTTAAGAGAACACTTTGAAGAACTAAGGGGTAATCACTGCTTGAAAAATAAAAAGGACATGCCTTAAAGCTCAATTTCAACGGATTATGAGGCACATGCGAATTCAACCACAAAGAGGTATCAGCTCACACTTGTCAGAATAACCATGAGCAAGAAAACTACAAACAATAAATGCTGAAGGTGTTGTGGAGAAATGCATACCCTCAACTTCAAGGGGGACGTAAGTTGGAAAGGGCCACGAATGAGAACAGAATGGAGGTGCCTTAAAAAGGTCAACATTGTGCTATCATATGATCCAGCAGGCCCACTCCTCCACCTATAATCTAAGAAGAGAGAATTGGAAAGACACAGGCAGGCAAATCTGCATTGCCCAGTATTACAATAGCCAAGATATGGAAGTAACCAAAAAGACCACCAACAGATGGGTGGGCAAAGAAGAACTCCTCCATGTACAGATGGAATATTCGCTAGTGAAAAAAATGAAACAATGCCATTTGCAGCACCATAGATGAGTCTAGACGTAATCACGCCACGTGTAGTAAGTGAGAAAGCAAAAGGCACATATCCTATCATATCACTTTCAGGAGTTACTTAAAAATTGATACCAATGAAGATATTTCCACAGAGAAAGGCAATCACAGATTCATTAAAAAACTTATGGTTCACCAAATAGAAAGGGATGAGGATTGGATACATTGCCATATTGGGGTTAACAGAGATATACAAACCATGTGAAATATATAACCCCCAAAGACGTACGGAAGACCAGGAGAAGACTACTCAACATTGTGTCATAACCTACATTGGCAAAGGATGCGAGGAAGAATAGATACATGTATATGTGTGAAAGAACCACATCTTGCACACCTAGAACAAACAAACCATTGTAATCAAATTTGCTGGGATAAAAAATAAAAAGTAAATTACAAATACGAACAAGAAGTAATGAGACATAAAGTTAAAGGGCTTTTTCCTGGCACATTCCATTCTAATATACAACCTCGAACACCACTTCCATTAAGGCTCTGTTTCCCTAGGAACCAAATTTGGTAAAGGAGAAATGCTGCCACCTAGTGGCCGTTTCCTGCAAGAGCAGCTTTAAAGTCACAGCTAATGGTCACTTAACATTCACAAGGACTCAGGGCTGTAAAGGACACTTGCCCTAAATATTTGTGCTGAAGTAGGGAATGGACAAAAAATTCAAAACAGGCAAATGTTTCAAGAAGAGATTAGGAAGAGTTAAGTTTTACTCACACTCTTTGTAAAAAAAAAGGAAAATGGATAAAAGCTCAACCTCAGGGAGTGTTAGACGCATGCAATCTAATCTACAAAAAGTTTCAACTTACACCAGTCGGCTGACCATCAGCAAAAAGTCTACAAACAATAAATGCTGAAGGGGTTTTAGAGAACTGTGTACCCTCTGCCTGCTGGTGAGACGTAAAGGGGTAACAGCCAATAATGAGAACAGAAAGGAGCTGCGTTTAAAAGTAAAAATGGAGGTACTATTCAATCCAGCAGGCGCACCATTGGACCTCTCACCTGAGAAGACAATCGAGAAGACACAGGCCGCAAAAGCTGCAGTGCAGCCTTATTCACAATAGCCAAGACAGTGAAGCAATCAAAATGTCCAACAACAGGTAAATGGATAAAGAAGAAGTGGTCCGTGTACACAATGGAATATTAGCCATGGAAGACAATGAACCATTGCTCTTTGAGGCACCACAAATGAGTCTGGAGATAATCACGAAAGATGAGGTAAGTTGGAAAGCAAAAGACCTGTGTTCTATGATAGCACTTATAGGCGTTATCTAATAACTGACACAAATGAACATATTTCCACAGAGAAAGACACTCACGGATTTAGAAAACAAACTATGCTCATCTAAAACGACAGGTGGGGGGAATGGATAAATTAAGATTAGTGTTACTATACGTATACAAACACATATGGTATACATATCTGAAAAAGACCAACCATATAGCAAGGGAAGTCTGCGGAACCCTCTGTAACATTTTACATGGGAAGAGGATCTGTACTTGAATAGACATATATAATGTACAAATGAACCAGATTGTGTACACCTAGGACAAACAATATTCTAAGCTTTACCCCAATTAAAACACTTTTAAAAACCAAGAAGAAATAATGACACATAAACTTATGGGGGTTTCTCCACGCACATTCCAATGTAATTTACAACCTAGGAACACGACTTCCAGAAAGGCTCTGCTGCCCTACTCCCCAGATTTGGGAATGGAGAAATGCTGCCTCCTTGAGGCCACTTCCCACAACAGCAGCTTTAAACCCATTGCTAAAGGTCACTAAATATTCACCAAACTTGCAGTTCGGGAAATGACACCTGCTCTCTAAAAAAACGCTGGGGTGGAAAATCGACCAAATAACTCAAAAGAGGGCAACCTTCAAAGAAGACAATTTCAAGAGTTATATCGTACTGCCAATTGTTTCCTTTTTTTAACGGAAAAGAAAACGGCGGAGAAAAATGATGAGTTTTACGAATTTTCAAAGACATGCAAACCCAAATTACAAAAACCTATCAGCTCACAGCAGCCAGAAGGGCCATTAGCATCAATGCTGTAAACAATAAATGCTGAAGCGATTGTGGAGAAATGCGTACCCTCGATTCTAAGGGGGACGTGGTAAGAGCCACTAATGAAAACACAAAGAAGGTGCTTTGAAAAGGGAAACACGGTGCTACCAGTCAATCAATCACACCCACTGCTGGGCCTATCACCTGAGAAAATGAGAATCAAAAAGTCACAGGCTGGCAATCCTGCACTCCAACAATATTTACCATAGCCAACACTTGGAAGCAATGAAAATGTCCATCAACCGAGGAATGCACAAAGAAGAAGTGGTCCACGTACACAGTGGAAAATTACTCCAATAAAAAATAAAAATTAAATTTAAAAATCCAACGAAAGTAAGGAGACATCAGCTTGTGTGGGTTTGTCCGGGCACACTCCACTCTAATTTATAACCGAGAAACACCACAGGCCGCCAGGGCTTTTCCCTAGTTCCCAGGGTGGGGAACATAGAAAGGCTGCCGCCCTCTGGCAGTTACCTGCAAAAGCAGTTTTAAAGCCTGTGCTAATGGTCATTTCATAGGAACAAGTACTGCAGAACTGTAAATGAAACCTGCCCTCAAAATGTCTTCAGGGAGGTAACGGCCAAAACATTTCAAAAGGTGACATGTACGTTAAGAGAACACTTTGAAGAACTAAGGGGTAATCACTGCTTGAAAAATAAAAAGGACATGCCTTAAAGCTCAATTTCAACGGATTATGAGGCACATGCGAATTCAACCACAAAGAGGTATCAGCTCACACTTGTCAGAATAACCATGAGCAAGAAAACTACAAACAATAAATGCTGAAGGTGTTGTGGAGAAATGCATACCCTCAACTTCAAGGGGGACGTAAGTTGGAAAGGGCCACGAATGAGAACAGAATGGAGGTGTCTTAAAAAGGTAAACATTGTGCTACCATATGATCCAGCAGGCCCACTCCTCCACCTATAATCTAAGAAGAGAGAATTGGAAAGACACAGGCAGGCAAATCTGCATTGCCCAGTATTACAATAGCCAAGATATGGAAGTAACCAAAAAGACCACCAACAGATGGGTGGGCAAAGAAGAACTCCTCCATGTACAGATGGAATATTCGCTAGTGAAAAAAATGAAACAATGCCATTTGCAGCACCATAGATGAGTCTAGACGTAATCACGCCACGTGTAGTAAGTGAGAAAGCAAAAGGCACATATCCTATCATATCACTTTCAGGAGTTACTTAAAAATTGATACCAATGAAGATATTTCCACAGAGAAAGGCAATCACAGATTCATTAAAAAACTTATGGTTCACCAAATAGAAAGGGATGAGGATTGGATACATTGCCATATTGGGGTTAACAGAGATATACAAACCATGTGAAATATATAACCCCCAAAGACGTACGGAAGACCAGGAGAAGACTACTCAACATTGTGTCATAACCTACATTGGCAAAGGATGCGAGGAAGAATAGATACATGTATATGTGTGAAAGAACCACATCTTGCACACCTAGAACAAACAAACCATTGTAATCAAATTTGCTGGGATAAAAAATAAAAAGTAAATTACAAATACGAACAAGAAGTAATGAGACATAAAGTTAAAGGGCTTTTTCCTGGCACATTCCATTCTAATATACAACCTCGAACACCACTTCCATTAAGGCTCTGTTTCCCTAGGAACCAAATTTGGTAAAGGAGAAATGCTGCCACCTAGTGGCCGTTTCCTGCAAGAGCAGCTTTAAAGTCACAGCTAATGGTCACTTAACATTCACAAGGACTCAGGGCTGTAAAGGACACTTGCCCTAAATATTTGTGCTGAAGTAGGGAATGGACAAAAAATTCAAAACAGGCAAATGTTTCAAGAAGAGATTAGGAAGAGTTAAGTTTTACTCACACTCTTTGTAAAAAAAAAGGAAAATGGATAAAAGCTCAACCTCAGGGAGTGTTAGACGCATGCAATCTAATCTACAAAAAGTTTCAACTTACACCAGTCGGCTGACCATCAGCAAAAAGTCTACAAACAATAAATGCTGAAGGGGTTTTAGAGAACTGTGTACCCTCTGCCTGCTGGTGAGACGTAAAGGGGTAACAGCCAATAATGAGAACAGAAAGGAGCTGCGTTTAAAAGTAAAAATGGAGGTACTATTCAATCCAGCAGGCGCACCATTGGACCTCTCACCTGAGAAGACAATCGAGAAGACACAGGCCGCAAAAGCTGCAGTGCAGCCTTATTCACAATAGCCAAGACAGTGAAGCAATCAAAATGTCCAACAACAGGTAAATGGATAAAGAAGAAGTGGTCCGTGTACACAATGGAATATTAGCCATGGAAGACAATGAACCATTGCTCTTTGAGGCACCACAAATGAGTCTGGAGATAATCACGAAAGATGAGGTAAGTTGGAAAGCAAAAGACCTGTGTTCTATGATAGCACTTATAGGCGTTATCTAATAACTGACACAAATGAACATATTTCCACAGAGAAAGACACTCACGGATTTAGAAAACAAACTATGCTCATCTAAAACGACAGGTGGGGGGAATGGATAAATTAAGATTAGTGTTACTATACGTATACAAACACATATGGTATACATATCTCAAAAAGACCAACCATATAGCAAGGGAAGTCTGCGGAACCCTCTGTAACATTTTACATGGGAAGAGGATCTGTACTTGAATAGACATATATAATGTACAAATGAACCAGATTGTGTACACCTAGGACAAACAATATTCTAAGCTTTACCCCAATTAAAACACTTTTAAAAACCAAGAAGAAATAATGACACATAAACTTATGGGGGTTTCTCCACGCACATTCCAATGTAATTTACAACCTAGGAACACGACTTCCAGAAAGGCTCTGCTGCCCTACTCCCCAGATTTGGGAATGGAGAAATGCTGCCTCCTTGAGGCCACTTCCCACAACAGCAGCTTTAAACCCATTGCTAAAGGTCACTAAATATTCACCAAACTTGCAGTTCGGGAAATGACACCTGCTCTCTAAAAAAACGCTGGGGTGGAAAATCGACCAAATAACTCAAAAGAGGGCAACCTTCAAAGAAGACAATTTCAAGAGTTATATCGTACTGCCAATTGTTTCCTTTTTTTAACGGAAAAGAAAACGGCGGAGAAAAATGATGAGTTTTACGAATTTTCAAAGACATGCAAACCCAAATTACAAAAACCTATCAGCTCACAGCAGCCAGAAGGGCCATTAGCATCAATGCTGTAAACAATAAATGCTGAAGCGATTGTGGAGAAATGCGTACCCTCGATTCTAAGGGGGACGTGGTAAGAGCCACTAATGAAAACACAAAGAAGGTGCTTTGAAAAGGGAAACACGGTGCTACCAGTCAATCAATCACACCCACTGCTGGGCCTATCACCTGAGAAAATGAGAATCAAAAAGTCACAGGCTGGCAATCCTGCACTCCAACAATATTTACCATAGCCAACACTTGGAAGCAATGAAAATGTCCATCAACCGAGGAATGCACAAAGAAGAAGTGGTCCACGTACACAGTGGAAAATTACTCCAATAAAAAATAAAAATTAAATTTAAAAATCCAACGAAAGTAAGGAGACATCAGCTTGTGTGGGTTTGTCCGGGCACACTCCACTCTAATTTATAACCGAGAAACACCACAGGCCGCCAGGGCTTTTCCCTAGTTCCCAGGGTGGGGAACATAGAAAGGCTGCCGCCCTCTGGCAGTTACCTGCAAAAGCAGTTTTAAAGCCTGTGCTAATGGTCATTTCATAGGAACAAGTACTGCAGAACTGTAAATGAAACCTGCCCTCAAAATGTCTTCAGGGAGGTAACGGCCAAAACATTTCAAAAGGTGACACGTACGTTAAGAGAACACTTTGAAGAACTAAGGGGTAATCACTGCTTGAAAAATAAAAAGGACATGCCTTAAAGCTCAATTTCAACGGATTATGAGGCACATGCGAATTCAACCACAAAGAGGTATCAGCTCACACTTGTCAGAATAACCATGAGCAAGAAAACTACAAACAATAAATGCTGAAGGTGTTGTGGAGAAATGCATACCCTCAACTTCAAGGGGGACGTAAGTTGGAAAGGGCCACGAATGAGAACAGAATGGAGGTGCCTTAAAAAGGTAAACATTGTGCTACCATATGATCCAGCAGGCCCACTCCTCCACCTATAATCTAAGAAGAGAGAATTGGAAAGACACAGGCAGGCAAATCTGCATTGCCCAGTATTACAATAGCCAAGATATGGAAGTAACCAAAAAGACCACCAACAGATGGGTGGGCAAAGAAGAACTCCTCCATGTACAGATGGAATATTCGCTAGTGAAAAAAATGAAACAATGCCATTTGCAGCACCATAGATGAGTCTAGACGTAATCACGCCACGTGTAGTAAGTGAGAAAGCAAAAGGCACATATCCTATCATATCACTTTCAGGAGTTACTTAAAAATTGATACCAATGAAGATATTTCCACAGAGAAAGGCAATCACAGATTCATTAAAAAACTTATGGTTCACCAAATAGAAAGGGATGAGGATTGGATACATTGCCATATTGGGGTTAACAGAGATATACAAACCATGTGAAATATATAACCCCCAAAGACGTACGGAAGACCAGGAGAAGACTACTCAACATTGTGTCATAACCTACATTGGCAAAGGATGCGAGGAAGAATAGATACATGTATATGTGTGAAAGAACCACATCTTGCACACCTAGAACAAACAAACCATTGTAATCAAATTTGCTGGGATAAAAAATAAAAAGTAAATTACAAATACGAACAAGAAGTAATGAGACATAAAGTTAAAGGGCTTTTTCCTGGCACATTCCATTCTAATATACAACCTCGAACACCACTTCCATTAAGGCTCTGTTTCCCTAGGAACCAAATTTGGTAAAGGAGAAATGCTGCCACCTAGTGGCCGTTTCCTGCAAGAGCAGCTTTAAAGTCACAGCTAATGGTCACTTAACATTCACAAGGACTCAGGGCTGTAAAGGACACTTGCCCTAAATATTTGTGCTGAAGTAGGGAATGGACAAAAAATTCAAAACAGGCAAATGTTTCAAGAAGAGATTAGGAAGAGTTAAGTTTTACTCACACTCTTTGTAAAAAAAAAGGAAAATGGATAAAAGCTCAACCTCAGGGAGTGTTAGACGCATGCAATCTAATCTACAAAAAGTTTCAACTTACACCAGTCGGCTGACCATCAGCAAAAAGTCTACAAACAATAAATGCTGAAGGGGTTTTAGAGAACTGTGTACCCTCTGCCTGCTGGTGAGACGTAAAGGGGTAACAGCCAATAATGAGAACAGAAAGGAGCTGCGTTTAAAAGTAAAAATGGAGGTACTATTCAATCCAGCAGGCGCACCATTGGACCTCTCACCTGAGAAGACAATCGAGAAGACACAGGCCGCAAAAGCTGCAGTGCAGCCTTATTCACAATAGCCAAGACAGTGAAGCAATCAAAATGTCCAACAACAGGTAAATGGATAAAGAAGAAGTGGTCCGTGTACACAATGGAATATTAGCCATGGAAGACAATGAACCATTGCTCTTTGAGGCACCACAAATGAGTCTGGAGATAATCACGAAAGATGAGGTAAGTTGGAAAGCAAAAGACCTGTGTTCTGTGATAGCACTTATAGGCGTTATCTAATAACTGACACAAATGAACATATTTCCACAGAGAAAGACACTCACAGATTTAGAAAACAAACTATGCTCATCTAAAACGACAGGTGGGGGGAATGGATAAATTAAGATTAGTGTTACTATACGTATACAAACACATATGATATACATATCTCAAAACGACCAACCATATAGCAAGGGAAGTCTGCGGAACCCTCTGTAACATTTTACATGGGAAGAGGATCTGTACTTGAATAGACATATATAATGTACAAATGAACCAGATTGTGTACACCTAGGACAAACAATATTCTAAGCTTTACCCCAATTAAAACACTTTTAAAAACCAAGAAGAAATAATGACACATAAACTTATGGGGGTTTCTCCACGCACATTCCAATGTAATTTACAACCTAGGAACACGACTTCCAGAAAGGCTCTGCTGCCCTACTCCCCAGATTTGGGAATGGAGAAATGCTGCCTCCTTGAGGCCACTTCCCACAACAGCAGCTTTAAACCCATTGCTAAAGGTCACTAAATATTCACCAAACTTGCAGTTTGGGAAATGACACCTGCTCTCTAAAAAAACGCTGGGGTGGAAAATCGACCAAATAACTCAAAAGAGGGCAACCTTCCAAGAAGACAATTTCAAGAGTTATATCGTACTGCCAATTGTTTCCTTTTTTTAACGGAAAAGAAAACGGCGGAGAAAAATGATGAGTTTTACGAATTTTCAAAGACATGCAAACCCAAATTACAAAAACCTATCAGCTCACAGCAGCCAGAAGGGCCATTAGCATCAATGCTGTAAACAATAAATGCTGAAGCGATTGTGGAGAAATGCGTACCCTCGATTCTAAGGGGGACGTGGTAAGAGCCACTAATGAAAACACAAAGAAGGTGCTTTGAAAAGGGAAACACGGTGCTACCAGTCAATCAATCACACCCACTGCTGGGCCTATCACCTGAGAAAATGAGAATCAAAAAGTCACAGGCTGGCAATCCTGCACTCCAACAATATTTACCATAGCCAACACTTGGAAGCAATGAAAATGTCCATCAACCGAGGAATGCACAAAGAAGAAGTGGTCCACGTACACAGTGGAAAATTACTCCAATAAAAAATAAAAATTAAATTTAAAAATCCAACGAAAGTAAGGAGACATCAGCTTGTGTGGGTTTGTCCGGGCACACTCCACTCTAATTTATAACCGAGAAACACCACAGGCCGCCAGGGCTTTTCCCTAGTTCCCAGGGTGGGGAACATAGAAAGGCTGCCGCCCTCTGGCAGTTACCTGCAAAAGCAGTTTTAAAGCCTGTGCTAATGGTCATTTCATAGGAACAAGTACTGCAGAACTGTAAATGAAACCTGCCCTCAAAATGTCTTCAGGGAGGTAACGGCCAAAACATTTCAAAAGGTGACACGTACGTTAAGAGAACACTTTGAAGAACTAAGGGGTAATCACTGCTTGAAAAATAAAAAGGACATGCCTTAAAGCTCAATTTCAACGGATTATGAGGCACATGCGAATTCAACCACAAAGAGGTATCAGCTCACACTTGTCAGAATAACCATGAGCAAGAAAACTACAAACAATAAATGCTGAAGGTGTTGTGGAGAAATGCATACCCTCAACTTCAAGGGGGACGTAAGTTGGAAAGGGCCACGAATGAGAACAGAATGGAGGTGCCTTAAAAAGGTAAACATTGTGCTACCATATGATCCAGCAGGCCCACTCCTCCACCTATAATCTAAGAAGAGAGAATTGGAAAGACACAGGCAGGCAAATCTGCATTGCCCAGTATTACAATAGCCAAGATATGGAAGTAACCAAAAAGACCACCAACAGATGGGTGGGCAAAGAAGAACTCCTCCATGTACAGATGGAATATTCGCTAGTGAAAAAAATGAAACAATGCCATTTGCAGCACCATAGATGAGTCTAGACGTAATCACGCCACGTGTAGTAAGTGAGAAAGCAAAAGGCACATATCCTATCATATCACTTTCAGGAGTTACTTAAAAATTGATACCAATGAAGATATTTCCACAGAGAAAGGCAATCACAGATTCATTAAAAAACTTATGGTTCACCAAATAGAAAGGGATGAGGATTGGATACATTGCCATATTGGGGTTAACAGAGATATACAAACCATGTGAAATATATAACCCCCAAAGACGTACGGAAGACCAGGAGAAGACTACTCAACATTGTGTCATAACCTACATTGGCAAAGGATGCGAGGAAGAATAGATACATGTATATGTGTGAAAGAACCACATCTTGCACACCTAGAACAAACAAACCATTGTAATCAAATTTGCTGGGATAAAAAATAAAAAGTAAATTACAAATACGAACAAGAAGTAATGAGACATAAAGTTAAAGGGCTTTTTCCTGGCACATTCCATTCTAATATACAACCTCGAACACCACTTCCATTAAGGCTCTGTTTCCCTAGGAACCAAATTTGGTAAAGGAGAAATGCTGCCACCTAGTGGCCGTTTCCTGCAAGAGCAGCTTTAAAGTCACAGCTAATGGTCACTTAACATTCACAAGGACTCAGGGCTGTAAAGGACACTTGCCCTAAATATTTGTGCTGAAGTAGGGAATGGACAAAAAATTCAAAACAGGCAAATGTTTCAAGAAGAGATTAGGAAGAGTTAAGTTTTACTCACACTCTTTGTAAAAAAAAAGGAAAATGGATAAAAGCTCAACCTCAGGGAGTGTTAGACGCATGCAATCTAATCTACAAAAAGTTTCAACTTACACCAGTCGGCTGACCATCAGCAAAAAGTCTACAAACAATAAATGCTGAAGGGGTTTTAGAGAACTGTGTACCCTCTGCCTGCTGGTGAGACGTAAAGGGGTAACAGCCAATAATGAGAACAGAAAGGAGCTGCGTTTAAAAGTAAAAATGGAGGTACTATTCAATCCAGCAGGCGCACCATTGGACCTCTCACCTGAGAAGACAATCGAGAAGACACAGGCCGCAAAAGCTGCAGTGCAGCCTTATTCACAATAGCCAAGACAGTGAAGCAATCAAAATGTCCAACAACAGGTAAATGGATAAAGAAGAAGTGGTCCGTGTACACAATGGAATATTAGCCATGGAAGACAATGAACCATTGCTCTTTGAGGCACCACAAATAAGTCTGGAGATAATCACGAAAGATGAGGTAAGTTGGAAAGCAAAAGACCTGTGTTCTATGATAGCACTTATAGGCGTTATCTAATAACTGACACAAATGAACATATTTCCACAGAGAAAGACACTCACGGATTTAGAAAACAAACTATGCTCATCTAAAACGACAGGTGGGGGGAATGGATAAATTAAGATTAGTGTTACTATACGTATACAAACACATATGGTATACATATCTGAAAAAGACCAACCATATAGCAAGGGAAGTCTGCGGAACCCTCTGTAACATTTTACATGGGAAGAGGATCTGTACTTGAATAGACATATATAATGTACAAATGAACCAGATTGTGTACACCTAGGACAAACAATATTCTATGCTTTACCCCAATTAAAACACTTTTAAAAACCAAGAAGAAATAATGACACATAAACTTATGGGGGTTTCTCCACGCACATTCCAATGGAATTTACAACCTAGGAACACGACTTCCAGAAAGGCTCTGCTGCCCTACTCCCCAGATTTGGGAATGGAGAAATGCTGCCTCCTTGAGGCCACTTCCCACAACAGCAGCTTTAAACCCATTGCTAAAGGTCACTAAATATTCACCAAACTTGCAGTTCGGGAAATGACACCTGCTCTCTAAAAAAACGCTGGGGTGGAAAATCGACCAAATAACTCAAAAGAGGGCAACCTTCAAAGAAGACAATTTCAAGAGTTATATCGTACTGCCAATTGTTTCCTTTTTTTAACGGAAAAGAAAACGGCGGAGAAAAATGATGAGTTTTACGAATTTTCAAAGACATGCAAACCCAAATTACAAAAACCTATCAGCTCACAGCAGCCAGAAGGGCCATTAGCATCAATGCTGTAAACAATAAATGCTGAAGCGATTGTGGAGAAATGCGTACCCTCGATTCTAAGGGGGACGTGGTAAGAGCCACTAATGAAAACACAAAGAAGGTGCTTTGAAAAGGGAAACACGGTGCTACCAGTCAATCAATCACACCCACTGCTGGGCCTATCACCTGAGAAAATGAGAATCAAAAAGTCACAGGCTGGCAATCCTGCACTCCAACAATATTTACCATAGCCAACACTTGGAAGCAATGAAAATGTCCATCAACCGAGGAATGCACAAAGAAGAAGTGGTCCACGTACACAGTGGAAAATTACTCCAATAAAAAATAAAAATTAAATTTAAAAATCCAACGAAAGTAAGGAGACATCAGCTTGTGTGGGTTTGTCCGGGCACACTCCACTCTAATTTATAACCGAGAAACACCACAGGCCGCCAGGGCTTTTCCCTAGTTCCCAGGGTGGGGAACATAGAAAGGCTGCCGCCCTCTGGCAGTTACCTGCAAAAGCAGTTTTAAAGCCTGTGCTAATGGTCATTTCATAGGAACAAGTACTGCAGAACTGTAAATGAAACCTGCCCTCAAAATGTCTTCAGGGAGGTAACGGCCAAAACATTTCAAAAGGTGACACGTACGTTAAGAGAACACTTTGAAGAACTAAGGGGTAATCACTGCTTGAAAAATAAAAAGGACATGCCTTAAAGCTCAATTTCAACGGATTATGAGGCACATGCGAATTCAACCACAAAGAGGTATCAGCTCACACTTGTCAGAATAACCATGAGCAAGAAAACTACAAACAATAAATGCTGAAGGTGTTGTGGAGAAATGCATACCCTCAACTTCAAGGGGGACGTAAGTTGGAAAGGGCCACGAATGAGAACAGAATGGAGGTGCCTTAAAAAGGTAAACATTGTGCTACCATATGATCCAGCAGGCCCACTCCTCCACCTATAATCTAAGAAGAGAGAATTGGAAAGACACAGGCAGGCAAATCTGCATTGCCCAGTATTACAATAGCCAAGATATGGAAGTAACCAAAAAGACCACCAACAGATGGGTGGGCAAAGAAGAACTCCTCCATGTACAGATGGAATATTCGCTAGTGAAAAAAATGAAACAATGCCATTTGCAGCACCATAGATGAGTCTAGACGTAATCACGCCACGTGTACTAAGTGAGAAAGCAAAAGGCACATATCCTATCATATCACTTTCAGGAGTTACTTAAAAATTGATACCAATGAAGATATTTCCACAGAGAAAGGCAATCACAGATTCATTAAAAAACTTATGGTTCACCAAATAGAAAGGGATGAGGATTGGATACATTGCCATATTGGGGTTAACAGAGATATACAAACCATGTGAAATATATAACCCCCAAAGACGTACGGAAGACCAGGAGAAGACTACTCAACATTGTGTCATAACCTACATTGGCAAAGGATGCGAGGAAGAATAGATACATGTATATGTGTGAAAGAACCACATCTTGCACACCTAGAACAAACAAACCATTGTAATCAAATTTGCTGGGATAAAAAATAAAAAGTAAATTACAAATACGAACAAGAAGTAATGAGACATAAAGTTAAAGGGCTTTTTCCTGGCACATTCCATTCTAATATACAACCTCGAACACCACTTCCATTAAGGCTCTGTTTCCCTAGGAACCAAATTTGGTAAAGGAGAAATGCTGCCACCTAGTGGCCGTTTCCTGCAAGAGCAGCTTTAAAGTCACAGCTAATGGTCACTTAACATTCACAAGGACTCAGGGCTGTAAAGGACACTTGCCCTAAATATTTGTGCTGAAGTAGGGAATGGACAAAAAATTCAAAACAGGCAAATGTTTCAAGAAGAGATTAGGAAGAGTTAAGTTTTACTCACACTCTTTGTAAAAAAAAGGAAAATGGATAAAAGCTCAACCTCAGGGAGTGTTAGACGCATGCAATCTAATCTACAAAAAGTTTCAACTTACACCAGTCGGCTGACCATCAGCAAAAAGTCTACAAACAATAAATGCTGAAGGGGTTTTAGAGAACTGTGTACCCTCTCCCTGCTGGTGAGACGTAAAGGGGTAACAGCCAGTAATGAGAACAGAAAGGAGCTGCATTTAAAAGTAAAAATGGAGGTACTATTCAATCCAGCAGGCGCACCATTGGACCTCTCACCTGAGAAGACAATCGAGAAGACACAGGCCGCAAAAGCTGCAGTGCAGCCTTATTCACAATAGCCAAGACAGTGAAGCAATCAAAATGTCCAACAACAGGTAAATGGATAAAGAAGAAGTGGTCCGTGTACACAATGGAATATTAGCCATGGAAGACAATGAACCATTGCTCTTTGAGGCACCACAAATGAGTCTGGAGATAATCACGAAAGATGAGGTAAGTTGGAAAGCAAAAGACCTGTGTTCTGTGATAGCACTTATAGGCGTTATCTAATAACTGACACAAATGAACATATTTCCACAGAGAAAGACACTCACAGATTTAGAAAACAAACTATGCTCATCTAAAACGACAGGTGGGGGGAATGGATAAATTAAGATTAGTGTTACTATACGTATACAAACACATATGATATACATATCTCAAAACGACCAACCATATAGCAAGGGAAGTCTGCGGAATCCTCTGTAACATTTTACATGGGAAGAGGATCTGTACTTGAATAGACATATATAATGTGCAAATGAACCAGATTGTGTACACCTAGGACAAACAATATTCTAAGCTTTACCCCAATTAAAACACTTTTAAAAACCAAGAAGAAATAATGACACATAAACTTATGGGGGTTTCTCCACGCACATTCCAATGTAATTTACAACCTAGGAACACGACTTCCAGAAAGGCTCTGCTGCCCTACTCCCCAGATTTGGGAATGGAGAAATGCTGCCTCCTTGAGGCCACTTCCCACAACAGCAGCTTTAAACCCATTGCTAAAGGTCACTAAATATTCACCAAACTTGCAGTTTGGGAAATGACACCTGCTCTCTAAAAAAACGCTGGGGTGGAAAATCGACCAAATAACTCAAAAGAGGGCAACCTTCAAAGAAGACAATTTCAAGAGTTATATCGTACTGCCAATTGTTTCCTTTTTTTAACGGAAAAGAAAACGGCGGAGAAAAATGATGAGTTTTACGAATTTTCAAAGACATGCAAACCCAAATTACAAAAACCTATCAGCTCACAGCAGCCAGAAGGGCCATTAGCATCAATGCTGTAAACAATAAATGCTGAAGCGATTGTGGAGAAATGCGTACCCTCGATTCTAAGGGGGACGTGGTAAGAGCCACTAATGAAAACACAAAGAAGGTGCTTTGAAAAGGGAAACACGGTGCTACCAGTCAATCAATCACACCCACTGCTGGGCCTATCACCTGAGAAAATGAGAATCAAAAAGTCACAGGCTGGCAATCCTGCACTCCAACAATATTTACCATAGCCAACACTTGGAAGCAATGAAAATGTCCATCAACCGAGGAATGCACAAAGAAGAAGTGGTCCACGTACACAGTGGAAAATTACTCCAATAAAAAATAAAAATTAAATTTAAAAATCCAACGAAAGTAAGGAGACATCAGCTTGTGTGGGTTTGTCCGGGCACACTCCACTCTAATTTATAACCGAGAAACACCACAGGCCGCCAGGGCTTTTCCCTAGTTCCCAGGGTGGGGAACATAGAAAGGCTGCCGCCCTCTGGCAGTTACCTGCAAAAGCAGTTTTAAAGCCTGTGCTAATGGTCATTTCATAGGAACAAGTACTGCAGAACTGTAAATGAAACCTGCCCTCAAAATGTCTTCAGGGAGGTAACGGCCAAAACATTTCAAAAGGTGACACGTACGTTAAGAGAACACTTTGAAGAACTAAGGGGTAATCACTGCTTGAAAAATAAAAAGGACATGCCTTAAAGCTCAATTTCAACGGATTATGAGGCACATGCGAATTCAACCACAAAGAGGTATCAGCTCACACTTGTCAGAATAACCATGAGCAAGAAAACTACAAACAATAAATGCTGAAGGTGTTGTGGAGAAATGCATACCCTCAACTTCAAGGGGGACGTAAGTTGGAAAGGGCCACGAATGAGAACAGAATGGAGGTGCCTTAAAAAGGTAAACATTGTGCTACCATATGATCCAGCAGGCCCACTCCTCCACCTATAATCTAAGAAGAGAGAATTGGAAAGACACAGGCAGGCAAATCTGCATTGCCCAGTATTACAATAGCCAAGATATGGAAGTAACCAAAAAGACCACCAACAGATGGGTGGGCAAAGAAGAACTCCTCCATGTACAGATGGAATATTCGCTAGTGAAAAAAATGAAACAATGCCATTTGCAGCACCATAGATGAGTCTAGACGTAATCACGCCACGTGTAGTAAGTGAGAAAGCAAAAGGCACATATCCTATCATATCACTTTCAGGAGTTACTTAAAAATTGATACCAATGAAGATATTTCCACAGAGAAAGGCAATCACAGATTCATTAAAAAACTTATGGTTCACCAAATAGAAAGGGATGAGGATTGGATACATTGCCATATTGGGGTTAACAGAGATATACAAACCATGTGAAATATATAACCCCCAAAGACGTACGGAAGACCAGGAGAAGACTACTCAACATTGTGTCATAACCTACATTGGCAAAGGATGCGAGGAAGAATAGATACATGTATATGTGTGAAAGAACCACATCTTGCACACCTAGAACAAACAAACCATTGTAATCAAATTTGCTGGGATAAAAAATAAAAAGTAAATTACAAATACGAACAAGAAGTAATGAGACATAAAGTTAAAGGGCTTTTTCCTGGCACATTCCATTCTAATATACAACCTCGAACACCACTTCCATTAAGGCTCTGTTTCCCTAGGAACCAAATTTGGTAAAGGAGAAATGCTGCCACCTAGTGGCCGTTTCCTGCAAGAGCAGCTTTAAAGTCACAGCTAATGGTCACTTAACATTCACAAGGACTCAGGGCTGTAAAGGACACTTGCCCTAAATATTTGTGCTGAAGTAGGGAATGGACAAAAAATTCAAAACAGGCAAATGTTTCAAGAAGAGATTAGGAAGAGTTAAGTTTTACTCACACTCTTTGTAAAAAAAAAGGAAAATGGATAAAAGCTCAACCTCAGGGAGTGTTAGACGCATGCAATCTAATCTACAAAAAGTTTCAACTTACACCAGTCGGCTGACCATCAGCAAAAAGTCTACAAACAATAAATGCTGAAGGGGTTTTAGAGAACTGTGTACCCTCTGCCTGCTGGTGAGACGTAAAGAGGTAACAGCCAATAATGAGAACAGAAAGGAGCTGCGTTTAAAAGTAAAAATGGAGGTACTATTCAATCCAGCAGGCGCACCATTGGACCTCTCACCTGAGAAGACAATCGAGAAGACACAGGCCGCAAAAGCTGCAGTGCAGCCTTATTCACAATAGCCAAGACAGTGAAGCAATCAAAATGTCCAACAACAGGTAAATGGATAAAGAAGAAGTGGTCCGTGTACACAATGGAATATTAGCCATGGAAGACAATGAACCATTGCTCTTTGAGGCACCACAAATGAGTCTGGAGATAATCACGAAAGATGAGGTAAGTTGGAAAGCAAAAGACCTGTGTTCTATGATAGCACTTATAGGCGTTATCTAATAACTGACACAAATGAACATATTTCCACAGAGAAAGACACTCACGGATTTAGAAAACAAACTATGCTCATCTAAAACGACAGGTGGGGGGAATGGATAAATTAAGATTAGTGTTACTATACGTATACAAACACATATGATATACATATCTCAAAAAGACCAACCATATAGCAAGGGAAGTCTGCGGAACCCTCTGTAACATTTTACATGGGAAGAGGATCTGTACTTGAATAGACATATATAATGTACAAATGAACCAGATTGTGTACACCTAGGACAAACAATATTCTAAGCTTTACCCCAATTAAAACACTTTTAAAAACCAAGAAGAAATAATGACACATAAACTTATGGGGGTTTCTCCACGCACATTCCAATGGAATTTACAACCTAGGAACACGACTTCCAGAAAGGCTCTGCTGCCCTACTCCCCAGATTTGGGAATGGAGAAATGCTGCCTCCTTGAGGCCACTTCCCACAACAGCAGCTTTAAACCCATTGCTAAAGGTCACTAAATATTCACCAAACTTGCAGTTCGGGAAATGACACCTGCTCTCTAAAAAAACGCTGGGGTGGAAAATCGACCAAATAACTCAAAAGAGGGCAACCTTCAAAGAAGACAATTTCAAGAGTTATATCGTACTGCCAATTGTTTCCTTTTTTTAACGGAAAAGAAAACGGCGGAGAAAAATGATGAGTTTTACGAATTTTCAAAGACATGCAAACCCAAATTACAAAAACCTATCAGCTCACAGCAGCCAGAAGGGCCATTAGCATCAATGCTGTAAACAATAAATGCTGAAGCGATTGTGGAGAAATGCGTACCCTCGATTCTAAGGGGGACGTGGTAAGAGCCACTAATGAAAACACAAAGAAGGTGCTTTGAAAAGGGAAACACGGTGCTACCAGTCAATCAATCACACCCACTGCTGGGCCTATCACCTGAGAAAATGAGAATCAAAAAGTCACAGGCTGGCAATCCTGCACTCCAACAATATTTACCATAGCCAACACTTGGAAGCAATGAAAATGTCCATCAACCGAGGAATGCACAAAGAAGAAGTGGTCCACGTACACAGTGGAAAATTACTCCAATAAAAAATAAAAATTAAATTTAAAAATCCAACGAAAGTAAGGAGACATCAGCTTGTGTGGGTTTGTCCGGGCACACTCCACTCTAATTTATAACCGAGAAACACCACAGGCCGCCAGGGCTTTTCCCTAGTTCCCAGGGTGGGGAACATAGAAAGGCTGCCGCCCTCTGGCAGTTACCTGCAAAAGCAGTTTTAAAGCCTGTGCTAATGGTCATTTCATAGGAACAAGTACTGCAGAACTGTAAATGAAACCTGCCCTCAAAATGTCTTCAGGGAGGTAACGGCCAAAACATTTCAAAAGGTGACACGTACGTTAAGAGAACACTTTGAAGAACTAAGGGGTAATCACTGCTTGAAAAATAAAAAGGACATGCCTTAAAGCTCAATTTCAACGGATTATGAGGCACATGCGAATTCAACCACAAAGAGGTATCAGCTCACACTTGTCAGAATAACCATGAGCAAGAAAACTACAAACAATAAATGCTGAAGGTGTTGTGGAGAAATGCATACCCTCAACTTCAAGGGGGACGTAAGTTGGAAAGGGCCACGAATGAGAACAGAATGGAGGTGCCTTCAAAAGGTCAACATTGTGCTACCATATGATCCAGCAGGCCCACTCCTCCACCTATAATCTAAGAAGAGAGAATTGGAAAGACACAGGCAGGCAAATCTGCATTGCCCAGTATTACAATAGCCAAGATATGGAAGTAACCAAAAAGACCACCAACAGATGGGTGGGCAAAGAAGAACTCCTCCATGTACAGATGGAATATTCGCTAGTGAAAAAAATGAAACAATGCCATTTGCAGCACCATAGATGAGTCTAGACGTAATCACGCCACGTGTACTAAGTGAGAAAGCAAAAGGCACATATCCTATCATATCACTTTCAGGAGTTACTTAAAAATTGATACCAATGAAGATATTTCCACAGAGAAAGGCAATCACAGATTCATTAAAAAACTTATGGTTCACCAAATAGAAAGGGATGAGGATTGGATACATTGCCATATTGGGGTTAACAGAGATATACAAACCATGTGAAATATATAACCCCCAAAGACGTACGGAAGACCAGGAGAAGACTACTCAACATTGTGTCATAACCTATATTGGCAAAGGATGCGAGGAAGAATAGATACATGTATATGTGTGAAAGAACCACATCTTGCACACCTAGAACAAACAAACCATTGTAATCAAATTTGCTGGGATAAAAAATAAAAAGTAAATTACAAATACGAACAAGAAGTAATGAGACATAAAGTTAAAGGGCTTTTTCCTGGCACATTCCATTCTAATATACAACCTAGAACACCACTTCCATTAAGGCTCTGTTTCCCTAGGAACCAAATTTGGTAAAGGAGAAATGCTGCCACCTAGTGGCCGTTTCCTGCAAGAGCAGCTTTAAAGTCACAGCTAATGGTCACTTAACATTCACAAGGACTCAGGGCTGTAAAGGACACTTGCCCTAAATATTTGTGCTGAAGTAGGGAATGGACAAAAAATTCAAAACAGGCAAATGTTTCAAGAAGAGATTAGGAAGAGTTAAGTTTTACTCACACTCTTTGTAAAAAAAAAGGAAAATGGATAAAAGCTCAACCTCAGGGAGTGTTAGACGCATGCAATCTAATCTACAAAAAGTTTCAACTTACACCAGTCGGCTGACCATCAGCAAAAAGTCTACAAACAATAAATGCTGAAGGGGTTTTAGAGAACTGTGTACCCTCTGCCTGCTGGTGAGACGTAAAGGGGTAACAGCCAATAATGAGAACAGAAAGGAGCTGCGTTTAAAAGTAAAAATGGAGGTACTATTCAATCCAGCAGGCGCACCATTGGACCTCTCACCTGAGAAGACAATCGAGAAGACACAGGCCGCAAAAGCTGCAGTGCAGCCTTATTCACAATAGCCAAGACAGTGAAGCAATCAAAATGTCCAACAACAGGTAAATGGATAAAGAAGAAGTGGTCCGTGTACACAATGGAATATTAGCCATGGAAGACAATGAACCATTGCTCTTTGAGGCACCACAAATGAGTCTGGAGATAATCACGAAAGATGAGGTAAGTTGGAAAGCAAAAGACCTGTGTTCTGTGATAGCACTTATAGGCGTTATCTAATAACTGACACAAATGAACATATTTCCACAGAGAAAGACACTCACAGATTTAGAAAACAAACTATGCTCATCTAAAACGACAGGTGGGGGGAATGGATAAATTAAGATTAGTGTTACTATACGTATACAAACACATATGATATACATATCTCAAAACGACCAACCATATAGCAAGGGAAGTCTGCGGAACCCTCTGTAACATTTTACATGGGAAGAGGATCTGTACTTGAATAGACATATATAATGTACAAATGAACCAGATTGTGTACACCTAGGACAAACAATATTCTAAGCTTTACCCCAATTAAAACACTTTTAAAAACCAAGAAGAAATAATGACACATAAACTTATGGGGGTTTCTCCACGCACATTCCAATGTAATTTACAACCTAGGAACACGACTTCCAGAAAGGCTCTGCTGCCCTACTCCCCAGATTTGGGAATGGAGAAATGCTGCCTCCTTGAGGCCACTTCCCACAACAGCAGCTTTAAACCCATTGCTAAAGGTCACTAAATATTCACCAAACTTGCAGTTTGGGAAATGACACCTGCTCTCTAAAAAAACGCTGGGGTGGAAAATCGACCAAATAACTCAAAAGAGGGCAACCTTCCAAGAAGACAATTTCAAGAGTTATATCGTACTGCCAATTGTTTCCTTTTTTTAACGGAAAAGAAAACGGCGGAGAAAAATGATGAGTTTTACGAATTTTCAAAGACATGCAAACCCAAATTACAAAAACCTATCAGCTCACAGCAGCCAGAAGGGCCATTAGCATCAATGCTGTAAACAATAAATGCTGAAGCGATTGTGGAGAAATGCGTACCCTCGATTCTAAGGGGGACGTGGTAAGAGCCACTAATGAAAACACAAAGAAGGTGCTTTGAAAAGGGAAACACGGTGCTACCAGTCAATCAATCACACCCACTGCTGGGCCTATCACCTGAGAAAATGAGAATCAAAAAGTCACAGGCTGGCAATCCTGCACTCCAACAATATTTACCATAGCCAACACTTGGAAGCAATGAAAATGTCCATCAACCGAGGAATGCACAAAGAAGAAGTGGTCCACGTACACAGTGGAAAATTACTCCAATAAAAAATAAAAATTAAATTTAAAAATCCAACGAAAGTAAGGAGACATCAGCTTGTGTGGGTTTGTCCGGGCACACTCCACTCTAATTTATAACCGAGAAACACCACAGGCCGCCAGGGCTTTTCCCTAGTTCCCAGGGTGGGGAACATAGAAAGGCTGCCGCCCTCTGGCAGTTACCTGCAAAAGCAGTTTTAAAGCCTGTGCTAATGGTCATTTCATAGGAACAAGTACTGCAGAACTGTAAATGAAACCTGCCCTCAAAATGTCTTCAGGGAGGTAACGGCCAAAACATTTCAAAAGGTGACACGTACGTTAAGAGAACACTTTGAAGAACTAAGGGGTAATCACTGCTTGAAAAATAAAAAGGACATGCCTTAAAGCTCAATTTCAACGGATTATGAGGCACATGCGAATTCAACCACAAAGAGGTATCAGCTCACACTTGTCAGAATAACCATGAGCAAGAAAACTACAAACAATAAATGCTGAAGGTGTTGTGGAGAAATGCATACCCTCAACTTCAAGGGGGACGTAAGTTGGAAAGGGCCACGAATGAGAACAGAATGGAGGTGCCTTCAAAAGGTCAACATTGTGCTACCATATGATCCAGCAGGCCCACTCCTCCACCTATAATCTAAGAAGAGAGAATTGGAAAGACACAGGCAGGCAAATCTGCATTGCCCAGTATTACAATAGCCAAGATATGGAAGTAACCAAAAAGACCACCAACAGATGGGTGGGCAAAGAAGAACTCCTCCATGTACAGATGGAATATTCGCTAGTGAAAAAAATGAAACAATGCCATTTGCAGCACCATAGATGAGTCTAGACGTAATCATGCCACGTGTAGTAAGTGAGAAAGCAAAAGGCACATATCCTATCATATCACTTTCAGGAGTTACTTAAAAATTGATACCAATGAAGATATTTCCACAGAGAAAGGCAATCACAGATTCATTAAAAAACTTATGGTTCACCAAATAGAAAGGGATGAGGATTGGATACATTGCCATATTGGGGTTAACAGAGATATACAAACCATGTGAAATATATAACCCCCAAAGACGTACGGAAGACCAGGAGAAGACTACTCAACATTGTGTCATAACCTACATTGGCAAAGGATGCGAGGAAGAATAGATACATGTATATGTGTGAAAGAACCACATCTTGCACACCTAGAACAAACAAACCATTGTAATCAAATTTGCTGGGATAAAAAATAAAAAGTAAATTACAAATACGAACAAGAAGTAATGAGACATAAAGTTAAAGGGCTTTTTCCTGGCACATTCCATTCTAATATACAACCTCGAACACCACTTCCATTAAGGCTCTGTTTCCCTAGGAACCAAATTTGGTAAAGGAGAAATGCTGCCACCTAGTGGCCGTTTCCTGCAAGAGCAGCTTTAAAGTCACAGCTAATGGTCACTTAACATTCACAAGGACTCAGGGCTGTAAAGGACACTTGCCCTAAATATTTGTGCTGAAGTAGGGAATGGACAAAAAATTCAAAACAGGCAAATGTTTCAAGAAGAGATTAGGAAGAGTTAAGTTTTACTCACACTCTTTGTAAAAAAAAAGGAAAATGGATAAAAGCTCAACCTCAGGGAGTGTTAGACGCATGCAATCTAATCTACAAAAAGTTTCAACTTACACCAGTCGGCTGACCATCAGCAAAAAGTCTACAAACAATAAATGCTGAAGGGGTTTTAGAGAACTGTGTACCCTCTGCCTGCTGGTGAGACGTAAAGGGGTAACAGCCAATAATGAGAACAGAAAGGAGCTGCGTTTAAAAGTAAAAATGGAGGTACTATTCAATCCAGCAGGCGCACCATTGGACCTCTCACCTGAGAAGACAATCGAGAAGACACAGGCCGCAAAAGCTGCAGTGCAGCCTTATTCACAATAGCCAAGACAGTGAAGCAATCAAAATGTCCAACAACAGGTAAATGGATAAAGAAGAAGTGGTCCGTGTACACAATGGAATATTAGCCATGGAAGACAATGAACCATTGCTCTTTGAGGCACCACAAATGAGTCTGGAGATAATCACGAAAGATGAGGTAAGTTGGAAAGCAAAAGACCTGTGTTCTATGATAGCACTTATAGGCGTTATCTAATAACTGACACAAATGAACATATTTCCACAGAGAAAGACACTCACGGATTTAGAAAACAAACTATGCTCATCTAAAACGACAGGTGGGGGGAATGGATAAATTAAGATTAGTGTTACTATACGTATACAAACACATATGATATACATATCTCAAAAAGACCAACCATATAGCAAGGGAAGTCTGCGGAACCCTCTGTAACATTTTACATGGGAAGAGGATCTGTACTTGAATAGACATATATAATGTACAAATGAACCAGATTGTGTACACCTAGGACAAACAATATTCTAAGCTTTACCCCAATTAAAACACTTTTAAAAACCAAGAAGAAATAATGACACATAAACTTATGGGGGTTTCTCCACGCACATTCCAATGTAATTTACAACCTAGGAACACGACTTCCAGAAAGGCTCTGCTGCCCTACTCCCCAGATTTGGGAATGGAGAAATGCTGCCTCCTTGAGGCCACTTCCCACAACAGCAGCTTTAAACCCATTGCTAAAGGTCACTAAATATTCACCAAACTTGCAGTTCGGGAAATGACACCTGCTCTCTAAACAAACGCTGGGGTGGAAAATCGACCAAATAACTCAAAAGAGGGCAACCTTCAAAGAAGACAATTTCAAGAGTTATATCGTACTGCCAATTGTTTCCTTTTTTTAACGGAAAAGAAAACGGCGGAGAAAAATGATGAGTTTTACGAATTTTCAAAGACATGCAAACCCAAATTACAAAAACCTATCAGCTCACAGCAGCCAGAAGGGCCATTAGCATCAATGCTGTAAACAATAAATGCTGAAGCGATTGTGGAGAAATGCGTACCCTCGATTCTAAGGGGGACGTGGTAAGAGCCACTAATGAAAACACAAAGAAGGTGCTTTGAAAAGGGAAACACGGTGCTACCAGTCAATCAATCACACCCACTGCTGGGCCTATCACCTGAGAAAATGAGAATCAAAAAGTCACAGGCTGGCAATCCTGCACTCCAACAATATTTACCATAGCCAACACTTGGAAGCAATGAAAATGTCCATCAACCGAGGAATGCACAAAGAAGAAGTGGTCCACGTACACAGTGGAAAATTACTCCAATAAAAAATAAAAATTAAATTTAAAAATCCAACGAAAGTAAGGAGACATCAGCTTGTGTGGGTTTGTCCGGGCACACTCCACTCTAATTTATAACCGAGAAACACCACAGGCCGCCAGGGCTTTTCCCTAGTTCCCAGGGTGGGGAACATAGAAAGGCTGCCGCCCTCTGGCAGTTACCTGCAAAAGCAGTTTTAAAGCCTGTGCTAATGGTCATTTCATAGGAACAAGTACTGCAGAACTGTAAATGAAACCTGCCCTCAAAATGTCTTCAGGGAGGTAACGGCCAAAACATTTCAAAAGGTGACACGTACGTTAAGAGAACACTTTGAAGAACTAAGGGGTAATCACTGCTTGAAAAATAAAAAGGACATGCCTTAAAGCTCAATTTCAACGGATTATGAGGCACATGCGAATTCAACCACAAAGAGGTATCAGCTCACACTTGTCAGAATAACCATGAGCAAGAAAACTACAAACAATAAATGCTGAAGGTGTTGTGGAGAAATGCATACCCTCAACTTCAAGGGGGACGTAAGTTGGAAAGGGCCACGAATGAGAACAGAATGGAGGTGCCTTAAAAAGGTAAACATTGTGCTACCATATGATCCAGCAGGCCCACTCCTCCACCTATAATCTAAGAAGAGAGAATTGGAAAGACACAGGCAGGCAAATCTGCATTGCCCAGTATTACAATAGCCAAGATATGGAAGTAACCAAAAAGACCACCAACAGATGGGTGGGCAAAGAAGAACTCCTCCATGTACAGATGGAATATTCGCTAGTGAAAAAAATGAAACAATGCCATTTGCAGCACCATAGATGAGTCTAGACGTAATCACGCCACGTGTACTAAGTGAGAAAGCAAAAGGCACATATCCTATCATATCACTTTCAGGAGTTACTTAAAAATTGATACCAATGAAGATATTTCCACAGAGAAAGGCAATCACAGATTCATTAAAAAACTTATGGTTCACCAAATAGAAAGGGATGAGGATTGGATACATTGCCATATTGGGGTTAACAGAGATATACAAACCATGTGAAATATATAACCCCCAAAGACGTACGGAAGACCAGGAGAAGACTACTCAACATTGTGTCATAACCTACATTGGCAAAGGATGCGAGGAAGAATAGATACATGTATATGTGTGAAAGAACCACATCTTGCACACCTAGAACAAACAAACCATTGTAATCAAATTTGCTGGGATAAAAAATAAAAAGTAAATTACAAATACGAACAAGAAGTAATGAGACATAAAGTTAAAGGGCTTTTTCCTGGCACATTCCATTCTAATATACAACCTCGAACACCACTTCCATTAAGGCTCTGTTTCCCTAGGAACCAAATTTGGTAAAGGAGAAATGCTGCCACCTAGTGGCCGTTTCCTGCAAGAGCAGCTTTAAAGTCACAGCTAATGGTCACTTAACATTCACAAGGACTCAGGGCTGTAAAGGACACTTGCCCTAAATATTTGTGCTGAAGTAGGGAATGGACAAAAAATTCAAAACAGGCAAATGTTTCAAGAAGAGATTAGGAAGAGTTAAGTTTTACTCACACTCTTTGTAAAAAAAAAGGAAAATGGATAAAAGCTCAACCTCAGGGAGTGTTAGACGCATGCAATCTAATCTACAAAAAGTTTCAACTTACACCAGTCGGCTGACCATCAGCAAAAAGTCTACAAACAATAAATGCTGAAGGGGTTTTAGAGAACTGTGTACCCTCTGCCTGCTGGTGAGACGTAAAGGGGTAACAGCCAATAATGAGAACAGAAAGGAGCTGCGTTTAAAAGTAAAAATGGAGGTACTATTCAATCCAGCAGGCGCACCATTGGACCTCTCACCTGAGAAGACAATCGAGAAGACACAGGCCGCAAAAGCTGCAGTGCAGTCTTATTCACAATAGCCAAGACAGTGAAGCAATCAAAATGTCCAACAACAGGTAAATGGATAAAGAAGAAGTGGTCCGTGTACACAATGGAATATTAGCCATGGAAGACAATGAACCATTGCTCTTTGAGGCACCACAAATGAGTCTGGAGATAATCACGAAAGATGAGGTAAGTTGGAAAGCAAAAGACCTGTGTTCTATGATAGCACTTATAGGCGTTATCTAATAACTGACACAAATGAACATATTTCCACAGAGAAAGACACTCACGGATTTAGAAAACAAACTATGCTCATCTAAAACGACAGGTGGGGGGAATGGATAAATTAAGATTAGTGTTACTATACGTATACAAACACATATGGTATACATATCTGAAAAAGACCAACCATATAGCAAGGGAAGTCTGCGGAACCCTCTGTAACATTTTACATGGGAAGAGGATCTGTACTTGAATAGACATATATAATGTACAAATGAACCAGATTGTGTACACCTAGGACAAACAATATTCTATGCTTTACCCCAATTAAAACACTTTTAAAAACCAAGAAGAAATAATGACACATAAACTTATGGGGGTTTCTCCACGCACATTCCAATGGAATTTACAACCTAGGAACACGACTTCCAGAAAGGCTCTGCTGCCCTACTCCCCAGATTTGGGAATGGAGAAATGCTGCCTCCTTGAGGCCACTTCCCACAACAGCAGCTTTAAACCCATTGCTAAAGGTCACTAAATATTCACCAAACTTGCAGTTCGGGAAATGACACCTGCTCTCTAAAAAAACGCTGGGGTGGAAAATCGACCAAATAACTCAAAAGAGGGCAACCTTCAAAGAAGACAATTTCAAGAGTTATATCGTACTGCCAATTGTTTCCTTTTTTTAACGGAAAAGAAAACGGCGGAGAAAAATGATGAGTTTTACGAATTTTCAAAGACATGCAAACCCAAATTACAAAAACCTATCAGCTCACAGCAGCCAGAAGGGCCATTAGCATCAATGCTGTAAACAATAAATGCTGAAGCGATTGTGGAGAAATGCGTACCCTCGATTCTAAGGGGGACGTGGTAAGAGCCACTAATGAAAACACAAAGAAGGTGCTTTGAAAAGGGAAACACGGTGCTACCAGTCAATCAATCACACCCACTGCTGGGCCTATCACCTGAGAAAATGAGAATCAAAAAGTCACAGGCTGGCAATCCTGCACTCCAACAATATTTACCATAGCCAACACTTGGAAGCAATGAAAATGTCCATCAACCGAGGAATGCACAAAGAAGAAGTGGTCCACGTACACAGTGGAAAATTACTCCAATAAAAAATAAAAATTAAATTTAAAAATCCAACGAAAGTAAGGAGACATCAGCTTGTGTGGGTTTGTCCGGGCACACTCCACTCTAATTTATAACCGAGAAACACCACAGGCCGCCAGGGCTTTTCCCTAGTTCCCAGGGTGGGGAACATAGAAAGGCTGCCGCCCTCTGGCAGTTACCTGCAAAAGCAGTTTTAAAGCCTGTGCTAATGGTCATTTCATAGGAACAAGTACTGCAGAACTGTAAATGAAACCTGCCCTCAAAATGTCTTCAGGGAGGTAACGGCCAAAACATTTCAAAAGGTGACACGTACGTTAAGAGAACACTTTGAAGAACTAAGGGGTAATCACTGCTTGAAAAATAAAAAGGACATGCCTTAAAGCTCAATTTCAACGGATTATGAGGCACATGCGAATTCAACCACAAAGAGGTATCAGCTCACACTTGTCAGAATAACCATGAGCAAGAAAACTACAAACAATAAATGCTGAAGGTGTTGTGGAGAAATGCATACCCTCAACTTCAAGGGGGACGTAAGTTGGAAAGGGCCACGAATGAGAACAGAATGGAGGTGCCTTAAAAAGGTAAACATTGTGCTACCATATGATCCAGCAGGCCCACTCCTCCACCTATAATCTAAGAAGGGAGAATTGGAAAGACACAGGCAGGCAAATCTGCATTGCCCAGTATTACAATAGCCAAGATATGGAAGTAACCAAAAAGACCACCAACAGATGGGTGGGCAAAGAAGAACTCCTCCATGTACAGATGGAATATTTGCTAGTGAAAAAAATGAAACAATGCCATTTGCAGCACCATAGATGAGTCTAGACGTAATCACGCCACGTGTAGTAAGTGAGAAAGCAAAAGGCACATATCCTATCATATCACTTTCAGGAGTTACTTAAAAATTGATACCAATGAAGATATTTCCACAGAGAAAGGCAATCACAGATTCATTAAAAAACTTATGGTTCACCAAATAGAAAGGGATGAGGATTGGATACATTGCCATATTGGGGTTAACAGAGATATACAAACCATGTGAAATATATAACCCCCAAAGACGTACGGAAGACCAGGAGAAGACTACTCAACATTGTGTCATAACCTACATTGGCAAAGGATGCGAGGAAGAATAGATACATGTATATGTGTGAAAGAACCACATCTTGCACACTTAGAACAAACAAACCATTGTAATCAAATTTGCTGGGATAAAAAATAAAAAGTAAATTACAAATACGAACAAGAAGTAATGAGACATAAAGTTAAAGGGCTTTTTCCTGGCACATTCCATTCTAATATACAACCTAGAACACCACTTCCATTAAGGCTCTGTTTCCCTAGGAACCAAATTTGGTAAAGGAGAAATGCTGCCACCTAGTGGCCGTTTCCTGCAAGAGCAGCTTTAAAGTCACAGCTAATGGTCACTTAACATTCACAAGGACTCAGGGCTGTAAAGGACACTTGCCCTAAATATTTGTGCTGAAGTAGGGAATGGACAAAAAATTCAAAACAGGCAAATGTTTCAAGAAGAGATTAGGAAGAGTTAAGTTTTACTCACACTCTTTGTAAAAAAAAAGGAAAATGGATAAAAGCTCAACCTCAGGGAGTGTTAGACGCATGCAATCTAATCTACAAAAAGTTTCAACTTACACCAGTCGGCTGACCATCAGCAAAAAGTCTACAAACAATAAATGCTGAAGGGGTTTTAGAGAACTGTGTACCCTCTGCCTGCTGGTGAGACGTAAAGGGGTAACAGCCAATAATGAGAACAGAAAGGAGCTGCGTTTAAAAGTAAAAATGGAGGTACTATTCAATCCAGCAGGCGCACCATTGGACCTCTCACCTGAGAAGACAATCGAGAAGACACAGGCCGCAAAAGCTGCAGTGCAGCCTTATTCACAATAGCCAAGACAGTGAAGCAATCAAAATGTCCAACAACAGGTAAATGGATAAAGAAGAAGTGGTCCGTGTACACAATGGAATATTAGCCATGGAAGACAATGAACCATTGCTCTTTGAGGCACCACAAATGAGTCTGGAGATAATCACAAAAGATGAGGTAAGTTGGAAAGCAAAAGACCTGTGTTCTATGATAGCACTTATAGGCGTTATCTAATAACTGACACAAATGAACATATTTCCACAGAGAAAGACACTCACGGATTTAGAAAACAAACTATGCTCATCTAAAACGACAGGTGGGGGGAATGGATAAATTAAGATTAGTGTTACTATACGTATACAAACACATATGGTATACATATCTGAAAAAGACCAACCATATAGCAAGGGAAGTCTGCGGAACCCTCTGTAACATTTTACATGGGAAGAGGATCTGTACTTGAATAGACATATATAATGTACAAATGAACCAGATTGTGTACACCTAGGACAAACAATATTCTATGCTTTACCCCAATTAAAACACTTTTAAAAACCAAGAAGAAATAATGACACATAAACTTATGGGGGTTTCTCCACGCACATTCCAATGGAATTTACAACCTAGGAACACGACTTCCAGAAAGGCTCTGCTGCCCTACTCCCCAGATTTGGGAATGGAGAAATGCTGCCTCCTTGAGGCCACTTCCCACAACAGCAGCTTTAAACCCATTGCTAAAGGTCACTAAATATTCACCAAACTTGCAGTTCGGGAAATGACACCTGCTCTCTAAAAAAACGCTGGGGTGGAAAATCGACCAAATAACTCAAAAGAGGGCAACCTTCAAAGAAGACAATTTCAAGAGTTATATCGTACTGCCAATTGTTTCCTTTTTTTAACGGAAAAGAAAACGGCGGAGAAAAATGATGAGTTTTACGAATTTTCAAAGACATGCAAACCCAAATTACAAAAACCTATCAGCTCACAGCAGCCAGAAGGGCCATTAGCATCAATGCTGTAAACAATAAATGCTGAAGCGATTGTGGAGAAATGCGTACCCTCGATTCTAAGGGGGACGTGGTAAGAGCCACTAATGAAAACACAAAGAAGGTGCTTTGAAAAGGGAAACACGGTGCTACCAGTCAATCAATCACACCCACTGCTGGGCCTATCACCTGAGAAAATGAGAATCAAAAAGTCACAGGCTGGCAATCCTGCACTCCAACAATATTTACCATAGCCAACACTTGGAAGCAATGAAAATGTCCATCAACCGAGGAATGCACAAAGAAGAAGTGGTCCACGTACACAGTGGAAAATTACTCCAATAAAAAATAAAAATTAAATTTAAAAATCCAACGAAAGTAAGGAGACATCAGCTTGTGTGGGTTTGTCCGGGCACACTCCACTCTAATTTATAACCGAGAAACACCACAGGCCGCCAGGGCTTTTCCCTAGTTCCCAGGGTGGGGAACATAGAAAGGCTGCCGCCCTCTGGCAGTTACCTGCAAAAGCAGTTTTAAAGCCTGTGCTAATGGTCATTTCATAGGAACAAGTACTGCAGAACTGTAAATGAAACCTGCCCTCAAAATGTCTTCAGGGAGGTAACGGCCAAAACATTTCAAAAGGTGACACGTACGTTAAGAGAACACTTTGAAGAACTAAGGGGTAATCACTGCTTGAAAAATAAAAAGGACATGCCTTAAAGCTCAATTTCAACGGATTATGAGGCACATGCGAATTCAACCACAAAGAGGTATCAGCTCACACTTGTCAGAATAACCATGAGCAAGAAAACTACAAACAATAAATGCTGAAGGTGTTGTGGAGAAATGCATACCCTCAACTTCAAGGGGGACGTAAGTTGGAAAGGGCCACGAATGAGAACAGAATGGAGGTGCCTTAAAAAGGTAAACATTGTGCTACCATATGATCCAGCAGGCCCACTCCTCCACCTATAATCTAAGAAGAGAGAATTGGAAAGACACAGGCAGGCAAATCTGCATTGCCCAGTATTACAATAGCCAAGATATGGAAGTAACCAAAAAGACCACCAACAGATGGGTGGGCAAAGAAGAACTCCTCCATGTACAGATGGAATATTCGCTAGTGAAAAAAATGAAACAATGCCATTTGCAGCACCATAGATGAGTCTAGACGTAATCACGCCACGTGTACTAAGTGAGAAAGCAAAAGGCACATATCCTATCATATCACTTTCAGGAGTTACTTAAAAATTGATACCAATGAAGATATTTCCACAGAGAAAGGCAATCACAGATTCATTAAAAAACTTATGGTTCACCAAATAGAAAGGGATGAGGATTGGATACATTGCCATATTGGGGTTAACAGAGATATACAAACCATGTGAAATATATAACCCCCAAAGACGTACGGAAGACCAGGAGAAGACTACTCAACATTGTGTCATAACCTACATTGGCAAAGGATGCGAGGAAGAATAGATACATGTATATGTGTGAAAGAACCACATCTTGCACACTTAGAACAAACAAACCATTGTAATCAAATTTGCTGGGATAAAAAATAAAAAGTAAATTACAAATACGAACAAGAAGTAATGAGACATAAAGTTAAAGGGCTTTTTCCTGGCACATTCCATTCTAATATACAACCTAGAACACCACTTCCATTAAGGCTCTGTTTCCCTAGGAACCAAATTTGGTAAAGGAGAAATGCTGCCACCTAGTGGCCGTTTCCTGCAAGAGCAGCTTTAAAGTCACAGCTAATGGTCACTTAACATTCACAAGGACTCAGGGCTGTAAAGGACACTTGCCCTAAATATTTGTGCTGAAGTAGGGAATGGACAAAAAATTCAAAACAGGCAAATGTTTCAAGAAGAGATTATGAAGAGTTAAGTTTTACTCACACTCTTTGTAAAAAAAAAGGAAAATGGATAAAAGCTCAACCTCAGGGAGTGTTAGACGCATGCAATCTAATCTACAAAAAGTTTCAACTTACACCAGTCGGCTGACCATCAGCAAAAAGTCTACAAACAATAAATGCTGAAGGGGTTTTAGAGAACTGTGTACCCTCTGCCTGCTGGTGAGACGTAAAGGGGTAACAGCCAATAATGAGAACAGAAAGGAGCTGCATTTAAAAGTAAAAATGGAGGTACTATTCAATCCAGCAGGCGCACCATTGGACCTCTCACCTGAGAAGACAATCGAGAAGACACAGGCCGCAAAAGCTGCAGTGCAGCCTTATTCACAATAGCCAAGACAGTGAAGCAATCAAAATGTCCAACAACAGGTAAATGGATAAAGAAGAAGTGGTCCGTGTACACAATGGAATATTAGCCATGGAAGACAATGAACCATTGCTCTTTGAGGCACCACAAATGAGTCTGGAGATAATCACGAAAGATGAGGTAAGTTGGAAAGCAAAAGACCTGTGTTCTATGATAGCACTTATAGGCGTTATCTAATAACTGACACAAATGAACATATTTCCACAGAGAAAGACACTCACGGATTTAGAAAACAAACTATGCTCATCTAAAACGACAGGTGGGGGGAATGGATAAATTAAGATTAGTGTTACTATACGTATACAAACACATATGATATACATATCTCAAAACGACCAACCATATAGCAAGGGAAGTCTGCGGAATCCTCTGTAACATTTTACATGGGAAGAGGATCTGTACTTGAATAGACATATATAATGTGCAAATGAACCAGATTGTGTACACCTAGGACAAACAATATTCTAAGCTTTACCCCAATTAAAACACTTTTAAAAACCAAGAAGAAATAATGACACATAAACTTATGGGGGTTTCTCCACGCACATTCCAATGTAATTTACAACCTAGGAACACGACTTCCAGAAAGGCTCTGCTGCCCTACACCCCAGATTTGGGAATGGAGAAATGCTGCCTCCTTGAGGCCACTTCCCACAACAGCAGCTTTAAACCCATTGCTAAAGGTCACTAAATATTCACCAAACTTGCAGTTTGGGAAATGACACCTGCTCTCTAAAAAAACGCTGGGGTGGAAAATCGACCAAATAACTCAAAAGAGGGCAACCTTCAAAGAAGACAATTTCAAGAGTTATATCGTACTGCCAATTGTTTCCTTTTTTTAACGGAAAAGAAAACGGCGGAGAAAAATGATGAGTTTTACGAATTTTCAAAGACATGCAAACCCAAATTACAAAAACCTATCAGCTCACAGCAGCCAGAAGGGCCATTAGCATCAATGCTGTAAACAATAAATGCTGAAGCGATTGTGGAGAAATGCGTACCCTCGATTCTAAGGGGGACGTGGTAAGAGCCACTAATGAAAACACAAAGAAGGTGCTTTGAAAAGGGAAACACGGTGCTACCAGTCAATCAATCACACCCACTGCTGGGCCTATCACCTGAGAAAATGAGAATCAAAAAGTCACAGGCTGGCAATCCTGCACTCCAACAATATTTACCATAGCCAACACTTGGAAGCAATGAAAATGTCCATCAACCGAGGAATGCACAAAGAAGAAGTGGTCCACGTACACAGTGGAAAATTACTCCAATAAAAAATAAAAATTAAATTTAAAAATCCAACGAAAGTAAGGAGACATCAGCTTGTGTGGGTTTGTCCGGGCACACTCCACTCTAATTTATAACCGAGAAACACCACAGGCCGCCAGGGCTTTTCCCTAGTTCCCAGGGTGGGGAACATAGAAAGGCTGCCGCCCTCTGGCAGTTACCTGCAAAAGCAGTTTTAAAGCCTGTGCTAATGGTCATTTCATAGGAACAAGTACTGCAGAACTGTAAATGAAACCTGCCCTCAAAATGTCTTCAGGGAGGTAACGGCCAAAACATTTCAAAAGGTGACACGTACGTTAAGAGAACACTTTGAAGAACTAAGGGGTAATCACTGCTTGAAAAATAAAAAGGACATGCCTTAAAGCTCAATTTCAACGGATTATGAGGCACATGCGAATTCAACCACAAAGAGGTATCAGCTCACACTTGTCAGAATAACCATGAGCAAGAAAACTACAAACAATAAATGCTGAAGGTGTTGTGGAGAAATGCATACCCTCAACTTCAAGGGGGACGTAAGTTGGAAAGGGCCACGAATGAGAACAGAATGGAGGTGCCTTAAAAAGGTAAACATTGTGCTACCATATGATCCAGCAGGCCCACTCCTCCACCTATAATCTAAGAAGAGAGAATTGGAAAGACACAGGCAGGCAAATCTGCATTGCCCAGTATTACAATAGCCAAGATATGGAAGTAACCAAAAAGACCACCAACAGATGGGTGGGCAAAGAAGAACTCCTCCATGTACAGATGGAATATTCGCTAGTGAAAAAAATGAAACAATGCCATTTGCAGCACCATAGATGAGTCTAGACGTAATCACGCCACGTGTACTAAGTGAGAAAGCAAAAGGCACATATCCTATCATATCACTTTCAGGAGTTACTTAAAAATTGATACCAATGAAGATATTTCCACAGAGAAAGGCAATCACAGATTCATTAAAAAACTTATGGTTCACCAAATAGAAAGGGATGAGGATTGGATACATTGCCATATTGGGGTTAACAGAGATATACAAACCATGTGAAATATATAACCCCCAAAGACGTACGGAAGACCAGGAGAAGACTACTCAACATTGTGTCATAACCTACATTGGCAAAGGATGCGAGGAAGAATAGATACATGTATATGTGTGAAAGAACCACATCTTGCACACCTAGAACAAACAAACCATTGTAATCAAATTTGCTGGGATAAAAAATAAAAAGTAAATTACAAATACGAACAAGAAGTAATGAGACATAAAGTTAAAGGGCTTTTTCCTGGCACATTCCATTCTAATATACAACCTCGAACACCACTTCCATTAAGGCTCTGTTTCCCTAGGAACCAAATTTGGTAAAGGAGAAATGCTGCCACCTAGTGGCCGTTTCCTGCAAGAGCAGCTTTAAAGTCACAGCTAATGGTCACTTAACATTCACAAGGACTCAGGGCTGTAAAGGACACTTGCCCTAAATATTTGTGCTGAAGTAGGGAATGGACAAAAAATTCAAAACAGGCAAATGTTTCAAGAAGAGATTAGGAAGAGTTAAGTTTTACTCACACTCTTTGTAAAAAAAAGGAAAATGGATAAAAGCTCAACCTCAGGGAGTGTTAGACGCATGCAATCTAATCTACAAAAAGTTTCAACTTACACCAGTCGGCTGACCATCAGCAAAAAGTCTACAAACAATAAATGCTGAAGGGGTTTTAGAGAACTGTGTACCCTCTCCCTGCTGGTGAGACGTAAAGGGGTAACAGCCAGTAATGAGAACAGAAAGGAGCTGCATTTAAAAGTAAAAATGGAGGTACTATTCAATCCAGCAGGCGCACCATTGGACCTCTCACCTGAGAAGACAATCGAGAAGACACAGGCCGCAAAAGCTGCAGTGCAGCCTTATTCACAATAGCCAAGACAGTGAAGCAATCAAAATGTCCAACAACAGGTAAATGGATAAAGAAGAAGTGGTCCGTGTACACAATGGAATATTAGCCATGGAAGACAATGAACCATTGCTCTTTGAGGCACCACAAATGAGTCTGGAGATAATCACGAAAGATGAGGTAAGTTGGAAAGCAAAAGACCTGTGTTCTATGATAGCACTTATAGGCGTTATCTAATAACTGACACAAATGAACATATTTCCACAGAGAAAGACACTCACGGATTTAGAAAACAAACTATGCTCATCTAAAACGACAGGTGGGGGGAATGGATAAATTAAGATTAGTGTTACTATACGTATACAAACACATATGATATACATATCTCAAAAAGACCAACCATATAGCAAGGGAAGTCTGCGGAACCCTCTGTAACATTTTACATGGGAAGAGGATCTGTACTTGAATAGACATATATAATGTACAAATGAACCAGATTGTGTACACCTAGGACAAACAATATTCTATGCTTTACCCCAATTAAAACACTTTTAAAAACCAAGAAGAAATAATGACACATAAACTTATGGGGGTTTCTCCACGCACATTCCAATGGAATTTACAACCTAGGAACACGACTTCCAGAAAGGCTCTGCTGCCCTACTCCCCAGATTTGGGAATGGAGAAATGCTGCCTCCTTGAGGCCACTTCCCACAACAGCAGCTTTAAACCCATTGCTAAAGGTCACTAAATATTCACCAAACTTGCAGTTCGGGAAATGACACCTGCTCTCTAAAAAAACGCTGGGGTGGAAAATCGACCAAATAACTCAAAAGAGGGCAACCTTCAAAGAAGACAATTTCAAGAGTTATATCGTACTGCCAATTGTTTCCTTTTTTTAACGGAAAAGAAAACGGCGGAGAAAAATGATGAGTTTTACGAATTTTCAAAGACATGCAAACCCAAATTACAAAAACCTATCAGCTCACAGCAGCCAGAAGGGCCATTAGCATCAATGCTGTAAACAATAAATGCTGAAGCGATTGTGGAGAAATGCGTACCCTCGATTCTAAGGGGGACGTGGTAAGAGCCACTAATGAAAACACAAAGAAGGTGCTTTGAAAAGGGAAACACGGTGCTACCAGTCAATCAATCACACCCACTGCTGGGCCTATCACCTGAGAAAATGAGAATCAAAAAGTCACAGGCTGGCAATCCTGCACTCCAACAATATTTACCATAGCCAACACTTGGAAGCAATGAAAATGTCCATCAACCGAGGAATGCACAAAGAAGAAGTGGTCCACGTACACAGTGGAAAATTACTCCAATAAAAAATAAAAATTAAATTTAAAAATCCAACGAAAGTAAGGAGACATCAGCTTGTGTGGGTTTGTCCGGGCACACTCCACTCTAATTTATAACCGAGAAACACCACAGGCCGCCAGGGCTTTTCCCTAGTTCCCAGGGTGGGGAACATAGAAAGGCTGCCGCCCTCTGGCAGTTACCTGCAAAAGCAGTTTTAAAGCCTGTGCTAATGGTCATTTCATAGGAACAAGTACTGCAGAACTGTAAATGAAACCTGCCCTCAAAATGTCTTCAGGGAGGTAACGGCCAAAACATTTCAAAAGGTGACACGTACGTTAAGAGAACACTTTGAAGAACTAAGGGGTAATCACTGCTTGAAAAATAAAAAGGACATGCCTTAAAGCTCAATTTCAACGGATTATGAGGCACATGCGAATTCAACCACAAAGAGGTATCAGCTCACACTTGTCAGAATAACCATGAGCAAGAAAACTACAAACAATAAATGCTGAAGGTGTTGTGGAGAAATGCATACCCTCAACTTCAAGGGGGACGTAAGTTGGAAAGGGCCACGAATGAGAACAGAATGGAGGTGCCTTAAAAAGGTAAACATTGTGCTACCATATGATCCAGCAGGCCCACTCCTCCACCTATAATCTAAGAAGAGAGAATTGGAAAGACACAGGCAGGCAAATCTGCATTGCCCAGTATTACAATAGCCAAGATATGGAAGTAACCAAAAAGACCACCAACAGATGGGTGGGCAAAGAAGAACTCCTCCATGTACAGATGGAATATTCGCTAGTGAAAAAAATGAAACAATGCCATTTGCAGCACCATAGATGAGTCTAGACGTAATCACGCCACGTGTACTAAGTGAGAAAGCAAAAGGCACATATCCTATCATATCACTTTCAGGAGTTACTTAAAAATTGATACCAATGAAGATATTTCCACAGAGAAAGGCAATCACAGATTCATTAAAAAACTTATGGTTCACCAAATAGAAAGGGATGAGGATTGGATACATTGCCATATTGGGGTTAACAGAGATATACAAACCATGTGAAATATATAACCCCCAAAGACGTACGGAAGACCAGGAGAAGACTACTCAACATTGTGTCATAACCTACATTGGCAAAGGATGCGAGGAAGAATAGATACATGTATATGTGTGAAAGAACCACATCTTGCACACCTAGAACAAACAAACCATTGTAATCAAATTTGCTGGGATAAAAAATAAAAAGTAAATTACAAATACGAACAAGAAGTAATGAGACATAAAGTTAAAGGGCTTTTTCCTGGCACATTCCATTCTAATATACAACCTCGAACACCACTTCCATTAAGGCTCTGTTTCCCTAGGAACCAAATTTGGTAAAGGAGAAATGCTGCCACCTAGTGGCCGTTTCCTGCAAGAGCAGCTTTAAAGTCACAGCTAATGGTCACTTAACATTCACAAGGACTCAGGGCTGTAAAGGACACTTGCCCTAAATATTTGTGCTGAAGTAGGGAATGGACAAAAAATTCAAAACAGGCAAATGTTTCAAGAAGAGATTAGGAAGAGTTAAGTTTTACTCACACTCTTTGTAAAAAAAAGGAAAATGGATAAAAGCTCAACCTCAGGGAGTGTTAGACGCATGCAATCTAATCTACAAAAAGTTTCAACTTACACCAGTCGGCTGACCATCAGCAAAAAGTCTACAAACAATAAATGCTGAAGGGGTTTTAGAGAACTGTGTACCCTCTCCCTGCTGGTGAGACGTAAAGGGGTAACAGCCAGTAATGAGAACAGAAAGGAGCTGCATTTAAAAGTAAAAATGGAGGTACTATTCAATCCAGCAGGCGCACCATTGGACCTCTCACCTGAGAAGACAATCGAGAAGACACAGGCCGCAAAAGCTGCAGTGCAGCCTTATTCACAATAGCCAAGACAGTGAAGCAATCAAAATGTCCAACAACAGGTAAATGGATAAAGAAGAAGTGGTCCGTGTACACAATGGAATATTAGCCATGGAAGACAATGAACCATTGCTCTTTGAGGCACCACAAATGAGTCTGGAGATAATCACGAAAGATGAGGTAAGTTGGAAAGCAAAAGACCTGTGTTCTGTGATAGCACTTATAGGCGTTATCTAATAACTGACACAAATGAACATATTTCCACAGAGAAAGACACTCACAGATTTAGAAAACAAACTATGCTCATCTAAAACGACAGGTGGGGGGAATGGATAAATTAAGATTAGTGTTACTATACGTATACAAACACATATGATATACATATCTCAAAACGACCAACCATATAGCAAGGGAAGTCTGCGGAATCCTCTGTAACATTTTACATGGGAAGAGGATCTGTACTTGAATAGACATATATAATGTGCAAATGAACCAGATTGTGTACACCTAGGACAAACAATATTCTAAGCTTTACCCCAATTAAAACACTTTTAAAAACCAAGAAGAAATAATGACACATAAACTTATGGGGGTTTCTCCACGCACATTCCAATGTAATTTACAACCTAGGAACACGACTTCCAGAAAGGCTCTGCTGCCCTACACCCCAGATTTGGGAATGGAGAAATGCTGCCTCCTTGAGGCCACTTCCCACAACAGCAGCTTTAAACCCATTGCTAAAGGTCACTAAATATTCACCAAACTTGCAGTTTGGGAAATGACACCTGCTCTCTAAAAAAACGCTGGGGTGGAAAATCGACCAAATAACTCAAAAGAGGGCAACCTTCAAAGAAGACAATTTCAAGAGTTATATCGTACTGCCAATTGTTTCCTTTTTTTAACGGAAAAGAAAACGGCGGAGAAAAATGATGAGTTTTACGAATTTTCAAAGACATGCAAACCCAAATTACAAAAACCTATCAGCTCACAGCAGCCAGAAGGGCCATTAGCATCAATGCTGTAAACAATAAATGCTGAAGCGATTGTGGAGAAATGCGTACCCTCGATTCTAAGGGGGACGTGGTAAGAGCCACTAATGAAAACACAAAGAAGGTGCTT
Organism: Balaenoptera borealis; assembly: GCF_965194805.1. Taxonomy (NCBI): domain Eukaryota; kingdom Metazoa; phylum Chordata; class Mammalia; order Artiodactyla; family Balaenopteridae; genus Balaenoptera; species Balaenoptera borealis. Next base: position 72,799,021 of record NC_138873.1, on the reverse strand, counting down.
TGAAAAGGGAAACACGGTGCTACCAGTCAATCAATCACACCCACTGCTGGGCCTATCACCTGAGAAAATGAGAATCAAAAAGTCACAGGCTGGCAATCCTGCACTCCAACAATATTTACCATAGCCAACACTTGGAAGCAATGAAAATGTCCATCAACCGAGGAATGCACAAAGAAGAAGTGGTCCACGTACACAGTGGAAAATTACTCCAATAAAAAATAAAAATTAAATTTAAAAATCCAACGAAAGTAAGGAGACATCAGCTTGTGTGGGTTTGTCCGGGCACACTCCACTCTAATTTATAACCGAGAAACACCACAGGCCGCCAGGGCTTTTCCCTAGTTCCCAGGGTGGGGAACATAGAAAGGCTGCCGCCCTCTGGCAGTTACCTGCAAAAGCAGTTTTAAAGCCTGTGCTAATGGTCATTTCATAGGAACAAGTACTGCAGAACTGTAAATGAAACCTGCCCTCAAAATGTCTTCAGGGAGGTAACGGCCAAAACATTTCAAAAGGTGACACGTACGTTAAGAGAACACTTTGAAGAACTAAGGGGTAATCACTGCTTGAAAAATAAAAAGGACATGCCTTAAAGCTCAATTTCAACGGATTATGAGGCACATGCGAATTCAACCACAAAGAGGTATCAGCTCACACTTGTCAGAATAACCATGAGCAAGAAAACTACAAACAATAAATGCTGAAGGTGTTGTGGAGAAATGCATACCCTCAACTTCAAGGGGGACGTAAGTTGGAAAGGGCCACGAATGAGAACAGAATGGAGGTGCCTTAAAAAGGTAAACATTGTGCTACCATATGATCCAGCAGGCCCACTCCTCCACCTATAATCTAAGAAGAGAGAATTGGAAAGACACAGGCAGGCAAATCTGCATTGCCCAGTATTACAATAGCCAAGATATGGAAGTAACCAAAAAGACCACCAACAGATGGGTGGGCAAAGAAGAACTCCTCCATGTACAGATGGAATATTCGCTAGTGAAAAAAATGAAACAATGCCATTTGCAGCACCATAGATGAGTCTAGACGTAATCACGCCACGTGTAGTAAGTGAGAAAGCAAAAGGCACATATCCTATCATATCACTTTCAGGAGTTACTTAAAAATTGATACCAATGAAGATATTTCCACAGAGAAAGGCAATCACAGATTCATTAAAAAACTTATGGTTCACCAAATAGAAAGGGATGAGGATTGGATACATTGCCATATTGGGGTTAACAGAGATATACAAACCATGTGAAATATATAACCCCCAAAGACGTACGGAAGACCAGGAGAAGACTACTCAACATTGTGTCATAACCTACATTGGCAAAGGATGCGAGGAAGAATAGATACATGTATATGTGTGAAAGAACCACATCTTGCACACCTAGAACAAACAAACCATTGTAATCAAATTTGCTGGGATAAAAAATAAAAAGTAAATTACAAATACGAACAAGAAGTAATGAGACATAAAGTTAAAGGGCTTTTTCCTGGCACATTCCATTCTAATATACAACCTCGAACACCACTTCCATTAAGGCTCTGTTTCCCTAGGAACCAAATTTGGTAAAGGAGAAATGCTGCCACCTAGTGGCCGTTTCCTGCAAGAGCAGCTTTAAAGTCACAGCTAATGGTCACTTAACATTCACAAGGACTCAGGGCTGTAAAGGACACTTGCCCTAAATATTTGTGCTGAAGTAGGGAATGGACAAAAAATTCAAAACAGGCAAATGTTTCAAGAAGAGATTAGGAAGAGTTAAGTTTTACTCACACTCTTTGTAAAAAAAAGGAAAATGGATAAAAGCTCAACCTCAGGGAGTGTTAGACGCATGCAATCTAATCTACAAAAAGTTTCAACTTACACCAGTCGGCTGACCATCAGCAAAAAGTCTACAAACAATAAATGCTGAAGGGGTTTTAGAGAACTGTGTACCCTCTCCCTGCTGGTGAGACGTAAAGGGGTAACAGCCAGTAATGAGAACAGAAAGGAGCTGCATTTAAAAGTAAAAATGGAGGTACTATTCAATCCAGCAGGCGCACCATTGGACCTCTCACCTGAGAAGACAATCGAGAAGACACAGGCCGCAAAAGCTGCAGTGCAGCCTTATTCACAATAGCCAAGACAGTGAAGCAATCAAAATGTCCAACAACAGGTAAATGGATAAAGAAGAAGTGGTCCGTGTACACAATGGAATATTAGCCATGGAAGACAATGAACCATTGCTCTTTGAGGCACCACAAATGAGTCTGGAGATAATCACGAAAGATGAGGTAAGTTGGAAAGCAAAAGACCTGTGTTCTGTGATAGCACTTATAGGCGTTATCTAATAACTGACACAAATGAACATATTTCCACAGAGAAAGACACTCACAGATTTAGAAAACAAACTATGCTCATCTAAAACGACAGGTGGGGGGAATGGATAAATTAAGATTAGTGTTACTATACGTATACAAACACATATGATATACATATCTCAAAAAGACCAACCATATAGCAAGGGAAGTCTGCGGAATCCTCTGTAACATTTTACATGGGAAGAGGATCTGTACTTGAATAGACATATATAATGTGCAAATGAACCAGATTGTGTACACCTAGGACAAACAATATTCTAAGCTTTACCCCAATTAAAACACTTTTAAAAACCAAGAAGAAATAATGACACATAAACTTATGGGGGTTTCTCCACGCACATTCCAATGTAATTTACAACCTAGGAACACGACTTCCAGAAAGGCTCTGCTGCCCTACACCCCAGATTTGGGAATGGAGAAATGCTGCCTCCTTGAGGCCACTTCCCACAACAGCAGCTTTAAACCCATTGCTAAAGGTCACTAAATATTCACCAAACTTGCAGTTTGGGAAATGACACCTGCTCTCTAAAAAAACGCTGGGGTGGAAAATCGACCAAATAACTCAAAAGAGGGCAACCTTCAAAGAAGACAATTTCAAGAGTTATATCGTACTGCCAATTGTTTCCTTTTTTTAACGGAAAAGAAAACGGCGGAGAAAAATGATGAGTTTTACGAATTTTCAAAGACATGCAAACCCAAATTACAAAAACCTATCAGCTCACAGCAGCCAGAAGGGCCATTAGCATCAATGCTGTAAACAATAAATGCTGAAGCGATTGTGGAGAAATGCGTACCCTCGATTCTAAGGGGGACGTGGTAAGAGCCACTAATGAAAACACAAAGAAGGTGCTTTGAAAAGGGAAACACGGTGCTACCAGTCAATCAATCACACCCACTGCTGGGCCTATCACCTGAGAAAATGAGAATCAAAAAGTCACAGGCTGGCAATCCTGCACTCCAACAATATTTACCATAGCCAACACTTGGAAGCAATGAAAATGTCCATCAACCGAGGAATGCACAAAGAAGAAGTGGTCCACGTACACAGTGGAAAATTACTCCAATAAAAAATAAAAATTAAATTTAAAAATCCAACGAAAGTAAGGAGACATCAGCTTGTGTGGGTTTGTCCGGGCACACTCCACTCTAATTTATAACCGAGAAACACCACAGGCCGCCAGGGCTTTTCCCTAGTTCCCAGGGTGGGGAACATAGAAAGGCTGCCGCCCTCTGGCAGTTACCTGCAAAAGCAGTTTTAAAGCCTGTGCTAATGGTCATTTCATAGGAACAAGTACTGCAGAACTGTAAATGAAACCTGCCCTCAAAATGTCTTCAGGGAGGTAACGGCCAAAACATTTCAAAAGGTGACACGTACGTTAAGAGAACACTTTGAAGAACTAAGGGGTAATCACTGCTTGAAAAATAAAAAGGACATGCCTTAAAGCTCAATTTCAACGGATTATGAGGCACATGCGAATTCAACCACAAAGAGGTATCAGCTCACACTTGTCAGAATAACCATGAGCAAGAAAACTACAAACAATAAATGCTGAAGGTGTTGTGGAGAAATGCATACCCTCAACTTCAAGGGGGACGTAAGTTGGAAAGGGCCACGAATGAGAACAGAATGGAGGTGCCTTAAAAAGGTAAACATTGTGCTACCATATGATCCAGCAGGCCCACTCCTCCACCTATAATCTAAGAAGAGAGAATTGGAAAGACACAGGCAGGCAAATCTGCATTGCCCAGTATTACAATAGCCAAGATATGGAAGTAACCAAAAAGACCACCAACAGATGGGTGGGCAAAGAAGAACTCCTCCATGTACAGATGGAATATTCGCTAGTGAAAAAAATGAAACAATGCCATTTGCAGCACCATAGATGAGTCTAGACGTAATCACGCCACGTGTACTAAGTGAGAAAGCAAAAGGCACATATCCTATCATATCACTTTCAGGAGTTACTTAAAAATTGATACCAATGAAGATATTTCCACAGAGAAAGGCAATCACAGATTCATTAAAAAACTTATGGTTCACCAAATAGAAAGGGATGAGGATTGGATACATTGCCATATTGGGGTTAACAGAGATATACAAACCATGTGAAATATATAACCCCCAAAGACGTACGGAAGACCAGGAGAAGACTACTCAACATTGTGTCATAACCTACATTGGCAAAGGATGCGAGGAAGAATAGATACATGTATATGTGTGAAAGAACCACATCTTGCACACCTAGAACAAACAAACCATTGTAATCAAATTTGCTGGGATAAAAAATAAAAAGTAAATTACAAATACGAACAAGAAGTAATGAGACATAAAGTTAAAGGGCTTTTTCCTGGCACATTCCATTCTAATATACAACCTCGAACACCACTTCCATTAAGGCTCTGTTTCCCTAGGAACCAAATTTGGTAAAGGAGAAATGCTGCCACCTAGTGGCCGTTTCCTGCAAGAGCAGCTTTAAAGTCACAGCTAATGGTCACTTAACATTCACAAGGACTCAGGGCTGTAAAGGACACTTGCCCTAAATATTTGTGCTGAAGTAGGGAATGGACAAAAAATTCAAAACAGGCAAATGTTTCAAGAAGAGATTAGGAAGAGTTAAGTTTTACTCACACTCTTTGTAAAAAAAAGGAAAATGGATAAAAGCTCAACCTCAGGGAGTGTTAGACGCATGCAATCTAATCTACAAAAAGTTTCAACTTACACCAGTCGGCTGACCATCAGCAAAAAGTCTACAAACAATAAATGCTGAAGGGGTTTTAGAGAACTGTGTACCCTCTCCCTGCTGGTGAGACGTAAAGGGGTAACAGCCAGTAATGAGAACAGAAAGGAGCTGCATTTAAAAGTAAAAATGGAGGTACTATTCAATCCAGCAGGCGCACCATTGGACCTCTCACCTGAGAAGACAATCGAGAAGACACAGGCCGCAAAAGCTGCAGTGCAGCCTTATTCACAATAGCCAAGACAGTGAAGCAATCAAAATGTCCAACAACAGGTAAATGGATAAAGAAGAAGTGGTCCGTGTACACAATGGAATATTAGCCATGGAAGACAATGAACCATTGCTCTTTGAGGCACCACAAATGAGTCTGGAGATAATCACGAAAGATGAGGTAAGTTGGAAAGCAAAAGACCTGTGTTCTGTGATAGCACTTATAGGCGTTATCTAATAACTGACACAAATGAACATATTTCCACAGAGAAAGACACTCACAGATTTAGAAAACAAACTATGCTCATCTAAAACGACAGGTGGGGGGAATGGATAAATTAAGATTAGTGTTACTATACGTATACAAACACATATGATATACATATCTCAAAACGACCAACCATATAGCAAGGGAAGTCTGCGGAATCCTCTGTAACATTTTACATGGGAAGAGGATCTGTACTTGAATAGACATATATAATGTGCAAATGAACCAGATTGTGTACACCTAGGACAAACAATATTCTAAGCTTTACCCCAATTAAAACACTTTTAAAAACCAAGAAGAAATAATGACACATAAACTTATGGGGGTTTCTCCACGCACATTCCAATGTAATTTACAACCTAGGAACACGACTTCCAGAAAGGCTCTGCTGCCCTACACCCCAGATTTGGGAATGGAGAAATGCTGCCTCCTTGAGGCCACTTCCCACAACAGCAGCTTTAAACCCATTGCTAAAGGTCACTAAATATTCACCAAACTTGCAGTTTGGGAAATGACACCTGCTCTCTAAAAAAACGCTGGGGTGGAAAATCGACCAAATAACTCAAAAGAGGGCAACCTTCAAAGAAGACAATTTCAAGAGTTATATCGTACTGCCAATTGTTTCCTTTTTTAACGGAAAAGAAAACGGCGGAGAAAAATGATGAGTTTTACGAATTTTCAAAGACATGCAAACCCAAATTACAAAAACCTATCAGCTCACAGCAGCCAGAAGGGCCATTAGCATCAATGCTGTAAACAATAAATGCTGAAGCGATTGTGGAGAAATGCGTACCCTCGATTCTAAGGGGGACGTGGTAAGAGCCACTAATGAAAACACAAAGAAGGTGCTTTGAAAAGGGAAACACGGTGCTACCAGTCAATCAATCACACCCACTGCTGGGCCTATCACCTGAGAAAATGAGAATCAAAAAGTCACAGGCTGGCAATCCTGCACTCCAACAATATTTACCATAGCCAACACTTGGAAGCAATGAAAATGTCCATCAACCGAGGAATGCACAAAGAAGAAGTGGTCCACGTACACAGTGGAAAATTACTCCAATAAAAAATAAAAATTAAATTTAAAAATCCAACGAAAGTAAGGAGACATCAGCTTGTGTGGGTTTGTCCGGGCACACTCCACTCTAATTTATAACCGAGAAACACCACAGGCCGCCAGGGCTTTTCCCTAGTTCCCAGGGTGGGGAACATAGAAAGGCTGCCGCCCTCTGGCAGTTACCTGCAAAAGCAGTTTTAAAGCCTGTGCTAATGGTCATTTCATAGGAACAAGTACTGCAGAACTGTAAATGAAACCTGCCCTCAAAATGTCTTCAGGGAGGTAACGGCCAAAACATTTCAAAAGGTGACACGTACGTTAAGAGAACACTTTGAAGAACTAAGGGGTAATCACTGCTTGAAAAATAAAAAGGACATGCCTTAAAGCTCAATTTCAACGGATTATGAGGCACATGCGAATTCAACCACAAAGAGGTATCAGCTCACACTTGTCAGAATAACCATGAGCAAGAAAACTACAAACAATAAATGCTGAAGGTGTTGTGGAGAAATGCATACCCTCAACTTCAAGGGGGACGTAAGTTGGAAAGGGCCACGAATGAGAACAGAATGGAGGTGCCTTAAAAAGGTAAACATTGTGCTACCATATGATCCAGCAGGCCCACTCCTCCACCTATAATCTAAGAAGAGAGAATTGGAAAGACACAGGCAGGCAAATCTGCATTGCCCAGTATTACAATAGCCAAGATATGGAAGTAACCAAAAAGACCACCAACAGATGGGTGGGCAAAGAAGAACTCCTCCATGTACAGATGGAATATTCGCTAGTGAAAAAAATGAAACAATGCCATTTGCAGCACCATAGATGAGTCTAGACGTAATCACGCCACGTGTAGTAAGTGAGAAAGCAAAAGGCACATATCCTATCATATCACTTTCAGGAGTTACTTAAAAATTGATACCAATGAAGATATTTCCACAGAGAAAGGCAATCACAGATTCATTAAAAAACTTATGGTTCACCAAATAGAAAGGGATGAGGATTGGATACATTGCCATATTGGGGTTAACAGAGATATACAAACCATGTGAAATATATAACCCCCAAAGACGTACGGAAGACCAGGAGAAGACTACTCAACATTGTGTCATAACCTACATTGGCAAAGGATGCGAGGAAGAATAGATACATGTATATGTGTGAAAGAACCACATCTTGCACACCTAGAACAAACAAACCATTGTAATCAAATTTGCTGGGATAAAAAATAAAAAGTAAATTACAAATACGAACAAGAAGTAATGAGACATAAAGTTAAAGGGCTTTTTCCTGGCACATTCCATTCTAATATACAACCTCGAACACCACTTCCATTAAGGCTCTGTTTCCCTAGGAACCAAATTTGGTAAAGGAGAAATGCTGCCACCTAGTGGCCGTTTCCTGCAAGAGCAGCTTTAAAGTCACAGCTAATGGTCACTTAACATTCACAAGGACTCAGGGCTGTAAAGGACACTTGCCCTAAATATTTGTGCTGAAGTAGGGAATGGACAAAAAATTCAAAACAGGCAAATGTTTCAAGAAGAGATTAGGAAGAGTTAAGTTTTACTCACACTCTTTGTAAAAAAAAGGAAAATGGATAAAAGCTCAACCTCAGGGAGTGTTAGACGCATGCAATCTAATCTACAAAAAGTTTCAACTTACACCAGTCGGCTGACCATCAGCAAAAAGTCTACAAACAATAAATGCTGAAGGGGTTTTAGAGAACTGTGTACCCTCTCCCTGCTGGTGAGACGTAAAGGGGTAACAGCCAGTAATGAGAACAGAAAGGAGCTGCATTTAAAAGTAAAAATGGAGGTACTATTCAATCCAGCAGGCGCACCATTGGACCTCTCACCTGAGAAGACAATCGAGAAGACACAGGCCGCAAAAGCTGCAGTGCAGCCTTATTCACAATAGCCAAGACAGTGAAGCAATCAAAATGTCCAACAACAGGTAAATGGATAAAGAAGAAGTGGTCCGTGTACACAATGGAATATTAGCCATGGAAGACAATGAACCATTGCTCTTTGAGGCACCACAAATGAGTCTGGAGATAATCACGAAAGATGAGGTAAGTTGGAAAGCAAAAGACCTGTGTTCTGTGATAGCACTTATAGGCGTTATCTAATAACTGACACAAATGAACATATTTCCACAGAGAAAGACACTCACAGATTTAGAAAACAAACTATGCTCATCTAAAACGACAGGTGGGGGGAATGGATAAATTAAGATTAGTGTTACTATACGTATACAAACACATATGATATACATATCTCAAAAAGACCAACCATATAGCAAGGGAAGTCTGCGGAACCCTCTGTAACATTTTACATGGGAAGAGGATCTGTACTTGAATAGACATATATAATGTACAAATGAACCAGATTGTGTACACCTAGGACAAACAATATTCTATGCTTTACCCCAATTAAAACACTTTTAAAAACCAAGAAGAAATAATGACACATAAACTTATGGGGGTTTCTCCACGCACATTCCAATGGAATTTACAACCTAGGAACACGACTTCCAGAAAGGCTCTGCTGCCCTACTCCCCAGATTTGGGAATGGAGAAATGCTGCCTCCTTGAGGCCACTTCCCACAACAGCAGCTTTAAACCCATTGCTAAAGGTCACTAAATATTCACCAAACTTGCAGTTCGGGAAATGACACCTGCTCTCTAAAAAAACGCTGGGGTGGAAAATCGACCAAATAACTCAAAAGAGGGCAACCTTCAAAGAAGACAATTTCAAGAGTTATATCGTACTGCCAATTGTTTCCTTTTTTTAACGGAAAAGAAAACGGCGGAGAAAAATGATGAGTTTTACGAATTTTCAAAGACATGCAAACCCAAATTACAAAAACCTATCAGCTCACAGCAGCCAGAAGGGCCATTAGCATCAATGCTGTAAACAATAAATGCTGAAGCGATTGTGGAGAAATGCGTACCCTCGATTCTAAGGGGGACGTGGTAAGAGCCACTAATGAAAACACAAAGAAGGTGCTTTGAAAAGGGAAACACGGTGCTACCAGTCAATCAATCACACCCACTGCTGGGCCTATCACCTGAGAAAATGAGAATCAAAAAGTCACAGGCTGGCAATCCTGCACTCCAACAATATTTACCATAGCCAACACTTGGAAGCAATGAAAATGTCCATCAACCGAGGAATGCACAAAGAAGAAGTGGTCCACGTACACAGTGGAAAATTACTCCAATAAAAAATAAAAATTAAATTTAAAAATCCAACGAAAGTAAGGAGACATCAGCTTGTGTGGGTTTGTCCGGGCACACTCCACTCTAATTTATAACCGAGAAACACCACAGGCCGCCAGGGCTTTTCCCTAGTTCCCAGGGTGGGGAACATAGAAAGGCTGCCGCCCTCTGGCAGTTACCTGCAAAAGCAGTTTTAAAGCCTGTGCTAATGGTCATTTCATAGGAACAAGTACTGCAGAACTGTAAATGAAACCTGCCCTCAAAATGTCTTCAGGGAGGTAACGGCCAAAACATTTCAAAAGGTGACACGTACGTTAAGAGAACACTTTGAAGAACTAAGGGGTAATCACTGCTTGAAAAATAAAAAGGACATGCCTTAAAGCTCAATTTCAACGGATTATGAGGCACATGCGAATTCAACCACAAAGAGGTATCAGCTCACACTTGTCAGAATAACCATGAGCAAGAAAACTACAAACAATAAATGCTGAAGGTGTTGTGGAGAAATGCATACCCTCAACTTCAAGGGGGACGTAAGTTGGAAAGGGCCACGAATGAGAACAGAATGGAGGTGCCTTAAAAAGGTAAACATTGTGCTACCATATGATCCAGCAGGCCCACTCCTCCACCTATAATCTAAGAAGAGAGAATTGGAAAGACACAGGCAGGCAAATCTGCATTGCCCAGTATTACAATAGCCAAGATATGGAAGTAACCAAAAAGACCACCAACAGATGGGTGGGCAAAGAAGAACTCCTCCATGTACAGATGGAATATTCGCTAGTGAAAAAAATGAAACAATGCCATTTGCAGCACCATAGATGAGTCTAGACGTAATCACGCCACGTGTACTAAGTGAGAAAGCAAAAGGCACATATCCTATCATATCACTTTCAGGAGTTACTTAAAAATTGATACCAATGAAGATATTTCCACAGAGAAAGGCAATCACAGATTCATTAAAAAACTTATGGTTCACCAAATAGAAAGGGATGAGGATTGGATACATTGCCATATTGGGGTTAACAGAGATATACAAACCATGTGAAATATATAACCCCCAAAGACGTACGGAAGACCAGGAGAAGACTACTCAACATTGTGTCATAACCTACATTGGCAAAGGATGCGAGGAAGAATAGATACATGTATATGTGTGAAAGAACCACATCTTGCACACCTAGAACAAACAAACCATTGTAATCAAATTTGCTGGGATAAAAAATAAAAAGTAAATTACAAATACGAACAAGAAGTAATGAGACATAAAGTTAAAGGGCTTTTTCCTGGCACATTCCATTCTAATATACAACCTCGAACACCACTTCCATTAAGGCTCTGTTTCCCTAGGAACCAAATTTGGTAAAGGAGAAATGCTGCCACCTAGTGGCCGTTTCCTGCAAGAGCAGCTTTAAAGTCACAGCTAATGGTCACTTAACATTCACAAGGACTCAGGGCTGTAAAGGACACTTGCCCTAAATATTTGTGCTGAAGTAGGGAATGGACAAAAAATTCAAAACAGGCAAATGTTTCAAGAAGAGATTAGGAAGAGTTAAGTTTTACTCACACTCTTTGTAAAAAAAAGGAAAATGGATAAAAGCTCAACCTCAGGGAGTGTTAGACGCATGCAATCTAATCTACAAAAAGTTTCAACTTACACCAGTCGGCTGACCATCAGCAAAAAGTCTACAAACAATAAATGCTGAAGGGGTTTTAGAGAACTGTGTACCCTCTCCCTGCTGGTGAGACGTAAAGGGGTAACAGCCAGTAATGAGAACAGAAAGGAGCTGCATTTAAAAGTAAAAATGGAGGTACTATTCAATCCAGCAGGCGCACCATTGGACCTCTCACCTGAGAAGACAATCGAGAAGACACAGGCCGCAAAAGCTGCAGTGCAGCCTTATTCACAATAGCCAAGACAGTGAAGCAATCAAAATGTCCAACAACAGGTAAATGGATAAAGAAGAAGTGGTCCGTGTACACAATGGAATATTAGCCATGGAAGACAATGAACCATTGCTCTTTGAGGCACCACAAATGAGTCTGGAGATAATCACGAAAGATGAGGTAAGTTGGAAAGCAAAAGACCTGTGTTCTGTGATAGCACTTATAGGCGTTATCTAATAACTGACACAAATGAACATATTTCCACAGAGAAAGACACTCACAGATTTAGAAAACAAACTATGCTCATCTAAAACGACAGGTGGGGGGAATGGATAAATTAAGATTAGTGTTACTATACGTATACAAACACATATGATATACATATCTCAAAACGACCAACCATATAGCAAGGGAAGTCTGCGGAATCCTCTGTAACATTTTACATGGGAAGAGGATCTGTACTTGAATAGACATATATAATGTGCAAATGAACCAGATTGTGTACACCTAGGACAAACAATATTCTAAGCTTTACCCCAATTAAAACACTTTTAAAAACCAAGAAGAAATAATGACACATAAACTTATGGGGGTTTCTCCACGCACATTCCAATGTAATTTACAACCTAGGAACACGACTTCCAGAAAGGCTCTGCTGCCCTACACCCCAGATTTGGGAATGGAGAAATGCTGCCTCCTTGAGGCCACTTCCCACAACAGCAGCTTTAAACCCATTGCTAAAGGTCACTAAATATTCACCAAACTTGCAGTTTGGGAAATGACACCTGCTCTCTAAAAAAACGCTGGGGTGGAAAATCGACCAAATAACTCAAAAGAGGGCAACCTTCAAAGAAGACAATTTCAAGAGTTATATCGTACTGCCAATTGTTTCCTTTTTTTAACGGAAAAGAAAACGGCGGAGAAAAATGATGAGTTTTACGAATTTTCAAAGACATGCAAACCCAAATTACAAAAACCTATCAGCTCACAGCAGCCAGAAGGGCCATTAGCATCAATGCTGTAAACAATAAATGCTGAAGCGATTGTGGAGAAATGCGTACCCTCGATTCTAAGGGGGACGTGGTAAGAGCCACTAATGAAAACACAAAGAAGGTGCTTTGAAAAGGGAAACACGGTGCTACCAGTCAATCAATCACACCCACTGCTGGGCCTATCACCTGAGAAAATGAGAATCAAAAAGTCACAGGCTGGCAATCCTGCACTCCAACAATATTTACCATAGCCAACACTTGGAAGCAATGAAAATGTCCATCAACCGAGGAATGCACAAAGAAGAAGTGGTCCACGTACACAGTGGAAAATTACTCCAATAAAAAATAAAAATTAAATTTAAAAATCCAACGAAAGTAAGGAGACATCAGCTTGTGTGGGTTTGTCCGGGCACACTCCACTCTAATTTATAACCGAGAAACACCACAGGCCGCCAGGGCTTTTCCCTAGTTCCCAGGGTGGGGAACATAGAAAGGCTGCCGCCCTCTGGCAGTTACCTGCAAAAGCAGTTTTAAAGCCTGTGCTAATGGTCATTTCATAGGAACAAGTACTGCAGAACTGTAAATGAAACCTGCCCTCAAAATGTCTTCAGGGAGGTAACGGCCAAAACATTTCAAAAGGTGACACGTACGTTAAGAGAACACTTTGAAGAACTAAGGGGTAATCACTGCTTGAAAAATAAAAAGGACATGCCTTAAAGCTCAATTTCAACGGATTATGAGGCACATGCGAATTCAACCACAAAGAGGTATCAGCTCACACTTGTCAGAATAACCATGAGCAAGAAAACTACAAACAATAAATGCTGAAGGTGTTGTGGAGAAATGCATACCCTCAACTTCAAGGGGGACGTAAGTTGGAAAGGGCCACGAATGAGAACAGAATGGAGGTGCCTTAAAAAGGTAAACATTGTGCTACCATATGATCCAGCAGGCCCACTCCTCCACCTATAATCTAAGAAGAGAGAATTGGAAAGACACAGGCAGGCAAATCTGCATTGCCCAGTATTACAATAGCCAAGATATGGAAGTAACCAAAAAGACCACCAACAGATGGGTGGGCAAAGAAGAACTCCTCCATGTACAGATGGAATATTCGCTAGTGAAAAAAATGAAACAATGCCATTTGCAGCACCATAGATGAGTCTAGACGTAATCACGCCACGTGTAGTAAGTGAGAAAGCAAAAGGCACATATCCTATCATATCACTTTCAGGAGTTACTTAAAAATTGATACCAATGAAGATATTTCCACAGAGAAAGGCAATCACAGATTCATTAAAAAACTTATGGTTCACCAAATAGAAAGGGATGAGGATTGGATACATTGCCATATTGGGGTTAACAGAGATATACAAACCATGTGAAATATATAACCCCCAAAGACGTACGGAAGACCAGGAGAAGACTACTCAACATTGTGTCATAACCTACATTGGCAAAGGATGCGAGGAAGAATAGATACATGTATATGTGTGAAAGAACCACATCTTGCACACCTAGAACAAACAAACCATTGTAATCAAATTTGCTGGGATAAAAAATAAAAAGTAAATTACAAATACGAACAAGAAGTAATGAGACATAAAGTTAAAGGGCTTTTTCCTGGCACATTCCATTCTAATATACAACCTCGAACACCACTTCCATTAAGGCTCTGTTTCCCTAGGAACCAAATTTGGTAAAGGAGAAATGCTGCCACCTAGTGGCCGTTTCCTGCAAGAGCAGCTTTAAAGTCACAGCTAATGGTCACTTAACATTCACAAGGACTCAGGGCTGTAAAGGACACTTGCCCTAAATATTTGTGCTGAAGTAGGGAATGGACAAAAAATTCAAAACAGGCAAATGTTTCAAGAAGAGATTAGGAAGAGTTAAGTTTTACTCACACTCTTTGTAAAAAAAAAGGAAAATGGATAAAAGCTCAACCTCAGGGAGTGTTAGACGCATGCAATCTAATCTACAAAAAGTTTCAACTTACACCAGTCGGCTGACCATCAGCAAAAAGTCTACAAACAATAAATGCTGAAGGGGTTTTAGAGAACTGTGTACCCTCTGCCTGCTGGTGAGACGTAAAGGGGTAACAGCCAATAATGAGAACAGAAAGGAGCTGCGTTTAAAAGTAAAAATGGAGGTACTATTCAATCCAGCAGGCGCACCATTGGACCTCTCACCTGGGAAGACAATCGAGAAGACACAGGCCGCAAAAGCTGCAGTGCAGCCTTATTCACAATAGCCAAGACAGTGAAGCAATCAAAATGTCCAACAACAGGTAAATGGATAAAGAAGAAGTGGTCCGTGTACACAATGGAATATTAGCCATGGAAGACAATGAACCATTGCTCTTTGAGGCACCACAAATGAGTCTGGAGATAATCACGAAAGATGAGGTAAGTTGGAAAGCAAAAGACCTGTGTTCTATGATAGCACTTATAGGCGTTATCTAATAACTGACACAAATGAACATATTTCCACAGAGAAAGACACTCACGGATTTAGAAAACAAACTATGCTCATCTAAAACGACAGGTGGGGGGAATGGATAAATTAAGATTAGTGTTACTATACGTATACAAACACATATGATATACATATCTCAAAAAGACCAACCATATAGCAAGGGAAGTCTGCGGAACCCTCTGTAACATTTTACATGGGAAGAGGATCTGTACTTGAATAGACATATATAATGTACAAATGAACCAGATTGTGTACACCTAGGACAAACAATATTCTAAGCTTTACCCCAATTAAAACACTTTTAAAAACCAAGAAGAAATAATGACACATAAACTTATGGGGGTTTCTCCACGCACATTCCAATGTAATTTACAACCTAGGAACACGACGTCCAGAAAGGCTCTGCTGCCCTACTCCCCAGATTTGGGAATGGAGAAATGCTGCCTCCTTGAGGCCACTTCCCACAACAGCAGCTTTAAACCCATTGCTAAAGGTCACTAAATATTCACCAAACTTGCAGTTTGGGAAATGACACCTGCTCTCTAAAAAAACGCTGGGGTGGAAAATCGACCAAATAACTCAAAAGAGGGCAACCTTCAAAGAAGACAATTTCAAGAGTTATATCGTACTGCCAATTGTTTCCTTTTTTTAACGGAAAAGAAAACGGCGGAGAAAAATGATGAGTTTTACGAATTTTCAAAGACATGCAAACCCAAATTACAAAAACCTATCAGCTCACAGCAGCCAGAAGGGCCATTAGCATCAATGCTGTAAACAATAAATGCTGAAGCGATTGTGGAGAAATGCGTACCCTCGATTCTAAGGGGGACGTGGTAAGAGCCACTAATGAAAACACAAAGAAGGTGCTTTGAAAAGGGAAACACGGTGCTACCAGTCAATCAATCACACCCACTGCTGGGCCTATCACCTGAGAAAATGAGAATCAAAAAGTCACAGGCTGGCAATCCTGCACTCCAACAATATTTACCATAGCCAACACTTGGAAGCAATGAAAATGTCCATCAACCGAGGAATGCACAAAGAAGAAGTGGTCCACGTACACAGTGGAAAATTACTCCAATAAAAAATAAAAATTAAATTTAAAAATCCAACGAAAGTAAGGAGACATCAGCTTGTGTGGGTTTGTCCGGGCACACTCCACTCTAATTTATAACCGAGAAACACCACAGGCCGCCAGGGCTTTTCCCTAGTTCCCAGGGTGGGGAACATAGAAAGGCTGCCGCCCTCTGGCAGTTACCTGCAAAAGCAGTTTTAAAGCCTGTGCTAATGGTCATTTCATAGGAACAAGTACTGCAGAACTGTAAATGAAACCTGCCCTCAAAATGTCTTCAGGGAGGTAACGGCCAAAACATTTCAAAAGGTGACACGTACGTTAAGAGAACACTTTGAAGAACTAAGGGGTAATCACTGCTTGAAAAATAAAAAGGACATGCCTTAAAGCTCAATTTCAACGGATTATGAGGCACATGCGAATTCAACCACAAAGAGGTATCAGCTCACACTTGTCAGAATAACCATGAGCAAGAAAACTACAAACAATAAATGCTGAAGGTGTTGTGGAGAAATGCATACCCTCAACTTCAAGGGGGACGTAAGTTGGAAAGGGCCACGAATGAGAACAGAATGGAGGTGCCTTAAAAAGGTAAACATTGTGCTACCATATGATCCAGCAGGCCCACTCCTCCACCTATAATCTAAGAAGAGAGAATTGGAAAGACACAGGCAGGCAAATCTGCATTGCCCAGTATTACAATAGCCAAGATATGGAAGTAACCAAAAAGACCACCAACAGATGGGTGGGCAAAGAAGAACTCCTCCATGTACAGATGGAATATTCGCTAGTGAAAAAAATGAAACAATGCCATTTGCAGCACCATAGATGAGTCTAGACGTAATCACGCCACGTGTACTAAGTGAGAAAGCAAAAGGCACATATCCTATCATATCACTTTCAGGAGTTACTTAAAAATTGATACCAATGAAGATATTTCCACAGAGAAAGGCAATCACAGATTCATTAAAAAACTTATGGTTCACCAAATAGAAAGGGATGAGGATTGGATACATTGCCATATTGGGGTTGACAGAGATATACAAACCATGTGAAATATATAACCCCCAAAGACGTACGGAAGACCAGGAGAAGACTACTCAACATTGTGTCATAACCTACATTGGCAAAGGATGCGAGGAAGAATAGATACATGTATATGTGTGAAAGAACCACATCTTGCACACCTAGAACAAACAAACCATTGTAATCAAATTTGCTGGGATAAAAAATAAAAAGTAAATTACAAATACGAACAAGAAGTAATGAGACATAAAGTTAAAGGGCTTTTTCCTGGCACATTCCATTCTAATATACAACCTCGAACACCACTTCCATTAAGGCTCTGTTTCCCTAGGAACCAAATTTGGTAAAGGAGAAATGCTGCCACCTAGTGGCCGTTTCCTGCAAGAGCAGCTTTAAAGTCACAGCTAATGGTCACTTAACATTCACAAGGACTCAGGGCTGTAAAGGACACTTGCCCTAAATATTTGTGCTGAAGTAGGGAATGGACAAAAAATTCAAAACAGGCAAATGTTTCAAGAAGAGATTAGGAAGAGTTAAGTTTTACTCACACTCTTTGTAAAAAAAAAGGAAAATGGATAAAAGCTCAACCTCAGGGAGTGTTAGACGCATGCAATCTAATCTACAAAAAGTTTCAACTTACACCAGTCGGCTGACCATCAGCAAAAAGTCTACAAACAATAAATGCTGAAGGGGTTTTAGAGAACTGTGTACCCTCTGCCTGCTGGTGAGACGTAAAGGGGTAACAGCCAATAATGAGAACAGAAAGGAGCTGCGTTTAAAAGTAAAAATGGAGGTACTATTCAATCCAGCAGGCGCACCATTGGACCTCTCACCTGAGAAGACAATCGAGAAGACACAGGCCGCAAAAGCTGCAGTGCAGCCTTATTCACAATAGCCAAGACAGTGAAGCAATCAAAATGTCCAACAACAGGTAAATGGATAAAGAAGAAGTGGTCCGTGTACACAATGGAATATTAGCCATGGAAGACAATGAACCATTGCTCTTTGAGGCACCACAAATGAGTCTGGAGATAATCACAAAAGATGAGGTAAGTTGGAAAGCAAAAGACCTGTGTTCTATGATAGCACTTATAGGCGTTATCTAATAACTGACACAAATGAACATATTTCCACAGAGAAAGACACTCACGGATTTAGAAAACAAACTATGCTCATCTAAAACGACAGGTGGGGGGAATGGATAAATTAAGATTAGTGTTACTATACGTATACAAACACATATGGTATACATATCTGAAAAAGACCAACCATATAGCAAGGGAAGTCTGCGGAACCCTCTGTAACATTTTACATGGGAAGAGGATCTGTACTTGAATAGACATATATAATGTACAAATGAACCAGATTGTGTACACCTAGGACAAACAATATTCTATGCTTTACCCCAATTAAAACACTTTTAAAAACCAAGAAGAAATAATGACACATAAACTTATGGGGGTTTCTCCACGCACATTCCAATGGAATTTACAACCTAGGAACACGACTTCCAGAAAGGCTCTGCTGCCCTACTCCCCAGATTTGGGAATGGAGAAATGCTGCCTCCTTGAGGCCACTTCCCACAACAGCAGCTTTAAACCCATTGCTAAAGGTCACTAAATATTCACCAAACTTGCAGTTCGGGAAATGACACCTGCTCTCTAAAAAAACGCTGGGGTGGAAAATCGACCAAATAACTCAAAAGAGGGCAACCTTCAAAGAAGACAATTTCAAGAGTTATATCGTACTGCCAATTGTTTCCTTTTTTTAACGGAAAAGAAAACGGCGGAGAAAAATGATGAGTTTTACGAATTTTCAAAGACATGCAAACCCAAATTACAAAAACCTATCAGCTCACAGCAGCCAGAAGGGCCATTAGCATCAATGCTGTAAACAATAAATGCTGAAGCGATTGTGGAGAAATGCGTACCCTCGATTCTAAGGGGGACGTGGTAAGAGCCACTAATGAAAACACAAAGAAGGTGCTTTGAAAAGGGAAACACGGTGCTACCAGTCAATCAATCACACCCACTGCTGGGCCTATCACCTGAGAAAATGAGAATCAAAAAGTCACAGGCTGGCAATCCTGCACTCCAACAATATTTACCATAGCCAACACTTGGAAGCAATGAAAATGTCCATCAACCGAGGAATGCACAAAGAAGAAGTGGTCCACGTACACAGTGGAAAATTACTCCAATAAAAAATAAAAATTAAATTTAAAAATCCAACGAAAGTAAGGAGACATCAGCTTGTGTGGGTTTGTCCGGGCACACTCCACTCTAATTTATAACCGAGAAACACCACAGGCCGCCAGGGCTTTTCCCTAGTTCCCAGGGTGGGGAACATAGAAAGGCTGCCGCCCTCTGGCAGTTACCTGCAAAAGCAGTTTTAAAGCCTGTGCTAATGGTCATTTCATAGGAACAAGTACTGCAGAACTGTAAATGAAACCTGCCCTCAAAATGTCTTCAGGGAGGTAACGGCCAAAACATTTCAAAAGGTGACACGTACGTTAAGAGAACACTTTGAAGAACTAAGGGGTAATCACTGCTTGAAAAATAAAAAGGACATGCCTTAAAGCTCAATTTCAACGGATTATGAGGCACATGCGAATTCAACCACAAAGAGGTATCAGCTCACACTTGTCAGAATAACCATGAGCAAGAAAACTACAAACAATAAATGCTGAAGGTGTTGTGGAGAAATGCATACCCTCAACTTCAAGGGGGACGTAAGTTGGAAAGGGCCACGAATGAGAACAGAATGGAGGTGCCTTAAAAAGGTAAACATTGTGCTACCATATGATCCAGCAGGCCCACTCCTCCACCTATAATCTAAGAAGAGAGAATTGGAAAGACACAGGCAGGCAAATCTGCATTGCCCAGTATTACAATAGCCAAGATATGGAAGTAACCAAAAAGACCACCAACAGATGGGTGGGCAAAGAAGAACTCCTCCATGTACAGATGGAATATTCGCTAGTGAAAAAAATGAAACAATGCCATTTGCAGCACCATAGATGAGTCTAGACGTAATCACGCCACGTGTACTAAGTGAGAAAGCAAAAGGCACATATCCTATCATATCACTTTCAGGAGTTACTTAAAAATTGATACCAATGAAGATATTTCCACAGAGAAAGGCAATCACAGATTCATTAAAAAACTTATGGTTCACCAAATAGAAAGGGATGAGGATTGGATACATTGCCATATTGGGGTTAACAGAGATATACAAACCATGTGAAATATATAACCCCCAAAGACGTACGGAAGACCAGGAGAAGACTACTCAACATTGTGTCATAACCTACATTGGCAAAGGATGCGAGGAAGAATAGATACATGTATATGTGTGAAAGAACCACATCTTGCACACCTAGAACAAACAAACCATTGTAATCAAATTTGCTGGGATAAAAAATAAAAAGTAAATTACAAATACGAACAAGAAGTAATGAGACATAAAGTTAAAGGGCTTTTTCCTGGCACATTCCATTCTAATATACAACCTCGAACACCACTTCCATTAAGGCTCTGTTTCCCTAGGAACCAAATTTGGTAAAGGAGAAATGCTGCCACCTAGTGGCCGTTTCCTGCAAGAGCAGCTTTAAAGTCACAGCTAATGGTCACTTAACATTCACAAGGACTCAGGGCTGTAAAGGACACTTGCCCTAAATATTTGTGCTGAAGTAGGGAATGGACAAAAAATTCAAAACAGGCAAATGTTTCAAGAAGAGATTAGGAAGAGTTAAGTTTTACTCACACTCTTTGTAAAAAAAAAGGAAAATGGATAAAAGCTCAACCTCAGGGAGTGTTAGACGCATGCAATCTAATCTACAAAAAGTTTCAACTTACACCAGTCGGCTGACCATCAGCAAAAAGTCTACAAACAATAAATGCTGAAGGGGTTTTAGAGAACTGTGTACCCTCTGCCTGCTGGTGAGACGTAAAGGGGTAACAGCCAATAATGAGAACAGAAAGGAGCTGCGTTTAAAAGTAAAAATGGAGGTACTATTCAATCCAGCAGGCGCACCATTGGACCTCTCACCTGAGAAGACAATCGAGAAGACACAGGCCGCAAAAGCTGCAGTGCAGCCTTATTCACAATAGCCAAGACAGTGAAGCAATCAAAATGTCCAACAACAGGTAAATGGATAAAGAAGAAGTGGTCCGTGTACACAATGGAATATTAGCCATGGAAGACAATGAACCATTGCTCTTTGAGGCACCACAAATGAGTCTGGAGATAATCACGAAAGATGAGGTAAGTTGGAAAGCAAAAGACCTGTGTTCTATGATAGCACTTATAGGCGTTATCTAATAACTGACACAAATGAACATATTTCCACAGAGAAAGACACTCACGGATTTAGAAAACAAACTATGCTCATCTAAAACGACAGGTGGGGGGAATGGATAAATTAAGATTAGTGTTACTATACGTATACAAACACATATGATATACATATCTGAAAAAGACCAACCATATAGCAAGGGAAGTCTGCGGAACCCTCTGTAACATTTTACATGGGAAGAGGATCTGTACTTGAATAGACATATATAATGTACAAATGAACCAGATTGTGTACACCTAGGACAAACAATATTCTAAGCTTTACCCCAATTAAAACACTTTTAAAAACCAAGAAGAAATAATGACACATAAACTTATGGGGGTTTCTCCACGCACATTCCAATGTAATTTACAACCTAGGAACACGACTTCCAGAAAGGCTCTGCTGCCCTACTCCCCAGATTTGGGAATGGAGAAATGCTGCCTCCTTGAGGCCACTTCCCACAACAGCAGCTTTAAACCCATTGCTAAAGGTCACTAAATATTCACCAAACTTGCAGTTCGGGAAATGACACCTGCTCTCTAAAAAAACGCTGGGGTGGAAAATCGACCAAATAACTCAAAAGAGGGCAACCTTCAAAGAAGACAATTTCAAGAGTTATATCGTACTGCCAATTGTTTCCTTTTTTTAACGGAAAAGAAAACGGCGGAGAAAAATGATGAGTTTTACGAATTTTCAAAGACATGCAAACCCAAATTACAAAAACCTATCAGCTCACAGCAGCCAGAAGGGCCATTAGCATCAATGCTGTAAACAATAAATGCTGAAGCGATTGTGGAGAAATGCGTACCCTCGATTCTAAGGGGGACGTGGTAAGAGCCACTAATGAAAACACAAAGAAGGTGCTTTGAAAAGGGAAACACGGTGCTACCAGTCAATCAATCACACCCACTGCTGGGCCTATCACCTGAGAAAATGAGAATCAAAAAGTCACAGGCTGGCAATCCTGCACTCCAACAATATTTACCATAGCCAACACTTGGAAGCAATGAAAATGTCCATCAACCGAGGAATGCACAAAGAAGAAGTGGTCCACGTACACAGTGGAAAATTACTCCAATAAAAAATAAAAATTAAATTTAAAAATCCAACGAAAGTAAGGAGACATCAGCTTGTGTGGGTTTGTCCGGGCACACTCCACTCTAATTTATAACCGAGAAACACCACAGGCCGCCAGGGCTTTTCCCTAGTTCCCAGGGTGGGGAACATAGAAAGGCTGCCGCCCTCTGGCAGTTACCTGCAAAAGCAGTTTTAAAGCCTGTGCTAATGGTCATTTCATAGGAACAAGTACTGCAGAACTGTAAATGAAACCTGCCCTCAAAATGTCTTCAGGGAGGTAACGGCCAAAACATTTCAAAAGGTGACACGTACGTTAAGAGAACACTTTGAAGAACTAAGGGGTAATCACTGCTTGAAAAATAAAAAGGACATGCCTTAAAGCTCAATTTCAACGGATTATGAGGCACATGCGAATTCAACCACAAAGAGGTATCAGCTCACACTTGTCAGAATAACCATGAGCAAGAAAACTACAAACAATAAATGCTGAAGGTGTTGTGGAGAAATGCATACCCTCAACTTCAAGGGGGACGTAAGTTGGAAAGGGCCACGAATGAGAACAGAATGGAGGTGCCTTAAAAAGGTCAACATTGTGCTACCATATGATCCAGCAGGCCCACTCCTCCACCTATAATCTAAGAAGAGAGAATTGGAAAGACACAGGCAGGCAAATCTGCATTGCCCAGTATTACAATAGCCAAGATATGGAAGTAACCAAAAAGACCACCAACAGATGGGTGGGCAAAGAAGAACTCCTCCATGTACAGATGGAATATTCGCTAGTGAAAAAAATGAAACAATGCCATTTGCAGCACCATAGATGAGTCTAGACGTAATCACGCCACGTGTACTAAGTGAGAAAGCAAAAGGCACATATCCTATCATATCACTTTCAGGAGTTACTTAAAAATTGATACCAATGAAGATATTTCCACAGAGAAAGGCAATCACAGATTCATTAAAAAACTTATGGTTCACCAAATAGAAAGGGATGAGGATTGGATACATTGCCATATTGGGGTTGACAGAGATATACAAACCATGTGAAATATATAACCCCCAAAGACGTACGGAAGACCAGGAGAAGACTACTCAACATTGTGTCATAACCTACATTGGCAAAGGATGCGAGGAAGAATAGATACATGTATATGTGTGAAAGAACCACATCTTGCACACCTAGAACAAACAAACCATTGTAATCAAATTTGCTGGGATAAAAAATAAAAAGTAAATTACAAATACGAACAAGAAGTAATGAGACATAAAGTTAAAGGGCTTTTTCCTGGCACATTCCATTCTAATATACAACCTCGAACACCACTTCCATTAAGGCTCTGTTTCCCTAGGAACCAAATTTGGTAAAGGAGAAATGCTGCCACCTAGTGGCCGTTTCCTGCAAGAGCAGCTTTAAAGTCACAGCTAATGGTCACTTAACATTCACAAGGACTCAGGGCTGTAAAGGACACTTGCCCTAAATATTTGTGCTGAAGTAGGGAATGGACAAAAAA
The DNA here is from genome assembly GCF_965194805.1 of Balaenoptera borealis. NCBI lineage: Eukaryota > Metazoa > Chordata > Mammalia > Artiodactyla > Balaenopteridae > Balaenoptera > Balaenoptera borealis. The sequence goes on along the minus strand of NC_138873.1, from coordinate 72,774,785 downwards.
TTCAAAACAGGCAAATGTTTCAAGAAGAGATTAGGAAGAGTTAAGTTTTACTCACACTCTTTGTAAAAAAAAAGGAAAATGGATAAAAGCTCAACCTCAGGGAGTGTTAGACGCATGCAATCTAATCTACAAAAAGTTTCAACTTACACCAGTCGGCTGACCATCAGCAAAAAGTCTACAAACAATAAATGCTGAAGGGGTTTTAGAGAACTGTGTACCCTCTGCCTGCTGGTGAGACGTAAAGGGGTAACAGCCAATAATGAGAACAGAAAGGAGCTGCGTTTAAAAGTAAAAATGGAGGTACTATTCAATCCAGCAGGCGCACCATTGGACCTCTCACCTGAGAAGACAATCGAGAAGACACAGGCCGCAAAAGCTGCAGTGCAGCCTTATTCACAATAGCCAAGACAGTGAAGCAATCAAAATGTCCAACAACAGGTAAATGGATAAAGAAGAAGTGGTCCGTGTACACAATGGAATATTAGCCATGGAAGACAATGAACCATTGCTCTCTGAGGCACCACAAATGAGTCTGGAGATAATCACGAAAGATGAGGTAAGTTGGAAAGCAAAAGACCTGTGTTCTATGATAGCACTTATAGGCGTTATCTAATAACTGACACAAATGAACATATTTCCACAGAGAAAGACACTCACGGATTTAGAAAACAAACTATGCTCATCTAAAACGACAGGTGGGGGGAATGGATAAATTAAGATTAGTGTTACTATACGTATACAAACACATATGGTATACATATCTGAAAAAGACCAACCATATAGCAAGGGAAGTCTGCGGAACCCTCTGTAACATTTTACATGGGAAGAGGATCTGTACTTGAATAGACATATATAATGTACAAATGAACCAGATTGTGTACACCTAGGACAAACAATATTCTAAGCTTTACCCCAATTAAAACACTTTTAAAAACCAAGAAGAAATAATGACACATAAACTTATGGGGGTTTCTCCACGCACATTCCAATGGAATTTACAACCTAGGAACACGACTTCCAGAAAGGCTCTGCTGCCCTACTCCCCAGATTTGGGAATGGAGAAATGCTGCCTCCTTGAGGCCACTTCCCACAACAGCAGCTTTAAACCCATTGCTAAAGGTCACTAAATATTCACCAAACTTGCAGTTCGGGAAATGACACCTGCTCTCTAAAAAAACGCTGGGGTGGAAAATCGACCAAATAACTCAAAAGAGGGCAACCTTCAAAGAAGACAATTTCAAGAGTTATATCGTACTGCCAATTGTTTCCTTTTTTTAACGGAAAAGAAAACGGCGGAGAAAAATGATGAGTTTTACGAATTTTCAAAGACATGCAAACCCAAATTACAAAAACCTATCAGCTCACAGCAGCCAGAAGGGCCATTAGCATCAATGCTGTAAACAATAAATGCTGAAGCGATTGTGGAGAAATGCGTACCCTCGATTCTAAGGGGGACGTGGTAAGAGCCACTAATGAAAACACAAAGAAGGTGCTTTGAAAAGGGAAACACGGTGCTACCAGTCAATCAATCACACCCACTGCTGGGCCTATCACCTGAGAAAATGAGAATCAAAAAGTCACAGGCTGGCAATCCTGCACTCCAACAATATTTACCATAGCCAACACTTGGAAGCAATGAAAATGTCCATCAACCGAGGAATGCACAAAGAAGAAGTGGTCCACGTACACAGTGGAAAATTACTCCAATAAAAAATAAAAATTAAATTTAAAAATCCAACGAAAGTAAGGAGACATCAGCTTGTGTGGGTTTGTCCGGGCACACTCCACTCTAATTTATAACCGAGAAACACCACAGGCCGCCAGGGCTTTTCCCTAGTTCCCAGGGTGGGGAACATAGAAAGGCTGCCGCCCTCTGGCAGTTACCTGCAAAAGCAGTTTTAAAGCCTGTGCTAATGGTCATTTCATAGGAACAAGTACTGCAGAACTGTAAATGAAACCTGCCCTCAAAATGTCTTCAGGGAGGTAACGGCCAAAACATTTCAAAAGGTGACACGTACGTTAAGAGAACACTTTGAAGAACTAAGGGGTAATCACTGCTTGAAAAATAAAAAGGACATGCCTTAAAGCTCAATTTCAACGGATTATGAGGCACATGCGAATTCAACCACAAAGAGGTATCAGCTCACACTTGTCAGAATAACCATGAGCAAGAAAACTACAAACAATAAATGCTGAAGGTGTTGTGGAGAAATGCATACCCTCAACTTCAAGGGGGACGTAAGTTGGAAAGGGCCACGAATGAGAACAGAATGGAGGTGCCTTAAAAAGGTCAACATTGTGCTACCATATGATCCAGCAGGCCCACTCCTCCACCTATAATCTAAGAAGAGAGAATTGGAAAGACACAGGCAGGCAAATCTGCATTGCCCAGTATTACAATAGCCAAGATATGGAAGTAACCAAAAAGACCACCAACAGATGGGTGGGCAAAGAAGAACTCCTCCATGTACAGATGGAATATTCGCTAGTGAAAAAAATGAAACAATGCCATTTGCAGCACCATAGATGAGTCTAGACGTAATCACGCCACGTGTACTAAGTGAGAAAGCAAAAGGCACATATCCTATCATATCACTTTCAGGAGTTACTTAAAAATTGATACCAATGAAGATATTTCCACAGAGAAAGGCAATCACAGATTCATTAAAAAACTTATGGTTCACCAAATAGAAAGGGATGAGGATTGGATACATTGCCATATTGGGGTTAACAGAGATATACAAACCATGTGAAATATATAACCCCCAAAGACGTACGGAAGACCAGGAGAAGACTACTCAACATTGTGTCATAACCTACATTGGCAAAGGATGCGAGGAAGAATAGATACATGTATATGTGTGAAAGAACCACATCTTGCACACCTAGAACAAACAAACCATTGTAATCAAATTTGCTGGGATAAAAAATAAAAAGTAAATTACAAATACGAACAAGAAGTAATGAGACATAAAGTTAAAGGGCTTTTTCCTGGCACATTCCATTCTAATATACAACCTCGAACACCACTTCCATTAAGGCTCTGTTTCCCTAGGAACCAAATTTGGTAAAGGAGAAATGCTGCCACCTAGTGGCCGTTTCCTGCAAGAGCAGCTTTAAAGTCACAGCTAATGGTCACTTAACATTCACAAGGACTCAGGGCTGTAAAGGACACTTGCCCTAAATATTTGTGCTGAAGTAGGGAATGGACAAAAAATTCAAAACAGGCAAATGTTTCAAGAAGAGATTAGGAAGAGTTAAGTTTTACTCACACTCTTTGTAAAAAAAAAGGAAAATGGATAAAAGCTCAACCTCAGGGAGTGTTAGACGCATGCAATCTAATCTACAAAAAGTTTCAACTTACACCAGTCGGCTGACCATCAGCAAAAAGTCTACAAACAATAAATGCTGAAGGGGTTTTAGAGAACTGTGTACCCTCTGCCTGCTGGTGAGACGTAAAGGGGTAACAGCCAATAATGAGAACAGAAAGGAGCTGCGTTTAAAAGTAAAAATGGAGGTACTATTCAATCCAGCAGGCGCACCATTGGACCTCTCACCTGAGAAGACAATCGAGAAGACACAGGCCGCAAAAGCTGCAGTGCAGCCTTATTCACAATAGCCAAGACAGTGAAGCAATCAAAATGTCCAACAACAGGTAAATGGATAAAGAAGAAGTGGTCCGTGTACACAATGGAATATTAGCCATGGAAGACAATGAACCATTGCTCTTTGAGGCACCACAAATGAGTCTGGAGATAATCACGAAAGATGAGGTAAGTTGGAAAGCAAAAGACCTGTGTTCTATGATAGCACTTATAGGCGTTATCTAATAACTGACACAAATGAACATATTTCCACAGAGAAAGACACTCACGGATTTAGAAAACAAACTATGCTCATCTAAAACGACAGGTGGGGGGAATGGATAAATTAAGATTAGTGTTACTATACGTATACAAACACATATGGTATACATATCTGAAAAAGACCAACCATATAGCAAGGGAAGTCTGCGGAACCCTCTGTAACATTTTACATGGGAAGAGGATCTGTACTTGAATAGACATATATAATGTACAAATGAACCAGATTGTGTACACCTAGGAAAAACAATATTCTATGCTTTACCCCAATTAAAACACTTTTAAAAACCAAGAAGAAATAATGACACATAAACTTATGGGGGTTTCTCCACGCACATTCCAATGGAATTTACAACCTAGGAACACGACTTCCAGAAAGGCTCTGCTGCCCTACTCCCCAGATTTGGGAATGGAGAAATGCTGCCTCCTTGAGGCCACTTCCCACAACAGCAGCTTTAAACCCATTGCTAAAGGTCACTAAATATTCACCAAACTTGCAGTTCGGGAAATGACACCTGCTCTCTAAAAAAACGCTGGGGTGGAAAATCGACCAAATAACTCAAAAGAGGGCAACCTTCCAAGAAGACAATTTCAAGAGTTATATCGTACTGCCAATTGTTTCCTTTTTTTAACGGAAAAGAAAACGGCGGAGAAAAATGATGAGTTTTACGAATTTTCAAAGACATGCAAACCCAAATTACAAAAACCTATCAGCTCACAGCAGCCAGAAGGGCCATTAGCATCAATGCTGTAAACAATAAATGCTGAAGCGATTGTGGAGAAATGCGTACCCTCGATTCTAAGGGGGACGTGGTAAGAGCCACTAATGAAAACACAAAGAAGGTGCTTTGAAAAGGGAAACACGGTGCTACCAGTCAATCAATCACACCCACTGCTGGGCCTATCACCTGAGAAAATGAGAATCAAAAAGTCACAGGCTGGCAATCCTGCACTCCAACAATATTTACCATAGCCAACACTTGGAAGCAATGAAAATGTCCATCAACCGAGGAATGCACAAAGAAGAAGTGGTCCACGTACACAGTGGAAAATTACTCCAATAAAAAATAAAAATTAAATTTAAAAATCCAACGAAAGTAAGGAGACATCAGCTTGTGTGGGTTTGTCCGGGCACACTCCACTCTAATTTATAACCGAGAAACACCACAGGCCGCCAGGGCTTTTCCCTAGTTCCCAGGGTGGGGAACATAGAAAGGCTGCCGCCCTCTGGCAGTTACCTGCAAAAGCAGTTTTAAAGCCTGTGCTAATGATCATTTCATAGGAACAAGTACTGCAGAACTGTAAATGAAACCTGCCCTCAAAATGTCTTCAGGGAGGTAACGGCCAAAACATTTCAAAAGGTGACACGTACGTTAAGAGAACACTTTGAAGAACTAAGGGGTAATCACTGCTTGAAAAATAAAAAGGACATGCCTTAAAGCTCAATTTCAACGGATTATGAGGCACATGCGAATTCAACCACAAAGAGGTATCAGCTCACACTTGTCAGAATAACCATGAGCAAGAAAACTACAAACAATAAACGCTGAAGGTGTTGTGGAGAAATGCATACCCTCAACTTCAAGGGGGACGTAAGTTGGAAAGGGCCACGAATGAGAACAGAATGGAGGTGCCTTAAAAAGGTAAACATTGTGCTACCATATGATCCAGCAGGCCCACTCCTCCACCTATAATCTAAGAAGAGAGAATTGGAAAGACACAGGCAGGCAAATCTGCATTGCCCAGTATTACAATAGCCAAGATATGGAAGTAACCAAAAAGACCACCAACAGATGGGTGGGCAAAGAAGAACTCCTCCATGTACAGATGGAATATTCGCTAGTGAAAAAAATGAAACAATGCCATTTGCAGCACCATAGATGAGTCTAGACGTAATCACGCCACGTGTACTAAGTGAGAAAGCAAAAGGCACATATCCTATCATATCACTTTCAGGAGTTACTTAAAAATTGATACCAATGAAGATATTTCCACAGAGAAAGGCAATCACAGATTCATTAAAAAACTTATGGTTCACCAAATAGAAAGGGATGAGGATTGGATACATTGCCATATTGGGGTTAACAGAGATATACAAACCATGTGAAATATATAACCCCCAAAGACGTACGGAAGACCAGGAGAAGACTACTCAACATTGTGTCATAACCTACATTGGCAAAGGATGCGAGGAAGAATAGATACATGTATATGTGTGAAAGAACCACATCTTGCACACCTAGAACAAACAAACCATTGTAATCAAATTTGCTGGGATAAAAAATAAAAAGTAAATTACAAATACGAACAAGAAGTAATGAGACATAAAGTTAAAGGGCTTTTTCCTGGCACATTCCATTCTAATATACAACCTAGAACACCACTTCCATTAAGGCTCTGTTTCCCTAGGAACCAAATTTGGTAAAGGAGAAATGCTGCCACCTAGTGGCCGTTTCCTGCAAGAGCAGCTTTAAAGTCACAGCTAATGGTCACTTAACATTCACAAGGACTCAGGGCTGTAAAGGACACTTGCCCTAAATATTTGTGCTGAAGTAGGGAATGGACAAAAAATTCAAAACAGGCAAATGTTTCAAGAAGAGATTAGGAAGAGTTAAGTTTTACTCACACTCTTTGTAAAAAAAAGGAAAATGGATAAAAGCTCAACTTCAGGGAGTGTTAGACGCATGCAATCTAATCTACAAAAAGTTTCAACTTACACCAGTCGGCTGACCATCAGCAAAAAGTCTACAAACAATAAATGCTGAAGGGGTTTTAGAGAACTGTGTACCCTCTCCCTGCTGGTGAGACGTAAAGGGGTAACAGCCAGTAATGAGAACAGAAAGGAGCTGCATTTAAAAGTAAAAATGGAGGTACTATTCAATCCAGCAGGCGCACCATTGGACCTCTAACCTGAGAAGACAATCGAGAAGACACAGGCCGCAAAAGCTGCAGTGCAGCCTTATTCACAATAGCCAAGACAGTGAAGCAATCAAAATGTCCAACAACAGGTAAATGGATAAAGAAGAAGTGGTCCGTGTACACAATGGAATATTAGCCATGGAAGACAATGAACCATTGCTCTTTGAGGCACCACAAATGAGTCTGGAGATAATCACGAAAGATGAGGTAAGTTGGAAAGCAAAAGACCTGTGTTCTGTGATAGCACTTATAGGCGTTATCTAATAACTGACACAAATGAACATATTTCCACAGAGAAAGACACTCACAGATTTAGAAAACAAACTATGCTCATCTAAAACGACAGGTGGGGGGAATGGATAAATTAAGATTAGTGTTACTATACGTATACAAACACATATGATATACATATCTCAAAACGACCAACCATATAGCAAGGGAAGTCTGCGGAATCCTCTGTAACATTTTACATGGGAAGAGGATCTGTACTTGAATAGACATATATAATGTGCAAATGAACCAGATTGTGTACACCTAGGACAAACAATATTCTAAGCTTTACCCCAATTAAAACACTTTTAAAAACCAAGAAGAAATAATGACACATAAACTTATGGGGGTTTCTCCACGCACATTCCAATGTAATTTACAACCTAGGAACACGACTTCCAGAAAGGCTCTGCTGCCCTACACCCCAGATTTGGGAATGGAGAAATGCTGCCTCCTTGAGGCCACTTCCCACAACAGCAGCTTTAAACCCATTGCTAAAGGTCACTAAATATTCACCAAACTTGCAGTTTGGGAAATGACACCTGCTCTCTAAAAAAACGCTGGGGTGGAAAATCGACCAAATAACTCAAAAGAGGGCAACCTTCAAAGAAGACAATTTCAAGAGTTATATCGTACTGCCAATTGTTTCCTTTTTTTAACGGAAAAGAAAACGGCGGAGAAAAATGATGAGTTTTACGAATTTTCAAAGACATGCAAACCCAAATTACAAAAACCTATCAGCTCACAGCAGCCAGAAGGGCCATTAGCATCAATGCTGTAAACAATAAATGCTGAAGCGATTGTGGAGAAATGCGTACCCTCGATTCTAAGGGGGACGTGGTAAGAGCCACTAATGAAAACACAAAGAAGGTGCTTTGAAAAGGGAAACACGGTGCTACCAGTCAATCAATCACACCCACTGCTGGGCCTATCACCTGAGAAAATGAGAATCAAAATGTCACAGGCTGGCAATCCTGCACTCCAACAATATTTACCATAGCCAACACTTGGAAGCAATGAAAATGTCCATCAACCGAGGAATGCACAAAGAAGAAGTGGTCCACGTACACAGTGGAAAATTACTCCAATAAAAAATAAAAATTAAATTTAAAAATCCAACGAAAGTAAGGAGACATCAGCTTGTGTGGGTTTGTCCGGGCACACTCCACTCTAATTTATAACCGAGAAACACCACAGGCCGCCAGGGCTTTTCCCTAGTTCCCAGGGTGGGGAACATAGAAAGGCTGCCGCCCTCTGGCAGTTACCTGCAAAAGCAGTTTTAAAGCCTGTGCTAATGGTCATTTCATAGGAACAAGTACTGCAGAACTGTAAATGAAACCTGCCCTCAAAATGTCTTCAGGGAGGTAACGGCCAAAACATTTCAAAAGGTGACACGTACGTTAAGAGAACACTTTGAAGAACTAAGGGGTAATCACTGCTTGAAAAATAAAAAGGACATGCCTTAAAGCTCAATTTCAACGGATTATGAGGCACATGCGAATTCAACCACAAAGAGGTATCAGCTCACACTTGTCAGAATAACCATGAGCAAGAAAACTACAAACAATAAATGCTGAAGGTGTTGTGGAGAAATGCATACCCTCAACTTCAAGGGGGACGTAAGTTGGAAAGGGCCACGAATGAGAACAGAATGGAGGTGCCTTAAAAAGGTAAACATTGTGCTACCATATGATCCAGCAGGCCCACTCCTCCACCTATAATCTAAGAAGAGAGAATTGGAAAGACACAGGCAGGCAAATCTGCATTGCCCAGTATTACAATAGCCAAGATATGGAAGTAACCAAAAAGACCACCAACAGATGGGTGGGCAAAGAAGAACTCCTCCATGTACAGATGGAATATTCGCTAGTGAAAAAAATGAAACAATGCCATTTGCAGCACCATAGATGAGTCTAGACGTAATCACGCCACGTGTACTAAGTGAGAAAGCAAAAGGCACATATCCTATCATATCACTTTCAGGAGTTACTTAAAAATTGATACCAATGAAGATATTTCCACAGAGAAAGGCAATCACAGATTCATTAAAAAACTTATGGTTCACCAAATAGAAAGGGATGAGGATTGGATACATTGCCATATTGGGGTTAACAGAGATATACAAACCATGTGAAATATATAACCCCCAAAGACGTACGGAAGACCAGGAGAAGACTACTCAACATTGTGTCATAACCTACATTGGCAAAGGATGCGAGGAAGAATAGATACATGTATATGTGTGAAAGAACCACATCTTGCACACCTAGAACAAACAAACCATTGTAATCAAATTTGCTGGGATAAAAAATAAAAAGTAAATTACAAATACGAACAAGAAGTAATGAGACATAAAGTTAAAGGGCTTTTTCCTGGCACATTCCATTCTAATATACAACCTAGAACACCACTTCCATTAAGGCTCTGTTTCCCTAGGAACCAAATTTGGTAAAGGAGAAATGCTGCCACCTAGTGGCCGTTTCCTGCAAGAGCAGCTTTAAAGTCACAGCTAATGGTCACTTAACATTCACAAGGACTCAGGGCTGTAAAGGACACTTGCCCTAAATATTTGTGCTGAAGTAGGGAATGGACAAAAAATTCAAAACAGGCAAATGTTTCAAGAAGAGATTAGGAAGAGTTAAGTTTTACTCACACTCTTTGTAAAAAAAAAGGAAAATGGATAAAAGCTCAACCTCAGGGAGTGTTAGACGCATGCAATCTAATCTACAAAAAGTTTCAACTTACACCAGTCGGCTGACCATCAGCAAAAAGTCTACAAACAATAAATGCTGAAGGGGTTTTAGAGAACTGTGTACCCTCTGCCTGCTGGTGAGACGTAAAGGGGTAACAGCCAATAATGAGAACAGAAAGGAGCTGCGTTTAAAAGTAAAAATGGAGGTACTATTCAATCCAGCAGGCGCACCATTGGACCTCTCACCTGAGAAGACAATCGAGAAGACACAGGCCGCAAAAGCTGCAGTGCAGCCTTATTCACAATAGCCAAGACAGTGAAGCAATCAAAATGTCCAACAACAGGTAAATGGATAAAGAAGAAGTGGTCCGTGTACACAATGGAATATTAGCCATGGAAGACAATGAACCATTGCTCTTTGAGGCACCACAAATGAGTCTGGAGATAATCACGAAAGATGAGGTAAGTTGGAAAGCAAAAGACCTGTGTTCTATGATAGCACTTATAGGCGTTATCTAATAACTGACACAAATGAACATATTTCCACAGAGAAAGACACTCACGGATTTAGAAAACAAACTATGCTCATCTAAAACGACAGGTGGGGGGAATGGATAAATTAAGATTAGTGTTACTATACGTATACAAACACATATGATATACATATCTCAAAAAGACCAACCATATAGCAAGGGAAGTCTGCGGAACCCTCTGTAACATTTTACATGGGAAGAGGATCTGTACTTGAATAGACATATATAATGTACAAATGAACCAGATTGTGTACACCTAGGACAAACAATATTCTAAGCTTTACCCCAATTAAAACACTTTTAAAAACCAAGAAGAAATAATGACACATAAACTTATGGGGGTTTCTCCACGCACATTCCAATGTAATTTACAACCTAGGAACACGACTTCCAGAAAGGCTCTGCTGCCCTACTCCCCAGATTTGGGAATGGAGAAATGCTGCCTCCTTGAGGCCACTTCCCACAACAGCAGCTTTAAACCCATTGCTAAAGGTCACTAAATATTCACCAAACTTGCAGTTCGGGAAATGACACCTGCTCTCTAAAAAAACGCTGGGGTGGAAAATCGACCAAATAACTCAAAAGAGGGCAACCTTCAAAGAAGACAATTTCAAGAGTTATATCGTACTGCCAATTGTTTCCTTTTTTTAACGGAAAAGAAAACGGCGGAGAAAAATGATGAGTTTTACGAATTTTCAAAGACATGCAAACCCAAATTACAAAAACCTATCAGCTCACAGCAGCCAGAAGGGCCATTAGCATCAATGCTGTAAACAATAAATGCTGAAGCGATTGTGGAGAAATGCGTACCCTCGATTCTAAGGGGGACGTGGTAAGAGCCACTAATGAAAACACAAAGAAGGTGCTTTGAAAAGGGAAACACGGTGCTACCAGTCAATCAATCACACCCACTGCTGGGCCTATCACCTGAGAAAATGAGAATCAAAAAGTCACAGGCTGGCAATCCTGCACTCCAACAATATTTACCATAGCCAACACTTGGAAGCAATGAAAATGTCCATCAACCGAGGAATGCACAAAGAAGAAGTGGTCCACGTACACAGTGGAAAATTACTCCAATAAAAAATAAAAATTAAATTTAAAAATCCAACGAAAGTAAGGAGACATCAGCTTGTGTGGGTTTGTCCGGGCACACTCCACTCTAATTTATAACCGAGAAACACCACAGGCCGCCAGGGCTTTTCCCTAGTTCCCAGGGTGGGGAACATAGAAAGGCTGCCGCCCTCTGGCAGTTACCTGCAAAAGCAGTTTTAAAGCCTGTGCTAATGGTCATTTCATAGGAACAAGTACTGCAGAACTGTAAATGAAACCTGCCCTCGAAATGTCTTCAGGGAGGTAACGGCCAAAACATTTCAAAAGGTGACACGTACGTTAAGAGAACACTTTGAAGAACTAAGGGGTAATCACTGCTTGAAAAATAAAAAGGACATGCCTTAAAGCTCAATTTCAACGGATTATGAGGCACATGCGAATTCAACCACAAAGAGGTATCAGCTCACACTTGTCAGAATAACCATGAGCAAGAAAACTACAAACAATAAATGCTGAAGGTGTTGTGGAGAAATGCATACCCTCAACTTCAAGGGGGACGTAAGTTGGAAAGGGCCACGAATGAGAACAGAATGGAGGTGCCTTAAAAAGGTAAACATTGTGCTACCATATGATCCAGCAGGCCCACTCCTCCACCTATAATCTAAGAAGAGAGAATTGGAAAGACACAGGCAGGCAAATCTGCATTGCCCAGTATTACAATAGCCAAGATATGGAAGTAACCAAAAAGACCACCAACAGATGGGTGGGCAAAGAAGAACTCCTCCATGTACAGATGGAATATTCGCTAGTGAAAAAAATGAAACAATGCCATTTGCAGCACCATAGATGAGTCTAGACGTAATCACGCCACGTGTAGTAAGTGAGAAAGCAAAAGGCACATATCCTATCATATCACTTTCAGGAGTTACTTAAAAATTGATACCAATGAAGATATTTCCACAGAGAAAGGCAATCACAGATTCATTAAAAAACTTATGGTTCACCAAATAGAAAGGGATGAGGATTGGATACATTGCCATATTGGGGTTAACAGAGATATACAAACCATGTGAAATATATAACCCCCAAAGACGTACGGAAGACCAGGAGAAGACTACTCAACATTGTGTCATAACCTACATTGGCAAAGGATGCGAGGAAGAATAGATACATGTATATGTGTGAAAGAACCACATCTTGCACACCTAGAACAAACAAACCATTGTAATCAAATTTGCTGGGATAAAAAATAAAAAGTAAATTACAAATACGAACAAGAAGTAATGAGACATAAAGTTAAAGGGCTTTTTCCTGGCACATTCCATTCTAATATACAACCTAGAACACCACTTCCATTAAGGCTCTGTTTCCCTAGGAACCAAATTTGGTAAAGGAGAAATGCTGCCACCTAGTGGCCGTTTCCTGCAAGAGCAGCTTTAAAGTCACAGCTAATGGTCACTTAACATTCACAAGGACTCAGGGCTGTAAAGGACACTTGCCCTAAATATTTGTGCTGAAGTAGGGAATGGACAAAAAATTCAAAACAGGCAAATGTTTCAAGAAGAGATTAGGAAGAGTTAAGTTTTACTCACACTCTTTGTAAAAAAAAAGGAAAATGGATAAAAGCTCAACCTCAGGGAGTGTTAGACGCATGCAATCTAATCTACAAAAAGTTTCAACTTACACCAGTCGGCTGACCATCAGCAAAAAGTCTACAAACAATAAATGCTGAAGGGGTTTTAGAGAACTGTGTACCCTCTGCCTGCTGGTGAGACGTAAAGGGGTAACAGCCAATAATGAGAACAGAAAGGAGCTGCGTTTAAAAGTAAAAATGGAGGTACTATTCAATCCAGCAGGCGCACCATTGGACCTCTCACCTGAGAAGACAATCGAGAAGACACAGGCCGCAAAAGCTGCAGTGCAGCCTTATTCACAATAGCCAAGACAGTGAAGCAATCAAAATGTCCAACAACAGGTAAATGGATAAAGAAGAAGTGGTCCGTGTACACAATGGAATATTAGCCATGGAAGACAATGAACCATTGCTCTTTGAGGCACCACAAATGAGTCTGGAGATAATCACGAAAGATGAGGTAAGTTGGAAAGCAAAAGACCTGTGTTCTATGATAGCACTTATAGGCGTTATCTAATAACTGACACAAATGAACATATTTCCACAGAGAAAGACACTCACGGATTTAGAAAACAAACTATGCTCATCTAAAACGACAGGTGGGGGGAATGGATAAATTAAGATTAGTGTTACTATACGTATACAAACACATATGGTATACATATCTCAAAAAGACCAACCATATAGCAAGGGAAGTCTGCGGAACCCTCTGTAACATTTTACATGGGAAGAGGATCTGTACTTGAATAGACATATATAATGTACAAATGAACCAGATTGTGTACACCTAGGACAAACAATATTCTAAGCTTTACCCCAATTAAAACACTTTTAAAAACCAAGAAGAAATAATGACACATAAACTTATGGGGGTTTCTCCACGCACATTCCAATGTAATTTACAACCTAGGAACACGACTTCCAGAAAGGCTCTGCTGCCCTACTCCCCAGATTTGGGAATGGAGAAATGCTGCCTCCTTGAGGCCACTTCCCACAACAGCAGCTTTAAACCCATTGCTAAAGGTCACTAAATATTCACCAAACTTGCAGTTCGGGAAATGACACCTGCTCTCTAAAAAAACGCTGGGGTGGAAAATCGACCAAATAACTCAAAAGAGGGCAACCTTCAAAGAAGACAATTTCAAGAGTTATATCGTACTGCCAATTGTTTCCTTTTTTTAACGGAAAAGAAAACGGCGGAGAAAAATGATGAGTTTTACGAATTTTCAAAGACATGCAAACCCAAATTACAAAAACCTATCAGCTCACAGCAGCCAGAAGGGCCATTAGCATCAATGCTGTAAACAATAAATGCTGAAGCGATTGTGGAGAAATGCGTACCCTCGATTCTAAGGGGGACGTGGTAAGAGCCACTAATGAAAACACAAAGAAGGTGCTTTGAAAAGGGAAACACGGTGCTACCAGTCAATCAATCACACCCACTGCTGGGCCTATCACCTGAGAAAATGAGAATCAAAAAGTCACAGGCTGGCAATCCTGCACTCCAACAATATTTACCATAGCCAACACTTGGAAGCAATGAAAATGTCCATCAACCGAGGAATGCACAAAGAAGAAGTGGTCCACGTACACAGTGGAAAATTACTCCAATAAAAAATAAAAATTAAATTTAAAAATCCAACGAAAGTAAGGAGACATCAGCTTGTGTGGGTTTGTCCGGGCACACTCCACTCTAATTTATAACCGAGAAACACCACAGGCCGCCAGGGCTTTTCCCTAGTTCCCAGGGTGGGGAACATAGAAAGGCTGCCGCCCTCTGGCAGTTACCTGCAAAAGCAGTTTTAAAGCCTGTGCTAATGGTCATTTCATAGGAACAAGTACTGCAGAACTGTAAATGAAACCTGCCCTCAAAATGTCTTCAGGGAGGTAACGGCCAAAACATTTCAAAAGGTGACACGTACGTTAAGAGAACACTTTGAAGAACTAAGGGGTAATCACTGCTTGAAAAATAAAAAGGACATGCCTTAAAGCTCAATTTCAACGGATTATGAGGCACATGCGAATTCAACCACAAAGAGGTATCAGCTCACACTTGTCAGAATAACCATGAGCAAGAAAACTACAAACAATAAATGCTGAAGGTGTTGTGGAGAAATGCATACCCTCAACTTCAAGGGGGACGTAAGTTGGAAAGGGCCACGAATGAGAACAGAATGGAGGTGCCTTAAAAAGGTAAACATTGTGCTACCATATGATCCAGCAGGCCCACTCCTCCACCTATAATCTAAGAAGAGAGAATTGGAAAGACACAGGCAGGCAAATCTGCATTGCCCAGTATTACAATAGCCAAGATATGGAAGTAACCAAAAAGACCACCAACAGATGGGTGGGCAAAGAAGAACTCCTCCATGTACAGATGGAATATTCGCTAGTGAAAAAAATGAAACAATGCCATTTGCAGCACCATAGATGAGTCTAGACGAAATCACGCCACGTGTACTAAGTGAGAAAGCAAAAGGCACATATCCTATCATATCACTTTCAGGAGTTACTTAAAAATTGATACCAATGAAGATATTTCCACAGAGAAAGGCAATCACAGATTCATTAAAAAACTTATGGTTCACCAAATAGAAAGGGATGAGGATTGGATACATTGCCATATTGGGGTTAACAGAGATATACAAACCATGTGAAATATATAACCCCCAAAGACGTACGGAAGACCAGGAGAAGACTACTCAACATTGTGTCATAACCTACATTGGCAAAGGATGCGAGGAAGAATAGATACATGTATATGTGTGAAAGAACCACATCTTGCACACCTAGAACAAACAAACCATTGTAATCAAATTTGCTGGGATAAAAAATAAAAAGTAAATTACAAATACGAACAAGAAGTAATGAGACATAAAGTTAAAGGGCTTTTTCCTGGCACATTCCATTCTAATATACAACCTCGAACACCACTTCCATTAAGGCTCTGTTTCCCTAGGAACCAAATTTGGTAAAGGAGAAATGCTGCCACCTAGTGGCCGTTTCCTGCAAGAGCAGCTTTAAAGTCACAGCTAATGGTCACTTAACATTCACAAGGACTCAGGGCTGTAAAGGACACTTGCCCTAAATATTTGTGCTGAAGTAGGGAATGGACAAAAAATTCAAAACAGGCAAATGTTTCAAGAAGAGATTAGGAAGAGTTAAGTTTTACTCACACTCTTTGTAAAAAAAAAGGAAAATGGATAAAAGCTCAACCTCAGGGAGTGTTAGACGCATGCAATCTAATCTACAAAAAGTTTCAACTTACACCAGTCGGCTGACCATCAGCAAAAAGTCTACAAACAATAAATGCTGAAGGGGTTTTAGAGAACTGTGTACCCTCTGCCTGCTGGTGAGACGTAAAGGGGTAACAGCCAATAATGAGAACAGAAAGGAGCTGCGTTTAAAAGTAAAAATGGAGGTACTATTCAATCCAGCAGGCGCACCATTGGACCTCTCACCTGAGAAGACAATCGAGAAGACACAGGCCGCAAAAGCTGCAGTGCAGCCTTATTCACAATAGCCAAGACAGTGAAGCAATCAAAATGTCCAACAACAGGTAAATGGATAAAGAAGAAGTGGTCCGTGTACACAATGGAATATTAGCCATGGAAGACAATGAACCATTGCTCTTTGAGGCACCACAAATGAGTCTGGAGATAATCACGAAAGATGAGGTAAGTTGGAAAGCAAAAGACCTGTGTTCTATGATAGCACTTATAGGCGTTATCTAATAACTGACACAAATGAACATATTTCCACAGAGAAAGACACTCACGGATTTAGAAAACAAACTATGCTCATCTAAAACGACAGGTGGGGGGAATGGATAAATTAAGATTAGTGTTACTATACGTATACAAACACATATGATATACATATCTCAAAAAGACCAACCATATAGCAAGGGAAGTCTGCGGAACCCTCTGTAACATTTTACATGGGAAGAGGATCTGTACTTGAATAGACATATATAATGTACAAATGAACCAGATTGTGTACACCTAGGACAAACAATATTCTAAGCTTTACCCCAATTAAAACACTTTTAAAAACCAAGAAGAAATAATGACACATAAACTTATGGGGGTTTCTCCACGCACATTCCAATGTAATTTACAACCTAGGAACACGACTTCCAGAAAGGCTCTGCTGCCCTACTCCCCAGATTTGGGAATGGAGAAATGCTGCCTCCTTGAGGCCACTTCCCACAACAGCAGCTTTAAACCCATTGCTAAAGGTCACTAAATATTCACCAAACTTGCAGTTTGGGAAATGACACCTGCTCTCTAAAAAAACGCTGGGGTGGAAAATCGACCAAATAACTCAAAAGAGGGCAACCTTCAAAGAAGACAATTTCAAGAGTTATATCGTACTGCCAATTGTTTCCTTTTTTTAACGGAAAAGAAAACGGCGGAGAAAAATGATGAGTTTTACGAATTTTCAAAGACATGCAAACCCAAATTACAAAAACCTATCAGCTCACAGCAGCCAGAAGGGCCATTAGCATCAATGCTGTAAACAATAAATGCTGAAGCGATTGTGGAGAAATGCGTACCCTCGATTCTAAGGGGGACGTGGTAAGAGCCACTAATGAAAACACAAAGAAGGTGCTTTGAAAAGGGAAACACGGTGCTACCAGTCAATCAATCACACCCACTGCTGGGCCTATCACCTGAGAAAATGAGAATCAAAAAGTCACAGGCTGGCAATCCTGCACTCCAACAATATTTACCATAGCCAACACTTGGAAGCAATGAAAATGTCCATCAACCGAGGAATGCACAAAGAAGAAGTGGTCCACGTACACAGTGGAAAATTACTCCAATAAAAAATAAAAATTAAATTTAAAAATCCAACGAAAGTAAGGAGACATCAGCTTGTGTGGGTTTGTCCGGGCACACTCCACTCTAATTTATAACCGAGAAACACCACAGGCCGCCAGGGCTTTTCCCTAGTTCCCAGGGTGGGGAACATAGAAAGGCTGCCGCCCTCTGGCAGTTACCTGCAAAAGCAGTTTTAAAGCCTGTGCTAATGGTCATTTCATAGGAACAAGTACTGCAGAACTGTAAATGAAACCTGCCCTCAAAATGTCTTCAGGGAGGTAACGGCCAAAACATTTCAAAAGGTGACACGTACGTTAAGAGAACACTTTGAAGAACTAAGGGGTAATCACTGCTTGAAAAATAAAAAGGACATGCCTTAAAGCTCAATTTCAACGGATTATGAGGCACATGCGAATTCAACCACAAAGAGGTATCAGCTCACACTTGTCAGAATAACCATGAGCAAGAAAACTACAAACAATAAATGCTGAAGGTGTTGTGGAGAAATGCATACCCTCAACTTCAAGGGGGACGTAAGTTGGAAAGGGCCACGAATGAGAACAGAATGGAGGTGCCTTAAAAAGGTAAACATTGTGCTACCATATGATCCAGCAGGCCCACTCCTCCACCTATAATCTAAGAAGAGAGAATTGGAAAGACACAGGCAGGCAAATCTGCATTGCCCAGTATTACAATAGCCAAGATATGGAAGTAACCAAAAAGACCACCAACAGATGGGTGGGCAAAGAAGAACTCCTCCATGTACAGATGGAATATTCGCTAGTGAAAAAAATGAAACAATGCCATTTGCAGCACCATAGATGAGTCTAGACGTAATCACGCCACGTGTACTAAGTGAGAAAGCAAAAGGCACATATCCTATCATATCACTTTCAGGAGTTACTTAAAAATTGATACCAATGAAGATATTTCCACAGAGAAAGGCAATCACAGATTCATTAAAAAACTTATGGTTCACCAAATAGAAAGGGATGAGGATTGGATACATTGCCATATTGGGGTTAACAGAGATATACAAACCATGTGAAATATATAACCCCCAAAGACGTACGGAAGACCAGGAGAAGACTACTCAACATTGTGTCATAACCTACATTGGCAAAGGATGCGAGGAAGAATAGATACATGTATATGTGTGAAAGAACCACATCTTGCACACCTAGAACAAACAAACCATTGTAATCAAATTTGCTGGGATAAAAAATAAAAAGTAAATTACAAATACGAACAAGAAGTAATGAGACATAAAGTTAAAGGGCTTTTTCCTGGCACATTCCATTCTAATATACAACCTAGAACACCACTTCCATTAAGGCTCTGTTTCCCTAGGAACCAAATTTGGTAAAGGAGAAATGCTGCCACCTAGTGGCCGTTTCCTGCAAGAGCAGCTTTAAAGTCACAGCTAATGGTCACTTAACATTCACAAGGACTCAGGGCTGTAAAGGACACTTGCCCTAAATATTTGTGCTGAAGTAGGGAATGGACAAAAAATTCAAAACAGGCAAATGTTTCAAGAAGAGATTAGGAAGAGTTAAGTTTTACTCACACTCTTTGTAAAAAAAAAGGAAAATGGATAAAAGCTCAACCTCAGGGAGTGTTAGACGCATGCAATCTAATCTACAAAAAGTTTCAACTTACACCAGTCGGCTGACCATCAGCAAAAAGTCTACAAACAATAAATGCTGAAGGGGTTTTAGAGAACTGTGTACCCTCTGCCTGCTGGTGAGACGTAAAGGGGTAACAGCCAATAATGAGAACAGAAAGGAGCTGCGTTTAAAAGTAAAAATGGAGGTACTATTCAATCCAGCAGGCGCACCATTGGACCTCTCACCTGAGAAGACAATCGAGAAGACACAGGCCGCAAAAGCTGCAGTGCAGCCTTATTCACAATAGCCAAGACAGTGAAGCAATCAAAATGTCCAACAACAGGTAAATGGATAAAGAAGAAGTGGTCCGTGTACACAATGGAATATTAGCCATGGAAGACAATGAACCATTGCTCTTTGAGGCACCACAAATGAGTCTGGAGATAATCACGAAAGATGAGGTAAGTTGGAAAGCAAAAGACCTGTGTTCTATGATAGCACTTATAGGCGTTATCTAATAACTGACACAAATGAACATATTTCCACAGAGAAAGACACTCACGGATTTAGAAAACAAACTATGCTCATCTAAAACGACAGGTGGGGGGAATGGATAAATTAAGATTAGTGTTACTATACGTATACAAACACATATGGTATACATATCTCAAAAAGACCAACCATATAGCAAGGGAAGTCTGCGGAACCCTCTGTAACATTTTACATGGGAAGAGGATCTGTACTTGAATAGACATATATAATGTACAAATGAACCAGATTGTGTACACCTAGGACAAACAATATTCTAAGCTTTACCCCAATTAAAACACTTTTAAAAACCAAGAAGAAATAATGACACATAAACTTATGGGGGTTTCTCCACGCACATTCCAATGTAATTTACAACCTAGGAACACGACTTCCAGAAAGGCTCTGCTGCCCTACTCCCCAGATTTGGGAATGGAGAAATGCTGCCTCCTTGAGGCCACTTCCCACAACAGCAGCTTTAAACCCATTGCTAAAGGTCACTAAATATTCACCAAACTTGCAGTTCGGGAAATGACACCTGCTCTCTAAAAAAACGCTGGGGTGGAAAATCGACCAAATAACTCAAAAGAGGGCAACCTTCAAAGAAGACAATTTCAAGAGTTATATCGTACTGCCAATTGTTTCCTTTTTTTAACGGAAAAGAAAACGGCGGAGAAAAATGATGAGTTTTACGAATTTTCAAAGACATGCAAACCCAAATTACAAAAACCTATCAGCTCACAGCAGCCAGAAGGGCCATTAGCATCAATGCTGTAAACAATAAATGCTGAAGCGATTGTGGAGAAATGCGTACCCTCGATTCTAAGGGGGACGTGGTAAGAGCCACTAATGAAAACACAAAGAAGGTGCTTTGAAAAGGGAAACACGGTGCTACCAGTCAATCAATCACACCCACTGCTGGGCCTATCACCTGAGAAAATGAGAATCAAAAAGTCACAGGCTGGCAATCCTGCACTCCAACAATATTTACCATAGCCAACACTTGGAAGCAATGAAAATGTCCATCAACCGAGGAATGCACAAAGAAGAAGTGGTCCACGTACACAGTGGAAAATTACTCCAATAAAAAATAAAAATTAAATTTAAAAATCCAACGAAAGTAAGGAGACATCAGCTTGTGTGGGTTTGTCCGGGCACACTCCACTCTAATTTATAACCGAGAAACACCACAGGCCGCCAGGGCTTTTCCCTAGTTCCCAGGGTGGGGAACATAGAAAGGCTGCCGCCCTCTGGCAGTTACCTGCAAAAGCAGTTTTAAAGCCTGTGCTAATGGTCATTTCATAGGAACAAGTACTGCAGAACTGTAAATGAAACCTGCCCTCAAAATGTCTTCAGGGAGGTAACGGCCAAAACATTTCAAAAGGTGACACGTACGTTAAGAGAACACTTTGAAGAACTAAGGGGTAATCACTGCTTGAAAAATAAAAAGGACATGCCTTAAAGCTCAATTTCAACGGATTATGAGGCACATGCGAATTCAACCACAAAGAGGTATCAGCTCACACTTGTCAGAATAACCATGAGCAAGAAAACTACAAACAATAAATGCTGAAGGTGTTGTGGAGAAATGCATACCCTCAACTTCAAGGGGGACGTAAGTTGGAAAGGGCCACGAATGAGAACAGAATGGAGGTGCCTTAAAAAGGTAAACATTGTGCTACCATATGATCCAGCAGGCCCACTCCTCCACCTATAATCTAAGAAGAGAGAATTGGAAAGACACAGGCAGGCAAATCTGCATTGCCCAGTATTACAATAGCCAAGATATGGAAGTAACCAAAAAGACCACCAACAGATGGGTGGGCAAAGAAGAACTCCTCCATGTACAGATGGAATATTCGCTAGTGAAAAAAATGAAACAATGCCATTTGCAGCACCATAGATGAGTCTAGACGAAATCACGCCACGTGTACTAAGTGAGAAAGCAAAAGGCACATATCCTATCATATCACTTTCAGGAGTTACTTAAAAATTGATACCAATGAAGATATTTCCACAGAGAAAGGCAATCACAGATTCATTAAAAAACTTATGGTTCACCAAATAGAAAGGGATGAGGATTGGATACATTGCCATATTGGGGTTAACAGAGATATACAAACCATGTGAAATATATAACCCCCAAAGACGTACGGAAGACCAGGAGAAGACTACTCAACATTGTGTCATAACCTACATTGGCAAAGGATGCGAGGAAGAATAGATACATGTATATGTGTGAAAGAACCACATCTTGCACACCTAGAACAAACAAACCATTGTAATCAAATTTGCTGGGATAAAAAATAAAAAGTAAATTACAAATACGAACAAGAAGTAATGAGACATAAAGTTAAAGGGCTTTTTCCTGGCACATTCCATTCTAATATACAACCTCGAACACCACTTCCATTAAGGCTCTGTTTCCCTAGGAACCAAATTTGGTAAAGGAGAAATGCTGCCACCTAGTGGCCGTTTCCTGCAAGAGCAGCTTTAAAGTCACAGCTAATGGTCACTTAACATTCACAAGGACTCAGGGCTGTAAAGGACACTTGCCCTAAATATTTGTGCTGAAGTAGGGAATGGACAAAAAATTCAAAACAGGCAAATGTTTCAAGAAGAGATTAGGAAGAGTTAAGTTTTACTCACACTCTTTGTAAAAAAAAAGGAAAATGGATAAAAGCTCAACCTCAGGGAGTGTTAGACGCATGCAATCTAATCTACAAAAAGTTTCAACTTACACCAGTCGGCTGACCATCAGCAAAAAGTCTACAAACAATAAATGCTGAAGGGGTTTTAGAGAACTGTGTACCCTCTGCCTGCTGGTGAGACGTAAAGGGGTAACAGCCAATAATGAGAACAGAAAGGAGCTGCGTTTAAAAGTAAAAATGGAGGTACTATTCAATCCAGCAGGCGCACCATTGGACCTCTCACCTGAGAAGACAATCGAGAAGACACAGGCCGCAAAAGCTGCAGTGCAGCCTTATTCACAATAGCCAAGACAGTGAAGCAATCAAAATGTCCAACAACAGGTAAATGGATAAAGAAGAAGTGGTCCGTGTACACAATGGAATATTAGCCATGGAAGACAATGAACCATTGCTCTTTGAGGCACCACAAATGAGTCTGGAGATAATCACGAAAGATGAGGTAAGTTGGAAAGCAAAAGACCTGTGTTCTATGATAGCACTTATAGGCGTTATCTAATAACTGACACAAATGAACATATTTCCACAGAGAAAGACACTCACGGATTTAGAAAACAAACTATGCTCATCTAAAACGACAGGTGGGGGGAATGGATAAATTAAGATTAGTGTTACTATACGTATACAAACACATATGATATACATATCTCAAAACGACCAACCATATAGCAAGGGAAGTCTGCGGAACCCTCTGTAACATTTTACATGGGAAGAGGATCTGTACTTGAATAGACATATATAATGTACAAATGAACCAGATTGTGTACACCTAGGACAAACAATATTCTAAGCTTTACCCCAATTAAAACACTTTTAAAAACCAAGAAGAAATAATGACACATAAACTTATGGGGGTTTCTCCACGCACATTCCAATGTAATTTACAACCTAGGAACACGACTTCCAGAAAGGCTCTGCTGCCCTACTCCCCAGATTTGGGAATGGAGAAATGCTGCCTCCTTGAGGCCACTTCCCACAACAGCAGCTTTAAACCCATTGCTAAAGGTCACTAAATATTCACCAAACTTGCAGTTTGGGAAATGACACCTGCTCTCTAAAAAAACGCTGGGGTGGAAAATCGACCAAATAACTCAAAAGAGGGCAACCTTCCAAGAAGACAATTTCAAGAGTTATATCGTACTGCCAATTGTTTCCTTTTTTTAACGGAAAAGAAAACGGCGGAGAAAAATGATGAGTTTTACGAATTTTCAAAGACATGCAAACCCAAATTACAAAAACCTATCAGCTCACAGCAGCCAGAAGGGCCATTAGCATCAATGCTGTAAACAATAAATGCTGAAGCGATTGTGGAGAAATGCGTACCCTCGATTCTAAGGGGGACGTGGTAAGAGCCACTAATGAAAACACAAAGAAGGTGCTTTGAAAAGGGAAACACGGTGCTACCAGTCAATCAATCACACCCACTGCTGGGCCTATCACCTGAGAAAATGAGAATCAAAAAGTCACAGGCTGGCAATCCTGCACTCCAACAATATTTACCATAGCCAACACTTGGAAGCAATGAAAATGTCCATCAACCGAGGAATGCACAAAGAAGAAGTGGTCCACGTACACAGTGGAAAATTACTCCAATAAAAAATAAAAATTAAATTTAAAAATCCAACGAAAGTAAGGAGACATCAGCTTGTGTGGGTTTGTCCGGGCACACTCCACTCTAATTTATAACCGAGAAACACCACAGGCCGCCAGGGCTTTTCCCTAGTTCCCAGGGTGGGGAACATAGAAAGGCTGCCGCCCTCTGGCAGTTACCTGCAAAAGCAGTTTTAAAGCCTGTGCTAATGGTCATTTCATAGGAACAAGTACTGCAGAACTGTAAATGAAACCTGCCCTCAAAATGTC
The DNA here is from genome assembly GCF_965194805.1 of Balaenoptera borealis. Lineage (NCBI taxonomy): Eukaryota > Metazoa > Chordata > Mammalia > Artiodactyla > Balaenopteridae > Balaenoptera > Balaenoptera borealis. Next base: position 72,750,293 of record NC_138873.1, on the reverse strand, counting down.
TTCAGGGAGGTAACGGCCAAAACATTTCAAAAGGTGACACGTACGTTAAGAGAACACTTTGAAGAACTAAGGGGTAATCACTGCTTGAAAAATAAAAAGGACATGCCTTAAAGCTCAATTTCAACGGATTATGAGGCACATGCGAATTCAACCACAAAGAGGTATCAGCTCACACTTGTCAGAATAACCATGAGCAAGAAAACTACAAACAATAAATGCTGAAGGTGTTGTGGAGAAATGCATACCCTCAACTTCAAGGGGGACGTAAGTTGGAAAGGGCCACGAATGAGAACAGAATGGAGGTGCCTTAAAAAGGTAAACATTGTGCTACCATATGATCCAGCAGGCCCACTCCTCCACCTATAATCTAAGAAGAGAGAATTGGAAAGACACAGGCAGGCAAATCTGCATTGCCCAGTATTACAATAGCCAAGATATGGAAGTAACCAAAAAGACCACCAACAGATGGGTGGGCAAAGAAGAACTCCTCCATGTACAGATGGAATATTCGCTAGTGAAAAAAATGAAACAATGCCATTTGCAGCACCATAGATGAGTCTAGACGTAATCACGCCACGTGTAGTAAGTGAGAAAGCAAAAGGCACATATCCTATCATATCACTTTCAGGAGTTACTTAAAAATTGATACCAATGAAGATATTTCCACAGAGAAAGGCAATCACAGATTCATTAAAAAACTTATGGTTCACCAAATAGAAAGGGATGAGGATTGGATACATTGCCATATTGGGGTTAACAGAGATATACAAACCATGTGAAATATATAACCCCCAAAGACGTACGGAAGACCAGGAGAAGACTACTCAACATTGTGTCATAACCTACATTGGCAAAGGATGCGAGGAAGAATAGATACATGTATATGTGTGAAAGAACCACATCTTGCACACCTAGAACAAACAAACCATTGTAATCAAATTTGCTGGGATAAAAAATAAAAAGTAAATTACAAATACGAACAAGAAGTAATGAGACATAAAGTTAAAGGGCTTTTTCCTGGCACATTCCATTCTAATATACAACCTCGAACACCACTTCCATTAAGGCTCTGTTTCCCTAGGAACCAAATTTGGTAAAGGAGAAATGCTGCCACCTAGTGGCCGTTTCCTGCAAGAGCAGCTTTAAAGTCACAGCTAATGGTCACTTAACATTCACAAGGACTCAGGGCTGTAAAGGACACTTGCCCTAAATATTTGTGCTGAAGTAGGGAATGGACAAAAAATTCAAAACAGGCAAATGTTTCAAGAAGAGATTAGGAAGAGTTAAGTTTTACTCACACTCTTTGTAAAAAAAAAGGAAAATGGATAAAAGCTCAACCTCAGGGAGTGTTAGACGCATGCAATCTAATCTACAAAAAGTTTCAACTTACACCAGTCGGCTGACCATCAGCAAAAAGTCTACAAACAATAAATGCTGAAGGGGTTTTAGAGAACTGTGTACCCTCTGCCTGCTGGTGAGACGTAAAGGGGTAACAGCCAATAATGAGAACAGAAAGGAGCTGCGTTTAAAAGTAAAAATGGAGGTACTATTCAATCCAGCAGGCGCACCATTGGACCTCTCACCTGAGAAGACAATCGAGAAGACACAGGCCGCAAAAGCTGCAGTGCAGCCTTATTCACAATAGCCAAGACAGTGAAGCAATCAAAATGTCCAACAACAGGTAAATGGATAAAGAAGAAGTGGTCCGTGTACACAATGGAATATTAGCCATGGAAGACAATGAACCATTGCTCTTTGAGGCACCACAAATGAGTCTGGAGATAATCACGAAAGATGAGGTAAGTTGGAAAGCAAAAGACCTGTGTTCTATGATAGCACTTATAGGCGTTATCTAATAACTGACACAAATGAACATATTTCCACAGAGAAAGACACTCACGGATTTAGAAAACAAACTATGCTCATCTAAAACGACAGGTGGGGGGAATGGATAAATTAAGATTAGTGTTACTATACGTATACAAACACATATGGTATACATATCTCAAAAAGACCAACCATATAGCAAGGGAAGTCTGCGGAACCCTCTGTAACATTTTACATGGGAAGAGGATCTGTACTTGAATAGACATATATAATGTACAAATGAACCAGATTGTGTACACCTAGGACAAACAATATTCTAAGCTTTACCCCAATTAAAACACTTTTAAAAACCAAGAAGAAATAATGACACATAAACTTATGGGGGTTTCTCCACGCACATTCCAATGTAATTTACAACCTAGGAACACGACTTCCAGAAAGGCTCTGCTGCCCTACTCCCCAGATTTGGGAATGGAGAAATGCTGCCTCCTTGAGGCCACTTCCCACAACAGCAGCTTTAAACCCATTGCTAAAGGTCACTAAATATTCACCAAACTTGCAGTTCGGGAAATGACACCTGCTCTCTAAAAAAACGCTGGGGTGGAAAATCGACCAAATAACTCAAAAGAGGGCAACCTTCCAAGAAGACAATTTCAAGAGTTATATCGTACTGCCAATTGTTTCCTTTTTTTAACGGAAAAGAAAACGGCGGAGAAAAATGATGAGTTTTACGAATTTTCAAAGACATGCAAACCCAAATTACAAAAACCTATCAGCTCACAGCAGCCAGAAGGGCCATTAGCATCAATGCTGTAAACAATAAATGCTGAAGCGATTGTGGAGAAATGCGTACCCTCGATTCTAAGGGGGACGTGGTAAGAGCCACTAATGAAAACACAAAGAAGGTGCTTTGAAAAGGGAAACACGGTGCTACCAGTCAATCAATCACACCCACTGCTGGGCCTATCACCTGAGAAAATGAGAATCAAAAAGTCACAGGCTGGCAATCCTGCACTCCAACAATATTTACCATAGCCAACACTTGGAAGCAATGAAAATGTCCATCAACCGAGGAATGCACAAAGAAGAAGTGGTCCACGTACACAGTGGAAAATTACTCCAATAAAAAATAAAAATTAAATTTAAAAATCCAACGAAAGTAAGGAGACATCAGCTTGTGTGGGTTTGTCCGGGCACACTCCACTCTAATTTATAACCGAGAAACACCACAGGCCGCCAGGGCTTTTCCCTAGTTCCCAGGGTGGGGAACATAGAAAGGCTGCCGCCCTCTGGCAGTTACCTGCAAAAGCAGTTTTAAAGCCTGTGCTAATGGTCATTTCATAGGAACAAGTACTGCAGAACTGTAAATGAAACCTGCCCTCAAAATGTCTTCAGGGAGGTAACGGCCAAAACATTTCAAAAGGTGACACGTACGTTAAGAGAACACTTTGAAGAACTAAGGGGTAATCACTGCTTGAAAAATAAAAAGGACATGCCTTAAAGCTCAATTTCAACGGATTATGAGGCACATGCGAATTCAACCACAAAGAGGTATCAGCTCACACTTGTCAGAATAACCATGAGCAAGAAAACTACAAACAATAACTGCTGAAGGTGTTGTGGAGAAATGCATACCCTCAACTTCAAGGGGGACGTAAGTTGGAAAGGGCCACGAATGAGAACAGAATGGAGGTGCCTTAAAAAGGTAAACATTGTGCTACCATATGATCCAGCAGGCCCACTCCTCCACCTATAATCTAAGAAGAGAGAATTGGAAAGACACAGGCAGGCAAATCTGCATTGCCCAGTATTACAATAGCCAAGATATGGAAGTAACCAAAAAGACCACCAACAGATGGGTGGGCAAAGAAGAACTCCTCCATGTACAGATGGAATATTCGCTAGTGAAAAAAATGAAACAATGCCATTTGCAGCACCATAGATGAGTCTAGACGTAATCACGCCACGTGTAGTAAGTGAGAAAGCAAAAGGCACATATCCTATCATATCACTTTCAGGAGTTACTTAAAAATTGATACCAATGAAGATATTTCCACAGAGAAAGGCAATCACAGATTCATTAAAAAACTTATGGTTCACCAAATAGAAAGGGATGAGGATTGGATACATTGCCATATTGGGGTTAACAGAGATATACAAACCATGTGAAATATATAACCCCCAAAGACGTACGGAAGACCAGGAGAAGACTACTCAACATTGTGTCATAACCTACATTGGCAAAGGATGCGAGGAAGAATAGATACATGTATATGTGTGAAAGAACCACATCTTGCACACCTAGAACAAACAAACCATTGTAATCAAATTTGCTGGGATAAAAAATAAAAAGTAAATTACAAATACGAACAAGAAGTAATGAGACATAAAGTTAAAGGGCTTTTTCCTGGCACATTCCATTCTAATATACAACCTCGAACACCACTTCCATTAAGGCTCTGTTTCCCTAGGAACCAAATTTGGTAAAGGAGAAATGCTGCCACCTAGTGGCCGTTTCCTGCAAGAGCAGCTTTAAAGTCACAGCTAATGGTCACTTAACATTCACAAGGACTCAGGGCTGTAAAGGACACTTGCCCTAAATATTTGTGCTGAAGTAGGGAATGGACAAAAAATTCAAAACAGGCAAATGTTTCAAGAAGAGATTAGGAAGAGTTAAGTTTTACTCACACTCTTTGTAAAAAAAAAGGAAAATGGATAAAAGCTCAACCTCAGGGAGTGTTAGACGCATGCAATCTAATCTACAAAAAGTTTCAACTTACACCAGTCGGCTGACCATCAGCAAAAAGTCTACAAACAATAAATGCTGAAGGGGTTTTAGAGAACTGTGTACCCTCTGCCTGCTGGTGAGACGTAAAGGGGTAACAGCCAATAATGAGAACAGAAAGGAGCTGCGTTTAAAAGTAAAAATGGAGGTACTATTCAATCCAGCAGGCGCACCATTGGACCTCTCACCTGAGAAGACAATCGAGAAGACACAGGCCGCAAAAGCTGCAGTGCAGCCTTATTCACAATAGCCAAGACAGTGAAGCAATCAAAATGTCCAACAACAGGTAAATGGATAAAGAAGAAGTGGTCCGTGTACACAATGGAATATTAGCCATGGAAGACAATGAACCATTGCTCTTTGAGGCACCACAAATGAGTCTGGAGATAATCACGAAAGATGAGGTAAGTTGGAAAGCAAAAGACCTGTGTTCTATGATAGCACTTATAGGCGTTATCTAATAACTGACACAAATGAACATATTTCCACAGAGAAAGACACTCACGGATTTAGAAAACAAACTATGCTCATCTAAAACGACAGGTGGGGGGAATGGATAAATTAAGATTAGTGTTACTATACGTATACAAACACATATGGTATACATATCTCAAAAAGACCAACCATATAGCAAGGGAAGTCTGCGGAACCCTCTGTAACATTTTACATGGGAAGAGGATCTGTACTTGAATAGACATATATAATGTACAAATGAACCAGATTGTGTACACCTAGGACAAACAATATTCTATGCTTTACCCCAATTAAAACACTTTTAAAAACCAAGAAGAAATAATGACACATAAACTTATGGGGGTTTCTCCACGCACATTCCAATGGAATTTACAACCTAGGAACACGACTTCCAGAAAGGCTCTGCTGCCCTACTCCCCAGATTTGGGAATGGAGAAATGCTGCCTCCTTGAGGCCACTTCCCACAACAGCAGCTTTAAACCCATTGCTAAAGGTCACTAAATATTCACCAAACTTGCAGTTCGGGAAATGACACCTGCTCTCTAAAAAAACGCTGGGGTGGAAAATCGACCAAATAACTCAAAAGAGGGCAACCTTCCAAGAAGACAATTTCAAGAGTTATATCGTACTGCCAATTGTTTCCTTTTTTTAACGGAAAAGAAAACGGCGGAGAAAAATGATGAGTTTTACGAATTTTCAAAGACATGCAAACCCAAATTACAAAAACCTATCAGCTCACAGCAGCCAGAAGGGCCATTAGCATCAATGCTGTAAACAATAAATGCTGAAGCGATTGTGGAGAAATGCGTACCCTCGATTCTAAGGGGGACGTGGTAAGAGCCACTAATGAAAACACAAAGAAGGTGCTTTGAAAAGGGAAACACGGTGCTACCAGTCAATCAATCACACCCACTGCTGGGCCTATCACCTGAGAAAATGAGAATCAAAAAGTCACAGGCTGGCAATCCTGCACTCCAACAATATTTACCATAGCCAACACTTGGAAGCAATGAAAATGTCCATCAACCGAGGAATGCACAAAGAAGAAGTGGTCCACGTACACAGTGGAAAATTACTCCAATAAAAAATAAAAATTAAATTTAAAAATCCAACGAAAGTAAGGAGACATCAGCTTGTGTGGGTTTGTCCGGGCACACTCCACTCTAATTTATAACCGAGAAACACCACAGGCCGCCAGGGCTTTTCCCTAGTTCCCAGGGTGGGGAACATAGAAAGGCTGCCGCCCTCTGGCAGTTACCTGCAAAAGCAGTTTTAAAGCCTGTGCTAATGGTCATTTCATAGGAACAAGTACTGCAGAACTGTAAATGAAACCTGCCCTCAAAATGTCTTCAGGGAGGTAACGGCCAAAACATTTCAAAAGGTGACACGTACGTTAAGAGAACACTTTGAAGAACTAAGGGGTAATCACTGCTTGAAAAATAAAAAGGACATGCCTTAAAGCTCAATTTCAACGGATTATGAGGCACATGCGAATTCAACCACAAAGAGGTATCAGCTCACACTTGTCAGAATAACCATGAGCAAGAAAACTACAAACAATAAATGCTGAAGGTGTTGTGGAGAAATGCATACCCTCAACTTCAAGGGGGACGTAAGTTGGAAAGGGCCACGAATGAGAACAGAATGGAGGTGCCTTAAAAAGGTAAACATTGTGCTACCATATGATCCAGCAGGCCCACTCCTCCACCTATAATCTAAGAAGAGAGAATTGGAAAGACACAGGCAGGCAAATCTGCATTGCCCAGTATTACAATAGCCAAGATATGGAAGTAACCAAAAAGACCACCAACAGATGGGTGGGCAAAGAAGAACTCCTCCATGTACAGATGGAATATTCGCTAGCGAAAAAAATGAAACAATGCCATTTGCAGCACCATAGATGAGTCTAGACGTAATCACGCCACGTGTAGTAAGTGAGAAAGCAAAAGGCACATATCCTATCATATCACTTTCAGGAGTTACTTAAAAATTGATACCAATGAAGATATTTCCACAGAGAAAGGCAATCACAGATTCATTAAAAAACTTATGGTTCACCAAATAGAAAGGGATGAGGATTGGATACATTGCCATATTGGGGTTAACAGAGATATACAAACCATGTGAAATATATAACCCCCAAAGACGTACGGAAGACCAGGAGAAGACTACTCAACATTGTGTCATAACCTACATTGGCAAAGGATGCGAGGAAGAATAGATACATGTATATGTGTGAAAGAACCACATCTTGCACACCTAGAACAAACAAACCATTGTAATCAAATTTGCTGGGATAAAAAATAAAAAGTAAATTACAAATACGAACAAGAAGTAATGAGACATAAAGTTAAAGGGCTTTTTCCTGGCACATTCCATTCTAATATACAACCTCGAACACCACTTCCATTAAGGCTCTGTTTCCCTAGGAACCAAATTTGGTAAAGGAGAAATGCTGCCACCTAGTGGCCGTTTCCTGCAAGAGCAGCTTTAAAGTCACAGCTAATGGTCACTTAACATTCACAAGGACTCAGGGCTGTAAAGGACACTTGCCCTAAATATTTGTGCTGAAGTAGGGAATGGACAAAAAATTCAAAACAGGCAAATGTTTCAAGAAGAGATTAGGAAGAGTTAAGTTTTACTCACACTCTTTGTAAAAAAAAAGGAAAATGGATAAAAGCTCAACCTCAGGGAGTGTTAGACGCATGCAATCTAATCTACAAAAAGTTTCAACTTACACCAGTTGGCTGACCATCAGCAAAAAGTCTACAAACAATAAATGCTGAAGGGGTTTTAGAGAACTGTGTACCCTCTGCCTGCTGGTGAGACGTAAAGGGGTAACAGCCAATAATGAGAACAGAAAGGAGCTGCGTTTAAAAGTAAAAATGGAGGTACTATTCAATCCAGCAGGCGCACCATTGGACCTCTCACCTGAGAAGACAATCGAGAAGACACAGGCCGCAAAAGCTGCAGTGCAGCCTTATTCACAATAGCCAAGACAGTGAAGCAATCAAAATGTCCAACAACAGGTAAATGGATAAAGAAGAAGTGGTCCGTGTACACAATGGAATATTAGCCATGGAAGACAATGAACCATTGCTCTTTGAGGCACCACAAATGAGTCTGGAGATAATCACGAAAGATGAGGTAAGTTGGAAAGCAAAAGACCTGTGTTCTATGATAGCACTTATAGGCGTTATCTAATAACTGACACAAATGAACATATTTCCACAGAGAAAGACACTCACGGATTTAGAAAACAAACTATGCTCATCTAAAACGACAGGTGGGGGGAATGGATAAATTAAGATTAGTGTTACTATACGTATACAAACACATATGGTATACATATCTCAAAAAGACCAACCATATAGCAAGGGAAGTCTGCGGAACCCTCTGTAACATTTTACATGGGAAGAGGATCTGTACTTGAATAGACATATATAATGTACAAATGAACCAGATTGTGTACACCTAGGACAAACAATATTCTAAGCTTTACCCCAATTAAAACACTTTTAAAAACCAAGAAGAAATAATGACACATAAACTTATGGGGGTTTCTCCACGCACATTCCAATGTAATTTACAACCTAGGAACACGACTTCCAGAAAGGCTCTGCTGCCCTACTCCCCAGATTTGGGAATGGAGAAATGCTGCCTCCTTGAGGCCACTTCCCACAACAGCAGCTTTAAACCCATTGCTAAAGGTCACTAAATATTCACCAAACTTGCAGTTCGGGAAATGACACCTGCTCTCTAAAAAAACGCTGGGGTGGAAAATCGACCAAATAACTCAAAAGAGGGCAACCTTCAAAGAAGACAATTTCAAGAGTTATATCGTACTGCCAATTGTTTCCTTTTTTTAACGGAAAAGAAAACGGCGGAGAAAAATGATGAGTTTTACGAATTTTCAAAGACATGCAAACCCAAATTACAAAAACCTATCAGCTCACAGCAGCCAGAAGGGCCATTAGCATCAATGCTGTAAACAATAAATGCTGAAGCGATTGTGGAGAAATGCGTACCCTCGATTCTAAGGGGGACGTGGTAAGAGCCACTAATGAAAACACAAAGAAGGTGCTTTGAAAAGGGAAACACGGTGCTACCAGTCAATCAATCACACCCACTGCTGGGCCTATCACCTGAGAAAATGAGAATCAAAAAGTCACAGGCTGGCAATCCTGCACTCCAACAATATTTACCATAGCCAACACTTGGAAGCAATGAAAATGTCCATCAACTGAGGAATGCACAAAGAAGAAGTGGTCCACGTACACAGTGGAAAATTACTCCAATAAAAAATAAAAATTAAATTTAAAAATCCAACGAAAGTAAGGAGACATCAGCTTGTGTGGGTTTGTCCGGGCACACTCCACTCTAATTTATAACCGAGAAACACCACAGGCCGCCAGGGCTTTTCCCTAGTTCCCAGGGTGGGGAACATAGAAAGGCTGCCGCCCTCTGGCAGTTACCTGCAAAAGCAGTTTTAAAGCCTGTGCTAATGGTCATTTCATAGGAACAAGTACTGCAGAACTGTAAATGAAACCTGCCCTCAAAATGTCTTCAGGGAGGTAACGGCCAAAACATTTCAAAAGGTGACACGTACGTTAAGAGAACACTTTGAAGAACTAAGGGGTAATCACTGCTTGAAAAATAAAAAGGACATGCCTTAAAGCTCAATTTCAACGGATTATGAGGCACATGCGAATTCAACCACAAAGAGGTATCAGCTCACACTTGTCAGAATAACCATGAGCAAGAAAACTACAAACAATAACTGCTGAAGGTGTTGTGGAGAAATGCATACCCTCAACTTCAAGGGGGACGTAAGTTGGAAAGGGCCACGAATGAGAACAGAATGGAGGTGCCTTAAAAAGGTAAACATTGTGCTACCATATGATCCAGCAGGCCCACTCCTCCACCTATAATCTAAGAAGAGAGAATTGGAAAGACACAGGCAGGCAAATCTGCATTGCCCAGTATTACAATAGCCAAGATATGGAAGTAACCAAAAAGACCACCAACAGATGGGTGGGCAAAGAAGAACTCCTCCATGTACAGATGGAATATTCGCTAGTGAAAAAAATGAAACAATGCCATTTGCAGCACCATAGATGAGTCTAGACGTAATCACGCCACGTGTAGTACGTGAGAAAGCAAAAGGCACATATCCTATCATATCACTTTCAGGAGTTACTTAAAAATTGATACCAATGAAGATATTTCCACAGAGAAAGGCAATCACAGATTCATTAAAAAACTTATGGTTCACCAAATAGAAAGGGATGAGGATTGGATACATTGCCATATTGGGGTTAACAGAGATATACAAACCATGTGAAATATATAACCCCCAAAGACGTACGGAAGACCAGGAGAAGACTACTCAACATTGTGTCATAACCTACATTGGCAAAGGATGCGAGGAAGAATAGATACATGTATATGTGTGAAAGAACCACATCTTGCACACCTAGAACAAACAAACCATTGTAATCAAATTTGCTGGGATAAAAAATAAAAAGTAAATTACAAATACGAACAAGAAGTAATGAGACATAAAGTTAAAGGGCTTTTTCCTGGCACATTCCATTCTAATATACAACCTCGAACACCACTTCCATTAAGGCTCTGTTTCCCTAGTAACCAAATTTGGTAAAGGAGAAATGCTGCCACCTAGTGGCCGTTTCCTGCAAGAGCAGCTTTAAAGTCACAGCTAATGGTCACTTAACATTCACAAGGACTCAGGGCTGTAAAGGACACTTGCCCTAAATATTTGTGCTGAAGTAGGGAATGGACAAAAAATTCAAAACAGGCAAATGTTTCAAGAAGAGATTATGAAGAGTTAAGTTTTACTCACACTCTTTGTAAAAAAAAGGAAAATGGATAAAAGCTCAACCTCAGGGAGTGTTAGACGCATGCAATCTAATCTACAAAAAGTTTCAACTTACACCAGTCGGCTGACCATCAGCAAAAAGTCTACAAACAATAAATGCTGAAGGGGTTTTAGAGAACTGTGTACCCTCTGCCTGCTGGTGAGACGTAAAGGGGTAACAGCCAGTAATGAGAACAGAAAGGAGCTGCGTTTAAAAGTAAAAATGGAGGTACTATTCAATCCAGCAGGCGCACCATTGGACCTCTCACCTGAGAAGACAATCGAGAAGACACAGGCCGCAAAAGCTGCAGTGCAGCCTTATTCACAATAGCCAAGACAGTGAAGCAATCAAAATGTCCAACAACAGGTAAATGGATAAAGAAGAAGTGGTCCGTGTACACAATGGAATATTAGCCATGGAAGACAATGAACCATTGCTCTTTGAGGCACCACAAATGAGTCTGGAGATAATCACGAAAGATGAGGTAAGTTGGAAAGCAAAAGACCTGTGTTCTATGATAGCACTTATAGGCGTTATCTAATAACTGACACAAATGAACATATTTCCACGGAGAAAGACACTCACAGATTTAGAAAACAAACTATGCTCATCTAAAACGACAGGTGGGGGGAATGGATAAATTAAGATTAGTGTTACTATACGTATACAAACACATATGGTATACATATCTCAAAAAGACCAACCATATAGCAAGGGAAGTCTGCGGAACCCTCTGTAACATTTTACATGGGAAGAGGATCTGTACTTGAATAGACATATATAATGTACAAATGAACCAGATTGTGTACACCTAGGACAAACAATATTCTAAGCTTTACCCCAATTAAAACACTTTTAAAAACCAAGAAGAAATAATGACACATAAACTTATGGGGGTTTCTCCACGCACATTCCAATGTAATTTACAACCTAGGAACACGACTTCCAGAAAGGCTCTGCTGCCCTACTCCCCAGATTTGGGAATGGAGAAATGCTGCCTCCTTGAGGCCACTTCCCACAACAGCAGCTTTAAACCCATTGCTAAAGGTCACTAAATATTCACCAAACTTGCAGTTCGGGAAATGACACCTGCTCTCTAAAAAAACGCTGGGGTGGAAAATCGACCAAATAACTCAAAAGAGGGCAACCTTCAAAGAAGACAATTTCAAGAGTTATATCGTACTGCCAATTGTTTCCTTTTTTTAACGGAAAAGAAAACGGCGGAGAAAAATGATGAGTTTTACGAATTTTCAAAGACATGCAAACCCAAATTACAAAAACCTATCAGCTCACAGCAGCCAGAAGGGCCATTAGCATCAATGCTGTAAACAATAAATGCTGAAGCGATTGTGGAGAAATGCGTACCCTCGATTCTAAGGGGGACGTGGTAAGAGCCACTAATGAAAACACAAAGAAGGTGCTTTGAAAAGGGAAACACGGTGCTACCAGTCAATCAATCACACCCACTGCTGGGCCTATCACCTGAGAAAATGAGAATCAAAAAGTCACAGGCTGGCAATCCTGCACTCCAACAATATTTACCATAGCCAACACTTGGAAGCAATGAAAATGTCCATCAACCGAGGAATGCACAAAGAAGAAGTGGTCCACGTACACAGTGGAAAATTACTCCAATAAAAAATAAAAATTAAATTTAAAAATCCAACGAAAGTAAGGAGACATCAGCTTGTGTGGGTTTGTCCGGGCACACTCCACTCTAATTTATAACCGAGAAACACCACAGGCCGCCAGGGCTTTTCCCTAGTTCCCAGGGTGGGGAACATAGAAAGGCTGCCGCCCTCTGGCAGTTACCTGCAAAAGCAGTTTTAAAGCCTGTGCTAATGGTCATTTCATAGGAACAAGTACTGCAGAACTGTAAATGAAACCTGCCCTCAAAATGTCTTCAGGGAGGTAACGGCCAAAACATTTCAAAAGGTGACACGTACGTTAAGAGAACACTTTGAAGAACTAAGGGGTAATCACTGCTTGAAAAATAAAAAGGACATGCCTTAAAGCTCAATTTCAACGGATTATGAGGCACATGCGAATTCAACCACAAAGAGGTATCAGCTCACACTTGTCAGAATAACCATGAGCAAGAAAACTACAAACAATAACTGCTGAAGGTGTTGTGGAGAAATGCATACCCTCAACTTCAAGGGGGACGTAAGTTGGAAAGGGCCACGAATGAGAACAGAATGGAGGTGCCTTAAAAAGGTAAACATTGTGCTACCATATGATCCAGCAGGCCCACTCCTCCACCTATAATCTAAGAAGAGAGAATTGGAAAGACACAGGCAGGCAAATCTGCATTGCCCAGTATTACAATAGCCAAGATATGGAAGTAACCAAAAAGACCACCAACAGATGGGTGGGCAAAGAAGAACTCCTCCATGTACAGATGGAATATTCGCTAGTGAAAAAAATGAAACAATGCCATTTGCAGCACCATAGATGAGTCTAGACGTAATCACGCCACGTGTAGTAAGTGAGAAAGCAAAAGGCACATATCCTATCATATCACTTTCAGGAGTTACTTAAAAATTGATACCAATGAAGATATTTCCACAGAGAAAGGCAATCACAGATTCATTAAAAAACTTATGGTTCACCAAATAGAAAGGGATGAGGATTGGATACATTGCCATATTGGGGTTAACAGAGATATACAAACCATGTGAAATATATAACCCCCAAAGACGTACGGAAGACCAGGAGAAGACTACTCAACATTGTGTCATAACCTACATTGGCAAAGGATGCGAGGAAGAATAGATACATGTATATGTGTGAAAGAACCACATCTTGCACACCTAGAACAAACAAACCATTGTAATCAAATTTGCTGGGATAAAAAATAAAAAGTAAATTACAAATACGAACAAGAAGTAATGAGACATAAAGTTAAAGGGCTTTTTCCTGGCACATTCCATTCTAATATACAACCTCGAACACCACTTCCATTAAGGCTCTGTTTCCCTAGTAACCAAATTTGGTAAAGGAGAAATGCTGCCACCTAGTGGCCGTTTCCTGCAAGAGCAGCTTTAAAGTCACAGCTAATGGTCACTTAACATTCACAAGGACTCAGGGCTGTAAAGGACACTTGCCCTAAATATTTGTGCTGAAGTAGGGAATGGACAAAAAATTCAAAACAGGCAAATGTTTCAAGAAGAGATTATGAAGAGTTAAGTTTTACTCACACTCTTTGTAAAAAAAAGGAAAATGGATAAAAGCTCAACCTCAGGGAGTGTTAGACGCATGCAATCTAATCTACAAAAAGTTTCAACTTACACCAGTCGGCTGACCATCAGCAAAAAGTCTACAAACAATAAATGCTGAAGGGGTTTTAGAGAACTGTGTACCCTCTGCCTGCTGGTGAGACGTAAAGGGGTAACAGCCAGTAATGAGAACAGAAAGGAGCTGCGTTTAAAAGTAAAAATGGAGGTACTATTCAATCCAGCAGGCGCACCATTGGACCTCTCACCTGAGAAGACAATCGAGAAGACACAGGCCGCAAAAGCTGCAGTGCAGCCTTATTCACAATAGCCAAGACAGTGAAGCAATCAAAATGTCCAACAACAGGTAAATGGATAAAGAAGAAGTGGTCCGTGTACACAATGGAATATTAGCCATGGAAGACAATGAACCATTGCTCTTTGAGGCACCACAAATGAGTCTGGAGATAATCACGAAAGATGAGGTAAGTTGGAAAGCAAAAGACCTGTGTTCTATGATAGCACTTATAGGCGTTATCTAATAACTGACACAAATGAACATATTTCCACGGAGAAAGACACTCACAGATTTAGAAAACAAACTATGCTCATCTAAAACGACAGGTGGGGGGAATGGATAAATTAAGATTAGTGTTACTATACGTATACAAACACATATGATATACATATCTCAAAACGACCAACCATATAGCAAGGGAAGTCTGCGGAACCCTCTGTAACATTTTACATGGGAAGAGGATCTGTACTTGAATAGACATATATAATGTACAAATGAACCAGATTGTGTACACCTAGGACAAACAATATTCTATGCTTTACCCCAATTAAAACACTTTTAAAAACCAAGAAGAAATAATGACACATAAACTTATGGGGGTTTCTCCACGCACATTCCAATGTAATTTACAACCTAGGAACACGACTTCCAGAAAGGCTCTGCTGCCCTACTCCCCAGATTTGGGAATGGAGAAATGCTGCCTCCTTGAGGCCACTTCCCACAACAGCAGCTTTAAACCCATTGCTAAAGGTCACTAAATATTCACCAAACTTGCAGTTCGGGAAATGACACCTGCTCTCTAAAAAAACGCTGGGGTGGAAAATCGACCAAATAACTCAAAAGAGGGCAACCTTCCAAGAAGACAATTTCAAGAGTTATATCGTACTGCCAATTGTTTCCTTTTTTTAACGGAAAAGAAAACGGCGGAGAAAAATGATGAGTTTTACGAATTTTCAAAGACATGCAAACCCAAATTACAAAAACCTATCAGCTCACAGCAGCCAGAAGGGCCATTAGCATCAATGCTGTAAACAATAAATGCTGAAGCGATTGTGGAGAAATGCGTACCCTCGATTCTAAGGGGGACGTGGTAAGAGCCACTAATGAAAACACAAAGAAGGTGCTTTGAAAAGGGAAACACGGTGCTACCAGTCAATCAATCACACCCACTGCTGGGCCTATCACCTGAGAAAATGAGAATCAAAAAGTCACAGGCTGGCAATCCTGCACTCCAACAATATTTACCATAGCCAACACTTGGAAGCAATGAAAATGTCCATCAACCGAGGAATGCACAAAGAAGAAGTGGTCCACGTACACAGTGGAAAATTACTCCAATAAAAAATAAAAATTAAATTTAAAAATCCAACGAAAGTAAGGAGACATCAGCTTGTGTGGGTTTGTCCGGGCACACTCCACTCTAATTTATAACCGAGAAACACCACAGGCCGCCAGGGCTTTTCCCTAGTTCCCAGGGTGGGGAACATAGAAAGGCTGCCGCCCTCTGGCAGTTACCTGCAAAAGCAGTTTTAAAGCCTGTGCTAATGGTCATTTCATAGGAACAAGTACTGCAGAATTGTAAATGAAACCTGCCCTCAAAATGTCTTCAGGGAGGTAACGGCCAAAACATTTCAAAAGGTGACACGTACGTTAAGAGAACACTTTGAAGAACTAAGGGGTAATCACTGCTTGAAAAATAAAAAGGACATGCCTTAAAGCTCAATTTCAACGGATTATGAGGCACATGCGAATTCAACCACAAAGAGGTATCAGCTCACACTTGTCAGAATAACCATGAGCAAGAAAACTACAAACAATAAATGCTGAAGGTGTTGTGGAGAAATGCATACCCTCAACTTCAAGGGGGACGTAAGTTGGAAAGGGCCACGAATGAGAACAGAATGGAGGTGCCTTAAAAAGGTAAACATTGTGCTACCATATGATCCAGCAGGCCCACTCCTCCACCTATAATCTAAGAAGAGAGAATTGGAAAGACACAGGCAGGCAAATCTGCATTGCCCAGTATTACAATAGCCAAGATATGGAAGTAACCAAAAAGACCACCAACAGATGGGTGGGCAAAGAAGAACTCCTCCATGTACAGATGGAATATTCGCTAGTGAAAAAAATGAAACAATGCCATTTGCAGCACCATAGATGAGTCTAGACGTAATCACGCCACGTGTAGTACGTGAGAAAGCAAAAGGCACATATCCTATCATATCACTTTCAGGAGTTACTTAAAAATTGATACCAATGAAGATATTTCCACAGAGAAAGGCAATCACAGATTCATTAAAAAACTTATGGTTCACCAAATAGAAAGGGATGAGGATTGGATACATTGCCATATTGGGGTTAACAGAGATATACAAACCATGTGAAATATATAACCCCCAAAGACGTACGGAAGACCAGGAGAAGACTACTCAACATTGTGTCATAACCTACATTGGCAAAGGATGCGAGGAAGAATAGATACATGTATATGTGTGAAAGAACCACATCTTGCACACCTAGAACAAACAAACCATTGTAATCAAATTTGCTGGGATAAAAAATAAAAAGTAAATTACAAATACGAACAAGAAGTAATGAGACATAAAGTTAAAGGGCTTTTTCCTGGCACATTCCATTCTAATATACAACCTCGAACACCACTTCCATTAAGGCTCTGTTTCCCTAGGAACCAAATTTGGTAAAGGAGAAATGCTGCCACCTAGTGGCCGTTTCCTGCAAGAGCAGCTTTAAAGTCACAGCTAATGGTCACTTAACATTCACAAGGACTCAGGGCTGTAAAGGACACTTGCCCTAAATATTTGTGCTGAAGTAGGGAATGGACAAAAAATTCAAAACAGGCAAATGTTTCAAGAAGAGATTATGAAGAGTTAAGTTTTACTCACACTCTTTGTAAAAAAAAGGAAAATGGATAAAAGCTCAACCTCAGGGAGTGTTAGACGCATGCAATCTAATCTACAAAAAGTTTCAACTTACACCAGTCGGCTGACCATCAGCAAAAAGTCTACAAACAATAAATGCTGAAGGGGTTTTAGAGAACTGTGTACCCTCTGCCTGCTGGTGAGACGTAAAGGGGTAACAGCCAGTAATGAGAACAGAAAGGAGCTGCGTTTAAAAGTAAAAATGGAGGTACTATTCAATCCAGCAGGCGCACCATTGGACCTCTCACCTGAGAAGACAATCGAGAAGACACAGGCCGCAAAAGCTGCAGTGCAGCCTTATTCACAATAGCCAAGACAGTGAAGCAATCAAAATGTCCAACAACAGGTAAATGGATAAAGAAGAAGTGGTCCGTGTACACAATGGAATATTAGCCATGGAAGACAATGAACCATTGCTCTTTGAGGCACCACAAATGAGTCTGGAGATAATCACGAAAGATGAGGTAAGTTGGAAAGCAAAAGACCTGTGTTCTATGATAGCACTTATAGGCGTTATCTAATAACTGACACAAATGAACATATTTCCACGGAGAAAGACACTCACAGATTTAGAAAACAAACTATGCTCATCTAAAACGACAGGTGGGGGGAATGGATAAATTAAGATTAGTGTTACTATACGTATACAAACACATATGATATACATATCTCAAAACGACCAACCATATAGCAAGGGAAGTCTGCGGAACCCTCTGTAACATTTTACATGGGAAGAGGATCTGTACTTGAATAGACATATATAATGTACAAATGAACCAGATTGTGTACACCTAGGACAAACAATATTCTATGCTTTACCCCAATTAAAACACTTTTAAAAACCAAGAAGAAATAATGACACATAAACTTATGGGGGTTTCTCCACGCACATTCCAATGTAATTTACAACCTAGGAACACGACTTCCAGAAAGGCTCTGCTGCCCTACTCCCCAGATTTGGGAATGGAGAAATGCTGCCTCCTTGAGGCCACTTCCCACAACAGCAGCTTTAAACCCATTGCTAAAGGTCACTAAATATTCACCAAACTTGCAGTTCGGGAAATGACACCTGCTCTCTAAAAAAACGCTGGGGTGGAAAATCGACCAAATAACTCAAAAGAGGGCAACCTTCCAAGAAGACAATTTCAAGAGTTATATCGTACTGCCAATTGTTTCCTTTTTTTAACGGAAAAGAAAACGGCGGAGAAAAATGATGAGTTTTACGAATTTTCAAAGACATGCAAACCCAAATTACAAAAACCTATCAGCTCACAGCAGCCAGAAGGGCCATTAGCATCAATGCTGTAAACAATAAATGCTGAAGCGATTGTGGAGAAATGCGTACCCTCGATTCTAAGGGGGACGTGGTAAGAGCCACTAATGAAAACACAAAGAAGGTGCTTTGAAAAGGGAAACACGGTGCTACCAGTCAATCAATCACACCCACTGCTGGGCCTATCACCTGAGAAAATGAGAATCAAAAAGTCACAGGCTGGCAATCCTGCACTCCAACAATATTTACCATAGCCAACACTTGGAAGCAATGAAAATGTCCATCAACCGAGGAATGCACAAAGAAGAAGTGGTCCACGTACACAGTGGAAAATTACTCCAATAAAAAATAAAAATTAAATTTAAAAATCCAACGAAAGTAAGGAGACATCAGCTTGTGTGGGTTTGTCCGGGCACACTCCACTCTAATTTATAACCGAGAAACACCACAGGCCGCCAGGGCTTTTCCCTAGTTCCCAGGGTGGGGAACATAGAAAGGCTGCCGCCCTCTGGCAGTTACCTGCAAAAGCAGTTTTAAAGCCTGTGCTAATGGTCATTTCATAGGAACAAGTACTGCAGAATTGTAAATGAAACCTGCCCTCAAAATGTCTTCAGGGAGGTAACGGCCAAAACATTTCAAAAGGTGACACGTACGTTAAGAGAACACTTTGAAGAACTAAGGGGTAATCACTGCTTGAAAAATAAAAAGGACATGCCTTAAAGCTCAATTTCAACGGATTATGAGGCACATGCGAATTCAACCACAAAGAGGTATCAGCTCACACTTGTCAGAATAACCATGAGCAAGAAAACTACAAACAATAAATGCTGAAGGTGTTGTGGAGAAATGCATACCCTCAACTTCAAGGGGGACGTAAGTTGGAAAGGGCCACGAATGAGAACAGAATGGAGGTGCCTTAAAAAGGTAAACATTGTGCTACCATATGATC
The DNA here is from genome assembly GCF_965194805.1 of Balaenoptera borealis. Taxonomy (NCBI): domain Eukaryota; kingdom Metazoa; phylum Chordata; class Mammalia; order Artiodactyla; family Balaenopteridae; genus Balaenoptera; species Balaenoptera borealis. Next base: position 72,730,654 of record NC_138873.1, on the reverse strand, counting down.
CAGCAGGCCCACTCCTCCACCTATAATCTAAGAAGAGAGAATTGGAAAGACACAGGCAGGCAAATCTGCATTGCCCAGTATTACAATAGCCAAGATATGGAAGTAACCAAAAAGACCACCAACAGATGGGTGGGCAAAGAAGAACTCCTCCATGTACAGATGGAATATTCGCTAGTGAAAAAAATGAAACAATGCCATTTGCAGCACCATAGATGAGTCTAGACGTAATCACGCCACGTGTAGTACGTGAGAAAGCAAAAGGCACATATCCTATCATATCACTTTCAGGAGTTACTTAAAAATTGATACCAATGAAGATATTTCCACAGAGAAAGGCAATCACAGATTCATTAAAAAACTTATGGTTCACCAAATAGAAAGGGATGAGGATTGGATACATTGCCATATTGGGGTTAACAGAGATATACAAACCATGTGAAATATATAACCCCCAAAGACGTACGGAAGACCAGGAGAAGACTACTCAACATTGTGTCATAACCTACATTGGCAAAGGATGCGAGGAAGAATAGATACATGTATATGTGTGAAAGAACCACATCTTGCACACCTAGAACAAACAAACCATTGTAATCAAATTTGCTGGGATAAAAAATAAAAAGTAAATTACAAATACGAACAAGAAGTAATGAGACATAAAGTTAAAGGGCTTTTTCCTGGCACATTCCATTCTAATATACAACCTCGAACACCACTTCCATTAAGGCTCTGTTTCCCTAGGAACCAAATTTGGTAAAGGAGAAATGCTGCCACCTAGTGGCCGTTTCCTGCAAGAGCAGCTTTAAAGTCACAGCTAATGGTCACTTAACATTCACAAGGACTCAGGGCTGTAAAGGACACTTGCCCTAAATATTTGTGCTGAAGTAGGGAATGGACAAAAAATTCAAAACAGGCAAATGTTTCAAGAAGAGATTATGAAGAGTTAAGTTTTACTCACACTCTTTGTAAAAAAAAGGAAAATGGATAAAAGCTCAACCTCAGGGAGTGTTAGACGCATGCAATCTAATCTACAAAAAGTTTCAACTTACACCAGTCGGCTGACCATCAGCAAAAAGTCTACAAACAATAAATGCTGAAGGGGTTTTAGAGAACTGTGTACCCTCTGCCTGCTGGTGAGACGTAAAGGGGTAACAGCCAGTAATGAGAACAGAAAGGAGCTGCGTTTAAAAGTAAAAATGGAGGTACTATTCAATCCAGCAGGCGCACCATTGGACCTCTCACCTGAGAAGACAATCGAGAAGACACAGGCCGCAAAAGCTGCAGTGCAGCCTTATTCACAATAGCCAAGACAGTGAAGCAATCAAAATGTCCAACAACAGGTAAATGGATAAAGAAGAAGTGGTCCGTGTACACAATGGAATATTAGCCATGGAAGACAATGAACCATTGCTCTTTGAGGCACCACAAATGAGTCTGGAGATAATCACGAAAGATGAGGTAAGTTGGAAAGCAAAAGACCTGTGTTCTATGATAGCACTTATAGGCGTTATCTAATAACTGACACAAATGAACATATTTCCACGGAGAAAGACACTCACAGATTTAGAAAACAAACTATGCTCATCTAAAACGACAGGTGGGGGGAATGGATAAATTAAGATTAGTGTTACTATACGTATACAAACACATATGATATACATATCTCAAAACGACCAACCATATAGCAAGGGAAGTCTGCGGAACCCTCTGTAACATTTTACATAGGAAGAGGATCTGTACTTGAATAGACATATATAATGTACAAATGAACCAGATTGTGTACACCTAGGACAAACAATATTCTAAGCTTTACCCCAATTAAAACACTTTTAAAAACCAAGAAGAAATAATGACACATAAACTTATGGGGGTTTCTCCACGCACATTCCAATGGAATTTACAACCTAGGAACACGACTTCCAGAAAGGCTCTGCTGCCCTACTCCCCAGATTTGGGAATGGAGAAATGCTGCCTCCTTGAGGCCACTTCCCACAACAGCAGCTTTAAACCCATTGCTAAAGGTCACTAAATATTCACCAAACTTGCAGTTCGGGAAATGACACCTGCTCTCTAAAAAAACGCTGGGGTGGAAAATCGACCAAATAACTCAAAAGAGGGCAACCTTCAAAGAAGACAATTTCAAGAGTTATATCGTACTGCCAATTGTTTCCTTTTTTTAACGGAAAAGAAAACGGCAGAGAAAAATGATGAGTTTTACGAATTTTCAAAGACATGCAAACCCAAATTACAAAAACCTATCAGCTCACAGCAGCCAGAAGGGCCATTAGCATCAATGCTGTAAACAATAAATGCTGAAGCGATTGTGGAGAAATGCGTACCCTCGATTCTAAGGGGGACGTGGTAAGAGCCACTAATGAAAACACAAAGAAGGTGCTTTGAAAAGGGAAACACGGTGCTACCAGTCAATCAATCACACCCACTGCTGGGCCTATCACCTGAGAAAATGAGAATCAAAAAGTCACAGGCTGGCAATCCTGCACTCCAACAATATTTACCATAGCCAACACTTGGAAGCAATGAAAATGTCCATCAACTGAGGAATGCACAAAGAAGAAGTGGTCCACGTACACAGTGGAAAATTACTCCAATAAAAAATAAAAATTAAATTTAAAAATCCAACGAAAGTAAGGAGACATCAGCTTGTGTGGGTTTGTCCGGGCACACTCCACTCTAATTTATAACCGAGAAACACCACAGGCCGCCAGGGCTTTTCCCTAGTTCCCAGGGTGGGGAACATAGAAAGGCTGCCGCCCTCTGGCAGTTACCTGCAAAAGCAGTTTTAAAGCCTGTGCTAATGGTCATTTCATAGGAACAAGTACTGCAGAACTGTAAATGAAACCTGCCCTCAAAATGTCTTCAGGGAGGTAACGGCCAAAACATTTCAAAAGGTGACACGTACGTTAAGAGAACACTTTGAAGAACTAAGGGGTAATCACTGCTTGAAAAATAAAAAGGACATGCCTTAAAGCTCAATTTCAACGGATTATGAGGCACATGCGAATTCAACCACAAAGAGGTATCAGCTCACACTTGTCAGAATAACCATGAGCAAGAAAACTACAAACAATAACTGCTGAAGGTGTTGTGGAGAAATGCATACCCTCAACTTCAAGGGGGACGTAAGTTGGAAAGGGCCACGAATGAGAACAGAATGGAGGTGCCTTAAAAAGGTAAACATTGTGCTACCATATGATCCAGCAGGCCCACTCCTCCACCTATAATCTAAGAAGAGAGAATTGGAAAGACACAGGCAGGCAAATCTGCATTGCCCAGTATTACAATAGCCAAGATATGGAAGTAACCAAAAAGACCACCAACAGATGGGTGGGCAAAGAAGAACTCCTCCATGTACAGATGGAATATTCGCTAGTGAAAAAAATGAAACAATGCCATTTGCAGCACCATAGATGAGTCTAGACGTAATCACGCCACGTGTAGTAAGTGAGAAAGCAAAAGGCACATATCCTATCATATCACTTTCAGGAGTTACTTAAAAATTGATACCAATGAAGATATTTCCACAGAGAAAGGCAATCACAGATTCATTAAAAAACTTATGGTTCACCAAATAGAAAGGGATGAGGATTGGATACATTGCCATATTGGGGTTAACAGAGATATACAAACCATGTGAAATATATAACCCCCAAAGACGTACGGAAGACCAGGAGAAGACTACTCAACATTGTGTCATAACCTACATTGGCAAAGGATGCGAGGAAGAATAGATACATGTATATGTGTGAAAGAACCACATCTTGCACACCTAGAACAAACAAACCATTGTAATCAAATTTGCTGGGATAAAAAATAAAAAGTAAATTACAAATACGAACAAGAAGTAATGAGACATAAAGTTAAAGGGCTTTTTCCTGGCACATTCCATTCTAATATACAACCTCGAACACCACTTCCATTAAGGCTCTGTTTCCCTAGGAACCAAATTTGGTAAAGGAGAAATGCTGCCACCTAGTGGCCGTTTCCTGCAAGAGCAGCTTTAAAGTCACAGCTAATGGTCACTTAACATTCACAAGGACTCAGGGCTGTAAAGGACACTTGCCCTAAATATTTGTGCTGAAGTAGGGAATGGACAAAAAATTCAAAACAGGCAAATGTTTCAAGAAGAGATTAGGAAGAGTTAAGTTTTACTCACACTCTTTGTAAAAAAAAAGGAAAATGGATAAAAGCTCAACCTCAGGGAGTGTTAGACACATGCAATCTAATCTACAAAAAGTTTCAACTTACACCAGTCGGCTGACCATCAGCAAAAAGTCTACAAACAATAAATGCTGAAGGGGTTTTAGAGAACTGTGTACCCTCTGCCTGCTGGTGAGACGTAAAGGGGTAACAGCCAATAATGAGAACAGAAAGGAGCTGCATTTAAAAGTAAAAATGGAGGTACTATTCAATCCAGCAGGCGCACCATTGGACCTCTCACCTGAGAAGACAATCGAGAAGACACAGGCCGCAAAAGCTGCAGTGCAGCCTTATTCACAATAGCCAAGACAGTGAAGCAATCAAAATGTCCAACAACAGGTAAATGGATAAAGAAGAAGTGGTCCGTGTACACAATGGAATATTAGCCATGGAAGACAATGAACCATTGCTCTTTGAGGCACCACAAATGAGTCTGGAGATAATCACGAAAGATGAGGTAAGTTGGAAAGCAAAAGACCTGTGTTCTATGATAGCACTTATAGGCGTTATCTAATAACTGACACAAATGAACATATTTCCACAGAGAAAGACACTCACGGATTTAGAAAACAAACTATGCTCATCTAAAACGACAGGTGGGGGGAATGGATAAATTAAGATTAGTGTTACTATACGTATACAAACACATATGGTATACATATCTGAAAAAGACCAACCATATAGCAAGGGAAGTCTGCGGAACCCTCTGTAACATTTTACATGGGAAGAGGATCTGTACTTGAATAGACATATATAATGTACAAATGAACCAGATTGTGTACACCTAGGACAAACAATATTCTATGCTTTACCCCAATTAAAACACTTTTAAAAACCAAGAAGAAATAATGACACATAAACTTATGGGGGTTTCTCCACGCACATTCCAATGGAATTTACAACCTAGGAACACGACTTCCAGAAAGGCTCTGCTGCCCTACTCCCCAGATTTGGGAATGGAGAAATGCTGCCTCCTTGAGGCCACTTCCCACAACAGCAGCTTTAAACCCATTGCTAAAGGTCACTAAATATTCACCAAACTTGCAGTTCGGGAAATGACACCTGCTCTCTAAAAAAACGCTGGGGTGGAAAATCGACCAAATAACTCAAAAGAGGGCAACCTTCCAAGAAGACAATTTCAAGAGTTATATCGTACTGCCAATTGTTTCCTTTTTTTAACGGAAAAGAAAACGGCGGAGAAAAATGATGAGTTTTACGAATTTTCAAAGACATGCAAACCCAAATTACAAAAACCTATCAGCTCACAGCAGCCAGAAGGGCCATTAGCATCAATGCTGTAAACAATAAATGCTGAAGCGATTGTGGAGAAATGCGTACCCTCGATTCTAAGGGGGACGTGGTAAGAGCCACTAATGAAAACACAAAGAAGGTGCTTTGAAAAGGGAAACACGGTGCTACCAGTCAATCAATCACACCCACTGCTGGGCCTATCACCTGAGAAAATGAGAATCAAAAAGTCACAGGCTGGCAATCCTGCACTCCAACAATATTTACCATAGCCAACACTTGGAAGCAATGAAAATGTCCATCAACCGAGGAATGCACAAAGAAGAAGTGGTCCACGTACACAGTGGAAAATTACTCCAATAAAAAATAAAAATTAAATTTAAAAATCCAACGAAAGTAAGGAGACATCAGCTTGTGTGGGTTTGTCCGGGCACACTCCACTCTAATTTATAACCGAGAAACACCACAGGCCGCCAGGGCTTTTCCCTAGTTCCCAGGGTGGGGAACATAGAAAGGCTGCCGCCCTCTGGCAGTTACCTGCAAAAGCAGTTTTAAAGCCTGTGCTAATGGTCATTTCATAGGAACAAGTACTGCAGAACTGTAAATGAAACCTGCCCTCAAAATGTCTTCAGGGAGGTAACGGCCAAAACATTTCAAAAGGTGACACGTACGTTAAGAGAACACTTTGAAGAACTAAGGGGTAATCACTGCTTGAAAAATAAAAAGGACATGCCTTAAAGCTCAATTTCAACGGATTATGAGGCACATGCGAATTCAACCACAAAGAGGTATCAGCTCACACTTGTCAGAATAACCATGAGCAAGAAAACTACAAACAATAACTGCTGAAGGTGTTGTGGAGAAATGCATACCCTCAACTTCAAGGGGGACGTAAGTTGGAAAGGGCCACGAATGAGAACAGAATGGAGGTGCCTTAAAAAGGTAAACATTGTGCTACCATATGATCCAGCAGGCCCACTCCTCCACCTATAATCTAAGAAGAGAGAATTGGAAAGACACAGGCAGGCAAATCTGCATTGCCCAGTATTACAATAGCCAAGATATGGAAGTAACCAAAAAGACCACCAACAGATGGGTGGGCAAAGAAGAACTCCTCCATGTACAGATGGAATATTCGCTAGTGAAAAAAATGAAACAATGCCATTTGCAGCACCATAGATGAGTCTAGACGTAATCACGCCACGTGTAGTAAGTGAGAAAGCAAAAGGCACATATCCTATCATATCACTTTCAGGAGTTACTTAAAAATTGATACCAATGAAGATATTTCCACAGAGAAAGGCAATCACAGATTCATTAAAAAACTTATGGTTCACCAAATAGAAAGGGATGAGGATTGGATACATTGCCATATTGGGGTTAACAGAGATATACAAACCATGTGAAATATATAACCCCCAAAGACGTACGGAAGACCAGGAGAAGACTACTCAACATTGTGTCATAACCTACATTGGCAAAGGATGCGAGGAAGAATAGATACATGTATATGTGTGAAAGAACCACATCTTGCACACCTAGAACAAACAAACCATTGTAATCAAATTTGCTGGGATAAAAAATAAAAAGTAAATTACAAATACGAACAAGAAGTAATGAGACATAAAGTTAAAGGGCTTTTTCCTGGCACATTCCATTCTAATATACAACCTCGAACACCACTTCCATTAAGGCTCTGTTTCCCTAGGAACCAAATTTGGTAAAGGAGAAATGCTGCCACCTAGTGGCCGTTTCCTGCAAGAGCAGCTTTAAAGTCACAGCTAATGGTCACTTAACATTCACAAGGACTCAGGGCTGTAAAGGACACTTGCCCTAAATATTTGTGCTGAAGTAGGGAATGGACAAAAAATTCAAAACAGGCAAATGTTTCAAGAAGAGATTAGGAAGAGTTAAGTTTTACTCACACTCTTTGTAAAAAAAAAGGAAAATGGATAAAAGCTCAACCTCAGGGAGTGTTAGACGCATGCAATCTAATCTACAAAAAGTTTCAACTTACACCAGTCGGCTGACCATCAGCAAAAAGTCTACAAACAATAAATGCTGAAGGGGTTTTAGAGAACTGTGTACCCTCTGCCTGCTGGTGAGACGTAAAGGGGTAACAGCCAATAATGAGAACAGAAAGGAGCTGCGTTTAAAAGTAAAAATGGAGGTACTATTCAATCCAGCAGGCGCACCATTGGACCTCTCACCTGAGAAGACAATCGAGAAGACACAGGCCGCAAAAGCTGCAGTGCAGCCTTATTCACAATAGCCAAGACAGTGAAGCAATCAAAATGTCCAACAACAGGTAAATGGATAAAGAAGAAGTGGTCCGTGTACACAATGGAATATTAGCCATGGAAGACAATGAACCATTGCTCTTTGAGGCACCACAAATGAGTCTGGAGATAATCACGAAAGATGAGGTAAGTTGGAAAGCAAAAGACCTGTGTTCTATGATAGCACTTATAGGCGTTATCTAATAACTGACACAAATGAACATATTTCCACAGAGAAAGACACTCACGGATTTAGAAAACAAACTATGCTCATCTAAAACGACAGGTGGGGGGAATGGATAAATTAAGATTAGTGTTACTATACGTATACAAACACATATGATATACATATCTGAAAAAGACCAACCATATAGCAAGGGAAGTCTGCGGAACCCTCTGTAACATTTTACATGGGAAGAGGATCTGTACTTGAATAGACATATATAATGTACAAATGAACCAGATTGTGTACACCTAGGACAAACAATATTCTAAGCTTTACCCCAATTAAAACACTTTTAAAAACCAAGAAGTAATAATGACACATAAACTTATGGGGGTTTCTCCACGCACATTCCAATGTAATTTACAACCTAGGAACACGACTTCCAGAAAGGCTCTGCTGCCCTACTCCCCAGATTTGGGAATGGAGAAATGCTGCCTCCTTGAGGCCACTTCCCACAACAGCAGCTTTAAACCCATTGCTAAAGGTCACTAAATATTCACCAAACTTGCAGTTCGGGAAATGACACCTGCTCTCTAAAAAAACGCTGGGGTGGAAAATCGACCAAATAACTCAAAAGAGGGCAACCTTCCAAGAAGACAATTTCAAGAGTTATATCGTACTGCCAATTGTTTCCTTTTTTTAACGGAAAAGAAAACGGCGGAGAAAAATGATGAGTTTTACGAATTTTCAAAGACATGCAAACCCAAATTACAAAAACCTATCAGCTCACAGCAGCCAGAAGGGCCATTAGCATCAATGCTGTAAACAATAAATGCTGAAGCGATTGTGGAGAAATGCGTACCCTCGATTCTAAGGGGGACGTGGTAAGAGCCACTAATGAAAACACAAAGAAGGTGCTTTGAAAAGGGAAACACGGTGCTACCAGTCAATCAATCACACCCACTGCTGGGCCTATCACCTGAGAAAATGAGAATCAAAAAGTCACAGGCTGGCAATCCTGCACTCCAACAATATTTACCATAGCCAACACTTGGAAGCAATGAAAATGTCCATCAACCGAGGAATGCACAAAGAAGAAGTGGTCCACGTACACAGTGGAAAATTACTCCAATAAAAAATAAAAATTAAATTTAAAAATCCAACGAAAGTAAGGAGACATCAGCTTGTGTGGGTTTGTCCGGGCACACTCCACTCTAATTTATAACCGAGAAACACCACAGGCCGCCAGGGCTTTTCCCTAGTTCCCAGGGTGGGGAACATAGAAAGGCTGCCGCCCTCTGGCAGTTACCTGCAAAAGCAGTTTTAAAGCCTGTGCTAATGGTCATTTCATAGGAACAAGTACTGCAGAACTGTAAATGAAACCTGCCCTCAAAATGTCTTCAGGGAGGTAACGGCCAAAACATTTCAAAAGGTGACACGTACGTTAAGAGAACACTTTGAAGAACTAAGGGGTAATCACTGCTTGAAAAATAAAAAGGACATGCCTTAAAGCTCAATTTCAACGGATTATGAGGCACATGCGAATTCAACCACAAAGAGGTATCAGCTCACACTTGTCAGAATAACCATGAGCAAGAAAACTACAAACAATAAATGCTGAAGGTGTTGTGGAGAAATGCATACCCTCAACTTCAAGGGGGACGTAAGTTGGAAAGGGCCACGAATGAGAACAGAATGGAGGTGCCTTAAAAAGGTAAACATTGTGCTACCATATGATCCAGCAGGCCCACTCCTCCACCTATAATCTAAGAAGAGAGAATTGGAAAGACACAGGCAGGCAAATCTGCATTGCCCAGTATTACAATAGCCAAGATATGGAAGTAACCAAAAAGACCACCAACAGATGGGTGGGCAAAGAAGAACTCCTCCATGTACAGATGGAATATTCGCTAGTGAAAAAAATGAAACAATGCCATTTGCAGCACCATAGATGAGTCTAGACGTAATCACGCCACGTGTAGTAAGTGAGAAAGCAAAAGGCACATATCCTATCATATCACTTTCAGGAGTTACTTAAAAATTGATACCAATGAAGATATTTCCACAGAGAAAGGCAATCACAGATTCATTAAAAAACTTATGGTTCACCAAATAGAAAGGGATGAGGATTGGATACATTGCCATATTGGGGTTAACAGAGATATACAAACCATGTGAAATATATAACCCCCAAAGACGTACGGAAGACCAGGAGAAGACTACTCAACATTGTGTCATAACCTACATTGGCAAAGGATGCGAGGAAGAATAGATACATGTATATGTGTGAAAGAACCACATCTTGCACACCTAGAACAAACAAACCATTGTAATCAAATTTGCTGGGATAAAAAATAAAAAGTAAATTACAAATACGAACAAGAAGTAATGAGACATAAAGTTAAAGGGCTTTTTCCTGGCACATTCCATTCTAATATACAACCTCGAACACCACTTCCATTAAGGCTCTGTTTCCCTAGGAACCAAATTTGGTAAAGGAGAAATGCTGCCACCTAGTGGCCGTTTCCTGCAAGAGCAGCTTTAAAGTCACAGCTAATGGTCACTTAACATTCACAAGGACTCAGGGCTGTAAAGGACACTTGCCCTAAATATTTGTGCTGAAGTAGGGAATGGACAAAAAATTCAAAACAGGCAAATGTTTCAAGAAGAGATTAGGAAGAGTTAAGTTTTACTCACACTCTTTGTAAAAAAAAGGAAAATGGATAAAAGCTCAACCTCAGGGAGTGTTAGACGCATGCAATCTAATCTACAAAAAGTTTCAACTTACACCAGTCGGCTGACCATCAGCAAAAAGTCTACAAACAATAAATGCTGAAGGGGTTTTAGAGAACTGTGTACCCTCTGCCTGCTGGTGAGACGTAAAGGGGTAACAGCCAATAATGAGAACAGAAAGGAGCTGCGTTTAAAAGTAAAAATGGAGGTACTATTCAATCCAGCAGGCGCACCATTGGACCTCTCACCTGAGAAGACAATCGAGAAGACACAGGCCGCAAAAGCTGCAGTGCAGCCTTATTCACAATAGCCAAGACAGTGAAGCAATCAAAATGTCCAACAACAGGTAAATGGATAAAGAAGAAGTGGTCCGTGTACACAATGGAATATTAGCCATGGAAGACAATGAACCATTGCTCTTTGAGGCACCACAAATGAGTCTAGAGATAATCACGAAAGATGAGGTAAGTTGGAAAGCAAAAGACCTGTGTTCTATGATAGCACTTATAGGCGTTATCTAATAACTGACACAAATGAACATATTTCCACAGAGAAAGACACTCACGGATTTAGAAAACAAACTATGCTCATCTAAAACGACAGGTTGGGGGAATGGATAAATTAAGATTAGTGTTACTATACGTATACAAACACATATGATATACATATCTCAAAAAGACCAACCATATAGCAAGGGAAGTCTGCGGAACCCTCAGTAACATTTTACATGGGAAGAGGATCTGTACTTGAATAGACATATATAATGTACAAATGAACCAGATTGTGTACACCTAGGACAAACAATATTCTATGCTTTACCCCAATTAAAACACTTTTAAAAACCAAGAGGAAATAATGACACATAAACTTATGGGGCTTTCTCCACGCACATTCCAATGTAATTTACAACCTAGGAACACGACTTCCAGAAAGGCTCTGCTGCCCTACTCCCCAGATTTGGGAATGGAGAAATGCTGCCTCCTTGAGGCCACTTCCCACAACAGCAGCTTTAAACCCATTGCTAAAGGTCACTAAATATTCACCAAACTTGCAGTTCGGGAAATGACACCTGCTCTCTAAAAAAACGCTGGGGTGGAAAATCGACCAAATAACTCAAAAGAGGGCAACCTTCCAAGAAGACAATTTCAAGAGTTATATCGTACTGCCAATTGTTTCCTTTTTTTAACGGAAAAGAAAACGGCGGAGAAAAATGATGAGTTTTACGAATTTTCAAAGACATGCAAACCCAAATTACAAAAACCTATCAGCTCACAGCAGCCAGAAGGGCCATTAGCATCAATGCTGTAAACAATAAATGCTGAAGCGATTGTGGAGAAATGCGTACCCTCGATTCTAAGGGGGACGTGGTAAGAGCCACTAATGAAAACACAAAGAAGGTGCTTTGAAAAGGGAAACACGGTGCTACCAGTCAATCAATCACACCCACTGCTGGGCCTATCACCTGAGAAAATGAGAATCAAAAAGTCACAGGCTGGCAATCCTGCACTCCAACAATATTTACCATAGCCAACACTTGGAAGCAATGAAAATGTCCATCAACCGAGGAATGCACAAAGAAGAAGTGGTCCACGTACACAGTGGAAAATTACTCCAATAAAAAATAAAAATTAAATTTAAAAATCCAACGAAAGTAAGGAGACATCAGCTTGTGTGGGTTTGTCCGGGCACACTCCACTCTAATTTATAACCGAGAAACACCACAGGCCGCCAGGGCTTTTCCCTAGTTCCCAGGGTGGGGAACATAGAAAGGCTGCCGCCCTCTGGCAGTTACCTGCAAAAGCAGTTTTAAAGCCTGTGCTAATGGTCATTTCATAGGAACAAGTACTGCAGAACTGTAAATGAAACCTGCCCTCAAAATGTCTTCAGGGAGGTAACGGCCAAAACATTTCAAAAGGTGACACGTACGTTAAGAGAACACTTTGAAGAACTAAGGGGTAATCACTGCTTGAAAAATAAAAAGGACATGCCTTAAAGCTCAATTTCAACGGATTATGAGGCACATGCGAATTCAACCACAAAGAGGTATCAGCTCACACTTGTCAGAATAACCATGAGCAAGAAAACTACAAACAATAACTGCTGAAGGTGTTGTGGAGAAATGCATACCCTCAACTTCAAGGGGGACGTAAGTTGGAAAGGGCCACGAATGAGAACAGAATGGAGGTGCCTTAAAAAGGTAAACATTGTGCTACCATATGATCCAGCAGGCCCACTCCTCCACCTATAATCTAAGAAGAGAGAATTGGAAAGACACAGGCAGGCAAATCTGCATTGCCCAGTATTACAATAGCCAAGATATGGAAGTAACCAAAAAGACCACCAACAGATGGGTGGGCAAAGAAGAACTCCTCCATGTACAGATGGAATATTCGCTAGTGAAAAAAATGAAACAATGCCATTTGCAGCACCATAGATGAGTCTAGACGTAATCACGCCACGTGTAGTAAGTGAGAAAGCAAAAGGCACATATCCTATCATATCACTTTCAGGAGTTACTTAAAAATTGATACCAATGAAGATATTTCCACAGAGAAAGGCAATCACAGATTCATTAAAAAACTTATGGTTCACCAAATAGAAAGGGATGAGGATTGGATACATTGCCATATTGGGGTTAACAGAGATATACAAACCATGTGAAATATATAACCCCCAAAGACGTACGGAAGACCAGGAGAAGACTACTCAACATTGTGTCATAACCTACATTGGCAAAGGATGCGAGGAAGAATAGATACATGTATATGTGTGAAAGAACCACATCTTGCACACCTAGAACAAACAAACCATTGTAATCAAATTTGCTGGGATAAAAAATAAAAAGTAAATTACAAATACGAACAAGAAGTAATGAGACATAAAGTTAAAGGGCTTTTTCCTGGCACATTCCATTCTAATATACAACCTAGAACACCACTTCCATTAAGGCTCTGTTTCCCTAGGAACCAAATTTGGTAAAGGAGAAATGCTGCCACCTAGTGGCCGTTTCCTGCAAGAGCAGCTTTAAAGTCACAGCTAATGGTCACTTAACATTCACAAGGACTCAGGGCTGTAAAGGACACTTGCCCTAAATATTTGTGCTGAAGTAGGGAATGGACAAAAAATTCAAAACAGGCAAATGTTTCAAGAAGAGATTAGGAAGAGTTAAGTTTTACTCACACTCTTTGTAAAAAAAAAGGAAAATGGATAAAAGCTCAACCTCAGGGAGTGTTAGACGCATGCAATCTAATCTACAAAAAGTTTCAACTTACACCAGTCGGCTGACCATCAGCAAAAAGTCTACAAACAATAAATGCTGAAGGGGTTTTAGAGAACTGTGTACCCTCTGCCTGCTGGTGAGACGTAAAGGGGTAACAGCCAATAATGAGAACAGAAAGGAGCTGCGTTTAAAAGTAAAAATGGAGGTACTATTCAATCCAGCAGGCGCACCATTGGACCTCTCACCTGAGAAGACAATCGAGAAGACACAGGCCGCAAAAGCTGCAGTGCAGCCTTATTCACAATAGCCAAGACAGTGAAGCAATCAAAATGTCCAACAACAGGTAAATGGATAAAGAAGAAGTGGTCCGTGTACACAATGGAATATTAGCCATGGAAGACAATGAACCATTGCTCTTTGAGGCACCACAAATGAGTCTGGAGATAATCACGAAAGATGAGGTAAGTTGGAAAGCAAAAGACCTGTGTTCTATGATAGCACTTATAGGCGTTATCTAATAACTGACACAAATGAACATATTTCCACAGAGAAAGACACTCACGGATTTAGAAAACAAACTATGCTCATCTAAAACGACAGGTGGGGGGAATGGATAAATTAAGATTAGTGTTACTATACGTATACAAACACATATGGTATACATATCTCAAAAAGACCAACCATATAGCAAGGGAAGTCTGCGGAACCCTCTGTAACATTTTACATGGGAAGAGGATCTGTACTTGAATAGACATATATAATGTACAAATGAACCAGATTGTGTACACCTAGGACAAACAATATTCTAAGCTTTACCCCAATTAAAACACTTTTAAAAACCAAGAAGAAATAATGACACATAAACTTATGGGGGTTTCTCCACGCACATTCCAATGTAATTTACAACCTAGGAACACGACTTCCAGAAAGGCTCTGCTGCCCTACTCCCCAGATTTGGGAATGGAGAAATGCTGCCTCCTTGAGGCCACTTCCCACAACAGCAGCTTTAAACCCATTGCTAAAGGTCACTAAATATTCACCAAACTTGCAGTTCGGGAAATGACACCTGCTCTCTAAAAAAACGCTGGGGTGGAAAATCGACCAAATAACTCAAAAGAGGGCAACCTTCCAAGAAGACAATTTCAAGAGTTATATCGTACTGCCAATTGTTTCCTTTTTTTAACGGAAAAGAAAACGGCGGAGAAAAATGATGAGTTTTACGAATGTTCAAAGACATGCAAACCCAAATTACAAAAACCTATCAGCTCACAGCAGCCAGAAGGGCCATTAGCATCAATGCTGTAAACAATAAATGCTGAAGCGATTGTGGAGAAATGCGTACCCTCGATTCTAAGGGGGACGTGGTAAGAGCCACTAATGAAAACACAAAGAAGGTGCTTTGAAAAGGGAAACACGGTGCTACCAGTCAATCAATCACACCCACTGCTGGGCCTATCACCTGAGAAAATGAGAATCAAAAAGTCACAGGCTGGCAATCCTGCACTCCAACAATATTTACCATAGCCAACACTTGGAAGCAATGAAAATGTCCATCAACCGAGGAATGCACAAAGAAGAAGTGGTCCACGTACACAGTGGAAAATTACTCCAATAAAAAATAAAAATTAAATTTAAAAATCCAACGAAAGTAAGGAGACATCAGCTTGTGTGGGTTTGTCCGGGCACACTCCACTCTAATTTATAACCGAGAAACACCACAGGCCGCCAGGGCTTTTCCCTAGTTCCCAGGGTGGGGAACATAGAAAGGCTGCCGCCCTCTGGCAGTTACCTGCAAAAGCAGTTTTAAAGCCTGTGCTAATGGTCATTTCATAGGAACAAGTACTGCAGAACTGTAAATGAAACCTGCCCTCAAAATGTCTTCAGGGAGGTAACGGCCAAAACATTTCAAAAGGTGACACGTACGTTAAGAGAACACTTTGAAGAACTAAGGGGTAATCACTGCTTGAAAAATAAAAAGGACATGCCTTAAAGCTCAATTTCAACGGATTATGAGGCACATGCGAATTCAACCACAAAGAGGTATCAGCTCACACTTGTCAGAATAACCATGAGCAAGAAAACTACAAACAATAAATGCTGAAGGTGTTGTGGAGAAATGCATACCCTCAACTTCAAGGGGGACGTAAGTTGGAAAGGGCCACGAATGAGAACAGAATGGAGGTGCCTTAAAAAGGTAAACATTGTGCTACCATATGATCCAGCAGGCCCACTCCTCCACCTATAATCTAAGAAGAGAGAATTGGAAAGACACAGGCAGGCAAATCTGCATTGCCCAGTATTACAATAGCCAAGATATGGAAGTAACCAAAAAGACCACCAACAGATGGGTGGGCAAAGAAGAACTCCTCCATGTACAGATGGAATATTCGCTAGTGAAAAAAATGAAACAATGCCATTTGCAGCACCATAGATGAGTCTAGACGTAATCACGCCACGTGTACTAAGTGAGAAAGCAAAAGGCACATATCCTATCATATCACTTTCAGGAGTTACTTAAAAATTGATACCAATGAAGATATTTCCACAGAGAAAGGCAATCACAGATTCATTAAAAAACTTATGGTTCACCAAATAGAAAGGGATGAGGATTGGATACATTGCCATATTGGGGTTAACAGAGATATACAAACCATGTGAAATATATAACCCCCAAAGACGTACGGAAGACCAGGAGAAGACTACTCAACATTGTGTCATAACCTACATTGGCAAAGGATGCGAGGAAGAATAGATACATGTATATGTGTGAAAGAACCACATCTTGCACACCTAGAACAAACAAACCATTGTAATCAAATTTGCTGGGATAAAAAATAAAAAGTAAATTACAAATACGAACAAGAAGTAATGAGACATAAAGTTAAAGGGCTTTTTCCTGGCACATTCCATTCTAATATACAACCTCGAACACCACTTCCATTAAGGCTCTGTTTCCCTAGGAACCAAATTTGGTAAAGGAGAAATGCTGCCACCTAGTGGCCGTTTCCTGCAAGAGCAGCTTTAAAGTCACAGCTAATGGTCACTTAACATTCACAAGGACTCAGGGCTGTAAAGGACACTTGCCCTAAATATTTGTGCTGAAGTAGGGAATGGACAAAAAATTCAAAACAGGCAAATGTTTCAAGAAGAGATTAGGAAGAGTTAAGTTTTACTCACACTCTTTGTAAAAAAAAAGGAAAATGGATAAAAGCTCAACCTCAGGGAGTGTTAGACGCATGCAATCTAATCTACAAAAAGTTTCAACTTACACCAGTCGGCTGACCATCAGCAAAAAGTCTACAAACAATAAATGCTGAAGGGGTTTTAGAGAACTGTGTACCCTCTGCCTGCTGGTGAGACGTAAAGGGGTAACAGCCAATAATGAGAACAGAAAGGAGCTGCGTTTAAAAGTAAAAATGGAGGTACTATTCAATCCAGCAGGCGCACCATTGGACCTCTCACCTGAGAAGACAATCGAGAAGACACAGGCCGCAAAAGCTGCAGTGCAGCCTTATTCACAATAGCCAAGACAGTGAAGCAATCAAAATGTCCAACAACAGGTAAATGGATAAAGAAGAAGTGGTCCGTGTACACAATGGAATATTAGCCATGGAAGACAATGAACCATTGCTCTTTGAGGCACCACAAATGAGTCTGGAGATAATCACGAAAGATGAGGTAAGTTGGAAAGCAAAAGACCTGTGTTCTATGATAGCACTTATAGGCGTTATCTAATAACTGACACAAATGAACATATTTCCACAGAGAAAGACACTCACGGATTTAGAAAACAAACTATGCTCATCTAAAACGACAGGTGGGGGGAATGGATAAATTAAGATTAGTGTTACTATACGTATACAAACACATATGGTATACATATCTGAAAAAGACCAACCATATAGCAAGGGAAGTCTGCGGAACCCTCTGTAACATTTTACATGGGAAGAGGATCTGTACTTGAATAGACATATATAATGTACAAATGAACCAGATTGTGTACACCTAGGACAAACAATATTCTATGCTTTACCCCAATTAAAACACTTTTAAAAACCAAGAAGAAATAATGACACATAAACTTATGGGGGTTTCTCCACGCACATTCCAATGTAATTTACAACCTAGGAACACGACTTCCAGAAAGGCTCTGCTGCCCTACTCCCCAGATTTGGGAATGGAGAAATGCTGCCTCCTTGAGGCCACTTCCCACAACAGCAGCTTTAAACCCATTGCTAAAGGTCACTAAATATTCACCAAACTTGCAGTTCGGGAAATGACACCTGCTCTCTAAAAAAACGCTGGGGTGGAAAATCGACCAAATAACTCAAAAGAGGGCAACCTTCCAAGAAGACAATTTCAAGAGTTATATCGTACTGCCAATTGTTTCCTTTTTTTAACGGAAAAGAAAACGGCGGAGAAAAATGATGAGTTTTACGAATTTTCAAAGACATGCAAACCCAAATTACAAAAACCTATCAGCTCACAGCAGCCAGAAGGGCCATTAGCATCAATGCTGTAAACAATAAATGCTGAAGCGATTGTGGAGAAATGCGTACCCTCGATTCTAAGGGGGACGTGGTAAGAGCCACTAATGAAAACACAAAGAAGGTGCTTTGAAAAGGGAAACACGGTGCTACCAGTCAATCAATCACACCCACTGCTGGGCCTATCACCTGAGAAAATGAGAATCAAAAAGTCACAGGCTGGCAATCCTGCACTCCAACAATATTTACCATAGCCAACACTTGGAAGCAATGAAAATGTCCATCAACCGAGGAATGCACAAAGAAGAAGTGGTCCACGTACACAGTGGAAAATTACTCCAATAAAAAATAAAAATTAAATTTAAAAATCCAACGAAAGTAAGGAGACATCAGCTTGTGTGGGTTTGTCCGGGCACACTCCACTCTAATTTATAACCGAGAAACACCACAGGCCGCCAGGGCTTTTCCCTAGTTCCCAGGGTGGGGAACATAGAAAGGCTGCCGCCCTCTGGCAGTTACCTGCAAAAGCAGTTTTAAAGCCTGTGCTAATGGTCATTTCATAGGAACAAGTACTGCAGAACTGTAAATGAAACCTGCCCTCAAAATGTCTTCAGGGAGGTAACGGCCAAAACATTTCAAAAGGTGACACGTACGTTAAGAGAACACTTTGAAGAACTAAGGGGTAATCACTGCTTGAAAAATAAAAAGGACATGCCTTAAAGCTCAATTTCAACGGATTATGAGGCACATGCGAATTCAACCACAAAGAGGTATCAGCTCACACTTGTCAGAATAACCATGAGCAAGAAAACTACAAACAATAAATGCTGAAGGTGTTGTGGAGAAATGCATACCCTCAACTTCAAGGGGGACGTAAGTTGGAAAGGGCCACGAATGAGAACAGAATGGAGGTGCCTTAAAAAGGTAAACATTGTGCTACCATATGATCCAGCAGGCCCACTCCTCCACCTATAATCTAAGAAGAGAGAATTGGAAAGACACAGGCAGGCAAATCTGCATTGCCCAGTATTACAATAGCCAAGATATGGAAGTAACCAAAAAGACCACCAACAGATGGGTGGGCAAAGAAGAACTCCTCCATGTACAGATGGAATATTCGCTAGTGAAAAAAATGAAACAATGCCATTTGCAGCACCATAGATGAGTCTAGACGTAATCACGCCACGTGTACTAAGTGAGAAAGCAAAAGGCACATATCCTATCATATCACTTTCAGGAGTTACTTAAAAATTGATACCAATGAAGATATTTCCACAGAGAAAGGCAATCACAGATTCATTAAAAAACTTATGGTTCACCAAATAGAAAGGGATGAGGATTGGATACATTGCCATATTGGGGTTAACAGAGATATACAAACCATGTGAAATATATAACCCCCAAAGACGTACGGAAGACCAGGAGAAGACTACTCAACATTGTGTCATAACCTACATTGACAAAGGATGCGAGGAAGAATAGATACATGTATATGTGTGAAAGAACCACATCTTGCACACCTAGAACAAACAAACCATTGTAATCAAATTTGCTGGGATAAAAAATAAAAAGTAAATTACAAATACGAACAAGAAGTAATGAGACATAAAGTTAAAGGGCTTTTTCCTGGCACATTCCATTCTAATATACAACCTAGAACACCACTTCCATTAAGGCTCTGTTTCCCTAGGAACCAAATTTGGTAAAGGAGAAATGCTGCCACCTAGTGGCCGTTTCCTGCAAGAGCAGCTTTAAAGTCACAGCTAATGGTCACTTAACATTCACAAGGACTCAGGGCTGTAAAGGACACTTGCCCTAAATATTTGTGCTGAAGTAGGGAATGGACAAAAAATTCAAAACAGGCAAATGTTTCAAGAAGAGATTAGGAAGAGTTAAGTTTTACTCACACTCTTTGTAAAAAAAAAGGAAAATGGATAAAAGCTCAACCTCAGGGAGTGTTAGACGCATGCAATCTAATCTACAAAAAGTTTCAACTTACACCAGTCGGCTGACCATCAGCAAAAAGTCTACAAACAATAAATGCTGAAGGGGTTTTAGAGAACTGTGTACCCTCTGCCTGCTGGTGAGACGTAAAGGGGTAACAGCCAATAATGAGAACAGAAAGGAGCTGCGTTTAAAAGTAAAAATGGAGGTACTATTCAATCCAGCAGGCGCACCATTGGACCTCTCACCTGAGAAGACAATCGAGAAGACACAGGCCGCAAAAGCTGCAGTGCAGCCTTATTCACAATAGCCAAGACAGTGAAGCAATCAAAATGTCCAACAACAGGTAAATGGATAAAGAAGAAGTGGTCCGTGTACACAATGGAATATTAGCCATGGAAGACAATGAACCATTGCTCTTTGAGGCACCACAAATGAGTCTGGAGATAATCACGAAAGATGAGGTAAGTTGGAAAGCAAAAGACCTGTGTTCTATGATAGCACTTATAGGCGTTATCTAATAACTGACACAAATGAACATATTTCCACAGAGAAAGACACTCACGGATTTAGAAAACAAACTATGCTCATCTAAAACGACAGGTGGGGGGAATGGATAAATTAAGATTAGTGTTACTATACGTATACAAACACATATGATATACATATCTCAAAAAGACCAACCATATAGCAAGGGAAGTCTGCGGAACCCTCTGTAACATTTTACATGGGAAGAGGATCTGTACTTGAATAGACATATATAATGTACAAATGAACCAGATTGTGTACACCTAGGACAAACAATATTCTAAGCTTTACCCCAATTAAAACACTTTTAAAAACCAAGAAGAAATAATGACACATAAACTTATGGGGGTTTCTCCACGCACATTCCAATGTAATTTACAACCTAGGAACACGACTTCCAGAAAGGCTCTGCTGCCCTACTCCCCAGATTTGGGAATGGAGAAATGCTGCCTCCTTGAGGCCACTTCCCACAACAGCAGCTTTAAACCCATTGCTAAAGGTCACTAAATATTCACCAAACTTGCAGTTCGGGAAATGACACCTGCTCTCTAAAAAAACGCTGGGGTGGAAAATCGACCAAATAACTCAAAAGAGGGCAACCTTCAAAGAAGACAATTTCAAGAGTTATATCGTACTGCCAATTGTTTCCTTTTTTTAACGGAAAAGAAAACGGCGGAGAAAAATGATGAGTTTTACGAATTTTCAAAGACATGCAAACCCAAATTACAAAAACCTATCAGCTCACAGCAGCCAGAAGGGCCATTAGCATCAATGCTGTAAACAATAAATGCTGAAGCGATTGTGGAGAAATGCGTACCCTCGATTCTAAGGGGGACGTGGTAAGAGCCACTAATGAAAACACAAAGAAGGTGCTTTGAAAAGGGAAACACGGTGCTACCAGTCAATCAATCACACCCACTGCTGGGCCTATCACCTGAGAAAATGAGAATCAAAAAGTCACAGGCTGGCAATCCTGCACTCCAACAATATTTACCATAGCCAACACTTGGAAGCAATGAAAATGTCCATCAACCGAGGAATGCACAAAGAAGAAGTGGTCCACGTACACAGTGGAAAATTACTCCAATAAAAAATAAAAATTAAATTTAAAAATCCAACGAAAGTAAGGAGACATCAGCTTGTGTGGGTTTGTCCGGGCACACTCCACTCTAATTTATAACCGAGAAACACCACAGGCCGCCAGGGCTTTTCCCTAGTTCCCAGGGTGGGGAACATAGAAAGGCTGCCGCCCTCTGGCAGTTACCTGCAAAAGTAGTTTTAAAGCCTGTGCTAATGGTCATTTCATAGGAACAAGTACTGCAGAACTGTAAATGAAACCTGCCCTCAAAATGTCTTCAGGGAGGTAACGGCCAAAACATTTCAAAAGGTGACACGTACGTTAAGAGAACACTTTGAAGAACTAAGGGGTAATCACTGCTTGAAAAATAAAAAGGACATGCCTTAAAGCTCAATTTCAACGGATTATGAGGCACATGCGAATTCAACCACAAAGAGGTATCAGCTCACACTTGTCAGAATAACCATGAGCAAGAAAACTACAAACAATAACTGCTGAAGGTGTTGTGGAGAAATGCATACCCTCAACTTCAAGGGGGACGTAAGTTGGAAAGGGCCACGAATGAGAACAGAATGGAGGTGCCTTAAAAAGGTAAACATTGTGCTACCATATGATCCAGCAGGCCCACTCCTCCACCTATAATCTAAGAAGAGAGAATTGGAAAGACACAGGCAGGCAAATCTGCATTGCCCAGTATTACAATAGCCAAGATATGGAAGTAACCAAAAAGACCACCAACAGATGGGTGGGCAAAGAAGAACTCCTCCATGTACAGATGGAATATTCGCTAGTGAAAAAAATGAAACAATGCCATTTGCAGCACCATAGATGAGTCTAGACGTAATCACGCCACGTGTACTAAGTGAGAAAGCAAAAGGCACATATCCTATCATATCAGTTTCAGGAGTTACTTAAAAATTGATACCAATGAAGATATTTCCACAGAGAAAGGCAATCACAGATTCATTAAAAAACTTATGGTTCACCAAATAGAAAGGGATGAGGATTGGATACATTGCCATATTGGGGTTAACAGAGATATACAAACCATGTGAAATATATAACCCCCAAAGACGTACGGAAGACCAGGAGAAGACTACTCAACATTGTGTCATAACCTACATTGGCAAAGGATGCGAGGAAGAATAGATACATGTATATGTGTGAAAGAACCACATCTTGCACACCTAGAACAAACAAACCATTGTAATCAAATTTGCTGGGATAAAAAATAAAAAGTAAATTACAAATACGAACAAGAAGTAATGAGACATAAAGTTAAAGGGCTTTTTCCTGGCACATTCCATTCTAATATACAACCTAGAACACCACTTCCATTAAGGCTCTGTTTCCCTAGGAACCAAATTTGGTAAAGGAGAAATGCTGCCACCTAGTGGCCATTTCCTGCAAGAGCAGCTTTAAAGTCACAGCTAATGGTCACTTAACATTCACAAGGACTCAGGGCTGTAAAGGACACTTGCCCTAAATATTTGTGCTGAAGTAGGGAATGGACAAAAAATTCAAAACAGGCAAATGTTTCAAGAAGAGATTAGGAAGAGTTAAGTTTTACTCACACTCTTTGTAAAAAAAAAGGAAAATGGATAAAAGCTCAACCTCAGGGAGTGTTAGACGCATGCAATCTAATCTACAAAAAGTTTCAACTTACACCAGTCGGCTGACCATCAGCAAAAAGTCTACAAACAATAAATGCTGAAGGGGTTTTAGAGAACTGTGTACCCTCTGCCTGCTGGTGAGACGTAAAGGGGTAACAGCCAATAATGAGAACAGAAAGGAGCTGCGTTTAAAAGTAAAAATGGAGGTACTATTCAATCCAGCAGGCGCACCATTGGACCTCTCACCTGAGAAGACAATCGAGAAGACACAGGCCGCAAAAGCTGCAGTGCAGCCTTATTCACAATAGCCAAGACAGTGAAGCAATCAAAATGTCCAACAACAGGTAAATGGATAAAGAAGAAGTGGTCCGTGTACACAATGGAATATTAGCCATGGAAGACAATGAACCATTGCTCTTTGAGGCACCACAAATGAGTCTGGAGATAATCACGAAAGATGAGGTAAGTTGGAAAGCAAAAGACCTGTGTTCTATGATAGCACTTATAGGCGTTATCTAATAACTGACACAAATGAACATATTTCCACAGAGAAAGACACTCACGGATTTAGAAAACAAACTATGCTCATCTAAAACGACAGGTGGGGGGAATGGATAAATTAAGATTAGTGTTACTATACGTATACAAACACATATGGTATACATATCTCAAAAAGACCAACCATATAGCAAGGGAAGTCTGCGGAACCCTCTGTAACATTTTACATGGGAAGAGGATCTGTACTTGAATAGACATATATAATGTACAAATGAACCAGATTGTGTACACCTAGGACAAACAATATTCTAAGCTTTACCCCAATTAAAACACTTTTAAAAACCAAGAAGAAATAATGACACATAAACTTATGGGGGTTTCTCCACGCACATTCCAATGTAATTTACAACCTAGGAACACGACTTCCAGAAAGGCTCTGCTGCCCTACTCCCCAGATTTGGGAATGGAGAAATGCTGCCTCCTTGAGGCCACTTCCCACAACAGCAGCTTTAAACCCATTGCTAAAGGTCACTAAATATTCACCAAACTTGCAGTTCGGGAAATGACACCTGCTCTCTAAAAAAACGCTGGGGTGGAAAATCGACCAAATAACTCAAAAGAGGGCAACCTTCAAAGAAGACAATTTCAAGAGTTATATCGTACTGCCAATTGTTTCCTTTTTTTAACGGAAAAGAAAACGGCGGAGAAAAATGATGAGTTTTACGAATTTTCAAAGACATGCAAACCCAAATTACAAAAACCTATCAGCTCACAGCAGCCAGAAGGGCCATTAGCATCAATGCTGTAAACAATAAATGCTGAAGCGATTGTGGAGAAATGTGTACCCTCGATTCTAAGGGGGACGTGGTAAGAGCCACTAATGAAAACACAAAGAAGGTGCTTTGAAAAGGGAAACACGGTGCTACCAGTCAATCAATCACACCCACTGCTGGGCCTATCACCTGAGAAAATGAGAATCAAAAAGTCACAGGCTGGCAATCCTGCACTCCAACAATATTTACCATAGCCAACACTTGGAAGCAATGAAAATGTCCATCAACCGAGGAATGCACAAAGAAGAAGTGGTCCACGTACACAGTGGAAAATTACTCCAATAAAAAATAAAAATTAAATTTAAAAATCCAACGAAAGTAAGGAGACATCAGCTTGTGTGGGTTTGTCCGGGCACACTCCACTCTAATTTATAACCGAGAAACACCACAGGCCGCCAGGGCTTTTCCCTAGTTCCCAGGGTGGGGAACATAGAAAGGCTGCCGCCCTCTGGCAGTTACCTGCAAAAGTAGTTTTAAAGCCTGTGCTAATGGTCATTTCATAGGAACAAGTACTGCAGAACTGTAAATGAAACCTGCCCTCAAAATGTCTTCAGGGAGGTAACGGCCAAAACATTTCAAAAGGTGACACGTATGTTAAGTGAACACTTTGAAGAACTAAGGGGTAATCACTGCTTGAAAAATAAAAAGGACATGCCTTAAAGCTCAATTTCAACGGATTATGAGGCACATGCGAATTCAACCACAAAGAGGTATCAGCTCACACTTGTCAGAATAACCATGAGCAAGAAAACTACAAACAATAACTGCTGAAGGTGTTGTGGAGAAATGCATACCCTCAACTTCAAGGGGGACGTAAGTTGGAAAGGGCCACGAATGAGAACAGAATGGAGGTGCCTTAAAAAGGTAAACATTGTGCTACCATATGATCCAGCAGGCCCACTCCTCCACCTATAATCTAAGAAGAGAGAATTGGAAAGACACAGGCAGGCAAATCTGCATTGCCCAGTATTACAATAGCCAAGATATGGAAGTAACCAAAAAGACCACCAACAGATGGGTGGGCAAAGAAGAACTCCTCCATGTACAGATGGAATATTCGCTAGTGAAAAAAATGAAACAATGCCATTTGCAGCACCATAGATGAGTCTAGACGTAATCACGCCACGTGTAGTAAGTGAGAAAGCAAAAGGCACATATCCTATCATATCACTTTCAGGAGTTACTTAAAAATTGATACCAATGAAGATATTTCCACAGAGAAAGGCAATCACAGATTCATTAAAAAACTTATGGTTCACCAAATAGAAAGGGATGAGGATTGGATACATTGCCATATTGGGGTTAACAGAGATATACAAACCATGTGAAATATATAACCCCCAAAGACGTACGGAAGACCAGGAGAAGACTACTCAACATTGTGTCATAACCTACATTGGCAAAGGATGCGAGGAAGAATAGATACATGTATATGTGTGAAAGAACCACATCTTGCACACCTAGAACAAACAAACCATTGTAATCAAATTTGCTGGGATAAAAAATAAAAAGTAAATTACAAATACGAACAAGAAGTAATGAGACATAAAGTTAAAGGGCTTTTTCCTGGCACATTCCATTCTAATATACAACCTCGAACACCACTTCCATTAAGGCTCTGTTTCCCTAGGAACCAAATTTGGTAAAGGAGAAATGCTGCCACCTAGTGGCCGTTTCCTGCAAGAGCAGCTTTAAAGTCACAGCTAATGGTCACTTAACATTCACAAGGACTCAGGGCTGTAAAGGACACTTGCCCTAAATATTTGTGCTGAAGTAGGGAATGGACAAAAAATTCAAAACAGGCAAATGTTTCAAGAAGAGATTAGGAAGAGTTAAGTTTTACTCACACTCTTTGTAAAAAAAAAGGAAAATGGATAAAAGCTCAACCTCAGGGAGTGTTAGACACATGCAATCTAATCTACAAAAAGTTTCAACTTACACCAGTCGGCTGACCATCAGCAAAAAGTCTACAAACAATAAATGCTGAAGGGGTTTTAGAGAACTGTGTACCCTCTGCCTGCTGGTGAGACGTAAAGGGGTAACAGCCAATAATGAGAACAGAAAGGAGCTGCGTTTAAAAGTAAAAATGGAGGTACTATTCAATCCAGCAGGCGCACCATTGGACCTCTCACCTGAGAAGACAATCGAGAAGACACAGGCCGCAAAAGCTGCAGTGCAGCCTTATTCACAATAGCCAAGACAGTGAAGCAATCAAAATGTCCAACAACAGGTAAATGGATAAAGAAGAAGTGGTCCGTGTACACAATGGAATATTAGCCATGGAAGACAATGAACCATTGCTCTTTGAGGCACCACAAATGAGTCTGGAGATAATCACGAAAGATGAGGTAAGTTGGAAAGCAAAAGACCTGTGTTCTATGATAGCACTTATAGGCGTTATCTAATAACTGACACAAATGAACATATTTCCACGGAGAAAGACACTCACGGATTTAGAAAACAAACTATGCTCATCTAAAACGACAGGTGGGGGGAATGGATAAATTAAGATTAGTGTTACTATACGTATACAAACACATATGGTATACATATCTGAAAAAGACCAACCATATAGCAAGGGAAGTCTGCGGAACCCTCTGTAACATTTTACATGGGAAGAGGATCTGTACTTGAATAGACATATATAATGTACAAATGAACCAGATTGTGTACACCTAGGACAAACAATATTCTATGCTTTACCCCAATTAAAACACTTTTAAAAACCAAGAAGAAATAATGACACATAAACTTATGGGGGTTTCTCCACGCACATTCCAATGGAATTTACAACCTAGGAACACGACTTCCAGAAAGGCTCTGCTGCCCTACTCCCCAGATTTGGGAATGGAGAAATGCTGCCTCCTTGAGGCCACTTCCCACAACAGCAGCTTTAAACCCATTGCTAAAGGTCACTAAATATTCACCAAACTTGCAGTTCGGGAAATGACACCTGCTCTCTAAAAAAACGCTGGGGTGGAAAATCGACCAAATAACTCAAAAGAGGGCAACCTTCAAAGAAGACAATTTCAAGAGTTATATCGTACTGCCAATTGTTTCCTTTTTTTAACGGAAAAGAAAACGGCGGAGAAAAATGATGAGTTTTACGAATTTTCAAAGACATGCAAACCCAAATTACAAAAACCTATCAGCTCACAGCAGCCAGAAGGGCCATTAGCATCAATGCTGTAAACAATAAATGCTGAAGCGATTGTGGAGAAATGCGTACCCTCGATTCTAAGGGGGACGTGGTAAGAGCCACTAATGAAAACACAAAGAAGGTGCTTTGAAAAGGGAAACACGGTGCTACCAGTCAATCAATCACACCCACTGCTGGGCCTATCACCTGAGAAAATGAGAATCAAAAAGTCACAGGCTGGCAATCCTGCACTCCAACAATATTTACCATAGCCAACACTTGGAAGCAATGAAAATGTCCATCAACCGAGGAATGCACAAAGAAGAAGTGGTCCACGTACACAGTGGAAAATTACTCCAATAAAAAATAAAAATTAAATTTAAAAATCCAACGAAAGTAAGGAGACATCAGCTTGTGTGGGTTTGTCCGGGCACACTCCACTCTAATTTATAACCGAGAAACACCACAGGCCGCCAGGGCTTTTCCCTAGTTCCCAGGGTGGGGAACATAGAAAGGCTGCCGCCCTCTGGCAGTTACCTGCAAAAGCAGTTTTAAAGCCTGTGCTAATGGTCATTTCATAGGAACAAGTACTGCAGAACTGTAAATGAAACCTGCCCTCAAAATGTCTTCAGGGAGGTAACGGCCAAAACATTTCAAAAGGTGACACGTACGTTAAGAGAACACTTTGAAGAACTAAGGGGTAATCACTGCTTGAAAAATAAAAAGGACATGCCTTAAAGCTCAATTTCAACGGATTATGAGGCACATGCGAATTC
Organism: Balaenoptera borealis; assembly: GCF_965194805.1. Taxonomy (NCBI): domain Eukaryota; kingdom Metazoa; phylum Chordata; class Mammalia; order Artiodactyla; family Balaenopteridae; genus Balaenoptera; species Balaenoptera borealis. The sequence goes on along the minus strand of NC_138873.1, from coordinate 72,701,894 downwards.
AACCACAAAGAGGTATCAGCTCACACTTGTCAGAATAACCATGAGCAAGAAAACTACAAACAATAAATGCTGAAGGTGTTGTGGAGAAATGCATACCCTCAACTTCAAGGGGGACGTAAGTTGGAAAGGGCCACGAATGAGAACAGAATGGAGGTGCCTTAAAAAGGTAAACATTGTGCTACCATATGATCCAGCAGGCCCACTCCTCCACCTATAATCTAAGAAGAGAGAATTGGAAAGACACAGGCAGGCAAATCTGCATTGCCCAGTATTACAATAGCCAAGATATGGAAGTAACCAAAAAGACCACCAACAGATGGGTGGGCAAAGAAGAACTCCTCCATGTACAGATGGAATATTCGCTAGTGAAAAAAATGAAACAATGCCATTTGCAGCACCATAGATGAGTCTAGACGTAATCACGCCACGTGTAGTAAGTGAGAAAGCAAAAGGCACATATCCTATCATATCACTTTCAGGAGTTACTTAAAAATTGATACCAATGAAGATATTTCCACAGAGAAAGGCAATCACAGATTCATTAAAAAACTTATGGTTCACCAAATAGAAAGGGATGAGGATTGGATACATTGCCATATTGGGGTTAACAGAGATATACAAACCATGTGAAATATATAACCCCCAAAGACGTACGGAAGACCAGGAGAAGACTACTCAACATTGTGTCATAACCTACATTGGCAAAGGATGCGAGGAAGAATAGATACATGTATATGTGTGAAAGAACCACATCTTGCACACCTAGAACAAACAAACCATTGTAATCAAATTTGCTGGGATAAAAAATAAAAAGTAAATTACAAATACGAACAAGAAGTAATGAGACATAAAGTTAAAGGGCTTTTTCCTGGCACATTCCATTCTAATATACAACCTCGAACACCACTTCCATTAAGGCTCTGTTTCCCTAGGAACCAAATTTGGTAAAGGAGAAATGCTGCCACCTAGTGGCCGTTTCCTGCAAGAGCAGCTTTAAAGTCACAGCTAATGGTCACTTAACATTCACAAGGACTCAGGGCTGTAAAGGACACTTGCCCTAAATATTTGTGCTGAAGTAGGGAATGGACAAAAAATTCAAAACAGGCAAATGTTTCAAGAAGAGATTATGAAGAGTTAAGTTTTACTCACACTCTTTGTAAAAAAAAGGAAAATGGATAAAAGCTCAACCTCAGGGAGTGTTAGACGCATGCAATCTAATCTACAAAAAGTTTCAACTTACACCAGTCGGCTGACCATCAGCAAAAAGTCTACAAACAATAAATGCTGAAGGGGTTTTAGAGAACTGTGTACCCTCTGCCTGCTGGTGAGACGTAAAGGGGTAACAGCCAGTAATGAGAACAGAAAGGAGCTGCGTTTAAAAGTAAAAATGGAGGTACTATTCAATCCAGCAGGCGCACCATTGGACCTCTCACCTGAGAAGACAATCGAGAAGACACAGGCCGCAAAAGCTGCAGTGCAGCCTTATTCACAATAGCCAAGACAGTGAAGCAATCAAAATGTCCAACAACAGGTAAATGGATAAAGAAGAAGTGGTCCGTGTACACAATGGAATATTAGCCATGGAAGACAATGAACCATTGCTCTTTGAGGCACCACAAATGAGTCTGGAGATAATCACGAAAGATGAGGTAAGTTGGAAAGCAAAAGACCTGTGTTCTATGATAGCACTTATAGGCGTTATCTAATAACTGACACAAATGAACATATTTCCACGGAGAAAGACACTCACAGATTTAGAAAACAAACTATGCTCATCTAAAACGACAGGTGGGGGGAATGGATAAATTAAGATTAGTGTTACTATACGTATACAAACACATATGATATACATATCTCAAAACGACCAACCATATAGCAAGGGAAGTCTGCGGAACCCTCTGTAACATTTTACATGGGAAGAGGATCTGTACTTGAATAGACATATATAATGTACAAATGAACCAGATTGTGTACACCTAGGACAAACAATATTCTAAGCTTTACCCCAATTAAAACACTTTTAAAAACCAAGAAGAAATAATGACACATAAACTTATGGGGGTTTCTCCACGCACATTCCAATGGAATTTACAACCTAGGAACACGACTTCCAGAAAGGCTCTGCTGCCCTACTCCCCAGATTTGGGAATGGAGAAATGCTGCCTCCTTGAGGCCACTTCCCACAACAGCAGCTTTAAACCCATTGCTAAAGGTCACTAAATATTCACCAAACTTGCAGTTCGGGAAATGACACCTGCTCTCTAAAAAAACGCTGGGGTGGAAAATCGACCAAATAACTCAAAAGAGGGCAACCTTCAAAGAAGACAATTTCAAGAGTTATATCGTACTGCCAATTGTTTCCTTTTTTTAACGGAAAAGAAAACGGCAGAGAAAAATGATGAGTTTTACGAATTTTCAAAGACATGCAAACCCAAATTACAAAAACCTATCAGCTCACAGCAGCCAGAAGGGCCATTAGCATCAATGCTGTAAACAATAAATGCTGAAGCGATTGTGGAGAAATGCGTACCCTCGATTCTAAGGGGGACGTGGTAAGAGCCACTAATGAAAACACAAAGAAGGTGCTTTGAAAAGGGAAACACGGTGCTACCAGTCAATCAATCACACCCACTGCTGGGCCTATCACCTGAGAAAATGAGAATCAAAAAGTCACAGGCTGGCAATCCTGCACTCCAACAATATTTACCATAGCCAACACTTGGAAGCAATGAAAATGTCCATCAACTGAGGAATGCACAAAGAAGAAGTGGTCCACGTACACAGTGGAAAATTACTCCAATAAAAAATAAAAATTAAATTTAAAAATCCAACGAAAGTAAGGAGACATCAGCTTGTGTGGGTTTGTCCGGGCACACTCCACTCTAATTTATAACCGAGAAACACCACAGGCCGCCAGGGCTTTTCCCTAGTTCCCAGGGTGGGGAACATAGAAAGGCTGCCGCCCTCTGGCAGTTACCTGCAAAAGCAGTTTTAAAGCCTGTGCTAATGGTCATTTCATAGGAACAAGTACTGCAGAACTGTAAATGAAACCTGCCCTCAAAATGTCTTCAGGGAGGTAACGGCCAAAACATTTCAAAAGGTGACACGTACGTTAAGAGAACACTTTGAAGAACTAAGGGGTAATCACTGCTTGAAAAATAAAAAGGACATGCCTTAAAGCTCAATTTCAACGGATTATGAGGCACATGCGAATTCAACCACAAAGAGGTATCAGCTCACACTTGTCAGAATAACCATGAGCAAGAAAACTACAAACAATAACTGCTGAAGGTGTTGTGGAGAAATGCATACCCTCAACTTCAAGGGGGACGTAAGTTGGAAAGGGCCACGAATGAGAACAGAATGCAGGTGCCTTAAAAAGGTAAACATTGTGCTACCATATGATCCAGCAGGCCCACTCCTCCACCTATAATCTAAGAAGAGAGAATTGGAAAGACACAGGCAGGCAAATCTGCATTGCCCAGTATTACAATAGCCAAGATATGGAAGTAACCAAAAAGACCACCAACAGATGGGTGGGCAAAGAAGAACTCCTCCATGTACAGATGGAATATTCGCTAGTGAAAAAAATGAAACAATGCCATTTGCAGCACCATAGATGAGTCTAGACGTAATCACGCCACGTGTAGTACGTGAGAAAGCAAAAGGCACATATCCTATCATATCACTTTCAGGAGTTACTTAAAAATTGATACCAATGAAGATATTTCCACAGAGAAAGGCAATCACAGATTCATTAAAAAACTTATGGTTCACCAAATAGAAAGGGATGAGGATTGGATACATTGCCATATTGGGGTTAACAGAGATATACAAACCATGTGAAATATATAACCCCCAAAGACGTACGGAAGACCAGGAGAAGACTACTCAACATTGTGTCATAACCTACATTGGCAAAGGATGCGAGGAAGAATAGATACATGTATATGTGTGAAAGAACCACATCTTGCACACCTAGAACAAACAAATCATTGTAATCAAATTTGCTGGGATAAAAAATAAAAAGTAAATTACAAATACGAACAAGAAGTAATGAGACATAAAGTTAAAGGGCTTTTTCCTGGCACATTCCATTCTAATATACAACCTCGAACACCACTTCCATTAAGGCTCTGTTTCCCTAGTAACCAAATTTGGTAAAGGAGAAATGCTGCCACCTAGTGGCCGTTTCCTGCAAGAGCAGCTTTAAAGTCACAGCTAATGGTCACTTAACATTCACAAGGACTCAGGGCTGTAAAGGACACTTGCCCTAAATATTTGTGCTGAAGTAGGGAATGGACAAAAAATTCAAAACAGGCAAATGTTTCAAGAAGAGATTATGAAGAGTTAGGTTTTACTCACACTCTTTTTAAAAAAAAGGAAAATGAATAAAAGCTCAACCTCAGGGAGTGTTAGACGCATGCAATCTAATCTACAAAAAGTTTCAACTTACACCAGTCGGCTGACCATCAGCAAAAAGTCTACAAACAATAAATGCTGAAGGGGTTTTAGAGAACTGTGTACCCTCTGCCTGCTGGTGAGACGTAAAGGGGTAACAGCCAATAATGAGAACAGAAAGGAGCTGCGTTTAAAAGTAAAAATGGAGGTACTATTCAATCCAGCAGGCGCACCATTGGACCTCTCACCTGAGAAGACAATCGAGAAGACACAGGCCGAAAAAGCTGCAGTGCAGCCTTATTCACAATAGCCAAGACAGTGAAGCAATCAAAATATCCAACAACAGGTAAATGGATAAAGAAGAAGTGGTCCGTGTACACAATGGAATATTAGCCATGGAAGACAATGAACCATTGCTCTTTGAGGCACCACAAATGAGTCTGGAGATAATCACGAAAGATGAGGTAAGTTGGAAAGCAAAAGACCTGTGTTCTATGATAGCACTTATAGGCGTTATCTAATAACTGACACAAATGAACATATTTCCACGGAGAAAGACACTCACAGATTTAGAAAACAAACTATGCTCATCTAAAACGACAGGTGGGGGGAATGGATAAATTAAGATTAGTGTTACTATACGTATACAAACACATATGATATACATATCTCAAAACGACCAACCATATAGCAAGGGAAGTCTGCGGAACCCTCTGTAACATTTTACATGGGAAGAGGATCTGTACTTGAATAGACATATATAATGTACAAATGAACCAGATTGTGTACACCTAGGACAAACAATATTCTAAGCTTTACCCCAATTAAAACACTTTTAAAAACCAAGAAGAAATAATGACACATAAACTTATGGGGGTTTCTCCACGCACATTCCAATGTAATTTACAACCTAGGAACACGACTTCCAGAAAGGCTCTGCTGCCCTACTCCCCAGATTTGGGAATGGAGAAATGCTGCCTCCTTGAGGCCACTTCCCACAACAGCAGCTTTAAACCCATTGCTAAAGGTCACTAAATATTCACCAAACTTGCAGTTCGGGAAATGACACCTGCTCTCTAAAAAAACGCTGGGGTGGAAAATCGACCAAATAACTCAAAAGAGGGCAACCTTCAAAGAAGACAATTTCAAGAGTTATATCGTACTGCCAATTGTTTCCTTTTTTTAACGGAAAAGAAAACGGCGGAGAAAAATGATGAGTTTTACGAATTTTCAAAGACATGCAAACCCAAATTACAAAAACCTATCAGCTCACAGCAGCCAGAAGGGCCATTAGCATCAATGCTGTAAACAATAAATGCTGAAGCGATTGTGGAGAAATGTGTACCCTCGATTCTAAGGGGGACGTGGTAAGAGCCACTAATGAAAACACAAAGAAGGTGCTTTGAAAAGGGAAACACGGTGCTACCAGTCAATCAATCACACCCACTGCTGGGCCTATCACCTGAGAAAATGAGAATCAAAAAGTCACAGGCTGGCAATCCTGCACTCCAACAATATTTACCATAGCCAACACTTGGAAGCAATGAAAATGTCCATCAACCGAGGAATGCACAAAGAAGAAGTGGTCCACGTACACAGTGGAAAATTACTCCAATAAAAAATAAAAATTAAATTTAAAAATCCAACGAAAGTAAGGAGACATCAGCTTGTGTGGGTTTGTCCGGGCACACTCCACTCTAATTTATAACCGAGAAACACCACAGGCCGCCAGGGCTTTTCCCTAGTTCCCAGGGTGGGGAACATAGAAAGGCTGCCGCCCTCTGGCAGTTACCTGCAAAAGTAGTTTTAAAGCCTGTGCTAATGGTCATTTCATAGGAACAAGTACTGCAGAACTGTAAATGAAACCTGCCCTCAAAATGTCTTCAGGGAGGTAACGGCCAAAACATTTCAAAAGGTGACACGTATGTTAAGTGAACACTTTGAAGAACTAAGGGGTAATCACTGCTTGAAAAATAAAAAGGACATGCCTTAAAGCTCAATTTCAACGGATTATGAGGCACATGCGAATTCAACCACAAAGAGGTATCAGCTCACACTTGTCAGAATAACCATGAGCAAGAAAACTACAAACAATAACTGCTGAAGGTGTTGTGGAGAAATGCATACCCTCAACTTCAAGGGGGACGTAAGTTGGAAAGGGCCACGAATGAGAACAGAATGGAGGTGCCTTAAAAAGGTAAACATTGTGCTACCATATGATCCAGCAGGCCCACTCCTCCACCTATAATCTAAGAAGAGAGAATTGGAAAGACACAGGCAGGCAAATCTGCATTGCCCAGTATTACAATAGCCAAGATATGGAAGTAACCAAAAAGACCACCAACAGATGGGTGGGCAAAGAAGAACTCCTCCATGTACAGATGGAATATTCGCTAGTGAAAAAAATGAAACAATGCCATTTGCAGCACCATAGATGAGTCTAGACGTAATCACGCCACGTGTAGTAAGTGAGAAAGCAAAAGGCACATATCCTATCATATCACTTTCAGGAGTTACTTAAAAATTGATACCAATGAAGATATTTCCACAGAGAAAGGCAATCACAGATTCATTAAAAAACTTATGGTTCACCAAATAGAAAGGGATGAGGATTGGATACATTGCCATATTGGGGTTAACAGAGATATACAAACCATGTGAAATATATAACCCCCAAAGACGTACGGAAGACCAGGAGAAGACTACTCAACATTGTGTCATAACCTACATTGGCAAAGGATGCGAGGAAGAATAGATACATGTATATGTGTGAAAGAACCACATCTTGCACACCTAGAACAAACAAACCATTGTAATCAAATTTGCTGGGATAAAAAATAAAAAGTAAATTACAAATACGAACAAGAAGTAATGAGACATAAAGTTAAAGGGCTTTTTCCTGGCACATTCCATTCTAATATACAACCTCGAACACCACTTCCATTAAGGCTCTGTTTCCCTAGGAACCAAATTTGGTAAAGGAGAAATGCTGCCACCTAGTGGCCGTTTCCTGCAAGAGCAGCTTTAAAGTCACAGCTAATGGTCACTTAACATTCACAAGGACTCAGGGCTGTAAAGGACACTTGCCCTAAATATTTGTGCTGAAGTAGGGAATGGACAAAAAATTCAAAACAGGCAAATGTTTCAAGAAGAGATTAGGAAGAGTTAAGTTTTACTCACACTCTTTGTAAAAAAAAAGGAAAATGGATAAAAGCTCAACCTCAGGGAGTGTTAGACACATGCAATCTAATCTACAAAAAGTTTCAACTTACACCAGTCGGCTGACCATCAGCAAAAAGTCTACAAACAATAAATGCTGAAGGGGTTTTAGAGAACTGTGTACCCTCTGCCTGCTGGTGAGACGTAAAGGGGTAACAGCCAATAATGAGAACAGAAAGGAGCTGCGTTTAAAAGTAAAAATGGAGGTACTATTCAATCCAGCAGGCGCACCATTGGACCTCTCACCTGAGAAGACAATCGAGAAGACACAGGCCGCAAAAGCTGCAGTGCAGCCTTATTCACAATAGCCAAGACAGTGAAGCAATCAAAATGTCCAACAACAGGTAAATGGATAAAGAAGAAGTGGTCCGTGTACACAATGGAATATTAGCCATGGAAGACAATGAACCATTGCTCTTTGAGGCACCACAAATGAGTCTGGAGATAATCACGAAAGATGAGGTAAGTTGGAAAGCAAAAGACCTGTGTTCTATGATAGCACTTATAGGCGTTATCTAATAACTGACACAAATGAACATATTTCCACAGAGAAAGACACTCACGGATTTAGAAAACAAACTATGCTCATCTAAAACGACAGGTGGGGGGAATGGATAAATTAAGATTAGTGTTACTATACGTATACAAACACATATGATATACATATCTCCAAACGGCCAACCATATAGCAAGGGAACTCTGCGGAACCCTCTGTAACATTTTACATGGGAAGAGGATCTGTACTTGAATAGACATATATAATGTACAAATGAACCAGATTGTGTACACCTAGGACAAACAATATTCTAAGCTTTACCCCAATTAAAACACTTTTAAAAACCAAGAAGAAATAATGACAGATAAACTTATGGGGGTTTCTCCACGCACATTCCAATGTAATTTACAACCTAGGAACACGACTTCCAGAAAGGCTCTGCTGCCCTACTCCCCAGATTTGGGAATGGAGAAATGCTGCCTCCTTGAGGCCACTTCCCACAACAGCAGCTTTAAACCCATTGCTAAAGGTCACTAAATATTCACCAAACTTGCAGTTTCGGAAATGACACCTGCTCTCTAAAAAAACGCTGGGGTGGAAAATCGACCAAATAACTGAAAAGAGGGCAACCTTCCAAGAAGACAATTTCAAGAGTTATATCGTACTGCCAATTGTTTCCTTTTTTTAACGGAAAAGAAAACGGCGGAGAAAAATGATGAGTTTTACGAATTTTCAAAGACATGCAAACCCAAATTACAAAAACCTATCAGCTCACAGCAGCCAGAAGGGCCATTAGCATCAATGCTGTAAACAATAAATGCTGAAGCGATTGTGGAGAAATGCGTACCCTCGATTCTAAGGGGGACGTGGTAAGAGCCACTAATGAAAACACAAAGAAGGTGCTTTGAAAAGGGAAACACGGTGCTACCAGTCAATCAATCACACCCACTGCTGGGCCTATCACCTGAGAAAATGAGAATCAAAAAGTCACAGGCTGGCAATCCTGCACTCCAACAATATTTACCATAGCCAACACTTGGAAGCAATGAAAATGTCCATCAACCGAGGAATGCACAAAGAAGAAGTGGTCCACGTACACAGTGGAAAATTACTCCAATAAAAAATAAAAATTAAATTTAAAAATCCAACGAAAGTAAGGAGACATCAGCTTGTGTGGGTTTGTCCGGGCACACTCCACTCTAATTTATAACCGAGAAACACCACAGGCCGCCAGGGCTTTTCCCTAGTTCCCAGGGTGGGGAACATAGAAAGGCTGCCGCCCTCTGGCAGTTACCTGCAAAAGCAGTTTTAAAGCCTGTGCTAATGGTCATTTCATAGGAACAAGTACTGCAGAACTGTAAATGAAACCTGCCCTCAAAATGTCTTCAGGGAGGTAACGGCCAAAACATTTCAAAAGGTGACACGTACGTTAAGAGAACACTTTGAAGAACTAAGGGGTAATCACTGCTTGAAAAATAAAAAGGACATGCCTTAAAGCTCAATTTCAACGGATTATGAGGCACATGCGAATTCAACCACAAAGAGGTATCAGCTCACACTTGTCAGAATAACCATGAGCAAGAAAACTACAAACAATAAATGCTGAAGGTGTTGTGGAGAAATGCATACCCTCAACTTCAAGGGGGACGTAAGTTGGAAAGGGCCACGAATGAGAACAGAATGGAGGTGCCTTAAAAAGGTAAACATTGTGCTACCATATGATCCAGCAGGCCCACTCCTCCACCTATAATCTAAGAAGAGAGAATTGGAAAGACACAGGCAGGCAAATCTGCATTGCCCAGTATTACAATAGCCAAGATATGGAAGTAACCAAAAAGACCACCAACAGATGGGTGGGCAAAGAAGAACTCCTCCATGTACAGATGGAATATTCGCTAGTGAAAAAAATGAAACAATGCCATTTGCAGCACCATAGATGAGTCTAGACGTAATCACGCCACGTGTAGTAAGTGAGAAAGCAAAAGGCACATATCCTATCATATCACTTTCAGGAGTTACTTAAAAATTGATACCAATGAAGATATTTCCACAGAGAAAGGCAATCACAGATTCATTAAAAAACTTATGGTTCACCAAATAGAAAGGGATGAGGATTGGATACATTGCCATATTGGGGTTAACAGAGATATACAAACCATGTGAAATATATAACCCCCAAAGACGTACGGAAGACCAGGAGAAGACTACTCAACATTGTGTCATAACCTACATTGGCAAAGGATGCGAGGAAGAATAGATACATGTATATGTGTGAAAGAACCACATCTTGCACACCTAGAACAAACAAACCATTGTAATCAAATTTGCTGGGATAAAAAATAAAAAGTAAATTACAAATACGAACAAGAAGTAATGAGACATAAAGTTAAAGGGCTTTTTCCTGGCACATTCCATTCTAATATACAACCTCGAACACCACTTCCATTAAGGCTCTGTTTCCCTAGGAACCAAATTTGGTAAAGGAGAAATGCTGCCACCTAGTGGCCGTTTCCTGCAAGAGCAGCTTTAAAGTCACAGCTAATGGTCACTTAACATTCACAAGGACTCAGGGCTGTAAAGGACACTTGCCCTAAATATTTGTGCTGAAGTAGGGAATGGACAAAAAATTCAAAACAGGCAAATGTTTCAAGAAGAGATTAGGAAGAGTTAAGTTTTACTCACACTCTTTGTAAAAAAAAAGGAAAATGGATAAAAGCTCAACCTCAGGGAGTGTTAGACGCATGCAATCTAATCTACAAAAAGTTTCAACTTACACCAGTCGGCTGACCATCAGCAAAAAGTCTACAAACAATAAATGCTGAAGGGGTTTTAGAGAACTGTGTACCCTCTGCCTGCTGGTGAGACGTAAAGGGGTAACAGCCAATAATGAGAACAGAAAGGAGCTGCGTTTAAAAGTAAAAATGGAGGTACTATTCAATCCAGCAGGCGCACCATTGGACCTCTCACCTGAGAAGACAATCGAGAAGACACAGGCCGCAAAAGCTGCAGTGCAGCCTTATTCACAATAGCCAAGACAGTGAAGCAATCAAAATGTCCAACAACAGGTAAATGGATAAAGAAGAAGTGGTCCGTGTACACAATGGAATATTAGCCATGGAAGACAATGAACCATTGCTCTTTGAGGCACCACAAATGAGTCTGGAGATAATCACGAAAGATGAGGTAAGTTGGAAAGCAAAAGACCTGTGTTCTATGATAGCACTTATAGGCGTTATCTAATAACTGACACAAATGAACATATTTCCACAGAGAAAGACACTCACGGATTTAGAAAACAAACTATGCTCATCTAAAACGACAGGTGGGGGGAATGGATAAATTAAGATTAGTGTTACTATACGTATACAAACACATATGGTATACATATCTCAAAAAGACCAACCATATAGCAAGGGAAGTCTGCGGAACCCTCTGTAACATTTTACATGGGAAGAGGATCTGTACTTGAATAGACATATATAATGTACAAATGAACCAGATTGTGTACACCTAGGACAAACAATATTCTAAGCTTTACCCCAATTAAAACACTTTTAAAAACCAAGAAGAAATAATGACACATAAACTTATGGGGGTTTCTCCACGCACATTCCAATGTAATTTACAACCTAGGAACACGACTTCCAGAAAGGCTCTGCTGCCCTACTCCCCAGATTTGGGAATGGAGAAATGCTGCCTCCTTGAGGCCACTTCCCACAACAGCAGCTTTAAACCCATTGCTAAAGGTCACTAAATATTCACCAAACTTGCAGTTCGGGAAATGACACCTGCTCTCTAAAAAAACGCTGGGGTGGAAAATCGACCAAATAACTCAAAAGAGGGCAACCTTCCAAGAAGACAATTTCAAGAGTTATATCGTACTGCCAATTGTTTCCTTTTTTTAACGGAAAAGAAAACGGCGGAGAAAAATGATGAGTTTTACGAATTTTCAAAGACATGCAAACCCAAATTACAAAAACCTATCAGCTCACAGCAGCCAGAAGGGCCATTAGCATCAATGCTGTAAACAATAAATGCTGAAGCGATTGTGGAGAAATGCGTACCCTCGATTCTAAGGGGGACGTGGTAAGAGCCACTAATGAAAACACAAAGAAGGTGCTTTGAAAAGGGAAACACGGTGCTACCAGTCAATCAATCACACCCACTGCTGGGCCTATCACCTGAGAAAATGAGAATCAAAAAGTCACAGGCTGGCAATCCTGCACTCCAACAATATTTACCATAGCCAACACTTGGAAGCAATGAAAATGTCCATCAACCGAGGAATGCACAAAGAAGAAGTGGTCCACGTACACAGTGGAAAATTACTCCAATAAAAAATAAAAATTAAATTTAAAAATCCAACGAAAGTAAGGAGACATCAGCTTGTGTGGGTTTGTCCGGGCACACTCCACTCTAATTTATAACCGAGAAACACCACAGGCCGCCAGGGCTTTTCCCTAGTTCCCAGGGTGGGGAACATAGAAAGGCTGCCGCCCTCTGGCAGTTACCTGCAAAAGCAGTTTTAAAGCCTGTGCTAATGGTCATTTCATAGGAACAAGTACTGCAGAACTGTAAATGAAACCTGCCCTCAAAATGTCTTCAGGGAGGTAACGGCCAAAACATTTCAAAAGGTGACACGTACGTTAAGAGAACACTTTGAAGAACTAAGGGGTAATCACTGCTTGAAAAATAAAAAGGACATGCCTTAAAGCTCAATTTCAACGGATTATGAGGCACATGCGAATTCAACCACAAAGAGGTATCAGCTCACACTTGTCAGAATAACCATGAGCAAGAAAACTACAAACAATAAATGCTGAAGGTGTTGTGGAGAAATGCATACCCTCAACTTCAAGGGGGACGTAAGTTGGAAAGGGCCACGAATGAGAACAGAATGGAGGTGCCTTAAAAAGGTAAACATTGTGCTACCATATGATCCAGCAGGCCCACTCCTCCACCTATAATCTAAGAAGAGAGAATTGGAAAGACACAGGCAGGCAAATCTGCATTGCCCAGTATTACAATAGCCAAGATATGGAAGTAACCAAAAAGACCACCAACAGATGGGTGGGCAAAGAAGAACTCCTCCATGTACAGATGGAATATTCGCTAGTGAAAAAAATGAAACAATGCCATTTGCAGCACCATAGATGAGTCTAGACGTAATCACGCCACGTGTACTAAGTGAGAAAGCAAAAGGCACATATCCTATCATATCACTTTCAGGAGTTACTTAAAAATTGATACCAATGAAGATATTTCCACAGAGAAAGGCAATCACAGATTCATTAAAAAACTTATGGTTCACCAAATAGAAAGGGATGAGGATTGGATACATTGCCATATTGGGGTTAACAGAGATATACAAACCATGTGAAATATATAACCCCCAAAGACGTACGGAAGACCAGGAGAAGACTACTCAACATTGTGTCATAACCTACATTGGCAAAGGATGCGAGGAAGAATAGATACATGTATATGTGTGAAAGAACCACATCTTGCACACCTAGAACAAACAAACCATTGTAATCAAATTTGCTGGGATAAAAAATAAAAAGTAAATTACAAATACGAACAAGAAGTAATGAGACATAAAGTTAAAGGGCTTTTTCCTGGCACATTCCATTCTAATATACAACCTCGAACACCACTTCCATTAAGGCTCTGTTTCCCTAGGAACCAAATTTGGTAAAGGAGAAATGCTGCCACCTAGTGGCCGTTTCCTGCAAGAGCAGCTTTAAAGTCACAGCTAATGGTCACTTAACATTCACAAGGACTCAGGGCTGTAAAGGACACTTGCCCTAAATATTTGTGCTGAAGTAGGGAATGGACAAAAAATTCAAAACAGGCAAATGTTTCAAGAAGAGATTAGGAAGAGTTAAGTTTTACTCACACTCTTTGTAAAAAAAAAGGAAAATGGATAAAAGCTCAACCTCAGGGAGTGTTAGACGCATGCAATCTAATCTACAAAAAGTTTCAACTTACACCAGTCGGCTGACCATCAGCAAAAAGTCTACAAACAATAAATGCTGAAGGGGTTTTAGAGAACTGTGTACCCTCTGCCTGCTGGTGAGACGTAAAGGGGTAACAGCCAATAATGAGAACAGAAAGGAGCTGCGTTTAAAAGTAAAAATGGAGGTACTATTCAATCCAGCAGGCGCACCATTGGACCTCTCACCTGAGAAGACAATCGAGAAGACACAGGCCGCAAAAGCTGCAGTGCAGCCTTATTCACAATAGCCAAGACAGTGAAGCAATCAAAATGTCCAACAACAGGTAAATGGATAAAGAAGAAGTGGTCCGTGTACACAATGGAATATTAGCCATGGAAGACAATGAACCATTGCTCTTTGAGGCACCACAAATGAGTCTGGAGATAATCACGAAAGATGAGGTAAGTTGGAAAGCAAAAGACCTGTGTTCTATGATAGCACTTATAGGCGTTATCTAATAACTGACACAAATGAACATATTTCCACAGAGAAAGACACTCACGGATTTAGAAAACAAACTATGCTCATCTAAAACGACAGGTGGGGGGAATGGATAAATTAAGATTAGTGTTACTATACGTATACAAACACATATGGTATACATATCTCAAAAAGACCAACCATATAGCAAGGGAAGTCTGCGGAACTCTCTGTAACATTTTACATGGGAAGAGGATCTGTACTTGAATAGACATATATAATGTACAAATGAACCAGATTGTGTACACCTAGGACAAACAATATTCTAAGCTTTACCCCAATTAAAACACTTTTAAAAACCAAGAAGAAATAATGACACATAAACTTATGGGGGTTTCTCCACGCACATTCCAATGTAATTTACAACCTAGGAACACGACTTCCAGAAAGGCTCTGCTGCCCTACACCCCAGATTTGGGAATGGAGAAATGCTGCCTCCTTGAGGCCACTTCCCACAACAGCAGCTTTAAACCCATTGCTAAAGGTCACTAAATATTCACCAAACTTGCAGTTCGGGAAATGACACCTGCTCTCTAAAAAAACGCTGGGGTGGAAAATCGACCAAATAACTCAAAAGAGGGCAACCTTCCAAGAAGACAATTTCAAGAGTTATATCGTACTGCCAATTGTTTCCTTTTTTTAACGGAAAAGAAAACGGCGGAGAAAAATGATGAGTTTTACGAATTTTCAAAGACATGCAAACCCAAATTACAAAAACCTATCAGCTCACAGCAGCCAGAAGGGCCATTAGCATCAATGCTGTAAACAATAAATGCTGAAGCGATTGTGGAGAAATGCGTACCCTCGATTCTAAGGGGGACGTGGTAAGAGCCACTAATGAAAACACAAAGAAGGTGCTTTGAAAAGGGAAACACGGTGCTACCAGTCAATCAATCACACCCACTGCTGGGCCTATCACCTGAGAAAATGAGAATCAAAAAGTCACAGGCTGGCAATCCTGCACTCCAACAATATTTACCATAGCCAACACTTGGAAGCAATGAAAATGTCCATCAACCGAGGAATGCACAAAGAAGAAGTGGTCCACGTACACAGTGGAAAATTACTCCAATAAAAAATAAAAATTAAATTTAAAAATCCAACGAAAGTAAGGAGACATCAGCTTGTGTGGGTTTGTCCGGGCACACTCCACTCTAATTTATAACCGAGAAACACCACAGGCCGCCAGGGCTTTTCCCTAGTTCCCAGGGTGGGGAACATAGAAAGGCTGCCGCCCTCTGGCAGTTACCTGCAAAAGCAGTTTTAAAGCCTGTGCTAATGGTCATTTCATAGGAACAAGTACTGCAGAACTGTAAATGAAACCTGCCCTCAAAATGTCTTCAGGGAGGTAACGGCCAAAACATTTCAAAAGGTGACACGTACGTTAAGAGAACACTTTGAAGAACTAAGGGGTAATCACTGCTTGAAAAATAAAAAGGACATGCCTTAAAGCTCAATTTCAACGGATTATGAGGCACATGCGAATTCAACCACAAAGAGGTATCAGCTCACACTTGTCCGAATAACCATGAGCAAGAAAACTACAAACAATAAATGCTGAAGGTGTTGTGGAGAAATGCATACCCTCAACTTCAAGGGGGACGTAAGTTGGAAAGGGCCACGAATGAGAACAGAATGGAGGTGCCTTAAAAAGGTAAACATTGTGCTACCATATGATCCAGCAGGCCCACTCCTCCACCTATAATCTAAGAAGAGAGAATTGGAAAGACACAGGCAGGCAAATCTGCATTGCCCAGTATTACAATAGCCAAGATATGGAAGTAACCAAAAAGACCACCAACAGATGGGTGGGCAAAGAAGAACTCCTCCATGTACAGATGGAATATTCGCTAGTGAAAAAAATGAAACAATGCCATTTGCAGCACCATAGATGAGTCTAGACGTAATCACGCCACGTGTACTAAGTGAGAAAGCAAAAGGCACATATCCTATCATATCACTTTCAGGAGTTACTTAAAAATTGATACCAATGAAGATATTTCCACAGAGAAAGGCAATCACAGATTCATTAAAAAACTTATGGTTCACCAAATAGAAAGGGATGAGGATTGGATACATTGCCATATTGGGGTTAACAGAGATATACAAACCATGTGAAATATATAACCCCCAAAGACGTACGGAAGACCAGGAGAAGACTACTCAACATTGTGTCATAACCTACATTGGCAAAGGATGCGAGGAAGAATAGATACATGTATATGTGTGAAAGAACCACATCTTGCACACCTAGAACAAACAAACCATTGTAATCAAATTTGCTGGGATAAAAAATAAAAAGTAAATTACAAATACGAACAAGAAGTAATGAGACATAAAGTTAAAGGGCTTTTTCCTGGCACATTCCATTCTAATATACAACCTCGAACACCACTTCCATTAAGGCTCTGTTTCCCTAGGAACCAAATTTGGTAAAGGAGAAATGCTGCCACCTAGTGGCCGTTTCCTGCAAGAGCAGCTTTAAAGTCACAGCTAATGGTCACTTAACATTCACAAGGACTCAGGGCTGTAAAGGACACTTGCCCTAAATATTTGTGCTGAAGTAGGGAATGGACAAAAAATTCAAAACAGGCAAATGTTTCAAGAAGAGATTATGAAGAGTTAAGTTTTACTCACACTCTTTGTAAAAAAAAGGAAAATGGATAAAAGCTCAACCTCAGGGAGTGTTAGACGCATGCAATCTAATCTACAAAAAGTTTCAACTTACACCAGTCGGCTGACCATCAGCAAAAAGTCTACAAACAATAAATGCTGAAGGGGTTTTAGAGAACTGTGTACCCTCTGCCTGCTGGTGAGACGTAAAGGGGTAACAGCCAGTAATGAGAACAGAAAGGAGCTGCGTTTAAAAGTAAAAATGGAGGTACTATTCAATCCAGCAGGCGCACCATTGGACCTCTCACCTGAGAAGACAATCGAGAAGACACAGGCCGCAAAAGCTGCAGTGCAGCCTTATTCACAATAGCCAAGACAGTGAAGCAATCAAAATGTCCAACAACAGGTAAATGGATAAAGAAGAAGTGGTCCGTGTACACAATGGAATATTAGCCATGGAAGACAATGAACCATTGCTCTTTGAGGCACCACAAATGAGTCTGGAGATAATCACGAAAGATGAGGTAAGTTGGAAAGCAAAAGACCTGTGTTCTATGATAGCACTTATAGGCGTTATCTAATAACTGACACAAATGAACATATTTCCACGGAGAAAGAGACTCACAGATTTAGAAAACAAACTATGCTCATCTAAAACGACAGGTGGGGGGAATGGATAAATTAAGATTAGTGTTACTATACGTATACAAACACATATGATATACATATCTCAAAACGACCAACCATATAGCAAGGGAAGTCTGCGGAATCCTCTGTAACATTTTACATGGGAAGAGGATCTGTACTTGAATAGACATATATAATGTGCAAATGAACCAGATTGTGTACACCTAGGACAAACAATATTCTAAGCTTTACCCCAATTAAAACACTTTTAAAAACCAAGAAGAAATAATGACACATAAACTTATGGGGGTTTCTCCACGCACATTCCAATGTAATTTACAACCTAGGAACACGACTTCCAGAAAGGCTCTGCTGCCCTACACCCCAGATTTGGGAATGGAGAAATGCTGCCTCCTTGAGGCCACTTCCCACAACAGCAGCTTTAAACCCATTGCTAAAGGTCACTAAATATTCACCAAACTTGCAGTTTGGGAAATGACACCTGCTCTCTAAAAAAACGCTGGGGTGGAAAATCGACCAAATAACTCAAAAGAGGGCAACCTTCAAAGAAGACAATTTCAAGAGTTATATCGTACTGCCAATTGTTTCCTTTTTTTAACGGAAAAGAAAACGGCGGAGAAAAATGATGAGTTTTACGAATTTTCAAAGACATGCAAACCCAAATTACAAAAACCTATCAGCTCACAGCAGCCAGAAGGGCCATTAGCATCAATGCTGTAAACAATAAATGCTGAAGCGATTGTGGAGAAATGCGTACCCTCGATTCTAAGGGGGACGTGGTAAGAGCCACTAATGAAAACACAAAGAAGGTGCTTTGAAAAGGGAAACACGGTGCTACCAGTCAATCAATCACACCCACTGCTGGGCCTATCACCTGAGAAAATGAGAATCAAAAAGTCACAGGCTGGCAATCCTGCACTCCAACAATATTTACCATAGCCAACACTTGGAAGCAATGAAAATGTCCATCAACCGAGGAATGCACAAAGAAGAAGTGGTCCACGTACACAGTGGAAAATTACTCCAATAAAAAATAAAAATTAAATTTAAAAATCCAACGAAAGTAAGGAGACATCAGCTTGTGTGGGTTTGTCCGGGCACACTCCACTCTAATTTATAACCGAGAAACACCACAGGCCGCCAGGGCTTTTCCCTAGTTCCCAGGGTGGGGAACATAGAAAGGCTGCCGCCCTCTGGCAGTTACCTGCAAAAGCAGTTTTAAAGCCTGTGCTAATGGTCATTTCATAGGAACAAGTACTGCAGAACTGTAAATGAAACCTGCCCTCAAAATGTCTTCAGGGAGGTAACGGCCAAAACATTTCAAAAGGTGACACGTACGTTAAGAGAACACTTTGAAGAACTAAGGGGTAATCACTGCTTGAAAAATAAAAAGGACATGCCTTAAAGCTCAATTTCAACGGATTATGAGGCACATGCGAATTCAACCACAAAGAGGTATCAGCTCACACTTGTCAGAATAACCATGAGCAAGAAAACTACAAACAATAAATGCTGAAGGTGTTGTGGAGAAATGCATACCCTCAACTTCAAGGGGGACGTAAGTTGGAAAGGGCCACGAATGAGAACAGAATGGAGGTGCCTTAAAAAGGTAAACATTGTGCTACCATATGATCCAGCAGGCCCACTCCTCCACCTATAATCTAAGAAGAGAGAATTGGAAAGACACAGGCAGGCAAATCTGCATTGCCCAGTATTACAATAGCCAAGATATGGAAGTAACCAAAAAGACCACCAACAGATGGGTGGGCAAAGAAGAACTCCTCCATGTACAGATGGAATATTCGCTAGTGAAAAAAATGAAACAATGCCATTTGCAGCACCATAGATGAGTCTAGACGTAATCACGCCACGTGTACTAAGTGAGAAAGCAAAAGGCACATATCCTATCATATCACTTTCAGGAGTTACTTAAAAATTGATACCAATGAAGATATTTCCACAGAGAAAGGCAATCACAGATTCATTAAAAAACTTATGGTTCACCAAATAGAAAGGGATGAGGATTGGATACATTGCCATATTGGGGTTAACAGAGATATACAAACCATGTGAAATATATAACCCCCAAAGACGTACGGAAGACCAGGAGAAGACTACTCAACATTGTGTCATAACCTACATTGGCAAAGGATGCGAGGAAGAATAGATACATGTATATGTGTGAAAGAACCACATCTTGCACACCTAGAACAAACAAACCATTGTAATCAAATTTGCTGGGATAAAAAATAAAAAGTAAATTACAAATACGAACAAGAAGTAATGAGACATAAAGTTAAAGGGCTTTTTCCTGGCACATTCCATTCTAATATACAACCTCGAACACCACTTCCATTAAGGCTCTGTTTCCCTAGGAACCAAATTTGGTAAAGGAGAAATGCTGCCACCTAGTGGCCGTTTCCTGCAAGAGCAGCTTTAAAGTCACAGCTAATGGTCACTTAACATTCACAAGGACTCAGGGCTGTAAAGGACACTTGCCCTAAATATTTGTGCTGAAGTAGGGAATGGACAAAAAATTCAAAACAGGCAAATGTTTCAAGAAGAGATTATGAAGAGTTAAGTTTTACTCACACTCTTTGTAAAAAAAAGGAAAATGGATAAAAGCTCAACCTCAGGGAGTGTTAGACGCATGCAATCTAATCTACAAAAAGTTTCAACTTACACCAGTCGGCTGACCATCAGCAAAAAGTCTACAAACAATAAATGCTGAAGGGGTTTTAGAGAACTGTGTACCCTCTGCCTGCTGGTGAGACGTAAAGGGGTAACAGCCAGTAATGAGAACAGAAAGGAGCTGCGTTTAAAAGTAAAAATGGAGGTACTATTCAATCCAGCAGGCGCACCATTGGACCTCTCACCTGAGAAGACAATCGAGAAGACACAGGCCGCAAAAGCTGCAGTGCAGCCTTATTCACAATAGCCAAGACAGTGAAGCAATCAAAATGTCCAACAACAGGTAAATGGATAAAGAAGAAGTGGTCCGTGTACACAATGGAATATTAGCCATGGAAGACAATGAACCATTGCTCTTTGAGGCACCACAAATGAGTCTGGAGATAATCACGAAAGATGAGGTAAGTTGGAAAGCAAAAGACCTGTGTTCTATGATAGCACTTATAGGCGTTATCTAATAACTGACACAAATGAACATATTTCCACGGAGAAAGAGACTCACAGATTTAGAAAACAAACTATGCTCATCTAAAACGACAGGTGGGGGGAATGGATAAATTAAGATTAGTGTTACTATACGTATACAAACACATATGATATACATATCTCAAAACGACCAACCATATAGCAAGGGAAGTCTGCGGAATCCTCTGTAACATTTTACATGGGAAGAGGATCTGTACTTGAATAGACATATATAATGTGCAAATGAACCAGATTGTGTACACCTAGGACAAACAATATTCTAAGCTTTACCCCAATTAAAACACTTTTAAAAACCAAGAAGAAATAATGACACATAAACTTATGGGGGTTTCTCCACGCACATTCCAATGTAATTTACAACCTAGGAACACGACTTCCAGAAAGGCTCTGCTGCCCTACACCCCAGATTTGGGAATGGAGAAATGCTGCCTCCTTGAGGCCACTTCCCACAACAGCAGCTTTAAACCCATTGCTAAAGGTCACTAAATATTCACCAAACTTGCAGTTTGGGAAATGACACCTGCTCTCTAAAAAAACGCTGGGGTGGAAAATCGACCAAATAACTCAAAAGAGGGCAACCTTCAAAGAAGACAATTTCAAGAGTTATATCGTACTGCCAATTGTTTCCTTTTTTTAACGGAAAAGAAAACGGCGGAGAAAAATGATGAGTTTTACGAATTTTCAAAGACATGCAAACCCAAATTACAAAAACCTATCAGCTCACAGCAGCCAGAAGGGCCATTAGCATCAATGCTGTAAACAATAAATGCTGAAGCGATTGTGGAGAAATGCGTACCCTCGATTCTAAGGGGGACGTGGTAAGAGCCACTAATGAAAACACAAAGAAGGTGCTTTGAAAAGGGAAACACGGTGCTACCAGTCAATCAATCACACCCACTGCTGGGCCTATCACCTGAGAAAATGAGAATCAAAAAGTCACAGGCTGGCAATCCTGCACTCCAACAATATTTACCATAGCCAACACTTGGAAGCAATGAAAATGTCCATCAACCGAGGAATGCACAAAGAAGAAGTGGTCCACGTACACAGTGGAAAATTACTCCAATAAAAAATAAAAATTAAATTTAAAAATCCAACGAAAGTAAGGAGACATCAGCTTGTGTGGGTTTGTCCGGGCACACTCCACTCTAATTTATAACCGAGAAACACCACAGGCCGCCAGGGCTTTTCCCTAGTTCCCAGGGTGGGGAACATAGAAAGGCTGCCGCCCTCTGGCAGTTACCTGCAAAAGCAGTTTTAAAGCCTGTGCTAATGGTCATTTCATAGGAACAAGTACTGCAGAACTGTAAATGAAACCTGCCCTCAAAATGTCTTCAGGGAGGTAACGGCCAAAACATTTCAAAAGGTGACACGTACGTTAAGAGAACACTTTGAAGAACTAAGGGGTAATCACTGCTTGAAAAATAAAAAGGACATGCCTTAAAGCTCAATTTCAACGGATTATGAGGCACATGCGAATTCAACCACAAAGAGGTATCAGCTCACACTTGTCAGAATAACCATGAGCAAGAAAACTACAAACAATAAATGCTGAAGGTGTTGTGGAGAAATGCATACCCTCAACTTCAAGGGGGACGTAAGTTGGAAAGGGCCACGAATGAGAACAGAATGGAGGTGCCTTAAAAAGGTAAACATTGTGCTACCATATGATCCAGCAGGCCCACTCCTCCACCTATAATCTAAGAAGAGAGAATTGGAAAGACACAGGCAGGCAAATCTGCATTGCCCAGTATTACAATAGCCAAGATATGGAAGTAACCAAAAAGACCACCAACAGATGGGTGGGCAAAGAAGAACTCCTCCATGTACAGATGGAATATTCGCTAGTGAAAAAAATGAAACAATGCCATTTGCAGCACCATAGATGAGTCTAGACGTAATCACGCCACGTGTACTAAGTGAGAAAGCAAAAGGCACATATCCTATCATATCACTTTCAGGAGTTACTTAAAAATTGATACCAATGAAGATATTTCCACAGAGAAAGGCAATCACAGATTCATTAAAAAACTTATGGTTCACCAAATAGAAAGGGATGAGGATTGGATACATTGCCATATTGGGGTTAACAGAGATATACAAACCATGTGAAATATATAACCCCCAAAGACGTACGGAAGACCAGGAGAAGACTACTCAACATTGTGTCATAACCTACATTGGCAAAGGATGCGAGGAAGAATAGATACATGTATATGTGTGAAAGAACCACATCTTGCACACCTAGAACAAACAAACCATTGTAATCAAATTTGCTGGGATAAAAAATAAAAAGTAAATTACAAATACGAACAAGAAGTAATGAGACATAAAGTTAAAGGGCTTTTTCCTGGCACATTCCATTCTAATATACAACCTCGAACACCACTTCCATTAAGGCTCTGTTTCCCTAGGAACCAAATTTGGTAAAGGAGAAATGCTGCCACCTAGTGGCCGTTTCCTGCAAGAGCAGCTTTAAAGTCACAGCTAATGGTCACTTAACATTCACAAGGACTCAGGGCTGTAAAGGACACTTGCCCTAAATATTTGTGCTGAAGTAGGGAATGGACAAAAAATTCAAAACAGGCAAATGTTTCAAGAAGAGATTAGGAAGAGTTAAGTTTTACTCACACTCTTTGTAAAAAAAAGGAAAATGGATAAAAGCTCAACCTCAGGGAGTGTTAGACGCATGCAATCTAATCTACAAAAAGTTTCAACTTACACCAGTCGGCTGACCATCAGCAAAAAGTCTACAAACAATAAATGCTGAAGGGGTTTTAGAGAACTGTGTACCCTCTCCCTGCTGGTGAGACGTAAAGGGGTAACAGCCAGTAATGAGAACAGAAAGGAGCTGCATTTAAAAGTAAAAATGGAGGTACTATTCAATCCAGCAGGCGCACCATTGGACCTCTCACCTGAGAAGACAATCGAGAAGACACAGGCCGCAAAAGCTGCAGTGCAGCCTTATTCACAATAGCCAAGACAGTGAAGCAATCAAAATGTCCAACAACAGGTAAATGGATAAAGAAGAAGTGGTCCGTGTACACAATGGAATATTAGCCATGGAAGACAATGAACCATTGCTCTTTGAGGCACCACAAATGAGTCTGGAGATAATCACGAAAGATGAGGTAAGTTGGAAAGCAAAAGACCTGTGTTCTATGATAGCACTTATAGGCGTTATCTAATAACTGACACAAATGAACATATTTCCACAGAGAAAGACACTCACGGATTTAGAAAACAAACTATGCTCATCTAAAACGACAGGTGGGGGGAATGGATAAATTAAGATTAGTGTTACTATACGTATACAAACACATATGATATACATATCTCAAAAAGACCAACCATATAGCAAGGGAAGTCTGCGGAACCCTCTGTAACATTTTACATGGGAAGAGGATCTGTACTTGAATAGACATATATAATGTACAAATGAACCAGATTGTGTACACCTAGGACAAACAATATTCTATGCTTTACCCCAATTAAAACACTTTTAAAAACCAAGAAGAAATAATGACACATAAACTTATGGGGGTTTCTCCACGCACATTCCAATGGAATTTACAACCTAGGAACACGACTTCCAGAAAGGCTCTGCTGCCCTACTCCCCAGATTTGGGAATGGAGAAATGCTGCCTCCTTGAGGCCACTTCCCACAACAGCAGCTTTAAACCCATTGCTAAAGGTCACTAAATATTCACCAAACTTGCAGTTCGGGAAATGACACCTGCTCTCTAAAAAAACGCTGGGGTGGAAAATCGACCAAATAACTCAAAAGAGGGCAACCTTCAAAGAAGACAATTTCAAGAGTTATATCGTACTGCCAATTGTTTCCTTTTTTTAACGGAAAAGAAAACGGCGGAGAAAAATGATGAGTTTTACGAATTTTCAAAGACATGCAAACCCAAATTACAAAAACCTATCAGCTCACAGCAGCCAGAAGGGCCATTAGCATCAATGCTGTAAACAATAAATGCTGAAGCGATTGTGGAGAAATGCGTACCCTCGATTCTAAGGGGGACGTGGTAAGAGCCACTAATGAAAACACAAAGAAGGTGCTTTGAAAAGGGAAACACGGTGCTACCAGTCAATCAATCACACCCACTGCTGGGCCTATCACCTGAGAAAATGAGAATCAAAAAGTCACAGGCTGGCAATCCTGCACTCCAACAATATTTACCATAGCCAACACTTGGAAGCAATGAAAATGTCCATCAACCGAGGAATGCACAAAGAAGAAGTGGTCCACGTACACAGTGGAAAATTACTCCAATAAAAAATAAAAATTAAATTTAAAAATCCAACGAAAGTAAGGAGACATCAGCTTGTGTGGGTTTGTCCGGGCACACTCCACTCTAATTTATAACCGAGAAACACCACAGGCCGCCAGGGCTTTTCCCTAGTTCCCAGGGTGGGGAACATAGAAAGGCTGCCGCCCTCTGGCAGTTACCTGCAAAAGCAGTTTTAAAGCCTGTGCTAATGGTCATTTCATAGGAACAAGTACTGCAGAACTGTAAATGAAACCTGCCCTCAAAATGTCTTCAGGGAGGTAACGGCCAAAACATTTCAAAAGGTGACACGTACGTTAAGAGAACACTTTGAAGAACTAAGGGGTAATCACTGCTTGAAAAATAAAAAGGACATGCCTTAAAGCTCAATTTCAACGGATTATGAGGCACATGCGAATTCAACCACAAAGAGGTATCAGCTCACACTTGTCAGAATAACCATGAGCAAGAAAACTACAAACAATAAATGCTGAAGGTGTTGTGGAGAAATGCATACCCTCAACTTCAAGGGGGACGTAAGTTGGAAAGGGCCACGAATGAGAACAGAATGGAGGTGCCTTAAAAAGGTAAACATTGTGCTACCATATGATCCAGCAGGCCCACTCCTCCACCTATAATCTAAGAAGAGAGAATTGGAAAGACACAGGCAGGCAAATCTGCATTGCCCAGTATTACAATAGCCAAGATATGGAAGTAACCAAAAAGACCACCAACAGATGGGTGGGCAAAGAAGAACTCCTCCATGTACAGATGGAATATTCGCTAGTGAAAAAAATGAAACAATGCCATTTGCAGCACCATAGATGAGTCTAGACGTAATCACGCCACGTGTACTAAGTGAGAAAGCAAAAGGCACATATCCTATCATATCACTTTCAGGAGTTACTTAAAAATTGATACCAATGAAGATATTTCCACAGAGAAAGGCAATCACAGATTCATTAAAAAACTTATGGTTCACCAAATAGAAAGGGATGAGGATTGGATACATTGCCATATTGGGGTTAACAGAGATATACAAACCATGTGAAATATATAACCCCCAAAGACGTACGGAAGACCAGGAGAAGACTACTCAACATTGTGTCATAACCTACATTGGCAAAGGATGCGAGGAAGAATAGATACATGTATATGTGTGAAAGAACCACATCTTGCACACCTAGAACAAACAAACCATTGTAATCAAATTTGCTGGGATAAAAAATAAAAAGTAAATTACAAATACGAACAAGAAGTAATGAGACATAAAGTTAAAGGGCTTTTTCCTGGCACATTCCATTCTAATATACAACCTCGAACACCACTTCCATTAAGGCTCTGTTTCCCTAGGAACCAAATTTGGTAAAGGAGAAATGCTGCCACCTAGTGGCCGTTTCCTGCAAGAGCAGCTTTAAAGTCACAGCTAATGGTCACTTAACATTCACAAGGACTCAGGGCTGTAAAGGACACTTGCCCTAAATATTTGTGCTGAAGTAGGGAATGGACAAAAAATTCAAAACAGGCAAATGTTTCAAGAAGAGATTAGGAAGAGTTAAGTTTTACTCACACTCTTTGTAAAAAAAAGGAAAATGGATAAAAGCTCAACCTCAGGGAGTGTTAGACGCATGCAATCTAATCTACAAAAAGTTTCAACTTACACCAGTCGGCTGACCATCAGCAAAAAGTCTACAAACAATAAATGCTGAAGGGGTTTTAGAGAACTGTGTACCCTCTCCCTGCTGGTGAGACGTAAAGGGGTAACAGCCAGTAATGAGAACAGAAAGGAGCTGCATTTAAAAGTAAAAATGGAGGTACTATTCAATCCAGCAGGCGCACCATTGGACCTCTCACCTGAGAAGACAATCGAGAAGACACAGGCCGCAAAAGCTGCAGTGCAGCCTTATTCACAATAGCCAAGACAGTGAAGCAATCAAAATGTCCAACAACAGGTAAATGGATAAAGAAGAAGTGGTCCGTGTACACAATGGAATATTAGCCATGGAAGACAATGAACCATTGCTCTTTGAGGCACCACAAATGAGTCTGGAGATAATCACGAAAGATGAGGTAAGTTGGAAAGCAAAAGACCTGTGTTCTGTGATAGCACTTATAGGCGTTATCTAATAACTGACACAAATGAACATATTTCCACAGAGAAAGACACTCACAGATTTAGAAAACAAACTATGCTCATCTAAAACGACAGGTGGGGGGAATGGATAAATTAAGATTAGTGTTACTATACGTATACAAACACATATGATATACATATCTCAAAACGACCAACCATATAGCAAGGGAAGTCTGCGGAATCCTCTGTAACATTTTACATGGGAAGAGGATCTGTACTTGAATAGACATATATAATGTGCAAATGAACCAGATTGTGTACACCTAGGACAAACAATATTCTAAGCTTTACCCCAATTAAAACACTTTTAAAAACCAAGAAGAAATAATGACACATAAACTTATGGGGGTTTCTCCACGCACATTCCAATGTAATTTACAACCTAGGAACACGACTTCCAGAAAGGCTCTGCTGCCCTACACCCCAGATTTGGGAATGGAGAAATGCTGCCTCCTTGAGGCCACTTCCCACAACAGCAGCTTTAAACCCATTGCTAAAGGTCACTAAATATTCACCAAACTTGCAGTTTGGGAAATGACACCTGCTCTCTAAAAAAACGCTGGGGTGGAAAATCGACCAAATAACTCAAAAGAGGGCAACCTTCAAAGAAGACAATTTCAAGAGTTATATCGTACTGCCAATTGTTTCCTTTTTTTAACGGAAAAGAAAACGGCGGAGAAAAATGATGAGTTTTACGAATTTTCAAAGACATGCAAACCCAAATTACAAAAACCTATCAGCTCACAGCAGCCAGAAGGGCCATTAGCATCAATGCTGTAAACAATAAATGCTGAAGCGATTGTGGAGAAATGCGTACCCTCGATTCTAAGGGGGACGTGGTAAGAGCCACTAATGAAAACACAAAGAAGGTGCTTTGAAAAGGGAAACACGGTGCTACCAGTCAATCAATCACACCCACTGCTGGGCCTATCACCTGAGAAAATGAGAATCAAAAAGTCACAGGCTGGCAATCCTGCACTCCAACAATATTTACCATAGCCAACACTTGGAAGCAATGAAAATGTCCATCAACCGAGGAATGCACAAAGAAGAAGTGGTCCACGTACACAGTGGAAAATTACTCCAATAAAAAATAAAAATTAAATTTAAAAATCCAACGAAAGTAAGGAGACATCAGCTTGTGTGGGTTTGTCCGGGCACACTCCACTCTAATTTATAACCGAGAAACACCACAGGCCGCCAGGGCTTTTCCCTAGTTCCCAGGGTGGGGAACATAGAAAGGCTGCCGCCCTCTGGCAGTTACCTGCAAAAGCAGTTTTAAAGCCTGTGCTAATGGTCATTTCATAGGAACAAGTACTGCAGAACTGTAAATGAAACCTGCCCTCAAAATGTCTTCAGGGAGGTAACGGCCAAAACATTTCAAAAGGTGACACGTACGTTAAGAGAACACTTTGAAGAACTAAGGGGTAATCACTGCTTGAAAAATAAAAAGGACATGCCTTAAAGCTCAATTTCAACGGATTATGAGGCACATGCGAATTCAACCACAAAGAGGTATCAGCTCACACTTGTCAGAATAACCATGAGCAAGAAAACTACAAACAATAAATGCTGAAGGTGTTGTGGAGAAATGCATACCCTCAACTTCAAGGGGGACGTAAGTTGGAAAGGGCCACGAATGAGAACAGAATGGAGGTGCCTTAAAAAGGTAAACATTGTGCTACCATATGATCCAGCAGGCCCACTCCTCCACCTATAATCTAAGAAGAGAGAATTGGAAAGACACAGGCAGGCAAATCTGCATTGCCCAGTATTACAATAGCCAAGATATGGAAGTAACCAAAAAGACCACCAACAGATGGGTGGGCAAAGAAGAACTCCTCCATGTACAGATGGAATATTCGCTAGTGAAAAAAATGAAACAATGCCATTTGCAGCACCATAGATGAGTCTAGACGTAATCACGCCACGTGTAGTAAGTGAGAAAGCAAAAGGCACATATCCTATCATATCACTTTCAGGAGTTACTTAAAAATTGATACCAATGAAGATATTTCCACAGAGAAAGGCAATCACAGATTCATTAAAAAACTTATGGTTCACCAAATAGAAAGGGATGAGGATTGGATACATTGCCATATTGGGGTTAACAGAGATATACAAACCATGTGAAATATATAACCCCCAAAGACGTACGGAAGACCAGGAGAAGACTACTCAACATTGTGTCATAACCTACATTGGCAAAGGATGCGAGGAAGAATAGATACATGTATATGTGTGAAAGAACCACATCTTGCACACCTAGAACAAACAAACCATTGTAATCAAATTTGCTGGGATAAAAAATAAAAAGTAAATTACAAATACGAACAAGAAGTAATGAGACATAAAGTTAAAGGGCTTTTTCCTGGCACATTCCATTCTAATATACAACCTCGAACACCACTTCCATTAAGGCTCTGTTTCCCTAGGAACCAAATTTGGTAAAGGAGAAATGCTGCCACCTAGTGGCCGTTTCCTGCAAGAGCAGCTTTAAAGTCACAGCTAATGGTCACTTAACATTCACAAGGACTCAGGGCTGTAAAGGACACTTGCCCTAAATATTTGTGCTGAAGTAGGGAATGGACAAAAAATTCAAAACAGGCAAATGTTTCAAGAAGAGATTAGGAAGAGTTAAGTTTTACTCACACTCTTTGTAAAAAAAAAGGAAAATGGATAAAAGCTCAACCTCAGGGAGTGTTAGACGCATGCAATCTAATCTACAAAAAGTTTCAACTTACACCAGTCGGCTGACCATCAGCAAAAAGTCTACAAACAATAAATGCTGAAGGGGTTTTAGAGAACTGTGTACCCTCTGCCTGCTGGTGAGACGTAAAGGGGTAACAGCCAATAATGAGAACAGAAAGGAGCTGCGTTTAAAAGTAAAAATGGAGGTACTATTCAATCCAGCAGGCGCACCATTGGACCTCTCACCTGGGAAGACAATCGAGAAGACACAGGCCGCAAAAGCTGCAGTGCAGCCTTATTCACAATAGCCAAGACAGTGAAGCAATCAAAATGTCCAACAACAGGTAAATGGATAAAGAAGAAGTGGTCCGTGTACACAATGGAATATTAGCCATGGAAGACAATGAACCATTGCTCTTTGAGGCACCACAAATGAGTCTGGAGATAATCACGAAAGATGAGGTAAGTTGGAAAGCAAAAGACCTGTGTTCTATGATAGCACTTATAGGCGTTATCTAATAACTGACACAAATGAACATATTTCCACAGAGAAAGACACTCACGGATTTAGAAAACAAACTATGCTCATCTAAAACGACAGGTGGGGGGAATGGATAAATTAAGATTAGTGTTACTATACGTATACAAACACATATGATATACATATCTCAAAAAGACCAACCATATAGCAAGGGAAGTCTGCGGAACCCTCTGTAACATTTTACATGGGAAGAGGATCTGTACTTGAATAGACATATATAATGTACAAATGAACCAGATTGTGTACACCTAGGACAAACAATATTCTAAGCTTTACCCCAATTAAAACACTTTTAAAAACCAAGAAGAAATAATGACACATAAACTTATGGGGGTTTCTCCACGCACATTCCAATGTAATTTACAACCTAGGAACACGACGTCCAGAAAGGCTCTGCTGCCCTACTCCCCAGATTTGGGAATGGAGAAATGCTGCCTCCTTGAGGCCACTTCCCACAACAGCAGCTTTAAACCCATTGCTAAAGGTCACTAAATATTCACCAAACTTGCAGTTTGGGAAATGACACCTGCTCTCTAAAAAAACGCTGGGGTGGAAAATCGACCAAATAACTCAAAAGAGGGCAACCTTCAAAGAAGACAATTTCAAGAGTTATATCGTACTGCCAATTGTTTCCTTTTTTTAACGGAAAAGAAAACGGCGGAGAAAAATGATGAGTTTTACGAATTTTCAAAGACATGCAAACCCAAATTACAAAAACCTATCAGCTCACAGCAGCCAGAAGGGCCATTAGCATCAATGCTGTAAACAATAAATGCTGAAGCGATTGTGGAGAAATGCGTACCCTCGATTCTAAGGGGGACGTGGTAAGAGCCACTAATGAAAACACAAAGAAGGTGCTTTGAAAAGGGAAACACGGTGCTACCAGTCAATCAATCACACCCACTGCTGGGCCTATCACCTGAGAAAATGAGAATCAAAAAGTCACAGGCTGGCAATCCTGCACTCCAACAATATTTACCATAGCCAACACTTGGAAGCAATGAAAATGTCCATCAACCGAGGAATGCACAAAGAAGAAGTGGTCCACGTACACAGTGGAAAATTACTCCAATAAAAAATAAAAATTAAATTTAAAAATCCAACGAAAGTAAGGAGACATCAGCTTGTGTGGGTTTGTCCGGGCACACTCCACTCTAATTTATAACCGAGAAACACCACAGGCCGCCAGGGCTTTTCCCTAGTTCCCAGGGTGGGGAACATAGAAAGGCTGCCGCCCTCTGGCAGTTACCTGCAAAAGCAGTTTTAAAGCCTGTGCTAATGGTCATTTCATAGGAACAAGTACTGCAGAACTGTAAATGAAACCTGCCCTCAAAATGTCTTCAGGGAGGTAACGGCCAAAACATTTCAAAAGGTGACACGTACGTTAAGAGAACACTTTGAAGAACTAAGGGGTAATCACTGCTTGAAAAATAAAAAGGACATGCCTTAAAGCTCAATTTCAACGGATTATGAGGCACATGCGAATTCAACCACAAAGAGGTATCAGCTCACACTTGTCAGAATAACCATGAGCAAGAAAACTACAAACAATAAATGCTGAAGGTGTTGTGGAGAAATGCATACCCTCAACTTCAAGGGGGACGTAAGTTGGAAAGGGCCACGAATGAGAACAGAATGGAGGTGCCTTAAAAAGGTAAACATTGTGCTACCATATGATCCAGCAGGCCCACTCCTCCACCTATAATCTAAGAAGAGAGAATTGGAAAGACACAGGCAGGCAAATCTGCATTGCCCAGTATTACAATAGCCAAGATATGGAAGTAACCAAAAAGACCACCAACAGATGGGTGGGCAAAGAAGAACTCCTCCATGTACAGATGGAATATTCGCTAGTGAAAAAAATGAAACAATGCCATTTGCAGCACCATAGATGAGTCTAGACGTAATCACGCCACGTGTACTAAGTGAGAAAGCAAAAGGCACATATCCTATCATATCACTTTCAGGAGTTACTTAAAAATTGATACCAATGAAGATATTTCCACAGAGAAAGGCAATCACAGATTCATTAAAAAACTTATGGTTCACCAAATAGAAAGGGATGAGGATTGGATACATTGCCATATTGGGGTTGACAGAGATATACAAACCATGTGAAATATATAACCCCCAAAGACGTACGGAAGACCAGGAGAAGACTACTCAACATTGTGTCATAACCTACATTGGCAAAGGATGCGAGGAAGAATAGATACATGTATATGTGTGAAAGAACCACATCTTGCACACCTAGAACAAACAAACCATTGTAATCAAATTTGCTGGGATAAAAAATAAAAAGTAAATTACAAATACGAACAAGAAGTAATGAGACATAAAGTTAAAGGGCTTTTTCCTGGCACATTCCATTCTAATATACAACCTCGAACACCACTTCCATTAAGGCTCTGTTTCCCTAGGAACCAAATTTGGTAAAGGAGAAATGCTGCCACCTAGTGGCCGTTTCCTGCAAGAGCAGCTTTAAAGTCACAGCTAATGGTCACTTAACATTCACAAGGACTCAGGGCTGTAAAGGACACTTGCCCTAAATATTTGTGCTGAAGTAGGGAATGGACAAAAAATTCAAAACAGGCAAATGTTTCAAGAAGAGATTAGGAAGAGTTAAGTTTTACTCACACTCTTTGTAAAAAAAAAGGAAAATGGATAAAAGCTCAACCTCAGGGAGTGTTAGACGCATGCAATCTAATCTACAAAAAGTTTCAACTTACACCAGTCGGCTGACCATCAGCAAAAAGTCTACAAACAATAAATGCTGAAGGGGTTTTAGAGAACTGTGTACCCTCTGCCTGCTGGTGAGACGTAAAGGGGTAACAGCCAATAATGAGAACAGAAAGGAGCTGCGTTTAAAAGTAAAAATGGAGGTACTATTCAATCCAGCAGGCGCACCATTGGACCTCTCACCTGAGAAGACAATCGAGAAGACACAGGCCGCAAAAGCTGCAGTGCAGCCTTATTCACAATAGCCAAGACAGTGAAGCAATCAAAATGTCCAACAACAGGTAAATGGATAAAGAAGAAGTGGTCCGTGTACACAATGGAATATTAGCCATGGAAGACAATGAACCATTGCTCTTTGAGGCACCACAAATGAGTCTGGAGATAATCACAAAAGATGAGGTAAGTTGGAAAGCAAAAGACCTGTGTTCTATGATAGCACTTATAGGCGTTATCTAATAACTGACACAAATGAACATATTTCCACAGAGAAAGACACTCACGGATTTAGAAAACAAACTATGCTCATCTAAAACGACAGGTGGGGGGAATGGATAAATTAAGATTAGTGTTACTATACGTATACAAACACATATGGTATACATATCTGAAAAAGACCAACCATATAGCAAGGGAAGTCTGCGGAACCCTCTGTAACATTTTACATGGGAAGAGGATCTGTACTTGAATAGACATATATAATGTACAAATGAACCAGATTGTGTACACCTAGGACAAACAATATTCTATGCTTTACCCCAATTAAAACACTTTTAAAAACCAAGAAGAAATAATGACACATAAACTTATGGGGGTTTCTCCACGCACATTCCAATGGAATTTACAACCTAGGAACACGACTTCCAGAAAGGCTCTGCTGCCCTACTCCCCAGATTTGGGAATGGAGAAATGCTGCCTCCTTGAGGCCACTTCCCACAACAGCAGCTTTAAACCCATTGCTAAAGGTCACTAAATATTCACCAAACTTGCAGTTCGGGAAATGACACCTGCTCTCTAAAAAAACGCTGGGGTGGAAAATCGACCAAATAACTCAAAAGAGGGCAACCTTCAAAGAAGACAATTTCAAGAGTTATATCGTACTGCCAATTGTTTCCTTTTTTTAACGGAAAAGAAAACGGCGGAGAAAAATGATGAGTTTTACGAATTTTCAAAGACATGCAAACCCAAATTACAAAAACCTATCAGCTCACAGCAGCCAGAAGGGCCATTAGCATCAATGCTGTAAACAATAAATGCTGAAGCGATTGTGGAGAAATGCGTACCCTCGATTCTAAGGGGGACGTGGTAAGAGCCACTAATGAAAACACAAAGAAGGTGCTTTGAAAAGGGAAACACGGTGCTACCAGTCAATCAATCACACCCACTGCTGGGCCTATCACCTGAGAAAATGAGAATCAAAAAGTCACAGGCTGGCAATCCTGCACTCCAACAATATTTACCATAGCCAACACTTGGAAGCAATGAAAATGTCCATCAACCGAGGAATGCACAAAGAAGAAGTGGTCCACGTACACAGTGGAAAATTACTCCAATAAAAAATAAAAATTAAATTTAAAAATCCAACGAAAGTAAGGAGACATCAGCTTGTGTGGGTTTGTCCGGGCACACTCCACTCTAATTTATAACCGAGAAACACCACAGGCCGCCAGGGCTTTTCCCTAGTTCCCAGGGTGGGGAACATAGAAAGGCTGCCGCCCTCTGGCAGTTACCTGCAAAAGCAGTTTTAAAGCCTGTGCTAATGGTCATTTCATAGGAACAAGTACTGCAGAACTGTAAATGAAACCTGCCCTCAAAATGTCTTCAGGGAGGTAACGGCCAAAACATTTCAAAAGGTGACACGTACGTTAAGAGAACACTTTGAAGAACTAAGGGGTAATCACTGCTTGAAAAATAAAAAGGACATGCCTTAAAGCTCAATTTCAACGGATTATGAGGCACATGCGAATTCAACCACAAAGAGGTATCAGCTCACACTTGTCAGAATAACCATGAGCAAGAAAACTACAAACAATAAATGCTGAAGGTGTTGTGGAGAAATGCATACCCTCAACTTCAAGGGGGACGTAAGTTGGAAAGGGCCACGAATGAGAACAGAATGGAGGTGCCTTAAAAAGGTAAACATTGTGCTACCATATGATCCAGCAGGCCCACTCCTCCACCTATAATCTAAGAAGAGAGAATTGGAAAGACACAGGCAGGCAAATCTGCATTGCCCAGTATTACAATAGCCAAGATATGGAAGTAACCAAAAAGACCACCAACAGATGGGTGGGCAAAGAAGAACTCCTCCATGTACAGATGGAATATTCGCTAGTGAAAAAAATGAAACAATGCCATTTGCAGCACCATAGATGAGTCTAGACGTAATCACGCCACGTGTACTAAGTGAGAAAGCAAAAGGCACATATCCTATCATATCACTTTCAGGAGTTACTTAAAAATTGATACCAATGAAGATATTTCCACAGAGAAAGGCAATCACAGATTCATTAAAAAACTTATGGTTCACCAAATAGAAAGGGATGAGGATTGGATACATTGCCATATTGGGGTTAACAGAGATATACAAACCATGTGAAATATATAACCCCCAAAGACGTACGGAAGACCAGGAGAAGACTACTCAACATTGTGTCATAACCTACATTGGCAAAGGATGCGAGGAAGAATAGATACATGTATATGTGTGAAAGAACCACATCTTGCACACCTAGAACAAACAAACCATTGTAATCAAATTTGCTGGGATAAAAAATAAAAAGTAAATTACAAATACGAACAAGAAGTAATGAGACATAAAGTTAAAGGGCTTTTTCCTGGCACATTCCATTCTAATATACAACCTCGAACACCACTTCCATTAAGGCTCTGTTTCCCTAGGAACCAAATTTGGTAAAGGAGAAATGCTGCCACCTAGTGGCCGTTTCCTGCAAGAGCAGCTTTAAAGTCACAGCTAATGGTCACTTAACATTCACAAGGACTCAGGGCTGTAAAGGACACTTGCCCTAAATATTTGTGCTGAAGTAGGGAATGGACAAAAAATTCAAAACAGGCAAATGTTTCAAGAAGAGATTAGGAAGAGTTAAGTTTTACTCACACTCTTTGTAAAAAAAAAGGAAAATGGATAAAAGCTCAACCTCAGGGAGTGTTAGACGCATGCAATCTAATCTACAAAAAGTTTCAACTTACACCAGTCGGCTGACCATCAGCAAAAAGTCTACAAACAATAAATGCTGAAGGGGTTTTAGAGAACTGTGTACCCTCTGCCTGCTGGTGAGACGTAAAGGGGTAACAGCCAATAATGAGAACAGAAAGGAGCTGCGTTTAAAAGTAAAAATGGAGGTACTATTCAATCCAGCAGGCGCACCATTGGACCTCTCACCTGAGAAGACAATCGAGAAGACACAGGCCGCAAAAGCTGCAGTGCAGCCTTATTCACAATAGCCAAGACAGTGAAGCAATCAAAATGTCCAACAACAGGTAAATGGATAAAGAAGAAGTGGTCCGTGTACACAATGGAATATTAGCCATGGAAGACAATGAACCATTGCTCTTTGAGGCACCACAAATGAGTCTGGAGATAATCACGAAAGATGAGGTAAGTTGGAAAGCAAAAGACCTGTGTTCTATGATAGCACTTATAGGCGTTATCTAATAACTGACACAAATGAACATATTTCCACAGAGAAAGACACTCACGGATTTAGAAAACAAACTATGCTCATCTAAAACGACAGGTGGGGGGAATGGATAAATTAAGATTAGTGTTACTATACGTATACAAACACATATGATATACATATCTGAAAAAGACCAACCATATAGCAAGGGAAGTCTGCGGAACCCTCTGTAACATTTTACATGGGAAGAGGATCTGTACTTGAATAGACATATATAATGTACAAATGAACCAGATTGTGTACACCTAGGACAAACAATATTCTAAGCTTTACCCCAATTAAAACACTTTTAAAAACCAAGAAGAAATAATGACACATAAACTTATGGGGGTTTCTCCACGCACATTCCAATGTAATTTACAACCTAGGAACACGACTTCCAGAAAGGCTCTGCTGCCCTACTCCCCAGATTTGGGAATGGAGAAATGCTGCCTCCTTGAGGCCACTTCCCACAACAGCAGCTTTAAACCCATTGCTAAAGGTCACTAAATATTCACCAAACTTGCAGTTCGGGAAATGACACCTGCTCTCTAAAAAAACGCTGGGGTGGAAAATCGACCAAATAACTCAAAAGAGGGCAACCTTCAAAGAAGACAATTTCAAGAGTTATATCGTACTGCCAATTGTTTCCTTTTTTTAACGGAAAAGAAAACGGCGGAGAAAAATGATGAGTTTTACGAATTTTCAAAGACATGCAAACCCAAATTACAAAAACCTATCAGCTCACAGCAGCCAGAAGGGCCATTAGCATCAATGCTGTAAACAATAAATGCTGAAGCGATTGTGGAGAAATGCGTACCCTCGATTCTAAGGGGGACGTGGTAAGAGCCACTAATGAAAACACAAAGAAGGTGCTTTGAAAAGGGAAACACGGTGCTACCAGTCAATCAATCACACCCACTGCTGGGCCTATCACCTGAGAAAATGAGAATCAAAAAGTCACAGGCTGGCAATCCTGCACTCCAACAATATTTACCATAGCCAACACTTGGAAGCAATGAAAATGTCCATCAACCGAGGAATGCACAAAGAAGAAGTGGTCCACGTACACAGTGGAAAATTACTCCAATAAAAAATAAAAATTAAATTTAAAAATCCAACGAAAGTAAGGAGACATCAGCTTGTGTGGGTTTGTCCGGGCACACTCCACTCTAATTTATAACCGAGAAACACCACAGGCCGCCAGGGCTTTTCCCTAGTTCCCAGGGTGGGGAACATAGAAAGGCTGCCGCCCTCTGGCAGTTACCTGCAAAAGCAGTTTTAAAGCCTGTGCTAATGGTCATTTCATAGGAACAAGTACTGCAGAACTGTAAATGAAACCTGCCCTCAAAATGTCTTCAGGGAGGTAACGGCCAAAACATTTCAAAAGGTGACACGTACGTTAAGAGAACACTTTGAAGAACTAAGGGGTAATCACTGCTTGAAAAATAAAAAGGACATGCCTTAAAGCTCAATTTCAACGGATTATGAGGCACATGCGAATTCAACCACAAAGAGGTATCAGCTCACACTTGTCAGAATAACCATGAGCAAGAAAACTACAAACAATAAATGCTGAAGGTGTTGTGGAGAAATGCATACCCTCAACTTCAAGGGGGACGTAAGTTGGAAAGGGCCACGAATGAGAACAGAATGGAGGTGCCTTAAAAAGGTCAACATTGTGCTACCATATGATCCAGCAGGCCCACTCCTCCACCTATAATCTAAGAAGAGAGAATTGGAAAGACACAGGCAGGCAAATCTGCATTGCCCAGTATTACAATAGCCAAGATATGGAAGTAACCAAAAAGACCACCAACAGATGGGTGGGCAAAGAAGAACTCCTCCATGTACAGATGGAATATTCGCTAGTGAAAAAAATGAAACAATGCCATTTGCAGCACCATAGATGAGTCTAGACGTAATCACGCCACGTGTACTAAGTGAGAAAGCAAAAGGCACATATCCTATCATATCACTTTCAGGAGTTACTTAAAAATTGATACCAATGAAGATATTTCCACAGAGAAAGGCAATCACAGATTCATTAAAAAACTTATGGTTCACCAAATAGAAAGGGATGAGGATTGGATACATTGCCATATTGGGGTTGACAGAGATATACAAACCATGTGAAATATATAACCCCCAAAGACGTACGGAAGACCAGGAGAAGACTACTCAACATTGTGTCATAACCTACATTGGCAAAGGATGCGAGGAAGAATAGATACATGTATATGTGTGAAAGAACCACATCTTGCACACCTAGAACAAACAAACCATTGTAATCAAATTTGCTGGGATAAAAAATAAAAAGTAAATTACAAATACGAACAAGAAGTAATGAGACATAAAGTTAAAGGGCTTTTTCCTGGCACATTCCATTCTAATATACAACCTCGAACACCACTTCCATTAAGGCTCTGTTTCCCTAGGAACCAAATTTGGTAAAGGAGAAATGCTGCCACCTAGTGGCCGTTTCCTGCAAGAGCAGCTTTAAAGTCACAGCTAATGGTCACTTAACATTCACAAGGACTCAGGGCTGTAAAGGACACTTGCCCTAAATATTTGTGCTGAAGTAGGGAATGGACAAAAAATTCAAAACAGGCAAATGTTTCAAGAAGAGATTAGGAAGAGTTAAGTTTTACTCACACTCTTTGTAAAAAAAAAGGAAAATGGATAAAAG
This sequence comes from Balaenoptera borealis, assembly GCF_965194805.1. Classification (NCBI taxonomy): domain Eukaryota; kingdom Metazoa; phylum Chordata; class Mammalia; order Artiodactyla; family Balaenopteridae; genus Balaenoptera; species Balaenoptera borealis. The sequence continues at coordinate 72,662,113 of NC_138873.1, read as the reverse complement.
CTCAACCTCAGGGAGTGTTAGACGCATGCAATCTAATCTACAAAAAGTTTCAACTTACACCAGTCGGCTGACCATCAGCAAAAAGTCTACAAACAATAAATGCTGAAGGGGTTTTAGAGAACTGTGTACCCTCTGCCTGCTGGTGAGACGTAAAGGGGTAACAGCCAATAATGAGAACAGAAAGGAGCTGCGTTTAAAAGTAAAAATGGAGGTACTATTCAATCCAGCAGGCGCACCATTGGACCTCTCACCTGAGAAGACAATCGAGAAGACACAGGCCGCAAAAGCTGCAGTGCAGCCTTATTCACAATAGCCAAGACAGTGAAGCAATCAAAATGTCCAACAACAGGTAAATGGATAAAGAAGAAGTGGTCCGTGTACACAATGGAATATTAGCCATGGAAGACAATGAACCATTGCTCTCTGAGGCACCACAAATGAGTCTGGAGATAATCACGAAAGATGAGGTAAGTTGGAAAGCAAAAGACCTGTGTTCTATGATAGCACTTATAGGCGTTATCTAATAACTGACACAAATGAACATATTTCCACAGAGAAAGACACTCACGGATTTAGAAAACAAACTATGCTCATCTAAAACGACAGGTGGGGGGAATGGATAAATTAAGATTAGTGTTACTATACGTATACAAACACATATGGTATACATATCTGAAAAAGACCAACCATATAGCAAGGGAAGTCTGCGGAACCCTCTGTAACATTTTACATGGGAAGAGGATCTGTACTTGAATAGACATATATAATGTACAAATGAACCAGATTGTGTACACCTAGGACAAACAATATTCTAAGCTTTACCCCAATTAAAACACTTTTAAAAACCAAGAAGAAATAATGACACATAAACTTATGGGGGTTTCTCCACGCACATTCCAATGGAATTTACAACCTAGGAACACGACTTCCAGAAAGGCTCTGCTGCCCTACTCCCCAGATTTGGGAATGGAGAAATGCTGCCTCCTTGAGGCCACTTCCCACAACAGCAGCTTTAAACCCATTGCTAAAGGTCACTAAATATTCACCAAACTTGCAGTTCGGGAAATGACACCTGCTCTCTAAAAAAACGCTGGGGTGGAAAATCGACCAAATAACTCAAAAGAGGGCAACCTTCAAAGAAGACAATTTCAAGAGTTATATCGTACTGCCAATTGTTTCCTTTTTTTAACGGAAAAGAAAACGGCGGAGAAAAATGATGAGTTTTACGAATTTTCAAAGACATGCAAACCCAAATTACAAAAACCTATCAGCTCACAGCAGCCAGAAGGGCCATTAGCATCAATGCTGTAAACAATAAATGCTGAAGCGATTGTGGAGAAATGCGTACCCTCGATTCTAAGGGGGACGTGGTAAGAGCCACTAATGAAAACACAAAGAAGGTGCTTTGAAAAGGGAAACACGGTGCTACCAGTCAATCAATCACACCCACTGCTGGGCCTATCACCTGAGAAAATGAGAATCAAAAAGTCACAGGCTGGCAATCCTGCACTCCAACAATATTTACCATAGCCAACACTTGGAAGCAATGAAAATGTCCATCAACCGAGGAATGCACAAAGAAGAAGTGGTCCACGTACACAGTGGAAAATTACTCCAATAAAAAATAAAAATTAAATTTAAAAATCCAACGAAAGTAAGGAGACATCAGCTTGTGTGGGTTTGTCCGGGCACACTCCACTCTAATTTATAACCGAGAAACACCACAGGCCGCCAGGGCTTTTCCCTAGTTCCCAGGGTGGGGAACATAGAAAGGCTGCCGCCCTCTGGCAGTTACCTGCAAAAGCAGTTTTAAAGCCTGTGCTAATGGTCATTTCATAGGAACAAGTACTGCAGAACTGTAAATGAAACCTGCCCTCAAAATGTCTTCAGGGAGGTAACGGCCAAAACATTTCAAAAGGTGACACGTACGTTAAGAGAACACTTTGAAGAACTAAGGGGTAATCACTGCTTGAAAAATAAAAAGGACATGCCTTAAAGCTCAATTTCAACGGATTATGAGGCACATGCGAATTCAACCACAAAGAGGTATCAGCTCACACTTGTCAGAATAACCATGAGCAAGAAAACTACAAACAATAAATGCTGAAGGTGTTGTGGAGAAATGCATACCCTCAACTTCAAGGGGGACGTAAGTTGGAAAGGGCCACGAATGAGAACAGAATGGAGGTGCCTTAAAAAGGTCAACATTGTGCTACCATATGATCCAGCAGGCCCACTCCTCCACCTATAATCTAAGAAGAGAGAATTGGAAAGACACAGGCAGGCAAATCTGCATTGCCCAGTATTACAATAGCCAAGATATGGAAGTAACCAAAAAGACCACCAACAGATGGGTGGGCAAAGAAGAACTCCTCCATGTACAGATGGAATATTCGCTAGTGAAAAAAATGAAACAATGCCATTTGCAGCACCATAGATGAGTCTAGACGTAATCACGCCACGTGTACTAAGTGAGAAAGCAAAAGGCACATATCCTATCATATCACTTTCAGGAGTTACTTAAAAATTGATACCAATGAAGATATTTCCACAGAGAAAGGCAATCACAGATTCATTAAAAAACTTATGGTTCACCAAATAGAAAGGGATGAGGATTGGATACATTGCCATATTGGGGTTAACAGAGATATACAAACCATGTGAAATATATAACCCCCAAAGACGTACGGAAGACCAGGAGAAGACTACTCAACATTGTGTCATAACCTACATTGGCAAAGGATGCGAGGAAGAATAGATACATGTATATGTGTGAAAGAACCACATCTTGCACACCTAGAACAAACAAACCATTGTAATCAAATTTGCTGGGATAAAAAATAAAAAGTAAATTACAAATACGAACAAGAAGTAATGAGACATAAAGTTAAAGGGCTTTTTCCTGGCACATTCCATTCTAATATACAACCTCGAACACCACTTCCATTAAGGCTCTGTTTCCCTAGGAACCAAATTTGGTAAAGGAGAAATGCTGCCACCTAGTGGCCGTTTCCTGCAAGAGCAGCTTTAAAGTCACAGCTAATGGTCACTTAACATTCACAAGGACTCAGGGCTGTAAAGGACACTTGCCCTAAATATTTGTGCTGAAGTAGGGAATGGACAAAAAATTCAAAACAGGCAAATGTTTCAAGAAGAGATTAGGAAGAGTTAAGTTTTACTCACACTCTTTGTAAAAAAAAAGGAAAATGGATAAAAGCTCAACCTCAGGGAGTGTTAGACGCATGCAATCTAATCTACAAAAAGTTTCAACTTACACCAGTCGGCTGACCATCAGCAAAAAGTCTACAAACAATAAATGCTGAAGGGGTTTTAGAGAACTGTGTACCCTCTGCCTGCTGGTGAGACGTAAAGGGGTAACAGCCAATAATGAGAACAGAAAGGAGCTGCGTTTAAAAGTAAAAATGGAGGTACTATTCAATCCAGCAGGCGCACCATTGGACCTCTCACCTGAGAAGACAATCGAGAAGACACAGGCCGCAAAAGCTGCAGTGCAGCCTTATTCACAATAGCCAAGACAGTGAAGCAATCAAAATGTCCAACAACAGGTAAATGGATAAAGAAGAAGTGGTCCGTGTACACAATGGAATATTAGCCATGGAAGACAATGAACCATTGCTCTTTGAGGCACCACAAATGAGTCTGGAGATAATCACGAAAGATGAGGTAAGTTGGAAAGCAAAAGACCTGTGTTCTATGATAGCACTTATAGGCGTTATCTAATAACTGACACAAATGAACATATTTCCACAGAGAAAGACACTCACGGATTTAGAAAACAAACTATGCTCATCTAAAACGACAGGTGGGGGGAATGGATAAATTAAGATTAGTGTTACTATACGTATACAAACACATATGGTATACATATCTGAAAAAGACCAACCATATAGCAAGGGAAGTCTGCGGAACCCTCTGTAACATTTTACATGGGAAGAGGATCTGTACTTGAATAGACATATATAATGTACAAATGAACCAGATTGTGTACACCTAGGAAAAACAATATTCTATGCTTTACCCCAATTAAAACACTTTTAAAAACCAAGAAGAAATAATGACACATAAACTTATGGGGGTTTCTCCACGCACATTCCAATGGAATTTACAACCTAGGAACACGACTTCCAGAAAGGCTCTGCTGCCCTACTCCCCAGATTTGGGAATGGAGAAATGCTGCCTCCTTGAGGCCACTTCCCACAACAGCAGCTTTAAACCCATTGCTAAAGGTCACTAAATATTCACCAAACTTGCAGTTCGGGAAATGACACCTGCTCTCTAAAAAAACGCTGGGGTGGAAAATCGACCAAATAACTCAAAAGAGGGCAACCTTCCAAGAAGACAATTTCAAGAGTTATATCGTACTGCCAATTGTTTCCTTTTTTTAACGGAAAAGAAAACGGCGGAGAAAAATGATGAGTTTTACGAATTTTCAAAGACATGCAAACCCAAATTACAAAAACCTATCAGCTCACAGCAGCCAGAAGGGCCATTAGCATCAATGCTGTAAACAATAAATGCTGAAGCGATTGTGGAGAAATGCGTACCCTCGATTCTAAGGGGGACGTGGTAAGAGCCACTAATGAAAACACAAAGAAGGTGCTTTGAAAAGGGAAACACGGTGCTACCAGTCAATCAATCACACCCACTGCTGGGCCTATCACCTGAGAAAATGAGAATCAAAAAGTCACAGGCTGGCAATCCTGCACTCCAACAATATTTACCATAGCCAACACTTGGAAGCAATGAAAATGTCCATCAACCGAGGAATGCACAAAGAAGAAGTGGTCCACGTACACAGTGGAAAATTACTCCAATAAAAAATAAAAATTAAATTTAAAAATCCAACGAAAGTAAGGAGACATCAGCTTGTGTGGGTTTGTCCGGGCACACTCCACTCTAATTTATAACCGAGAAACACCACAGGCCGCCAGGGCTTTTCCCTAGTTCCCAGGGTGGGGAACATAGAAAGGCTGCCGCCCTCTGGCAGTTACCTGCAAAAGCAGTTTTAAAGCCTGTGCTAATGATCATTTCATAGGAACAAGTACTGCAGAACTGTAAATGAAACCTGCCCTCAAAATGTCTTCAGGGAGGTAACGGCCAAAACATTTCAAAAGGTGACACGTACGTTAAGAGAACACTTTGAAGAACTAAGGGGTAATCACTGCTTGAAAAATAAAAAGGACATGCCTTAAAGCTCAATTTCAACGGATTATGAGGCACATGCGAATTCAACCACAAAGAGGTATCAGCTCACACTTGTCAGAATAACCATGAGCAAGAAAACTACAAACAATAAACGCTGAAGGTGTTGTGGAGAAATGCATACCCTCAACTTCAAGGGGGACGTAAGTTGGAAAGGGCCACGAATGAGAACAGAATGGAGGTGCCTTAAAAAGGTAAACATTGTGCTACCATATGATCCAGCAGGCCCACTCCTCCACCTATAATCTAAGAAGAGAGAATTGGAAAGACACAGGCAGGCAAATCTGCATTGCCCAGTATTACAATAGCCAAGATATGGAAGTAACCAAAAAGACCACCAACAGATGGGTGGGCAAAGAAGAACTCCTCCATGTACAGATGGAATATTCGCTAGTGAAAAAAATGAAACAATGCCATTTGCAGCACCATAGATGAGTCTAGACGTAATCACGCCACGTGTACTAAGTGAGAAAGCAAAAGGCACATATCCTATCATATCACTTTCAGGAGTTACTTAAAAATTGATACCAATGAAGATATTTCCACAGAGAAAGGCAATCACAGATTCATTAAAAAACTTATGGTTCACCAAATAGAAAGGGATGAGGATTGGATACATTGCCATATTGGGGTTAACAGAGATATACAAACCATGTGAAATATATAACCCCCAAAGACGTACGGAAGACCAGGAGAAGACTACTCAACATTGTGTCATAACCTACATTGGCAAAGGATGCGAGGAAGAATAGATACATGTATATGTGTGAAAGAACCACATCTTGCACACCTAGAACAAACAAACCATTGTAATCAAATTTGCTGGGATAAAAAATAAAAAGTAAATTACAAATACGAACAAGAAGTAATGAGACATAAAGTTAAAGGGCTTTTTCCTGGCACATTCCATTCTAATATACAACCTAGAACACCACTTCCATTAAGGCTCTGTTTCCCTAGGAACCAAATTTGGTAAAGGAGAAATGCTGCCACCTAGTGGCCGTTTCCTGCAAGAGCAGCTTTAAAGTCACAGCTAATGGTCACTTAACATTCACAAGGACTCAGGGCTGTAAAGGACACTTGCCCTAAATATTTGTGCTGAAGTAGGGAATGGACAAAAAATTCAAAACAGGCAAATGTTTCAAGAAGAGATTAGGAAGAGTTAAGTTTTACTCACACTCTTTGTAAAAAAAAGGAAAATGGATAAAAGCTCAACTTCAGGGAGTGTTAGACGCATGCAATCTAATCTACAAAAAGTTTCAACTTACACCAGTCGGCTGACCATCAGCAAAAAGTCTACAAACAATAAATGCTGAAGGGGTTTTAGAGAACTGTGTACCCTCTCCCTGCTGGTGAGACGTAAAGGGGTAACAGCCAGTAATGAGAACAGAAAGGAGCTGCATTTAAAAGTAAAAATGGAGGTACTATTCAATCCAGCAGGCGCACCATTGGACCTCTAACCTGAGAAGACAATCGAGAAGACACAGGCCGCAAAAGCTGCAGTGCAGCCTTATTCACAATAGCCAAGACAGTGAAGCAATCAAAATGTCCAACAACAGGTAAATGGATAAAGAAGAAGTGGTCCGTGTACACAATGGAATATTAGCCATGGAAGACAATGAACCATTGCTCTTTGAGGCACCACAAATGAGTCTGGAGATAATCACGAAAGATGAGGTAAGTTGGAAAGCAAAAGACCTGTGTTCTGTGATAGCACTTATAGGCGTTATCTAATAACTGACACAAATGAACATATTTCCACAGAGAAAGACACTCACAGATTTAGAAAACAAACTATGCTCATCTAAAACGACAGGTGGGGGGAATGGATAAATTAAGATTAGTGTTACTATACGTATACAAACACATATGATATACATATCTCAAAACGACCAACCATATAGCAAGGGAAGTCTGCGGAATCCTCTGTAACATTTTACATGGGAAGAGGATCTGTACTTGAATAGACATATATAATGTGCAAATGAACCAGATTGTGTACACCTAGGACAAACAATATTCTAAGCTTTACCCCAATTAAAACACTTTTAAAAACCAAGAAGAAATAATGACACATAAACTTATGGGGGTTTCTCCACGCACATTCCAATGTAATTTACAACCTAGGAACACGACTTCCAGAAAGGCTCTGCTGCCCTACACCCCAGATTTGGGAATGGAGAAATGCTGCCTCCTTGAGGCCACTTCCCACAACAGCAGCTTTAAACCCATTGCTAAAGGTCACTAAATATTCACCAAACTTGCAGTTTGGGAAATGACACCTGCTCTCTAAAAAAACGCTGGGGTGGAAAATCGACCAAATAACTCAAAAGAGGGCAACCTTCAAAGAAGACAATTTCAAGAGTTATATCGTACTGCCAATTGTTTCCTTTTTTTAACGGAAAAGAAAACGGCGGAGAAAAATGATGAGTTTTACGAATTTTCAAAGACATGCAAACCCAAATTACAAAAACCTATCAGCTCACAGCAGCCAGAAGGGCCATTAGCATCAATGCTGTAAACAATAAATGCTGAAGCGATTGTGGAGAAATGCGTACCCTCGATTCTAAGGGGGACGTGGTAAGAGCCACTAATGAAAACACAAAGAAGGTGCTTTGAAAAGGGAAACACGGTGCTACCAGTCAATCAATCACACCCACTGCTGGGCCTATCACCTGAGAAAATGAGAATCAAAATGTCACAGGCTGGCAATCCTGCACTCCAACAATATTTACCATAGCCAACACTTGGAAGCAATGAAAATGTCCATCAACCGAGGAATGCACAAAGAAGAAGTGGTCCACGTACACAGTGGAAAATTACTCCAATAAAAAATAAAAATTAAATTTAAAAATCCAACGAAAGTAAGGAGACATCAGCTTGTGTGGGTTTGTCCGGGCACACTCCACTCTAATTTATAACCGAGAAACACCACAGGCCGCCAGGGCTTTTCCCTAGTTCCCAGGGTGGGGAACATAGAAAGGCTGCCGCCCTCTGGCAGTTACCTGCAAAAGCAGTTTTAAAGCCTGTGCTAATGGTCATTTCATAGGAACAAGTACTGCAGAACTGTAAATGAAACCTGCCCTCAAAATGTCTTCAGGGAGGTAACGGCCAAAACATTTCAAAAGGTGACACGTACGTTAAGAGAACACTTTGAAGAACTAAGGGGTAATCACTGCTTGAAAAATAAAAAGGACATGCCTTAAAGCTCAATTTCAACGGATTATGAGGCACATGCGAATTCAACCACAAAGAGGTATCAGCTCACACTTGTCAGAATAACCATGAGCAAGAAAACTACAAACAATAAATGCTGAAGGTGTTGTGGAGAAATGCATACCCTCAACTTCAAGGGGGACGTAAGTTGGAAAGGGCCACGAATGAGAACAGAATGGAGGTGCCTTAAAAAGGTAAACATTGTGCTACCATATGATCCAGCAGGCCCACTCCTCCACCTATAATCTAAGAAGAGAGAATTGGAAAGACACAGGCAGGCAAATCTGCATTGCCCAGTATTACAATAGCCAAGATATGGAAGTAACCAAAAAGACCACCAACAGATGGGTGGGCAAAGAAGAACTCCTCCATGTACAGATGGAATATTCGCTAGTGAAAAAAATGAAACAATGCCATTTGCAGCACCATAGATGAGTCTAGACGTAATCACGCCACGTGTACTAAGTGAGAAAGCAAAAGGCACATATCCTATCATATCACTTTCAGGAGTTACTTAAAAATTGATACCAATGAAGATATTTCCACAGAGAAAGGCAATCACAGATTCATTAAAAAACTTATGGTTCACCAAATAGAAAGGGATGAGGATTGGATACATTGCCATATTGGGGTTAACAGAGATATACAAACCATGTGAAATATATAACCCCCAAAGACGTACGGAAGACCAGGAGAAGACTACTCAACATTGTGTCATAACCTACATTGGCAAAGGATGCGAGGAAGAATAGATACATGTATATGTGTGAAAGAACCACATCTTGCACACCTAGAACAAACAAACCATTGTAATCAAATTTGCTGGGATAAAAAATAAAAAGTAAATTACAAATACGAACAAGAAGTAATGAGACATAAAGTTAAAGGGCTTTTTCCTGGCACATTCCATTCTAATATACAACCTAGAACACCACTTCCATTAAGGCTCTGTTTCCCTAGGAACCAAATTTGGTAAAGGAGAAATGCTGCCACCTAGTGGCCGTTTCCTGCAAGAGCAGCTTTAAAGTCACAGCTAATGGTCACTTAACATTCACAAGGACTCAGGGCTGTAAAGGACACTTGCCCTAAATATTTGTGCTGAAGTAGGGAATGGACAAAAAATTCAAAACAGGCAAATGTTTCAAGAAGAGATTAGGAAGAGTTAAGTTTTACTCACACTCTTTGTAAAAAAAAAGGAAAATGGATAAAAGCTCAACCTCAGGGAGTGTTAGACGCATGCAATCTAATCTACAAAAAGTTTCAACTTACACCAGTCGGCTGACCATCAGCAAAAAGTCTACAAACAATAAATGCTGAAGGGGTTTTAGAGAACTGTGTACCCTCTGCCTGCTGGTGAGACGTAAAGGGGTAACAGCCAATAATGAGAACAGAAAGGAGCTGCGTTTAAAAGTAAAAATGGAGGTACTATTCAATCCAGCAGGCGCACCATTGGACCTCTCACCTGAGAAGACAATCGAGAAGACACAGGCCGCAAAAGCTGCAGTGCAGCCTTATTCACAATAGCCAAGACAGTGAAGCAATCAAAATGTCCAACAACAGGTAAATGGATAAAGAAGAAGTGGTCCGTGTACACAATGGAATATTAGCCATGGAAGACAATGAACCATTGCTCTTTGAGGCACCACAAATGAGTCTGGAGATAATCACGAAAGATGAGGTAAGTTGGAAAGCAAAAGACCTGTGTTCTATGATAGCACTTATAGGCGTTATCTAATAACTGACACAAATGAACATATTTCCACAGAGAAAGACACTCACGGATTTAGAAAACAAACTATGCTCATCTAAAACGACAGGTGGGGGGAATGGATAAATTAAGATTAGTGTTACTATACGTATACAAACACATATGATATACATATCTCAAAAAGACCAACCATATAGCAAGGGAAGTCTGCGGAACCCTCTGTAACATTTTACATGGGAAGAGGATCTGTACTTGAATAGACATATATAATGTACAAATGAACCAGATTGTGTACACCTAGGACAAACAATATTCTAAGCTTTACCCCAATTAAAACACTTTTAAAAACCAAGAAGAAATAATGACACATAAACTTATGGGGGTTTCTCCACGCACATTCCAATGTAATTTACAACCTAGGAACACGACTTCCAGAAAGGCTCTGCTGCCCTACTCCCCAGATTTGGGAATGGAGAAATGCTGCCTCCTTGAGGCCACTTCCCACAACAGCAGCTTTAAACCCATTGCTAAAGGTCACTAAATATTCACCAAACTTGCAGTTCGGGAAATGACACCTGCTCTCTAAAAAAACGCTGGGGTGGAAAATCGACCAAATAACTCAAAAGAGGGCAACCTTCAAAGAAGACAATTTCAAGAGTTATATCGTACTGCCAATTGTTTCCTTTTTTTAACGGAAAAGAAAACGGCGGAGAAAAATGATGAGTTTTACGAATTTTCAAAGACATGCAAACCCAAATTACAAAAACCTATCAGCTCACAGCAGCCAGAAGGGCCATTAGCATCAATGCTGTAAACAATAAATGCTGAAGCGATTGTGGAGAAATGCGTACCCTCGATTCTAAGGGGGACGTGGTAAGAGCCACTAATGAAAACACAAAGAAGGTGCTTTGAAAAGGGAAACACGGTGCTACCAGTCAATCAATCACACCCACTGCTGGGCCTATCACCTGAGAAAATGAGAATCAAAAAGTCACAGGCTGGCAATCCTGCACTCCAACAATATTTACCATAGCCAACACTTGGAAGCAATGAAAATGTCCATCAACCGAGGAATGCACAAAGAAGAAGTGGTCCACGTACACAGTGGAAAATTACTCCAATAAAAAATAAAAATTAAATTTAAAAATCCAACGAAAGTAAGGAGACATCAGCTTGTGTGGGTTTGTCCGGGCACACTCCACTCTAATTTATAACCGAGAAACACCACAGGCCGCCAGGGCTTTTCCCTAGTTCCCAGGGTGGGGAACATAGAAAGGCTGCCGCCCTCTGGCAGTTACCTGCAAAAGCAGTTTTAAAGCCTGTGCTAATGGTCATTTCATAGGAACAAGTACTGCAGAACTGTAAATGAAACCTGCCCTCGAAATGTCTTCAGGGAGGTAACGGCCAAAACATTTCAAAAGGTGACACGTACGTTAAGAGAACACTTTGAAGAACTAAGGGGTAATCACTGCTTGAAAAATAAAAAGGACATGCCTTAAAGCTCAATTTCAACGGATTATGAGGCACATGCGAATTCAACCACAAAGAGGTATCAGCTCACACTTGTCAGAATAACCATGAGCAAGAAAACTACAAACAATAAATGCTGAAGGTGTTGTGGAGAAATGCATACCCTCAACTTCAAGGGGGACGTAAGTTGGAAAGGGCCACGAATGAGAACAGAATGGAGGTGCCTTAAAAAGGTAAACATTGTGCTACCATATGATCCAGCAGGCCCACTCCTCCACCTATAATCTAAGAAGAGAGAATTGGAAAGACACAGGCAGGCAAATCTGCATTGCCCAGTATTACAATAGCCAAGATATGGAAGTAACCAAAAAGACCACCAACAGATGGGTGGGCAAAGAAGAACTCCTCCATGTACAGATGGAATATTCGCTAGTGAAAAAAATGAAACAATGCCATTTGCAGCACCATAGATGAGTCTAGACGTAATCACGCCACGTGTAGTAAGTGAGAAAGCAAAAGGCACATATCCTATCATATCACTTTCAGGAGTTACTTAAAAATTGATACCAATGAAGATATTTCCACAGAGAAAGGCAATCACAGATTCATTAAAAAACTTATGGTTCACCAAATAGAAAGGGATGAGGATTGGATACATTGCCATATTGGGGTTAACAGAGATATACAAACCATGTGAAATATATAACCCCCAAAGACGTACGGAAGACCAGGAGAAGACTACTCAACATTGTGTCATAACCTACATTGGCAAAGGATGCGAGGAAGAATAGATACATGTATATGTGTGAAAGAACCACATCTTGCACACCTAGAACAAACAAACCATTGTAATCAAATTTGCTGGGATAAAAAATAAAAAGTAAATTACAAATACGAACAAGAAGTAATGAGACATAAAGTTAAAGGGCTTTTTCCTGGCACATTCCATTCTAATATACAACCTAGAACACCACTTCCATTAAGGCTCTGTTTCCCTAGGAACCAAATTTGGTAAAGGAGAAATGCTGCCACCTAGTGGCCGTTTCCTGCAAGAGCAGCTTTAAAGTCACAGCTAATGGTCACTTAACATTCACAAGGACTCAGGGCTGTAAAGGACACTTGCCCTAAATATTTGTGCTGAAGTAGGGAATGGACAAAAAATTCAAAACAGGCAAATGTTTCAAGAAGAGATTAGGAAGAGTTAAGTTTTACTCACACTCTTTGTAAAAAAAAAGGAAAATGGATAAAAGCTCAACCTCAGGGAGTGTTAGACGCATGCAATCTAATCTACAAAAAGTTTCAACTTACACCAGTCGGCTGACCATCAGCAAAAAGTCTACAAACAATAAATGCTGAAGGGGTTTTAGAGAACTGTGTACCCTCTGCCTGCTGGTGAGACGTAAAGGGGTAACAGCCAATAATGAGAACAGAAAGGAGCTGCGTTTAAAAGTAAAAATGGAGGTACTATTCAATCCAGCAGGCGCACCATTGGACCTCTCACCTGAGAAGACAATCGAGAAGACACAGGCCGCAAAAGCTGCAGTGCAGCCTTATTCACAATAGCCAAGACAGTGAAGCAATCAAAATGTCCAACAACAGGTAAATGGATAAAGAAGAAGTGGTCCGTGTACACAATGGAATATTAGCCATGGAAGACAATGAACCATTGCTCTTTGAGGCACCACAAATGAGTCTGGAGATAATCACGAAAGATGAGGTAAGTTGGAAAGCAAAAGACCTGTGTTCTATGATAGCACTTATAGGCGTTATCTAATAACTGACACAAATGAACATATTTCCACAGAGAAAGACACTCACGGATTTAGAAAACAAACTATGCTCATCTAAAACGACAGGTGGGGGGAATGGATAAATTAAGATTAGTGTTACTATACGTATACAAACACATATGGTATACATATCTCAAAAAGACCAACCATATAGCAAGGGAAGTCTGCGGAACCCTCTGTAACATTTTACATGGGAAGAGGATCTGTACTTGAATAGACATATATAATGTACAAATGAACCAGATTGTGTACACCTAGGACAAACAATATTCTAAGCTTTACCCCAATTAAAACACTTTTAAAAACCAAGAAGAAATAATGACACATAAACTTATGGGGGTTTCTCCACGCACATTCCAATGTAATTTACAACCTAGGAACACGACTTCCAGAAAGGCTCTGCTGCCCTACTCCCCAGATTTGGGAATGGAGAAATGCTGCCTCCTTGAGGCCACTTCCCACAACAGCAGCTTTAAACCCATTGCTAAAGGTCACTAAATATTCACCAAACTTGCAGTTCGGGAAATGACACCTGCTCTCTAAAAAAACGCTGGGGTGGAAAATCGACCAAATAACTCAAAAGAGGGCAACCTTCAAAGAAGACAATTTCAAGAGTTATATCGTACTGCCAATTGTTTCCTTTTTTTAACGGAAAAGAAAACGGCGGAGAAAAATGATGAGTTTTACGAATTTTCAAAGACATGCAAACCCAAATTACAAAAACCTATCAGCTCACAGCAGCCAGAAGGGCCATTAGCATCAATGCTGTAAACAATAAATGCTGAAGCGATTGTGGAGAAATGCGTACCCTCGATTCTAAGGGGGACGTGGTAAGAGCCACTAATGAAAACACAAAGAAGGTGCTTTGAAAAGGGAAACACGGTGCTACCAGTCAATCAATCACACCCACTGCTGGGCCTATCACCTGAGAAAATGAGAATCAAAAAGTCACAGGCTGGCAATCCTGCACTCCAACAATATTTACCATAGCCAACACTTGGAAGCAATGAAAATGTCCATCAACCGAGGAATGCACAAAGAAGAAGTGGTCCACGTACACAGTGGAAAATTACTCCAATAAAAAATAAAAATTAAATTTAAAAATCCAACGAAAGTAAGGAGACATCAGCTTGTGTGGGTTTGTCCGGGCACACTCCACTCTAATTTATAACCGAGAAACACCACAGGCCGCCAGGGCTTTTCCCTAGTTCCCAGGGTGGGGAACATAGAAAGGCTGCCGCCCTCTGGCAGTTACCTGCAAAAGCAGTTTTAAAGCCTGTGCTAATGGTCATTTCATAGGAACAAGTACTGCAGAACTGTAAATGAAACCTGCCCTCAAAATGTCTTCAGGGAGGTAACGGCCAAAACATTTCAAAAGGTGACACGTACGTTAAGAGAACACTTTGAAGAACTAAGGGGTAATCACTGCTTGAAAAATAAAAAGGACATGCCTTAAAGCTCAATTTCAACGGATTATGAGGCACATGCGAATTCAACCACAAAGAGGTATCAGCTCACACTTGTCAGAATAACCATGAGCAAGAAAACTACAAACAATAAATGCTGAAGGTGTTGTGGAGAAATGCATACCCTCAACTTCAAGGGGGACGTAAGTTGGAAAGGGCCACGAATGAGAACAGAATGGAGGTGCCTTAAAAAGGTAAACATTGTGCTACCATATGATCCAGCAGGCCCACTCCTCCACCTATAATCTAAGAAGAGAGAATTGGAAAGACACAGGCAGGCAAATCTGCATTGCCCAGTATTACAATAGCCAAGATATGGAAGTAACCAAAAAGACCACCAACAGATGGGTGGGCAAAGAAGAACTCCTCCATGTACAGATGGAATATTCGCTAGTGAAAAAAATGAAACAATGCCATTTGCAGCACCATAGATGAGTCTAGACGAAATCACGCCACGTGTACTAAGTGAGAAAGCAAAAGGCACATATCCTATCATATCACTTTCAGGAGTTACTTAAAAATTGATACCAATGAAGATATTTCCACAGAGAAAGGCAATCACAGATTCATTAAAAAACTTATGGTTCACCAAATAGAAAGGGATGAGGATTGGATACATTGCCATATTGGGGTTAACAGAGATATACAAACCATGTGAAATATATAACCCCCAAAGACGTACGGAAGACCAGGAGAAGACTACTCAACATTGTGTCATAACCTACATTGGCAAAGGATGCGAGGAAGAATAGATACATGTATATGTGTGAAAGAACCACATCTTGCACACCTAGAACAAACAAACCATTGTAATCAAATTTGCTGGGATAAAAAATAAAAAGTAAATTACAAATACGAACAAGAAGTAATGAGACATAAAGTTAAAGGGCTTTTTCCTGGCACATTCCATTCTAATATACAACCTCGAACACCACTTCCATTAAGGCTCTGTTTCCCTAGGAACCAAATTTGGTAAAGGAGAAATGCTGCCACCTAGTGGCCGTTTCCTGCAAGAGCAGCTTTAAAGTCACAGCTAATGGTCACTTAACATTCACAAGGACTCAGGGCTGTAAAGGACACTTGCCCTAAATATTTGTGCTGAAGTAGGGAATGGACAAAAAATTCAAAACAGGCAAATGTTTCAAGAAGAGATTAGGAAGAGTTAAGTTTTACTCACACTCTTTGTAAAAAAAAAGGAAAATGGATAAAAGCTCAACCTCAGGGAGTGTTAGACGCATGCAATCTAATCTACAAAAAGTTTCAACTTACACCAGTCGGCTGACCATCAGCAAAAAGTCTACAAACAATAAATGCTGAAGGGGTTTTAGAGAACTGTGTACCCTCTGCCTGCTGGTGAGACGTAAAGGGGTAACAGCCAATAATGAGAACAGAAAGGAGCTGCGTTTAAAAGTAAAAATGGAGGTACTATTCAATCCAGCAGGCGCACCATTGGACCTCTCACCTGAGAAGACAATCGAGAAGACACAGGCCGCAAAAGCTGCAGTGCAGCCTTATTCACAATAGCCAAGACAGTGAAGCAATCAAAATGTCCAACAACAGGTAAATGGATAAAGAAGAAGTGGTCCGTGTACACAATGGAATATTAGCCATGGAAGACAATGAACCATTGCTCTTTGAGGCACCACAAATGAGTCTGGAGATAATCACGAAAGATGAGGTAAGTTGGAAAGCAAAAGACCTGTGTTCTATGATAGCACTTATAGGCGTTATCTAATAACTGACACAAATGAACATATTTCCACAGAGAAAGACACTCACGGATTTAGAAAACAAACTATGCTCATCTAAAACGACAGGTGGGGGGAATGGATAAATTAAGATTAGTGTTACTATACGTATACAAACACATATGATATACATATCTCAAAAAGACCAACCATATAGCAAGGGAAGTCTGCGGAACCCTCTGTAACATTTTACATGGGAAGAGGATCTGTACTTGAATAGACATATATAATGTACAAATGAACCAGATTGTGTACACCTAGGACAAACAATATTCTAAGCTTTACCCCAATTAAAACACTTTTAAAAACCAAGAAGAAATAATGACACATAAACTTATGGGGGTTTCTCCACGCACATTCCAATGTAATTTACAACCTAGGAACACGACTTCCAGAAAGGCTCTGCTGCCCTACTCCCCAGATTTGGGAATGGAGAAATGCTGCCTCCTTGAGGCCACTTCCCACAACAGCAGCTTTAAACCCATTGCTAAAGGTCACTAAATATTCACCAAACTTGCAGTTTGGGAAATGACACCTGCTCTCTAAAAAAACGCTGGGGTGGAAAATCGACCAAATAACTCAAAAGAGGGCAACCTTCAAAGAAGACAATTTCAAGAGTTATATCGTACTGCCAATTGTTTCCTTTTTTTAACGGAAAAGAAAACGGCGGAGAAAAATGATGAGTTTTACGAATTTTCAAAGACATGCAAACCCAAATTACAAAAACCTATCAGCTCACAGCAGCCAGAAGGGCCATTAGCATCAATGCTGTAAACAATAAATGCTGAAGCGATTGTGGAGAAATGCGTACCCTCGATTCTAAGGGGGACGTGGTAAGAGCCACTAATGAAAACACAAAGAAGGTGCTTTGAAAAGGGAAACACGGTGCTACCAGTCAATCAATCACACCCACTGCTGGGCCTATCACCTGAGAAAATGAGAATCAAAAAGTCACAGGCTGGCAATCCTGCACTCCAACAATATTTACCATAGCCAACACTTGGAAGCAATGAAAATGTCCATCAACCGAGGAATGCACAAAGAAGAAGTGGTCCACGTACACAGTGGAAAATTACTCCAATAAAAAATAAAAATTAAATTTAAAAATCCAACGAAAGTAAGGAGACATCAGCTTGTGTGGGTTTGTCCGGGCACACTCCACTCTAATTTATAACCGAGAAACACCACAGGCCGCCAGGGCTTTTCCCTAGTTCCCAGGGTGGGGAACATAGAAAGGCTGCCGCCCTCTGGCAGTTACCTGCAAAAGCAGTTTTAAAGCCTGTGCTAATGGTCATTTCATAGGAACAAGTACTGCAGAACTGTAAATGAAACCTGCCCTCAAAATGTCTTCAGGGAGGTAACGGCCAAAACATTTCAAAAGGTGACACGTACGTTAAGAGAACACTTTGAAGAACTAAGGGGTAATCACTGCTTGAAAAATAAAAAGGACATGCCTTAAAGCTCAATTTCAACGGATTATGAGGCACATGCGAATTCAACCACAAAGAGGTATCAGCTCACACTTGTCAGAATAACCATGAGCAAGAAAACTACAAACAATAAATGCTGAAGGTGTTGTGGAGAAATGCATACCCTCAACTTCAAGGGGGACGTAAGTTGGAAAGGGCCACGAATGAGAACAGAATGGAGGTGCCTTAAAAAGGTAAACATTGTGCTACCATATGATCCAGCAGGCCCACTCCTCCACCTATAATCTAAGAAGAGAGAATTGGAAAGACACAGGCAGGCAAATCTGCATTGCCCAGTATTACAATAGCCAAGATATGGAAGTAACCAAAAAGACCACCAACAGATGGGTGGGCAAAGAAGAACTCCTCCATGTACAGATGGAATATTCGCTAGTGAAAAAAATGAAACAATGCCATTTGCAGCACCATAGATGAGTCTAGACGTAATCACGCCACGTGTACTAAGTGAGAAAGCAAAAGGCACATATCCTATCATATCACTTTCAGGAGTTACTTAAAAATTGATACCAATGAAGATATTTCCACAGAGAAAGGCAATCACAGATTCATTAAAAAACTTATGGTTCACCAAATAGAAAGGGATGAGGATTGGATACATTGCCATATTGGGGTTAACAGAGATATACAAACCATGTGAAATATATAACCCCCAAAGACGTACGGAAGACCAGGAGAAGACTACTCAACATTGTGTCATAACCTACATTGGCAAAGGATGCGAGGAAGAATAGATACATGTATATGTGTGAAAGAACCACATCTTGCACACCTAGAACAAACAAACCATTGTAATCAAATTTGCTGGGATAAAAAATAAAAAGTAAATTACAAATACGAACAAGAAGTAATGAGACATAAAGTTAAAGGGCTTTTTCCTGGCACATTCCATTCTAATATACAACCTAGAACACCACTTCCATTAAGGCTCTGTTTCCCTAGGAACCAAATTTGGTAAAGGAGAAATGCTGCCACCTAGTGGCCGTTTCCTGCAAGAGCAGCTTTAAAGTCACAGCTAATGGTCACTTAACATTCACAAGGACTCAGGGCTGTAAAGGACACTTGCCCTAAATATTTGTGCTGAAGTAGGGAATGGACAAAAAATTCAAAACAGGCAAATGTTTCAAGAAGAGATTAGGAAGAGTTAAGTTTTACTCACACTCTTTGTAAAAAAAAAGGAAAATGGATAAAAGCTCAACCTCAGGGAGTGTTAGACGCATGCAATCTAATCTACAAAAAGTTTCAACTTACACCAGTCGGCTGACCATCAGCAAAAAGTCTACAAACAATAAATGCTGAAGGGGTTTTAGAGAACTGTGTACCCTCTGCCTGCTGGTGAGACGTAAAGGGGTAACAGCCAATAATGAGAACAGAAAGGAGCTGCGTTTAAAAGTAAAAATGGAGGTACTATTCAATCCAGCAGGCGCACCATTGGACCTCTCACCTGAGAAGACAATCGAGAAGACACAGGCCGCAAAAGCTGCAGTGCAGCCTTATTCACAATAGCCAAGACAGTGAAGCAATCAAAATGTCCAACAACAGGTAAATGGATAAAGAAGAAGTGGTCCGTGTACACAATGGAATATTAGCCATGGAAGACAATGAACCATTGCTCTTTGAGGCACCACAAATGAGTCTGGAGATAATCACGAAAGATGAGGTAAGTTGGAAAGCAAAAGACCTGTGTTCTATGATAGCACTTATAGGCGTTATCTAATAACTGACACAAATGAACATATTTCCACAGAGAAAGACACTCACGGATTTAGAAAACAAACTATGCTCATCTAAAACGACAGGTGGGGGGAATGGATAAATTAAGATTAGTGTTACTATACGTATACAAACACATATGGTATACATATCTCAAAAAGACCAACCATATAGCAAGGGAAGTCTGCGGAACCCTCTGTAACATTTTACATGGGAAGAGGATCTGTACTTGAATAGACATATATAATGTACAAATGAACCAGATTGTGTACACCTAGGACAAACAATATTCTAAGCTTTACCCCAATTAAAACACTTTTAAAAACCAAGAAGAAATAATGACACATAAACTTATGGGGGTTTCTCCACGCACATTCCAATGTAATTTACAACCTAGGAACACGACTTCCAGAAAGGCTCTGCTGCCCTACTCCCCAGATTTGGGAATGGAGAAATGCTGCCTCCTTGAGGCCACTTCCCACAACAGCAGCTTTAAACCCATTGCTAAAGGTCACTAAATATTCACCAAACTTGCAGTTCGGGAAATGACACCTGCTCTCTAAAAAAACGCTGGGGTGGAAAATCGACCAAATAACTCAAAAGAGGGCAACCTTCAAAGAAGACAATTTCAAGAGTTATATCGTACTGCCAATTGTTTCCTTTTTTTAACGGAAAAGAAAACGGCGGAGAAAAATGATGAGTTTTACGAATTTTCAAAGACATGCAAACCCAAATTACAAAAACCTATCAGCTCACAGCAGCCAGAAGGGCCATTAGCATCAATGCTGTAAACAATAAATGCTGAAGCGATTGTGGAGAAATGCGTACCCTCGATTCTAAGGGGGACGTGGTAAGAGCCACTAATGAAAACACAAAGAAGGTGCTTTGAAAAGGGAAACACGGTGCTACCAGTCAATCAATCACACCCACTGCTGGGCCTATCACCTGAGAAAATGAGAATCAAAAAGTCACAGGCTGGCAATCCTGCACTCCAACAATATTTACCATAGCCAACACTTGGAAGCAATGAAAATGTCCATCAACCGAGGAATGCACAAAGAAGAAGTGGTCCACGTACACAGTGGAAAATTACTCCAATAAAAAATAAAAATTAAATTTAAAAATCCAACGAAAGTAAGGAGACATCAGCTTGTGTGGGTTTGTCCGGGCACACTCCACTCTAATTTATAACCGAGAAACACCACAGGCCGCCAGGGCTTTTCCCTAGTTCCCAGGGTGGGGAACATAGAAAGGCTGCCGCCCTCTGGCAGTTACCTGCAAAAGCAGTTTTAAAGCCTGTGCTAATGGTCATTTCATAGGAACAAGTACTGCAGAACTGTAAATGAAACCTGCCCTCAAAATGTCTTCAGGGAGGTAACGGCCAAAACATTTCAAAAGGTGACACGTACGTTAAGAGAACACTTTGAAGAACTAAGGGGTAATCACTGCTTGAAAAATAAAAAGGACATGCCTTAAAGCTCAATTTCAACGGATTATGAGGCACATGCGAATTCAACCACAAAGAGGTATCAGCTCACACTTGTCAGAATAACCATGAGCAAGAAAACTACAAACAATAAATGCTGAAGGTGTTGTGGAGAAATGCATACCCTCAACTTCAAGGGGGACGTAAGTTGGAAAGGGCCACGAATGAGAACAGAATGGAGGTGCCTTAAAAAGGTAAACATTGTGCTACCATATGATCCAGCAGGCCCACTCCTCCACCTATAATCTAAGAAGAGAGAATTGGAAAGACACAGGCAGGCAAATCTGCATTGCCCAGTATTACAATAGCCAAGATATGGAAGTAACCAAAAAGACCACCAACAGATGGGTGGGCAAAGAAGAACTCCTCCATGTACAGATGGAATATTCGCTAGTGAAAAAAATGAAACAATGCCATTTGCAGCACCATAGATGAGTCTAGACGAAATCACGCCACGTGTACTAAGTGAGAAAGCAAAAGGCACATATCCTATCATATCACTTTCAGGAGTTACTTAAAAATTGATACCAATGAAGATATTTCCACAGAGAAAGGCAATCACAGATTCATTAAAAAACTTATGGTTCACCAAATAGAAAGGGATGAGGATTGGATACATTGCCATATTGGGGTTAACAGAGATATACAAACCATGTGAAATATATAACCCCCAAAGACGTACGGAAGACCAGGAGAAGACTACTCAACATTGTGTCATAACCTACATTGGCAAAGGATGCGAGGAAGAATAGATACATGTATATGTGTGAAAGAACCACATCTTGCACACCTAGAACAAACAAACCATTGTAATCAAATTTGCTGGGATAAAAAATAAAAAGTAAATTACAAATACGAACAAGAAGTAATGAGACATAAAGTTAAAGGGCTTTTTCCTGGCACATTCCATTCTAATATACAACCTCGAACACCACTTCCATTAAGGCTCTGTTTCCCTAGGAACCAAATTTGGTAAAGGAGAAATGCTGCCACCTAGTGGCCGTTTCCTGCAAGAGCAGCTTTAAAGTCACAGCTAATGGTCACTTAACATTCACAAGGACTCAGGGCTGTAAAGGACACTTGCCCTAAATATTTGTGCTGAAGTAGGGAATGGACAAAAAATTCAAAACAGGCAAATGTTTCAAGAAGAGATTAGGAAGAGTTAAGTTTTACTCACACTCTTTGTAAAAAAAAAGGAAAATGGATAAAAGCTCAACCTCAGGGAGTGTTAGACGCATGCAATCTAATCTACAAAAAGTTTCAACTTACACCAGTCGGCTGACCATCAGCAAAAAGTCTACAAACAATAAATGCTGAAGGGGTTTTAGAGAACTGTGTACCCTCTGCCTGCTGGTGAGACGTAAAGGGGTAACAGCCAATAATGAGAACAGAAAGGAGCTGCGTTTAAAAGTAAAAATGGAGGTACTATTCAATCCAGCAGGCGCACCATTGGACCTCTCACCTGAGAAGACAATCGAGAAGACACAGGCCGCAAAAGCTGCAGTGCAGCCTTATTCACAATAGCCAAGACAGTGAAGCAATCAAAATGTCCAACAACAGGTAAATGGATAAAGAAGAAGTGGTCCGTGTACACAATGGAATATTAGCCATGGAAGACAATGAACCATTGCTCTTTGAGGCACCACAAATGAGTCTGGAGATAATCACGAAAGATGAGGTAAGTTGGAAAGCAAAAGACCTGTGTTCTATGATAGCACTTATAGGCGTTATCTAATAACTGACACAAATGAACATATTTCCACAGAGAAAGACACTCACGGATTTAGAAAACAAACTATGCTCATCTAAAACGACAGGTGGGGGGAATGGATAAATTAAGATTAGTGTTACTATACGTATACAAACACATATGATATACATATCTCAAAACGACCAACCATATAGCAAGGGAAGTCTGCGGAACCCTCTGTAACATTTTACATGGGAAGAGGATCTGTACTTGAATAGACATATATAATGTACAAATGAACCAGATTGTGTACACCTAGGACAAACAATATTCTAAGCTTTACCCCAATTAAAACACTTTTAAAAACCAAGAAGAAATAATGACACATAAACTTATGGGGGTTTCTCCACGCACATTCCAATGTAATTTACAACCTAGGAACACGACTTCCAGAAAGGCTCTGCTGCCCTACTCCCCAGATTTGGGAATGGAGAAATGCTGCCTCCTTGAGGCCACTTCCCACAACAGCAGCTTTAAACCCATTGCTAAAGGTCACTAAATATTCACCAAACTTGCAGTTTGGGAAATGACACCTGCTCTCTAAAAAAACGCTGGGGTGGAAAATCGACCAAATAACTCAAAAGAGGGCAACCTTCCAAGAAGACAATTTCAAGAGTTATATCGTACTGCCAATTGTTTCCTTTTTTTAACGGAAAAGAAAACGGCGGAGAAAAATGATGAGTTTTACGAATTTTCAAAGACATGCAAACCCAAATTACAAAAACCTATCAGCTCACAGCAGCCAGAAGGGCCATTAGCATCAATGCTGTAAACAATAAATGCTGAAGCGATTGTGGAGAAATGCGTACCCTCGATTCTAAGGGGGACGTGGTAAGAGCCACTAATGAAAACACAAAGAAGGTGCTTTGAAAAGGGAAACACGGTGCTACCAGTCAATCAATCACACCCACTGCTGGGCCTATCACCTGAGAAAATGAGAATCAAAAAGTCACAGGCTGGCAATCCTGCACTCCAACAATATTTACCATAGCCAACACTTGGAAGCAATGAAAATGTCCATCAACCGAGGAATGCACAAAGAAGAAGTGGTCCACGTACACAGTGGAAAATTACTCCAATAAAAAATAAAAATTAAATTTAAAAATCCAACGAAAGTAAGGAGACATCAGCTTGTGTGGGTTTGTCCGGGCACACTCCACTCTAATTTATAACCGAGAAACACCACAGGCCGCCAGGGCTTTTCCCTAGTTCCCAGGGTGGGGAACATAGAAAGGCTGCCGCCCTCTGGCAGTTACCTGCAAAAGCAGTTTTAAAGCCTGTGCTAATGGTCATTTCATAGGAACAAGTACTGCAGAACTGTAAATGAAACCTGCCCTCAAAATGTCTTCAGGGAGGTAACGGCCAAAACATTTCAAAAGGTGACACGTACGTTAAGAGAACACTTTGAAGAACTAAGGGGTAATCACTGCTTGAAAAATAAAAAGGACATGCCTTAAAGCTCAATTTCAACGGATTATGAGGCACATGCGAATTCAACCACAAAGAGGTATCAGCTCACACTTGTCAGAATAACCATGAGCAAGAAAACTACAAACAATAAATGCTGAAGGTGTTGTGGAGAAATGCATACCCTCAACTTCAAGGGGGACGTAAGTTGGAAAGGGCCACGAATGAGAACAGAATGGAGGTGCCTTAAAAAGGTAAACATTGTGCTACCATATGATCCAGCAGGCCCACTCCTCCACCTATAATCTAAGAAGAGAGAATTGGAAAGACACAGGCAGGCAAATCTGCATTGCCCAGTATTACAATAGCCAAGATATGGAAGTAACCAAAAAGACCACCAACAGATGGGTGGGCAAAGAAGAACTCCTCCATGTACAGATGGAATATTCGCTAGTGAAAAAAATGAAACAATGCCATTTGCAGCACCATAGATGAGTCTAGACGTAATCACGCCACGTGTAGTAAGTGAGAAAGCAAAAGGCACATATCCTATCATATCACTTTCAGGAGTTACTTAAAAATTGATACCAATGAAGATATTTCCACAGAGAAAGGCAATCACAGATTCATTAAAAAACTTATGGTTCACCAAATAGAAAGGGATGAGGATTGGATACATTGCCATATTGGGGTTAACAGAGATATACAAACCATGTGAAATATATAACCCCCAAAGACGTACGGAAGACCAGGAGAAGACTACTCAACATTGTGTCATAACCTACATTGGCAAAGGATGCGAGGAAGAATAGATACATGTATATGTGTGAAAGAACCACATCTTGCACACCTAGAACAAACAAACCATTGTAATCAAATTTGCTGGGATAAAAAATAAAAAGTAAATTACAAATACGAACAAGAAGTAATGAGACATAAAGTTAAAGGGCTTTTTCCTGGCACATTCCATTCTAATATACAACCTCGAACACCACTTCCATTAAGGCTCTGTTTCCCTAGGAACCAAATTTGGTAAAGGAGAAATGCTGCCACCTAGTGGCCGTTTCCTGCAAGAGCAGCTTTAAAGTCACAGCTAATGGTCACTTAACATTCACAAGGACTCAGGGCTGTAAAGGACACTTGCCCTAAATATTTGTGCTGAAGTAGGGAATGGACAAAAAATTCAAAACAGGCAAATGTTTCAAGAAGAGATTAGGAAGAGTTAAGTTTTACTCACACTCTTTGTAAAAAAAAAGGAAAATGGATAAAAGCTCAACCTCAGGGAGTGTTAGACGCATGCAATCTAATCTACAAAAAGTTTCAACTTACACCAGTCGGCTGACCATCAGCAAAAAGTCTACAAACAATAAATGCTGAAGGGGTTTTAGAGAACTGTGTACCCTCTGCCTGCTGGTGAGACGTAAAGGGGTAACAGCCAATAATGAGAACAGAAAGGAGCTGCGTTTAAAAGTAAAAATGGAGGTACTATTCAATCCAGCAGGCGCACCATTGGACCTCTCACCTGAGAAGACAATCGAGAAGACACAGGCCGCAAAAGCTGCAGTGCAGCCTTATTCACAATAGCCAAGACAGTGAAGCAATCAAAATGTCCAACAACAGGTAAATGGATAAAGAAGAAGTGGTCCGTGTACACAATGGAATATTAGCCATGGAAGACAATGAACCATTGCTCTTTGAGGCACCACAAATGAGTCTGGAGATAATCACGAAAGATGAGGTAAGTTGGAAAGCAAAAGACCTGTGTTCTATGATAGCACTTATAGGCGTTATCTAATAACTGACACAAATGAACATATTTCCACAGAGAAAGACACTCACGGATTTAGAAAACAAACTATGCTCATCTAAAACGACAGGTGGGGGGAATGGATAAATTAAGATTAGTGTTACTATACGTATACAAACACATATGGTATACATATCTCAAAAAGACCAACCATATAGCAAGGGAAGTCTGCGGAACCCTCTGTAACATTTTACATGGGAAGAGGATCTGTACTTGAATAGACATATATAATGTACAAATGAACCAGATTGTGTACACCTAGGACAAACAATATTCTAAGCTTTACCCCAATTAAAACACTTTTAAAAACCAAGAAGAAATAATGACACATAAACTTATGGGGGTTTCTCCACGCACATTCCAATGTAATTTACAACCTAGGAACACGACTTCCAGAAAGGCTCTGCTGCCCTACTCCCCAGATTTGGGAATGGAGAAATGCTGCCTCCTTGAGGCCACTTCCCACAACAGCAGCTTTAAACCCATTGCTAAAGGTCACTAAATATTCACCAAACTTGCAGTTCGGGAAATGACACCTGCTCTCTAAAAAAACGCTGGGGTGGAAAATCGACCAAATAACTCAAAAGAGGGCAACCTTCCAAGAAGACAATTTCAAGAGTTATATCGTACTGCCAATTGTTTCCTTTTTTTAACGGAAAAGAAAACGGCGGAGAAAAATGATGAGTTTTACGAATTTTCAAAGACATGCAAACCCAAATTACAAAAACCTATCAGCTCACAGCAGCCAGAAGGGCCATTAGCATCAATGCTGTAAACAATAAATGCTGAAGCGATTGTGGAGAAATGCGTACCCTCGATTCTAAGGGGGACGTGGTAAGAGCCACTAATGAAAACACAAAGAAGGTGCTTTGAAAAGGGAAACACGGTGCTACCAGTCAATCAATCACACCCACTGCTGGGCCTATCACCTGAGAAAATGAGAATCAAAAAGTCACAGGCTGGCAATCCTGCACTCCAACAATATTTACCATAGCCAACACTTGGAAGCAATGAAAATGTCCATCAACCGAGGAATGCACAAAGAAGAAGTGGTCCACGTACACAGTGGAAAATTACTCCAATAAAAAATAAAAATTAAATTTAAAAATCCAACGAAAGTAAGGAGACATCAGCTTGTGTGGGTTTGTCCGGGCACACTCCACTCTAATTTATAACCGAGAAACACCACAGGCCGCCAGGGCTTTTCCCTAGTTCCCAGGGTGGGGAACATAGAAAGGCTGCCGCCCTCTGGCAGTTACCTGCAAAAGCAGTTTTAAAGCCTGTGCTAATGGTCATTTCATAGGAACAAGTACTGCAGAACTGTAAATGAAACCTGCCCTCAAAATGTCTTCAGGGAGGTAACGGCCAAAACATTTCAAAAGGTGACACGTACGTTAAGAGAACACTTTGAAGAACTAAGGGGTAATCACTGCTTGAAAAATAAAAAGGACATGCCTTAAAGCTCAATTTCAACGGATTATGAGGCACATGCGAATTCAACCACAAAGAGGTATCAGCTCACACTTGTCAGAATAACCATGAGCAAGAAAACTACAAACAATAACTGCTGAAGGTGTTGTGGAGAAATGCATACCCTCAACTTCAAGGGGGACGTAAGTTGGAAAGGGCCACGAATGAGAACAGAATGGAGGTGCCTTAAAAAGGTAAACATTGTGCTACCATATGATCCAGCAGGCCCACTCCTCCACCTATAATCTAAGAAGAGAGAATTGGAAAGACACAGGCAGGCAAATCTGCATTGCCCAGTATTACAATAGCCAAGATATGGAAGTAACCAAAAAGACCACCAACAGATGGGTGGGCAAAGAAGAACTCCTCCATGTACAGATGGAATATTCGCTAGTGAAAAAAATGAAACAATGCCATTTGCAGCACCATAGATGAGTCTAGACGTAATCACGCCACGTGTAGTAAGTGAGAAAGCAAAAGGCACATATCCTATCATATCACTTTCAGGAGTTACTTAAAAATTGATACCAATGAAGATATTTCCACAGAGAAAGGCAATCACAGATTCATTAAAAAACTTATGGTTCACCAAATAGAAAGGGATGAGGATTGGATACATTGCCATATTGGGGTTAACAGAGATATACAAACCATGTGAAATATATAACCCCCAAAGACGTACGGAAGACCAGGAGAAGACTACTCAACATTGTGTCATAACCTACATTGGCAAAGGATGCGAGGAAGAATAGATACATGTATATGTGTGAAAGAACCACATCTTGCACACCTAGAACAAACAAACCATTGTAATCAAATTTGCTGGGATAAAAAATAAAAAGTAAATTACAAATACGAACAAGAAGTAATGAGACATAAAGTTAAAGGGCTTTTTCCTGGCACATTCCATTCTAATATACAACCTCGAACACCACTTCCATTAAGGCTCTGTTTCCCTAGGAACCAAATTTGGTAAAGGAGAAATGCTGCCACCTAGTGGCCGTTTCCTGCAAGAGCAGCTTTAAAGTCACAGCTAATGGTCACTTAACATTCACAAGGACTCAGGGCTGTAAAGGACACTTGCCCTAAATATTTGTGCTGAAGTAGGGAATGGACAAAAAATTCAAAACAGGCAAATGTTTCAAGAAGAGATTAGGAAGAGTTAAGTTTTACTCACACTCTTTGTAAAAAAAAAGGAAAATGGATAAAAGCTCAACCTCAGGGAGTGTTAGACGCATGCAATCTAATCTACAAAAAGTTTCAACTTACACCAGTCGGCTGACCATCAGCAAAAAGTCTACAAACAATAAATGCTGAAGGGGTTTTAGAGAACTGTGTACCCTCTGCCTGCTGGTGAGACGTAAAGGGGTAACAGCCAATAATGAGAACAGAAAGGAGCTGCGTTTAAAAGTAAAAATGGAGGTACTATTCAATCCAGCAGGCGCACCATTGGACCTCTCACCTGAGAAGACAATCGAGAAGACACAGGCCGCAAAAGCTGCAGTGCAGCCTTATTCACAATAGCCAAGACAGTGAAGCAATCAAAATGTCCAACAACAGGTAAATGGATAAAGAAGAAGTGGTCCGTGTACACAATGGAATATTAGCCATGGAAGACAATGAACCATTGCTCTTTGAGGCACCACAAATGAGTCTGGAGATAATCACGAAAGATGAGGTAAGTTGGAAAGCAAAAGACCTGTGTTCTATGATAGCACTTATAGGCGTTATCTAATAACTGACACAAATGAACATATTTCCACAGAGAAAGACACTCACGGATTTAGAAAACAAACTATGCTCATCTAAAACGACAGGTGGGGGGAATGGATAAATTAAGATTAGTGTTACTATACGTATACAAACACATATGGTATACATATCTCAAAAAGACCAACCATATAGCAAGGGAAGTCTGCGGAACCCTCTGTAACATTTTACATGGGAAGAGGATCTGTACTTGAATAGACATATATAATGTACAAATGAACCAGATTGTGTACACCTAGGACAAACAATATTCTATGCTTTACCCCAATTAAAACACTTTTAAAAACCAAGAAGAAATAATGACACATAAACTTATGGGGGTTTCTCCACGCACATTCCAATGGAATTTACAACCTAGGAACACGACTTCCAGAAAGGCTCTGCTGCCCTACTCCCCAGATTTGGGAATGGAGAAATGCTGCCTCCTTGAGGCCACTTCCCACAACAGCAGCTTTAAACCCATTGCTAAAGGTCACTAAATATTCACCAAACTTGCAGTTCGGGAAATGACACCTGCTCTCTAAAAAAACGCTGGGGTGGAAAATCGACCAAATAACTCAAAAGAGGGCAACCTTCCAAGAAGACAATTTCAAGAGTTATATCGTACTGCCAATTGTTTCCTTTTTTTAACGGAAAAGAAAACGGCGGAGAAAAATGATGAGTTTTACGAATTTTCAAAGACATGCAAACCCAAATTACAAAAACCTATCAGCTCACAGCAGCCAGAAGGGCCATTAGCATCAATGCTGTAAACAATAAATGCTGAAGCGATTGTGGAGAAATGCGTACCCTCGATTCTAAGGGGGACGTGGTAAGAGCCACTAATGAAAACACAAAGAAGGTGCTTTGAAAAGGGAAACACGGTGCTACCAGTCAATCAATCACACCCACTGCTGGGCCTATCACCTGAGAAAATGAGAATCAAAAAGTCACAGGCTGGCAATCCTGCACTCCAACAATATTTACCATAGCCAACACTTGGAAGCAATGAAAATGTCCATCAACCGAGGAATGCACAAAGAAGAAGTGGTCCACGTACACAGTGGAAAATTACTCCAATAAAAAATAAAAATTAAATTTAAAAATCCAACGAAAGTAAGGAGACATCAGCTTGTGTGGGTTTGTCCGGGCACACTCCACTCTAATTTATAACCGAGAAACACCACAGGCCGCCAGGGCTTTTCCCTAGTTCCCAGGGTGGGGAACATAGAAAGGCTGCCGCCCTCTGGCAGTTACCTGCAAAAGCAGTTTTAAAGCCTGTGCTAATGGTCATTTCATAGGAACAAGTACTGCAGAACTGTAAATGAAACCTGCCCTCAAAATGTCTTCAGGGAGGTAACGGCCAAAACATTTCAAAAGGTGACACGTACGTTAAGAGAACACTTTGAAGAACTAAGGGGTAATCACTGCTTGAAAAATAAAAAGGACATGCCTTAAAGCTCAATTTCAACGGATTATGAGGCACATGCGAATTCAACCACAAAGAGGTATCAGCTCACACTTGTCAGAATAACCATGAGCAAGAAAACTACAAACAATAAATGCTGAAGGTGTTGTGGAGAAATGCATACCCTCAACTTCAAGGGGGACGTAAGTTGGAAAGGGCCACGAATGAGAACAGAATGGAGGTGCCTTAAAAAGGTAAACATTGTGCTACCATATGATCCAGCAGGCCCACTCCTCCACCTATAATCTAAGAAGAGAGAATTGGAAAGACACAGGCAGGCAAATCTGCATTGCCCAGTATTACAATAGCCAAGATATGGAAGTAACCAAAAAGACCACCAACAGATGGGTGGGCAAAGAAGAACTCCTCCATGTACAGATGGAATATTCGCTAGCGAAAAAAATGAAACAATGCCATTTGCAGCACCATAGATGAGTCTAGACGTAATCACGCCACGTGTAGTAAGTGAGAAAGCAAAAGGCACATATCCTATCATATCACTTTCAGGAGTTACTTAAAAATTGATACCAATGAAGATATTTCCACAGAGAAAGGCAATCACAGATTCATTAAAAAACTTATGGTTCACCAAATAGAAAGGGATGAGGATTGGATACATTGCCATATTGGGGTTAACAGAGATATACAAACCATGTGAAATATATAACCCCCAAAGACGTACGGAAGACCAGGAGAAGACTACTCAACATTGTGTCATAACCTACATTGGCAAAGGATGCGAGGAAGAATAGATACATGTATATGTGTGAAAGAACCACATCTTGCACACCTAGAACAAACAAACCATTGTAATCAAATTTGCTGGGATAAAAAATAAAAAGTAAATTACAAATACGAACAAGAAGTAATGAGACATAAAGTTAAAGGGCTTTTTCCTGGCACATTCCATTCTAATATACAACCTCGAACACCACTTCCATTAAGGCTCTGTTTCCCTAGGAACCAAATTTGGTAAAGGAGAAATGCTGCCACCTAGTGGCCGTTTCCTGCAAGAGCAGCTTTAAAGTCACAGCTAATGGTCACTTAACATTCACAAGGACTCAGGGCTGTAAAGGACACTTGCCCTAAATATTTGTGCTGAAGTAGGGAATGGACAAAAAATTCAAAACAGGCAAATGTTTCAAGAAGAGATTAGGAAGAGTTAAGTTTTACTCACACTCTTTGTAAAAAAAAAGGAAAATGGATAAAAGCTCAACCTCAGGGAGTGTTAGACGCATGCAATCTAATCTACAAAAAGTTTCAACTTACACCAGTTGGCTGACCATCAGCAAAAAGTCTACAAACAATAAATGCTGAAGGGGTTTTAGAGAACTGTGTACCCTCTGCCTGCTGGTGAGACGTAAAGGGGTAACAGCCAATAATGAGAACAGAAAGGAGCTGCGTTTAAAAGTAAAAATGGAGGTACTATTCAATCCAGCAGGCGCACCATTGGACCTCTCACCTGAGAAGACAATCGAGAAGACACAGGCCGCAAAAGCTGCAGTGCAGCCTTATTCACAATAGCCAAGACAGTGAAGCAATCAAAATGTCCAACAACAGGTAAATGGATAAAGAAGAAGTGGTCCGTGTACACAATGGAATATTAGCCATGGAAGACAATGAACCATTGCTCTTTGAGGCACCACAAATGAGTCTGGAGATAATCACGAAAGATGAGGTAAGTTGGAAAGCAAAAGACCTGTGTTCTATGATAGCACTTATAGGCGTTATCTAATAACTGACACAAATGAACATATTTCCACAGAGAAAGACACTCACGGATTTAGAAAACAAACTATGCTCATCTAAAACGACAGGTGGGGGGAATGGATAAATTAAGATTAGTGTTACTATACGTATACAAACACATATGGTATACATATCTCAAAAAGACCAACCATATAGCAAGGGAAGTCTGCGGAACCCTCTGTAACATTTTACATGGGAAGAGGATCTGTACTTGAATAGACATATATAATGTACAAATGAACCAGATTGTGTACACCTAGGACAAACAATATTCTAAGCTTTACCCCAATTAAAACACTTTTAAAAACCAAGAAGAAATAATGACACATAAACTTATGGGGGTTTCTCCACGCACATTCCAATGTAATTTACAACCTAGGAACACGACTTCCAGAAAGGCTCTGCTGCCCTACTCCCCAGATTTGGGAATGGAGAAATGCTGCCTCCTTGAGGCCACTTCCCACAACAGCAGCTTTAAACCCATTGCTAAAGGTCACTAAATATTCACCAAACTTGCAGTTCGGGAAATGACACCTGCTCTCTAAAAAAACGCTGGGGTGGAAAATCGACCAAATAACTCAAAAGAGGGCAACCTTCAAAGAAGACAATTTCAAGAGTTATATCGTACTGCCAATTGTTTCCTTTTTTTAACGGAAAAGAAAACGGCGGAGAAAAATGATGAGTTTTACGAATTTTCAAAGACATGCAAACCCAAATTACAAAAACCTATCAGCTCACAGCAGCCAGAAGGGCCATTAGCATCAATGCTGTAAACAATAAATGCTGAAGCGATTGTGGAGAAATGCGTACCCTCGATTCTAAGGGGGACGTGGTAAGAGCCACTAATGAAAACACAAAGAAGGTGCTTTGAAAAGGGAAACACGGTGCTACCAGTCAATCAATCACACCCACTGCTGGGCCTATCACCTGAGAAAATGAGAATCAAAAAGTCACAGGCTGGCAATCCTGCACTCCAACAATATTTACCATAGCCAACACTTGGAAGCAATGAAAATGTCCATCAACTGAGGAATGCACAAAGAAGAAGTGGTCCACGTACACAGTGGAAAATTACTCCAATAAAAAATAAAAATTAAATTTAAAAATCCAACGAAAGTAAGGAGACATCAGCTTGTGTGGGTTTGTCCGGGCACACTCCACTCTAATTTATAACCGAGAAACACCACAGGCCGCCAGGGCTTTTCCCTAGTTCCCAGGGTGGGGAACATAGAAAGGCTGCCGCCCTCTGGCAGTTACCTGCAAAAGCAGTTTTAAAGCCTGTGCTAATGGTCATTTCATAGGAACAAGTACTGCAGAACTGTAAATGAAACCTGC
This sequence comes from Balaenoptera borealis, assembly GCF_965194805.1. Classification (NCBI taxonomy): domain Eukaryota; kingdom Metazoa; phylum Chordata; class Mammalia; order Artiodactyla; family Balaenopteridae; genus Balaenoptera; species Balaenoptera borealis. The sequence continues at coordinate 72,628,071 of NC_138873.1, read as the reverse complement.
CCTCAAAATGTCTTCAGGGAGGTAACGGCCAAAACATTTCAAAAGGTGACACGTACGTTAAGAGAACACTTTGAAGAACTAAGGGGTAATCACTGCTTGAAAAATAAAAAGGACATGCCTTAAAGCTCAATTTCAACGGATTATGAGGCACATGCGAATTCAACCACAAAGAGGTATCAGCTCACACTTGTCAGAATAACCATGAGCAAGAAAACTACAAACAATAACTGCTGAAGGTGTTGTGGAGAAATGCATACCCTCAACTTCAAGGGGGACGTAAGTTGGAAAGGGCCACGAATGAGAACAGAATGGAGGTGCCTTAAAAAGGTAAACATTGTGCTACCATATGATCCAGCAGGCCCACTCCTCCACCTATAATCTAAGAAGAGAGAATTGGAAAGACACAGGCAGGCAAATCTGCATTGCCCAGTATTACAATAGCCAAGATATGGAAGTAACCAAAAAGACCACCAACAGATGGGTGGGCAAAGAAGAACTCCTCCATGTACAGATGGAATATTCGCTAGTGAAAAAAATGAAACAATGCCATTTGCAGCACCATAGATGAGTCTAGACGTAATCACGCCACGTGTAGTACGTGAGAAAGCAAAAGGCACATATCCTATCATATCACTTTCAGGAGTTACTTAAAAATTGATACCAATGAAGATATTTCCACAGAGAAAGGCAATCACAGATTCATTAAAAAACTTATGGTTCACCAAATAGAAAGGGATGAGGATTGGATACATTGCCATATTGGGGTTAACAGAGATATACAAACCATGTGAAATATATAACCCCCAAAGACGTACGGAAGACCAGGAGAAGACTACTCAACATTGTGTCATAACCTACATTGGCAAAGGATGCGAGGAAGAATAGATACATGTATATGTGTGAAAGAACCACATCTTGCACACCTAGAACAAACAAACCATTGTAATCAAATTTGCTGGGATAAAAAATAAAAAGTAAATTACAAATACGAACAAGAAGTAATGAGACATAAAGTTAAAGGGCTTTTTCCTGGCACATTCCATTCTAATATACAACCTCGAACACCACTTCCATTAAGGCTCTGTTTCCCTAGTAACCAAATTTGGTAAAGGAGAAATGCTGCCACCTAGTGGCCGTTTCCTGCAAGAGCAGCTTTAAAGTCACAGCTAATGGTCACTTAACATTCACAAGGACTCAGGGCTGTAAAGGACACTTGCCCTAAATATTTGTGCTGAAGTAGGGAATGGACAAAAAATTCAAAACAGGCAAATGTTTCAAGAAGAGATTATGAAGAGTTAAGTTTTACTCACACTCTTTGTAAAAAAAAGGAAAATGGATAAAAGCTCAACCTCAGGGAGTGTTAGACGCATGCAATCTAATCTACAAAAAGTTTCAACTTACACCAGTCGGCTGACCATCAGCAAAAAGTCTACAAACAATAAATGCTGAAGGGGTTTTAGAGAACTGTGTACCCTCTGCCTGCTGGTGAGACGTAAAGGGGTAACAGCCAGTAATGAGAACAGAAAGGAGCTGCGTTTAAAAGTAAAAATGGAGGTACTATTCAATCCAGCAGGCGCACCATTGGACCTCTCACCTGAGAAGACAATCGAGAAGACACAGGCCGCAAAAGCTGCAGTGCAGCCTTATTCACAATAGCCAAGACAGTGAAGCAATCAAAATGTCCAACAACAGGTAAATGGATAAAGAAGAAGTGGTCCGTGTACACAATGGAATATTAGCCATGGAAGACAATGAACCATTGCTCTTTGAGGCACCACAAATGAGTCTGGAGATAATCACGAAAGATGAGGTAAGTTGGAAAGCAAAAGACCTGTGTTCTATGATAGCACTTATAGGCGTTATCTAATAACTGACACAAATGAACATATTTCCACGGAGAAAGACACTCACAGATTTAGAAAACAAACTATGCTCATCTAAAACGACAGGTGGGGGGAATGGATAAATTAAGATTAGTGTTACTATACGTATACAAACACATATGGTATACATATCTCAAAAAGACCAACCATATAGCAAGGGAAGTCTGCGGAACCCTCTGTAACATTTTACATGGGAAGAGGATCTGTACTTGAATAGACATATATAATGTACAAATGAACCAGATTGTGTACACCTAGGACAAACAATATTCTAAGCTTTACCCCAATTAAAACACTTTTAAAAACCAAGAAGAAATAATGACACATAAACTTATGGGGGTTTCTCCACGCACATTCCAATGTAATTTACAACCTAGGAACACGACTTCCAGAAAGGCTCTGCTGCCCTACTCCCCAGATTTGGGAATGGAGAAATGCTGCCTCCTTGAGGCCACTTCCCACAACAGCAGCTTTAAACCCATTGCTAAAGGTCACTAAATATTCACCAAACTTGCAGTTCGGGAAATGACACCTGCTCTCTAAAAAAACGCTGGGGTGGAAAATCGACCAAATAACTCAAAAGAGGGCAACCTTCAAAGAAGACAATTTCAAGAGTTATATCGTACTGCCAATTGTTTCCTTTTTTTAACGGAAAAGAAAACGGCGGAGAAAAATGATGAGTTTTACGAATTTTCAAAGACATGCAAACCCAAATTACAAAAACCTATCAGCTCACAGCAGCCAGAAGGGCCATTAGCATCAATGCTGTAAACAATAAATGCTGAAGCGATTGTGGAGAAATGCGTACCCTCGATTCTAAGGGGGACGTGGTAAGAGCCACTAATGAAAACACAAAGAAGGTGCTTTGAAAAGGGAAACACGGTGCTACCAGTCAATCAATCACACCCACTGCTGGGCCTATCACCTGAGAAAATGAGAATCAAAAAGTCACAGGCTGGCAATCCTGCACTCCAACAATATTTACCATAGCCAACACTTGGAAGCAATGAAAATGTCCATCAACCGAGGAATGCACAAAGAAGAAGTGGTCCACGTACACAGTGGAAAATTACTCCAATAAAAAATAAAAATTAAATTTAAAAATCCAACGAAAGTAAGGAGACATCAGCTTGTGTGGGTTTGTCCGGGCACACTCCACTCTAATTTATAACCGAGAAACACCACAGGCCGCCAGGGCTTTTCCCTAGTTCCCAGGGTGGGGAACATAGAAAGGCTGCCGCCCTCTGGCAGTTACCTGCAAAAGCAGTTTTAAAGCCTGTGCTAATGGTCATTTCATAGGAACAAGTACTGCAGAACTGTAAATGAAACCTGCCCTCAAAATGTCTTCAGGGAGGTAACGGCCAAAACATTTCAAAAGGTGACACGTACGTTAAGAGAACACTTTGAAGAACTAAGGGGTAATCACTGCTTGAAAAATAAAAAGGACATGCCTTAAAGCTCAATTTCAACGGATTATGAGGCACATGCGAATTCAACCACAAAGAGGTATCAGCTCACACTTGTCAGAATAACCATGAGCAAGAAAACTACAAACAATAACTGCTGAAGGTGTTGTGGAGAAATGCATACCCTCAACTTCAAGGGGGACGTAAGTTGGAAAGGGCCACGAATGAGAACAGAATGGAGGTGCCTTAAAAAGGTAAACATTGTGCTACCATATGATCCAGCAGGCCCACTCCTCCACCTATAATCTAAGAAGAGAGAATTGGAAAGACACAGGCAGGCAAATCTGCATTGCCCAGTATTACAATAGCCAAGATATGGAAGTAACCAAAAAGACCACCAACAGATGGGTGGGCAAAGAAGAACTCCTCCATGTACAGATGGAATATTCGCTAGTGAAAAAAATGAAACAATGCCATTTGCAGCACCATAGATGAGTCTAGACGTAATCACGCCACGTGTAGTAAGTGAGAAAGCAAAAGGCACATATCCTATCATATCACTTTCAGGAGTTACTTAAAAATTGATACCAATGAAGATATTTCCACAGAGAAAGGCAATCACAGATTCATTAAAAAACTTATGGTTCACCAAATAGAAAGGGATGAGGATTGGATACATTGCCATATTGGGGTTAACAGAGATATACAAACCATGTGAAATATATAACCCCCAAAGACGTACGGAAGACCAGGAGAAGACTACTCAACATTGTGTCATAACCTACATTGGCAAAGGATGCGAGGAAGAATAGATACATGTATATGTGTGAAAGAACCACATCTTGCACACCTAGAACAAACAAACCATTGTAATCAAATTTGCTGGGATAAAAAATAAAAAGTAAATTACAAATACGAACAAGAAGTAATGAGACATAAAGTTAAAGGGCTTTTTCCTGGCACATTCCATTCTAATATACAACCTCGAACACCACTTCCATTAAGGCTCTGTTTCCCTAGTAACCAAATTTGGTAAAGGAGAAATGCTGCCACCTAGTGGCCGTTTCCTGCAAGAGCAGCTTTAAAGTCACAGCTAATGGTCACTTAACATTCACAAGGACTCAGGGCTGTAAAGGACACTTGCCCTAAATATTTGTGCTGAAGTAGGGAATGGACAAAAAATTCAAAACAGGCAAATGTTTCAAGAAGAGATTATGAAGAGTTAAGTTTTACTCACACTCTTTGTAAAAAAAAGGAAAATGGATAAAAGCTCAACCTCAGGGAGTGTTAGACGCATGCAATCTAATCTACAAAAAGTTTCAACTTACACCAGTCGGCTGACCATCAGCAAAAAGTCTACAAACAATAAATGCTGAAGGGGTTTTAGAGAACTGTGTACCCTCTGCCTGCTGGTGAGACGTAAAGGGGTAACAGCCAGTAATGAGAACAGAAAGGAGCTGCGTTTAAAAGTAAAAATGGAGGTACTATTCAATCCAGCAGGCGCACCATTGGACCTCTCACCTGAGAAGACAATCGAGAAGACACAGGCCGCAAAAGCTGCAGTGCAGCCTTATTCACAATAGCCAAGACAGTGAAGCAATCAAAATGTCCAACAACAGGTAAATGGATAAAGAAGAAGTGGTCCGTGTACACAATGGAATATTAGCCATGGAAGACAATGAACCATTGCTCTTTGAGGCACCACAAATGAGTCTGGAGATAATCACGAAAGATGAGGTAAGTTGGAAAGCAAAAGACCTGTGTTCTATGATAGCACTTATAGGCGTTATCTAATAACTGACACAAATGAACATATTTCCACGGAGAAAGACACTCACAGATTTAGAAAACAAACTATGCTCATCTAAAACGACAGGTGGGGGGAATGGATAAATTAAGATTAGTGTTACTATACGTATACAAACACATATGATATACATATCTCAAAACGACCAACCATATAGCAAGGGAAGTCTGCGGAACCCTCTGTAACATTTTACATGGGAAGAGGATCTGTACTTGAATAGACATATATAATGTACAAATGAACCAGATTGTGTACACCTAGGACAAACAATATTCTATGCTTTACCCCAATTAAAACACTTTTAAAAACCAAGAAGAAATAATGACACATAAACTTATGGGGGTTTCTCCACGCACATTCCAATGTAATTTACAACCTAGGAACACGACTTCCAGAAAGGCTCTGCTGCCCTACTCCCCAGATTTGGGAATGGAGAAATGCTGCCTCCTTGAGGCCACTTCCCACAACAGCAGCTTTAAACCCATTGCTAAAGGTCACTAAATATTCACCAAACTTGCAGTTCGGGAAATGACACCTGCTCTCTAAAAAAACGCTGGGGTGGAAAATCGACCAAATAACTCAAAAGAGGGCAACCTTCCAAGAAGACAATTTCAAGAGTTATATCGTACTGCCAATTGTTTCCTTTTTTTAACGGAAAAGAAAACGGCGGAGAAAAATGATGAGTTTTACGAATTTTCAAAGACATGCAAACCCAAATTACAAAAACCTATCAGCTCACAGCAGCCAGAAGGGCCATTAGCATCAATGCTGTAAACAATAAATGCTGAAGCGATTGTGGAGAAATGCGTACCCTCGATTCTAAGGGGGACGTGGTAAGAGCCACTAATGAAAACACAAAGAAGGTGCTTTGAAAAGGGAAACACGGTGCTACCAGTCAATCAATCACACCCACTGCTGGGCCTATCACCTGAGAAAATGAGAATCAAAAAGTCACAGGCTGGCAATCCTGCACTCCAACAATATTTACCATAGCCAACACTTGGAAGCAATGAAAATGTCCATCAACCGAGGAATGCACAAAGAAGAAGTGGTCCACGTACACAGTGGAAAATTACTCCAATAAAAAATAAAAATTAAATTTAAAAATCCAACGAAAGTAAGGAGACATCAGCTTGTGTGGGTTTGTCCGGGCACACTCCACTCTAATTTATAACCGAGAAACACCACAGGCCGCCAGGGCTTTTCCCTAGTTCCCAGGGTGGGGAACATAGAAAGGCTGCCGCCCTCTGGCAGTTACCTGCAAAAGCAGTTTTAAAGCCTGTGCTAATGGTCATTTCATAGGAACAAGTACTGCAGAATTGTAAATGAAACCTGCCCTCAAAATGTCTTCAGGGAGGTAACGGCCAAAACATTTCAAAAGGTGACACGTACGTTAAGAGAACACTTTGAAGAACTAAGGGGTAATCACTGCTTGAAAAATAAAAAGGACATGCCTTAAAGCTCAATTTCAACGGATTATGAGGCACATGCGAATTCAACCACAAAGAGGTATCAGCTCACACTTGTCAGAATAACCATGAGCAAGAAAACTACAAACAATAAATGCTGAAGGTGTTGTGGAGAAATGCATACCCTCAACTTCAAGGGGGACGTAAGTTGGAAAGGGCCACGAATGAGAACAGAATGGAGGTGCCTTAAAAAGGTAAACATTGTGCTACCATATGATCCAGCAGGCCCACTCCTCCACCTATAATCTAAGAAGAGAGAATTGGAAAGACACAGGCAGGCAAATCTGCATTGCCCAGTATTACAATAGCCAAGATATGGAAGTAACCAAAAAGACCACCAACAGATGGGTGGGCAAAGAAGAACTCCTCCATGTACAGATGGAATATTCGCTAGTGAAAAAAATGAAACAATGCCATTTGCAGCACCATAGATGAGTCTAGACGTAATCACGCCACGTGTAGTACGTGAGAAAGCAAAAGGCACATATCCTATCATATCACTTTCAGGAGTTACTTAAAAATTGATACCAATGAAGATATTTCCACAGAGAAAGGCAATCACAGATTCATTAAAAAACTTATGGTTCACCAAATAGAAAGGGATGAGGATTGGATACATTGCCATATTGGGGTTAACAGAGATATACAAACCATGTGAAATATATAACCCCCAAAGACGTACGGAAGACCAGGAGAAGACTACTCAACATTGTGTCATAACCTACATTGGCAAAGGATGCGAGGAAGAATAGATACATGTATATGTGTGAAAGAACCACATCTTGCACACCTAGAACAAACAAACCATTGTAATCAAATTTGCTGGGATAAAAAATAAAAAGTAAATTACAAATACGAACAAGAAGTAATGAGACATAAAGTTAAAGGGCTTTTTCCTGGCACATTCCATTCTAATATACAACCTCGAACACCACTTCCATTAAGGCTCTGTTTCCCTAGGAACCAAATTTGGTAAAGGAGAAATGCTGCCACCTAGTGGCCGTTTCCTGCAAGAGCAGCTTTAAAGTCACAGCTAATGGTCACTTAACATTCACAAGGACTCAGGGCTGTAAAGGACACTTGCCCTAAATATTTGTGCTGAAGTAGGGAATGGACAAAAAATTCAAAACAGGCAAATGTTTCAAGAAGAGATTATGAAGAGTTAAGTTTTACTCACACTCTTTGTAAAAAAAAGGAAAATGGATAAAAGCTCAACCTCAGGGAGTGTTAGACGCATGCAATCTAATCTACAAAAAGTTTCAACTTACACCAGTCGGCTGACCATCAGCAAAAAGTCTACAAACAATAAATGCTGAAGGGGTTTTAGAGAACTGTGTACCCTCTGCCTGCTGGTGAGACGTAAAGGGGTAACAGCCAGTAATGAGAACAGAAAGGAGCTGCGTTTAAAAGTAAAAATGGAGGTACTATTCAATCCAGCAGGCGCACCATTGGACCTCTCACCTGAGAAGACAATCGAGAAGACACAGGCCGCAAAAGCTGCAGTGCAGCCTTATTCACAATAGCCAAGACAGTGAAGCAATCAAAATGTCCAACAACAGGTAAATGGATAAAGAAGAAGTGGTCCGTGTACACAATGGAATATTAGCCATGGAAGACAATGAACCATTGCTCTTTGAGGCACCACAAATGAGTCTGGAGATAATCACGAAAGATGAGGTAAGTTGGAAAGCAAAAGACCTGTGTTCTATGATAGCACTTATAGGCGTTATCTAATAACTGACACAAATGAACATATTTCCACGGAGAAAGACACTCACAGATTTAGAAAACAAACTATGCTCATCTAAAACGACAGGTGGGGGGAATGGATAAATTAAGATTAGTGTTACTATACGTATACAAACACATATGATATACATATCTCAAAACGACCAACCATATAGCAAGGGAAGTCTGCGGAACCCTCTGTAACATTTTACATGGGAAGAGGATCTGTACTTGAATAGACATATATAATGTACAAATGAACCAGATTGTGTACACCTAGGACAAACAATATTCTATGCTTTACCCCAATTAAAACACTTTTAAAAACCAAGAAGAAATAATGACACATAAACTTATGGGGGTTTCTCCACGCACATTCCAATGTAATTTACAACCTAGGAACACGACTTCCAGAAAGGCTCTGCTGCCCTACTCCCCAGATTTGGGAATGGAGAAATGCTGCCTCCTTGAGGCCACTTCCCACAACAGCAGCTTTAAACCCATTGCTAAAGGTCACTAAATATTCACCAAACTTGCAGTTCGGGAAATGACACCTGCTCTCTAAAAAAACGCTGGGGTGGAAAATCGACCAAATAACTCAAAAGAGGGCAACCTTCCAAGAAGACAATTTCAAGAGTTATATCGTACTGCCAATTGTTTCCTTTTTTTAACGGAAAAGAAAACGGCGGAGAAAAATGATGAGTTTTACGAATTTTCAAAGACATGCAAACCCAAATTACAAAAACCTATCAGCTCACAGCAGCCAGAAGGGCCATTAGCATCAATGCTGTAAACAATAAATGCTGAAGCGATTGTGGAGAAATGCGTACCCTCGATTCTAAGGGGGACGTGGTAAGAGCCACTAATGAAAACACAAAGAAGGTGCTTTGAAAAGGGAAACACGGTGCTACCAGTCAATCAATCACACCCACTGCTGGGCCTATCACCTGAGAAAATGAGAATCAAAAAGTCACAGGCTGGCAATCCTGCACTCCAACAATATTTACCATAGCCAACACTTGGAAGCAATGAAAATGTCCATCAACCGAGGAATGCACAAAGAAGAAGTGGTCCACGTACACAGTGGAAAATTACTCCAATAAAAAATAAAAATTAAATTTAAAAATCCAACGAAAGTAAGGAGACATCAGCTTGTGTGGGTTTGTCCGGGCACACTCCACTCTAATTTATAACCGAGAAACACCACAGGCCGCCAGGGCTTTTCCCTAGTTCCCAGGGTGGGGAACATAGAAAGGCTGCCGCCCTCTGGCAGTTACCTGCAAAAGCAGTTTTAAAGCCTGTGCTAATGGTCATTTCATAGGAACAAGTACTGCAGAATTGTAAATGAAACCTGCCCTCAAAATGTCTTCAGGGAGGTAACGGCCAAAACATTTCAAAAGGTGACACGTACGTTAAGAGAACACTTTGAAGAACTAAGGGGTAATCACTGCTTGAAAAATAAAAAGGACATGCCTTAAAGCTCAATTTCAACGGATTATGAGGCACATGCGAATTCAACCACAAAGAGGTATCAGCTCACACTTGTCAGAATAACCATGAGCAAGAAAACTACAAACAATAAATGCTGAAGGTGTTGTGGAGAAATGCATACCCTCAACTTCAAGGGGGACGTAAGTTGGAAAGGGCCACGAATGAGAACAGAATGGAGGTGCCTTAAAAAGGTAAACATTGTGCTACCATATGATCCAGCAGGCCCACTCCTCCACCTATAATCTAAGAAGAGAGAATTGGAAAGACACAGGCAGGCAAATCTGCATTGCCCAGTATTACAATAGCCAAGATATGGAAGTAACCAAAAAGACCACCAACAGATGGGTGGGCAAAGAAGAACTCCTCCATGTACAGATGGAATATTCGCTAGTGAAAAAAATGAAACAATGCCATTTGCAGCACCATAGATGAGTCTAGACGTAATCACGCCACGTGTAGTACGTGAGAAAGCAAAAGGCACATATCCTATCATATCACTTTCAGGAGTTACTTAAAAATTGATACCAATGAAGATATTTCCACAGAGAAAGGCAATCACAGATTCATTAAAAAACTTATGGTTCACCAAATAGAAAGGGATGAGGATTGGATACATTGCCATATTGGGGTTAACAGAGATATACAAACCATGTGAAATATATAACCCCCAAAGACGTACGGAAGACCAGGAGAAGACTACTCAACATTGTGTCATAACCTACATTGGCAAAGGATGCGAGGAAGAATAGATACATGTATATGTGTGAAAGAACCACATCTTGCACACCTAGAACAAACAAACCATTGTAATCAAATTTGCTGGGATAAAAAATAAAAAGTAAATTACAAATACGAACAAGAAGTAATGAGACATAAAGTTAAAGGGCTTTTTCCTGGCACATTCCATTCTAATATACAACCTCGAACACCACTTCCATTAAGGCTCTGTTTCCCTAGGAACCAAATTTGGTAAAGGAGAAATGCTGCCACCTAGTGGCCGTTTCCTGCAAGAGCAGCTTTAAAGTCACAGCTAATGGTCACTTAACATTCACAAGGACTCAGGGCTGTAAAGGACACTTGCCCTAAATATTTGTGCTGAAGTAGGGAATGGACAAAAAATTCAAAACAGGCAAATGTTTCAAGAAGAGATTATGAAGAGTTAAGTTTTACTCACACTCTTTGTAAAAAAAAGGAAAATGGATAAAAGCTCAACCTCAGGGAGTGTTAGACGCATGCAATCTAATCTACAAAAAGTTTCAACTTACACCAGTCGGCTGACCATCAGCAAAAAGTCTACAAACAATAAATGCTGAAGGGGTTTTAGAGAACTGTGTACCCTCTGCCTGCTGGTGAGACGTAAAGGGGTAACAGCCAGTAATGAGAACAGAAAGGAGCTGCGTTTAAAAGTAAAAATGGAGGTACTATTCAATCCAGCAGGCGCACCATTGGACCTCTCACCTGAGAAGACAATCGAGAAGACACAGGCCGCAAAAGCTGCAGTGCAGCCTTATTCACAATAGCCAAGACAGTGAAGCAATCAAAATGTCCAACAACAGGTAAATGGATAAAGAAGAAGTGGTCCGTGTACACAATGGAATATTAGCCATGGAAGACAATGAACCATTGCTCTTTGAGGCACCACAAATGAGTCTGGAGATAATCACGAAAGATGAGGTAAGTTGGAAAGCAAAAGACCTGTGTTCTATGATAGCACTTATAGGCGTTATCTAATAACTGACACAAATGAACATATTTCCACGGAGAAAGACACTCACAGATTTAGAAAACAAACTATGCTCATCTAAAACGACAGGTGGGGGGAATGGATAAATTAAGATTAGTGTTACTATACGTATACAAACACATATGATATACATATCTCAAAACGACCAACCATATAGCAAGGGAAGTCTGCGGAACCCTCTGTAACATTTTACATAGGAAGAGGATCTGTACTTGAATAGACATATATAATGTACAAATGAACCAGATTGTGTACACCTAGGACAAACAATATTCTAAGCTTTACCCCAATTAAAACACTTTTAAAAACCAAGAAGAAATAATGACACATAAACTTATGGGGGTTTCTCCACGCACATTCCAATGGAATTTACAACCTAGGAACACGACTTCCAGAAAGGCTCTGCTGCCCTACTCCCCAGATTTGGGAATGGAGAAATGCTGCCTCCTTGAGGCCACTTCCCACAACAGCAGCTTTAAACCCATTGCTAAAGGTCACTAAATATTCACCAAACTTGCAGTTCGGGAAATGACACCTGCTCTCTAAAAAAACGCTGGGGTGGAAAATCGACCAAATAACTCAAAAGAGGGCAACCTTCAAAGAAGACAATTTCAAGAGTTATATCGTACTGCCAATTGTTTCCTTTTTTTAACGGAAAAGAAAACGGCAGAGAAAAATGATGAGTTTTACGAATTTTCAAAGACATGCAAACCCAAATTACAAAAACCTATCAGCTCACAGCAGCCAGAAGGGCCATTAGCATCAATGCTGTAAACAATAAATGCTGAAGCGATTGTGGAGAAATGCGTACCCTCGATTCTAAGGGGGACGTGGTAAGAGCCACTAATGAAAACACAAAGAAGGTGCTTTGAAAAGGGAAACACGGTGCTACCAGTCAATCAATCACACCCACTGCTGGGCCTATCACCTGAGAAAATGAGAATCAAAAAGTCACAGGCTGGCAATCCTGCACTCCAACAATATTTACCATAGCCAACACTTGGAAGCAATGAAAATGTCCATCAACTGAGGAATGCACAAAGAAGAAGTGGTCCACGTACACAGTGGAAAATTACTCCAATAAAAAATAAAAATTAAATTTAAAAATCCAACGAAAGTAAGGAGACATCAGCTTGTGTGGGTTTGTCCGGGCACACTCCACTCTAATTTATAACCGAGAAACACCACAGGCCGCCAGGGCTTTTCCCTAGTTCCCAGGGTGGGGAACATAGAAAGGCTGCCGCCCTCTGGCAGTTACCTGCAAAAGCAGTTTTAAAGCCTGTGCTAATGGTCATTTCATAGGAACAAGTACTGCAGAACTGTAAATGAAACCTGCCCTCAAAATGTCTTCAGGGAGGTAACGGCCAAAACATTTCAAAAGGTGACACGTACGTTAAGAGAACACTTTGAAGAACTAAGGGGTAATCACTGCTTGAAAAATAAAAAGGACATGCCTTAAAGCTCAATTTCAACGGATTATGAGGCACATGCGAATTCAACCACAAAGAGGTATCAGCTCACACTTGTCAGAATAACCATGAGCAAGAAAACTACAAACAATAACTGCTGAAGGTGTTGTGGAGAAATGCATACCCTCAACTTCAAGGGGGACGTAAGTTGGAAAGGGCCACGAATGAGAACAGAATGGAGGTGCCTTAAAAAGGTAAACATTGTGCTACCATATGATCCAGCAGGCCCACTCCTCCACCTATAATCTAAGAAGAGAGAATTGGAAAGACACAGGCAGGCAAATCTGCATTGCCCAGTATTACAATAGCCAAGATATGGAAGTAACCAAAAAGACCACCAACAGATGGGTGGGCAAAGAAGAACTCCTCCATGTACAGATGGAATATTCGCTAGTGAAAAAAATGAAACAATGCCATTTGCAGCACCATAGATGAGTCTAGACGTAATCACGCCACGTGTAGTAAGTGAGAAAGCAAAAGGCACATATCCTATCATATCACTTTCAGGAGTTACTTAAAAATTGATACCAATGAAGATATTTCCACAGAGAAAGGCAATCACAGATTCATTAAAAAACTTATGGTTCACCAAATAGAAAGGGATGAGGATTGGATACATTGCCATATTGGGGTTAACAGAGATATACAAACCATGTGAAATATATAACCCCCAAAGACGTACGGAAGACCAGGAGAAGACTACTCAACATTGTGTCATAACCTACATTGGCAAAGGATGCGAGGAAGAATAGATACATGTATATGTGTGAAAGAACCACATCTTGCACACCTAGAACAAACAAACCATTGTAATCAAATTTGCTGGGATAAAAAATAAAAAGTAAATTACAAATACGAACAAGAAGTAATGAGACATAAAGTTAAAGGGCTTTTTCCTGGCACATTCCATTCTAATATACAACCTCGAACACCACTTCCATTAAGGCTCTGTTTCCCTAGGAACCAAATTTGGTAAAGGAGAAATGCTGCCACCTAGTGGCCGTTTCCTGCAAGAGCAGCTTTAAAGTCACAGCTAATGGTCACTTAACATTCACAAGGACTCAGGGCTGTAAAGGACACTTGCCCTAAATATTTGTGCTGAAGTAGGGAATGGACAAAAAATTCAAAACAGGCAAATGTTTCAAGAAGAGATTAGGAAGAGTTAAGTTTTACTCACACTCTTTGTAAAAAAAAAGGAAAATGGATAAAAGCTCAACCTCAGGGAGTGTTAGACACATGCAATCTAATCTACAAAAAGTTTCAACTTACACCAGTCGGCTGACCATCAGCAAAAAGTCTACAAACAATAAATGCTGAAGGGGTTTTAGAGAACTGTGTACCCTCTGCCTGCTGGTGAGACGTAAAGGGGTAACAGCCAATAATGAGAACAGAAAGGAGCTGCATTTAAAAGTAAAAATGGAGGTACTATTCAATCCAGCAGGCGCACCATTGGACCTCTCACCTGAGAAGACAATCGAGAAGACACAGGCCGCAAAAGCTGCAGTGCAGCCTTATTCACAATAGCCAAGACAGTGAAGCAATCAAAATGTCCAACAACAGGTAAATGGATAAAGAAGAAGTGGTCCGTGTACACAATGGAATATTAGCCATGGAAGACAATGAACCATTGCTCTTTGAGGCACCACAAATGAGTCTGGAGATAATCACGAAAGATGAGGTAAGTTGGAAAGCAAAAGACCTGTGTTCTATGATAGCACTTATAGGCGTTATCTAATAACTGACACAAATGAACATATTTCCACAGAGAAAGACACTCACGGATTTAGAAAACAAACTATGCTCATCTAAAACGACAGGTGGGGGGAATGGATAAATTAAGATTAGTGTTACTATACGTATACAAACACATATGGTATACATATCTGAAAAAGACCAACCATATAGCAAGGGAAGTCTGCGGAACCCTCTGTAACATTTTACATGGGAAGAGGATCTGTACTTGAATAGACATATATAATGTACAAATGAACCAGATTGTGTACACCTAGGACAAACAATATTCTATGCTTTACCCCAATTAAAACACTTTTAAAAACCAAGAAGAAATAATGACACATAAACTTATGGGGGTTTCTCCACGCACATTCCAATGGAATTTACAACCTAGGAACACGACTTCCAGAAAGGCTCTGCTGCCCTACTCCCCAGATTTGGGAATGGAGAAATGCTGCCTCCTTGAGGCCACTTCCCACAACAGCAGCTTTAAACCCATTGCTAAAGGTCACTAAATATTCACCAAACTTGCAGTTCGGGAAATGACACCTGCTCTCTAAAAAAACGCTGGGGTGGAAAATCGACCAAATAACTCAAAAGAGGGCAACCTTCCAAGAAGACAATTTCAAGAGTTATATCGTACTGCCAATTGTTTCCTTTTTTTAACGGAAAAGAAAACGGCGGAGAAAAATGATGAGTTTTACGAATTTTCAAAGACATGCAAACCCAAATTACAAAAACCTATCAGCTCACAGCAGCCAGAAGGGCCATTAGCATCAATGCTGTAAACAATAAATGCTGAAGCGATTGTGGAGAAATGCGTACCCTCGATTCTAAGGGGGACGTGGTAAGAGCCACTAATGAAAACACAAAGAAGGTGCTTTGAAAAGGGAAACACGGTGCTACCAGTCAATCAATCACACCCACTGCTGGGCCTATCACCTGAGAAAATGAGAATCAAAAAGTCACAGGCTGGCAATCCTGCACTCCAACAATATTTACCATAGCCAACACTTGGAAGCAATGAAAATGTCCATCAACCGAGGAATGCACAAAGAAGAAGTGGTCCACGTACACAGTGGAAAATTACTCCAATAAAAAATAAAAATTAAATTTAAAAATCCAACGAAAGTAAGGAGACATCAGCTTGTGTGGGTTTGTCCGGGCACACTCCACTCTAATTTATAACCGAGAAACACCACAGGCCGCCAGGGCTTTTCCCTAGTTCCCAGGGTGGGGAACATAGAAAGGCTGCCGCCCTCTGGCAGTTACCTGCAAAAGCAGTTTTAAAGCCTGTGCTAATGGTCATTTCATAGGAACAAGTACTGCAGAACTGTAAATGAAACCTGCCCTCAAAATGTCTTCAGGGAGGTAACGGCCAAAACATTTCAAAAGGTGACACGTACGTTAAGAGAACACTTTGAAGAACTAAGGGGTAATCACTGCTTGAAAAATAAAAAGGACATGCCTTAAAGCTCAATTTCAACGGATTATGAGGCACATGCGAATTCAACCACAAAGAGGTATCAGCTCACACTTGTCAGAATAACCATGAGCAAGAAAACTACAAACAATAACTGCTGAAGGTGTTGTGGAGAAATGCATACCCTCAACTTCAAGGGGGACGTAAGTTGGAAAGGGCCACGAATGAGAACAGAATGGAGGTGCCTTAAAAAGGTAAACATTGTGCTACCATATGATCCAGCAGGCCCACTCCTCCACCTATAATCTAAGAAGAGAGAATTGGAAAGACACAGGCAGGCAAATCTGCATTGCCCAGTATTACAATAGCCAAGATATGGAAGTAACCAAAAAGACCACCAACAGATGGGTGGGCAAAGAAGAACTCCTCCATGTACAGATGGAATATTCGCTAGTGAAAAAAATGAAACAATGCCATTTGCAGCACCATAGATGAGTCTAGACGTAATCACGCCACGTGTAGTAAGTGAGAAAGCAAAAGGCACATATCCTATCATATCACTTTCAGGAGTTACTTAAAAATTGATACCAATGAAGATATTTCCACAGAGAAAGGCAATCACAGATTCATTAAAAAACTTATGGTTCACCAAATAGAAAGGGATGAGGATTGGATACATTGCCATATTGGGGTTAACAGAGATATACAAACCATGTGAAATATATAACCCCCAAAGACGTACGGAAGACCAGGAGAAGACTACTCAACATTGTGTCATAACCTACATTGGCAAAGGATGCGAGGAAGAATAGATACATGTATATGTGTGAAAGAACCACATCTTGCACACCTAGAACAAACAAACCATTGTAATCAAATTTGCTGGGATAAAAAATAAAAAGTAAATTACAAATACGAACAAGAAGTAATGAGACATAAAGTTAAAGGGCTTTTTCCTGGCACATTCCATTCTAATATACAACCTCGAACACCACTTCCATTAAGGCTCTGTTTCCCTAGGAACCAAATTTGGTAAAGGAGAAATGCTGCCACCTAGTGGCCGTTTCCTGCAAGAGCAGCTTTAAAGTCACAGCTAATGGTCACTTAACATTCACAAGGACTCAGGGCTGTAAAGGACACTTGCCCTAAATATTTGTGCTGAAGTAGGGAATGGACAAAAAATTCAAAACAGGCAAATGTTTCAAGAAGAGATTAGGAAGAGTTAAGTTTTACTCACACTCTTTGTAAAAAAAAAGGAAAATGGATAAAAGCTCAACCTCAGGGAGTGTTAGACGCATGCAATCTAATCTACAAAAAGTTTCAACTTACACCAGTCGGCTGACCATCAGCAAAAAGTCTACAAACAATAAATGCTGAAGGGGTTTTAGAGAACTGTGTACCCTCTGCCTGCTGGTGAGACGTAAAGGGGTAACAGCCAATAATGAGAACAGAAAGGAGCTGCGTTTAAAAGTAAAAATGGAGGTACTATTCAATCCAGCAGGCGCACCATTGGACCTCTCACCTGAGAAGACAATCGAGAAGACACAGGCCGCAAAAGCTGCAGTGCAGCCTTATTCACAATAGCCAAGACAGTGAAGCAATCAAAATGTCCAACAACAGGTAAATGGATAAAGAAGAAGTGGTCCGTGTACACAATGGAATATTAGCCATGGAAGACAATGAACCATTGCTCTTTGAGGCACCACAAATGAGTCTGGAGATAATCACGAAAGATGAGGTAAGTTGGAAAGCAAAAGACCTGTGTTCTATGATAGCACTTATAGGCGTTATCTAATAACTGACACAAATGAACATATTTCCACAGAGAAAGACACTCACGGATTTAGAAAACAAACTATGCTCATCTAAAACGACAGGTGGGGGGAATGGATAAATTAAGATTAGTGTTACTATACGTATACAAACACATATGATATACATATCTGAAAAAGACCAACCATATAGCAAGGGAAGTCTGCGGAACCCTCTGTAACATTTTACATGGGAAGAGGATCTGTACTTGAATAGACATATATAATGTACAAATGAACCAGATTGTGTACACCTAGGACAAACAATATTCTAAGCTTTACCCCAATTAAAACACTTTTAAAAACCAAGAAGTAATAATGACACATAAACTTATGGGGGTTTCTCCACGCACATTCCAATGTAATTTACAACCTAGGAACACGACTTCCAGAAAGGCTCTGCTGCCCTACTCCCCAGATTTGGGAATGGAGAAATGCTGCCTCCTTGAGGCCACTTCCCACAACAGCAGCTTTAAACCCATTGCTAAAGGTCACTAAATATTCACCAAACTTGCAGTTCGGGAAATGACACCTGCTCTCTAAAAAAACGCTGGGGTGGAAAATCGACCAAATAACTCAAAAGAGGGCAACCTTCCAAGAAGACAATTTCAAGAGTTATATCGTACTGCCAATTGTTTCCTTTTTTTAACGGAAAAGAAAACGGCGGAGAAAAATGATGAGTTTTACGAATTTTCAAAGACATGCAAACCCAAATTACAAAAACCTATCAGCTCACAGCAGCCAGAAGGGCCATTAGCATCAATGCTGTAAACAATAAATGCTGAAGCGATTGTGGAGAAATGCGTACCCTCGATTCTAAGGGGGACGTGGTAAGAGCCACTAATGAAAACACAAAGAAGGTGCTTTGAAAAGGGAAACACGGTGCTACCAGTCAATCAATCACACCCACTGCTGGGCCTATCACCTGAGAAAATGAGAATCAAAAAGTCACAGGCTGGCAATCCTGCACTCCAACAATATTTACCATAGCCAACACTTGGAAGCAATGAAAATGTCCATCAACCGAGGAATGCACAAAGAAGAAGTGGTCCACGTACACAGTGGAAAATTACTCCAATAAAAAATAAAAATTAAATTTAAAAATCCAACGAAAGTAAGGAGACATCAGCTTGTGTGGGTTTGTCCGGGCACACTCCACTCTAATTTATAACCGAGAAACACCACAGGCCGCCAGGGCTTTTCCCTAGTTCCCAGGGTGGGGAACATAGAAAGGCTGCCGCCCTCTGGCAGTTACCTGCAAAAGCAGTTTTAAAGCCTGTGCTAATGGTCATTTCATAGGAACAAGTACTGCAGAACTGTAAATGAAACCTGCCCTCAAAATGTCTTCAGGGAGGTAACGGCCAAAACATTTCAAAAGGTGACACGTACGTTAAGAGAACACTTTGAAGAACTAAGGGGTAATCACTGCTTGAAAAATAAAAAGGACATGCCTTAAAGCTCAATTTCAACGGATTATGAGGCACATGCGAATTCAACCACAAAGAGGTATCAGCTCACACTTGTCAGAATAACCATGAGCAAGAAAACTACAAACAATAAATGCTGAAGGTGTTGTGGAGAAATGCATACCCTCAACTTCAAGGGGGACGTAAGTTGGAAAGGGCCACGAATGAGAACAGAATGGAGGTGCCTTAAAAAGGTAAACATTGTGCTACCATATGATCCAGCAGGCCCACTCCTCCACCTATAATCTAAGAAGAGAGAATTGGAAAGACACAGGCAGGCAAATCTGCATTGCCCAGTATTACAATAGCCAAGATATGGAAGTAACCAAAAAGACCACCAACAGATGGGTGGGCAAAGAAGAACTCCTCCATGTACAGATGGAATATTCGCTAGTGAAAAAAATGAAACAATGCCATTTGCAGCACCATAGATGAGTCTAGACGTAATCACGCCACGTGTAGTAAGTGAGAAAGCAAAAGGCACATATCCTATCATATCACTTTCAGGAGTTACTTAAAAATTGATACCAATGAAGATATTTCCACAGAGAAAGGCAATCACAGATTCATTAAAAAACTTATGGTTCACCAAATAGAAAGGGATGAGGATTGGATACATTGCCATATTGGGGTTAACAGAGATATACAAACCATGTGAAATATATAACCCCCAAAGACGTACGGAAGACCAGGAGAAGACTACTCAACATTGTGTCATAACCTACATTGGCAAAGGATGCGAGGAAGAATAGATACATGTATATGTGTGAAAGAACCACATCTTGCACACCTAGAACAAACAAACCATTGTAATCAAATTTGCTGGGATAAAAAATAAAAAGTAAATTACAAATACGAACAAGAAGTAATGAGACATAAAGTTAAAGGGCTTTTTCCTGGCACATTCCATTCTAATATACAACCTCGAACACCACTTCCATTAAGGCTCTGTTTCCCTAGGAACCAAATTTGGTAAAGGAGAAATGCTGCCACCTAGTGGCCGTTTCCTGCAAGAGCAGCTTTAAAGTCACAGCTAATGGTCACTTAACATTCACAAGGACTCAGGGCTGTAAAGGACACTTGCCCTAAATATTTGTGCTGAAGTAGGGAATGGACAAAAAATTCAAAACAGGCAAATGTTTCAAGAAGAGATTAGGAAGAGTTAAGTTTTACTCACACTCTTTGTAAAAAAAAGGAAAATGGATAAAAGCTCAACCTCAGGGAGTGTTAGACGCATGCAATCTAATCTACAAAAAGTTTCAACTTACACCAGTCGGCTGACCATCAGCAAAAAGTCTACAAACAATAAATGCTGAAGGGGTTTTAGAGAACTGTGTACCCTCTGCCTGCTGGTGAGACGTAAAGGGGTAACAGCCAATAATGAGAACAGAAAGGAGCTGCGTTTAAAAGTAAAAATGGAGGTACTATTCAATCCAGCAGGCGCACCATTGGACCTCTCACCTGAGAAGACAATCGAGAAGACACAGGCCGCAAAAGCTGCAGTGCAGCCTTATTCACAATAGCCAAGACAGTGAAGCAATCAAAATGTCCAACAACAGGTAAATGGATAAAGAAGAAGTGGTCCGTGTACACAATGGAATATTAGCCATGGAAGACAATGAACCATTGCTCTTTGAGGCACCACAAATGAGTCTAGAGATAATCACGAAAGATGAGGTAAGTTGGAAAGCAAAAGACCTGTGTTCTATGATAGCACTTATAGGCGTTATCTAATAACTGACACAAATGAACATATTTCCACAGAGAAAGACACTCACGGATTTAGAAAACAAACTATGCTCATCTAAAACGACAGGTTGGGGGAATGGATAAATTAAGATTAGTGTTACTATACGTATACAAACACATATGATATACATATCTCAAAAAGACCAACCATATAGCAAGGGAAGTCTGCGGAACCCTCAGTAACATTTTACATGGGAAGAGGATCTGTACTTGAATAGACATATATAATGTACAAATGAACCAGATTGTGTACACCTAGGACAAACAATATTCTATGCTTTACCCCAATTAAAACACTTTTAAAAACCAAGAGGAAATAATGACACATAAACTTATGGGGCTTTCTCCACGCACATTCCAATGTAATTTACAACCTAGGAACACGACTTCCAGAAAGGCTCTGCTGCCCTACTCCCCAGATTTGGGAATGGAGAAATGCTGCCTCCTTGAGGCCACTTCCCACAACAGCAGCTTTAAACCCATTGCTAAAGGTCACTAAATATTCACCAAACTTGCAGTTCGGGAAATGACACCTGCTCTCTAAAAAAACGCTGGGGTGGAAAATCGACCAAATAACTCAAAAGAGGGCAACCTTCCAAGAAGACAATTTCAAGAGTTATATCGTACTGCCAATTGTTTCCTTTTTTTAACGGAAAAGAAAACGGCGGAGAAAAATGATGAGTTTTACGAATTTTCAAAGACATGCAAACCCAAATTACAAAAACCTATCAGCTCACAGCAGCCAGAAGGGCCATTAGCATCAATGCTGTAAACAATAAATGCTGAAGCGATTGTGGAGAAATGCGTACCCTCGATTCTAAGGGGGACGTGGTAAGAGCCACTAATGAAAACACAAAGAAGGTGCTTTGAAAAGGGAAACACGGTGCTACCAGTCAATCAATCACACCCACTGCTGGGCCTATCACCTGAGAAAATGAGAATCAAAAAGTCACAGGCTGGCAATCCTGCACTCCAACAATATTTACCATAGCCAACACTTGGAAGCAATGAAAATGTCCATCAACCGAGGAATGCACAAAGAAGAAGTGGTCCACGTACACAGTGGAAAATTACTCCAATAAAAAATAAAAATTAAATTTAAAAATCCAACGAAAGTAAGGAGACATCAGCTTGTGTGGGTTTGTCCGGGCACACTCCACTCTAATTTATAACCGAGAAACACCACAGGCCGCCAGGGCTTTTCCCTAGTTCCCAGGGTGGGGAACATAGAAAGGCTGCCGCCCTCTGGCAGTTACCTGCAAAAGCAGTTTTAAAGCCTGTGCTAATGGTCATTTCATAGGAACAAGTACTGCAGAACTGTAAATGAAACCTGCCCTCAAAATGTCTTCAGGGAGGTAACGGCCAAAACATTTCAAAAGGTGACACGTACGTTAAGAGAACACTTTGAAGAACTAAGGGGTAATCACTGCTTGAAAAATAAAAAGGACATGCCTTAAAGCTCAATTTCAACGGATTATGAGGCACATGCGAATTCAACCACAAAGAGGTATCAGCTCACACTTGTCAGAATAACCATGAGCAAGAAAACTACAAACAATAACTGCTGAAGGTGTTGTGGAGAAATGCATACCCTCAACTTCAAGGGGGACGTAAGTTGGAAAGGGCCACGAATGAGAACAGAATGGAGGTGCCTTAAAAAGGTAAACATTGTGCTACCATATGATCCAGCAGGCCCACTCCTCCACCTATAATCTAAGAAGAGAGAATTGGAAAGACACAGGCAGGCAAATCTGCATTGCCCAGTATTACAATAGCCAAGATATGGAAGTAACCAAAAAGACCACCAACAGATGGGTGGGCAAAGAAGAACTCCTCCATGTACAGATGGAATATTCGCTAGTGAAAAAAATGAAACAATGCCATTTGCAGCACCATAGATGAGTCTAGACGTAATCACGCCACGTGTAGTAAGTGAGAAAGCAAAAGGCACATATCCTATCATATCACTTTCAGGAGTTACTTAAAAATTGATACCAATGAAGATATTTCCACAGAGAAAGGCAATCACAGATTCATTAAAAAACTTATGGTTCACCAAATAGAAAGGGATGAGGATTGGATACATTGCCATATTGGGGTTAACAGAGATATACAAACCATGTGAAATATATAACCCCCAAAGACGTACGGAAGACCAGGAGAAGACTACTCAACATTGTGTCATAACCTACATTGGCAAAGGATGCGAGGAAGAATAGATACATGTATATGTGTGAAAGAACCACATCTTGCACACCTAGAACAAACAAACCATTGTAATCAAATTTGCTGGGATAAAAAATAAAAAGTAAATTACAAATACGAACAAGAAGTAATGAGACATAAAGTTAAAGGGCTTTTTCCTGGCACATTCCATTCTAATATACAACCTAGAACACCACTTCCATTAAGGCTCTGTTTCCCTAGGAACCAAATTTGGTAAAGGAGAAATGCTGCCACCTAGTGGCCGTTTCCTGCAAGAGCAGCTTTAAAGTCACAGCTAATGGTCACTTAACATTCACAAGGACTCAGGGCTGTAAAGGACACTTGCCCTAAATATTTGTGCTGAAGTAGGGAATGGACAAAAAATTCAAAACAGGCAAATGTTTCAAGAAGAGATTAGGAAGAGTTAAGTTTTACTCACACTCTTTGTAAAAAAAAAGGAAAATGGATAAAAGCTCAACCTCAGGGAGTGTTAGACGCATGCAATCTAATCTACAAAAAGTTTCAACTTACACCAGTCGGCTGACCATCAGCAAAAAGTCTACAAACAATAAATGCTGAAGGGGTTTTAGAGAACTGTGTACCCTCTGCCTGCTGGTGAGACGTAAAGGGGTAACAGCCAATAATGAGAACAGAAAGGAGCTGCGTTTAAAAGTAAAAATGGAGGTACTATTCAATCCAGCAGGCGCACCATTGGACCTCTCACCTGAGAAGACAATCGAGAAGACACAGGCCGCAAAAGCTGCAGTGCAGCCTTATTCACAATAGCCAAGACAGTGAAGCAATCAAAATGTCCAACAACAGGTAAATGGATAAAGAAGAAGTGGTCCGTGTACACAATGGAATATTAGCCATGGAAGACAATGAACCATTGCTCTTTGAGGCACCACAAATGAGTCTGGAGATAATCACGAAAGATGAGGTAAGTTGGAAAGCAAAAGACCTGTGTTCTATGATAGCACTTATAGGCGTTATCTAATAACTGACACAAATGAACATATTTCCACAGAGAAAGACACTCACGGATTTAGAAAACAAACTATGCTCATCTAAAACGACAGGTGGGGGGAATGGATAAATTAAGATTAGTGTTACTATACGTATACAAACACATATGGTATACATATCTCAAAAAGACCAACCATATAGCAAGGGAAGTCTGCGGAACCCTCTGTAACATTTTACATGGGAAGAGGATCTGTACTTGAATAGACATATATAATGTACAAATGAACCAGATTGTGTACACCTAGGACAAACAATATTCTAAGCTTTACCCCAATTAAAACACTTTTAAAAACCAAGAAGAAATAATGACACATAAACTTATGGGGGTTTCTCCACGCACATTCCAATGTAATTTACAACCTAGGAACACGACTTCCAGAAAGGCTCTGCTGCCCTACTCCCCAGATTTGGGAATGGAGAAATGCTGCCTCCTTGAGGCCACTTCCCACAACAGCAGCTTTAAACCCATTGCTAAAGGTCACTAAATATTCACCAAACTTGCAGTTCGGGAAATGACACCTGCTCTCTAAAAAAACGCTGGGGTGGAAAATCGACCAAATAACTCAAAAGAGGGCAACCTTCCAAGAAGACAATTTCAAGAGTTATATCGTACTGCCAATTGTTTCCTTTTTTTAACGGAAAAGAAAACGGCGGAGAAAAATGATGAGTTTTACGAATGTTCAAAGACATGCAAACCCAAATTACAAAAACCTATCAGCTCACAGCAGCCAGAAGGGCCATTAGCATCAATGCTGTAAACAATAAATGCTGAAGCGATTGTGGAGAAATGCGTACCCTCGATTCTAAGGGGGACGTGGTAAGAGCCACTAATGAAAACACAAAGAAGGTGCTTTGAAAAGGGAAACACGGTGCTACCAGTCAATCAATCACACCCACTGCTGGGCCTATCACCTGAGAAAATGAGAATCAAAAAGTCACAGGCTGGCAATCCTGCACTCCAACAATATTTACCATAGCCAACACTTGGAAGCAATGAAAATGTCCATCAACCGAGGAATGCACAAAGAAGAAGTGGTCCACGTACACAGTGGAAAATTACTCCAATAAAAAATAAAAATTAAATTTAAAAATCCAACGAAAGTAAGGAGACATCAGCTTGTGTGGGTTTGTCCGGGCACACTCCACTCTAATTTATAACCGAGAAACACCACAGGCCGCCAGGGCTTTTCCCTAGTTCCCAGGGTGGGGAACATAGAAAGGCTGCCGCCCTCTGGCAGTTACCTGCAAAAGCAGTTTTAAAGCCTGTGCTAATGGTCATTTCATAGGAACAAGTACTGCAGAACTGTAAATGAAACCTGCCCTCAAAATGTCTTCAGGGAGGTAACGGCCAAAACATTTCAAAAGGTGACACGTACGTTAAGAGAACACTTTGAAGAACTAAGGGGTAATCACTGCTTGAAAAATAAAAAGGACATGCCTTAAAGCTCAATTTCAACGGATTATGAGGCACATGCGAATTCAACCACAAAGAGGTATCAGCTCACACTTGTCAGAATAACCATGAGCAAGAAAACTACAAACAATAAATGCTGAAGGTGTTGTGGAGAAATGCATACCCTCAACTTCAAGGGGGACGTAAGTTGGAAAGGGCCACGAATGAGAACAGAATGGAGGTGCCTTAAAAAGGTAAACATTGTGCTACCATATGATCCAGCAGGCCCACTCCTCCACCTATAATCTAAGAAGAGAGAATTGGAAAGACACAGGCAGGCAAATCTGCATTGCCCAGTATTACAATAGCCAAGATATGGAAGTAACCAAAAAGACCACCAACAGATGGGTGGGCAAAGAAGAACTCCTCCATGTACAGATGGAATATTCGCTAGTGAAAAAAATGAAACAATGCCATTTGCAGCACCATAGATGAGTCTAGACGTAATCACGCCACGTGTACTAAGTGAGAAAGCAAAAGGCACATATCCTATCATATCACTTTCAGGAGTTACTTAAAAATTGATACCAATGAAGATATTTCCACAGAGAAAGGCAATCACAGATTCATTAAAAAACTTATGGTTCACCAAATAGAAAGGGATGAGGATTGGATACATTGCCATATTGGGGTTAACAGAGATATACAAACCATGTGAAATATATAACCCCCAAAGACGTACGGAAGACCAGGAGAAGACTACTCAACATTGTGTCATAACCTACATTGGCAAAGGATGCGAGGAAGAATAGATACATGTATATGTGTGAAAGAACCACATCTTGCACACCTAGAACAAACAAACCATTGTAATCAAATTTGCTGGGATAAAAAATAAAAAGTAAATTACAAATACGAACAAGAAGTAATGAGACATAAAGTTAAAGGGCTTTTTCCTGGCACATTCCATTCTAATATACAACCTCGAACACCACTTCCATTAAGGCTCTGTTTCCCTAGGAACCAAATTTGGTAAAGGAGAAATGCTGCCACCTAGTGGCCGTTTCCTGCAAGAGCAGCTTTAAAGTCACAGCTAATGGTCACTTAACATTCACAAGGACTCAGGGCTGTAAAGGACACTTGCCCTAAATATTTGTGCTGAAGTAGGGAATGGACAAAAAATTCAAAACAGGCAAATGTTTCAAGAAGAGATTAGGAAGAGTTAAGTTTTACTCACACTCTTTGTAAAAAAAAAGGAAAATGGATAAAAGCTCAACCTCAGGGAGTGTTAGACGCATGCAATCTAATCTACAAAAAGTTTCAACTTACACCAGTCGGCTGACCATCAGCAAAAAGTCTACAAACAATAAATGCTGAAGGGGTTTTAGAGAACTGTGTACCCTCTGCCTGCTGGTGAGACGTAAAGGGGTAACAGCCAATAATGAGAACAGAAAGGAGCTGCGTTTAAAAGTAAAAATGGAGGTACTATTCAATCCAGCAGGCGCACCATTGGACCTCTCACCTGAGAAGACAATCGAGAAGACACAGGCCGCAAAAGCTGCAGTGCAGCCTTATTCACAATAGCCAAGACAGTGAAGCAATCAAAATGTCCAACAACAGGTAAATGGATAAAGAAGAAGTGGTCCGTGTACACAATGGAATATTAGCCATGGAAGACAATGAACCATTGCTCTTTGAGGCACCACAAATGAGTCTGGAGATAATCACGAAAGATGAGGTAAGTTGGAAAGCAAAAGACCTGTGTTCTATGATAGCACTTATAGGCGTTATCTAATAACTGACACAAATGAACATATTTCCACAGAGAAAGACACTCACGGATTTAGAAAACAAACTATGCTCATCTAAAACGACAGGTGGGGGGAATGGATAAATTAAGATTAGTGTTACTATACGTATACAAACACATATGGTATACATATCTGAAAAAGACCAACCATATAGCAAGGGAAGTCTGCGGAACCCTCTGTAACATTTTACATGGGAAGAGGATCTGTACTTGAATAGACATATATAATGTACAAATGAACCAGATTGTGTACACCTAGGACAAACAATATTCTATGCTTTACCCCAATTAAAACACTTTTAAAAACCAAGAAGAAATAATGACACATAAACTTATGGGGGTTTCTCCACGCACATTCCAATGTAATTTACAACCTAGGAACACGACTTCCAGAAAGGCTCTGCTGCCCTACTCCCCAGATTTGGGAATGGAGAAATGCTGCCTCCTTGAGGCCACTTCCCACAACAGCAGCTTTAAACCCATTGCTAAAGGTCACTAAATATTCACCAAACTTGCAGTTCGGGAAATGACACCTGCTCTCTAAAAAAACGCTGGGGTGGAAAATCGACCAAATAACTCAAAAGAGGGCAACCTTCCAAGAAGACAATTTCAAGAGTTATATCGTACTGCCAATTGTTTCCTTTTTTTAACGGAAAAGAAAACGGCGGAGAAAAATGATGAGTTTTACGAATTTTCAAAGACATGCAAACCCAAATTACAAAAACCTATCAGCTCACAGCAGCCAGAAGGGCCATTAGCATCAATGCTGTAAACAATAAATGCTGAAGCGATTGTGGAGAAATGCGTACCCTCGATTCTAAGGGGGACGTGGTAAGAGCCACTAATGAAAACACAAAGAAGGTGCTTTGAAAAGGGAAACACGGTGCTACCAGTCAATCAATCACACCCACTGCTGGGCCTATCACCTGAGAAAATGAGAATCAAAAAGTCACAGGCTGGCAATCCTGCACTCCAACAATATTTACCATAGCCAACACTTGGAAGCAATGAAAATGTCCATCAACCGAGGAATGCACAAAGAAGAAGTGGTCCACGTACACAGTGGAAAATTACTCCAATAAAAAATAAAAATTAAATTTAAAAATCCAACGAAAGTAAGGAGACATCAGCTTGTGTGGGTTTGTCCGGGCACACTCCACTCTAATTTATAACCGAGAAACACCACAGGCCGCCAGGGCTTTTCCCTAGTTCCCAGGGTGGGGAACATAGAAAGGCTGCCGCCCTCTGGCAGTTACCTGCAAAAGCAGTTTTAAAGCCTGTGCTAATGGTCATTTCATAGGAACAAGTACTGCAGAACTGTAAATGAAACCTGCCCTCAAAATGTCTTCAGGGAGGTAACGGCCAAAACATTTCAAAAGGTGACACGTACGTTAAGAGAACACTTTGAAGAACTAAGGGGTAATCACTGCTTGAAAAATAAAAAGGACATGCCTTAAAGCTCAATTTCAACGGATTATGAGGCACATGCGAATTCAACCACAAAGAGGTATCAGCTCACACTTGTCAGAATAACCATGAGCAAGAAAACTACAAACAATAAATGCTGAAGGTGTTGTGGAGAAATGCATACCCTCAACTTCAAGGGGGACGTAAGTTGGAAAGGGCCACGAATGAGAACAGAATGGAGGTGCCTTAAAAAGGTAAACATTGTGCTACCATATGATCCAGCAGGCCCACTCCTCCACCTATAATCTAAGAAGAGAGAATTGGAAAGACACAGGCAGGCAAATCTGCATTGCCCAGTATTACAATAGCCAAGATATGGAAGTAACCAAAAAGACCACCAACAGATGGGTGGGCAAAGAAGAACTCCTCCATGTACAGATGGAATATTCGCTAGTGAAAAAAATGAAACAATGCCATTTGCAGCACCATAGATGAGTCTAGACGTAATCACGCCACGTGTACTAAGTGAGAAAGCAAAAGGCACATATCCTATCATATCACTTTCAGGAGTTACTTAAAAATTGATACCAATGAAGATATTTCCACAGAGAAAGGCAATCACAGATTCATTAAAAAACTTATGGTTCACCAAATAGAAAGGGATGAGGATTGGATACATTGCCATATTGGGGTTAACAGAGATATACAAACCATGTGAAATATATAACCCCCAAAGACGTACGGAAGACCAGGAGAAGACTACTCAACATTGTGTCATAACCTACATTGACAAAGGATGCGAGGAAGAATAGATACATGTATATGTGTGAAAGAACCACATCTTGCACACCTAGAACAAACAAACCATTGTAATCAAATTTGCTGGGATAAAAAATAAAAAGTAAATTACAAATACGAACAAGAAGTAATGAGACATAAAGTTAAAGGGCTTTTTCCTGGCACATTCCATTCTAATATACAACCTAGAACACCACTTCCATTAAGGCTCTGTTTCCCTAGGAACCAAATTTGGTAAAGGAGAAATGCTGCCACCTAGTGGCCGTTTCCTGCAAGAGCAGCTTTAAAGTCACAGCTAATGGTCACTTAACATTCACAAGGACTCAGGGCTGTAAAGGACACTTGCCCTAAATATTTGTGCTGAAGTAGGGAATGGACAAAAAATTCAAAACAGGCAAATGTTTCAAGAAGAGATTAGGAAGAGTTAAGTTTTACTCACACTCTTTGTAAAAAAAAAGGAAAATGGATAAAAGCTCAACCTCAGGGAGTGTTAGACGCATGCAATCTAATCTACAAAAAGTTTCAACTTACACCAGTCGGCTGACCATCAGCAAAAAGTCTACAAACAATAAATGCTGAAGGGGTTTTAGAGAACTGTGTACCCTCTGCCTGCTGGTGAGACGTAAAGGGGTAACAGCCAATAATGAGAACAGAAAGGAGCTGCGTTTAAAAGTAAAAATGGAGGTACTATTCAATCCAGCAGGCGCACCATTGGACCTCTCACCTGAGAAGACAATCGAGAAGACACAGGCCGCAAAAGCTGCAGTGCAGCCTTATTCACAATAGCCAAGACAGTGAAGCAATCAAAATGTCCAACAACAGGTAAATGGATAAAGAAGAAGTGGTCCGTGTACACAATGGAATATTAGCCATGGAAGACAATGAACCATTGCTCTTTGAGGCACCACAAATGAGTCTGGAGATAATCACGAAAGATGAGGTAAGTTGGAAAGCAAAAGACCTGTGTTCTATGATAGCACTTATAGGCGTTATCTAATAACTGACACAAATGAACATATTTCCACAGAGAAAGACACTCACGGATTTAGAAAACAAACTATGCTCATCTAAAACGACAGGTGGGGGGAATGGATAAATTAAGATTAGTGTTACTATACGTATACAAACACATATGATATACATATCTCAAAAAGACCAACCATATAGCAAGGGAAGTCTGCGGAACCCTCTGTAACATTTTACATGGGAAGAGGATCTGTACTTGAATAGACATATATAATGTACAAATGAACCAGATTGTGTACACCTAGGACAAACAATATTCTAAGCTTTACCCCAATTAAAACACTTTTAAAAACCAAGAAGAAATAATGACACATAAACTTATGGGGGTTTCTCCACGCACATTCCAATGTAATTTACAACCTAGGAACACGACTTCCAGAAAGGCTCTGCTGCCCTACTCCCCAGATTTGGGAATGGAGAAATGCTGCCTCCTTGAGGCCACTTCCCACAACAGCAGCTTTAAACCCATTGCTAAAGGTCACTAAATATTCACCAAACTTGCAGTTCGGGAAATGACACCTGCTCTCTAAAAAAACGCTGGGGTGGAAAATCGACCAAATAACTCAAAAGAGGGCAACCTTCAAAGAAGACAATTTCAAGAGTTATATCGTACTGCCAATTGTTTCCTTTTTTTAACGGAAAAGAAAACGGCGGAGAAAAATGATGAGTTTTACGAATTTTCAAAGACATGCAAACCCAAATTACAAAAACCTATCAGCTCACAGCAGCCAGAAGGGCCATTAGCATCAATGCTGTAAACAATAAATGCTGAAGCGATTGTGGAGAAATGCGTACCCTCGATTCTAAGGGGGACGTGGTAAGAGCCACTAATGAAAACACAAAGAAGGTGCTTTGAAAAGGGAAACACGGTGCTACCAGTCAATCAATCACACCCACTGCTGGGCCTATCACCTGAGAAAATGAGAATCAAAAAGTCACAGGCTGGCAATCCTGCACTCCAACAATATTTACCATAGCCAACACTTGGAAGCAATGAAAATGTCCATCAACCGAGGAATGCACAAAGAAGAAGTGGTCCACGTACACAGTGGAAAATTACTCCAATAAAAAATAAAAATTAAATTTAAAAATCCAACGAAAGTAAGGAGACATCAGCTTGTGTGGGTTTGTCCGGGCACACTCCACTCTAATTTATAACCGAGAAACACCACAGGCCGCCAGGGCTTTTCCCTAGTTCCCAGGGTGGGGAACATAGAAAGGCTGCCGCCCTCTGGCAGTTACCTGCAAAAGTAGTTTTAAAGCCTGTGCTAATGGTCATTTCATAGGAACAAGTACTGCAGAACTGTAAATGAAACCTGCCCTCAAAATGTCTTCAGGGAGGTAACGGCCAAAACATTTCAAAAGGTGACACGTACGTTAAGAGAACACTTTGAAGAACTAAGGGGTAATCACTGCTTGAAAAATAAAAAGGACATGCCTTAAAGCTCAATTTCAACGGATTATGAGGCACATGCGAATTCAACCACAAAGAGGTATCAGCTCACACTTGTCAGAATAACCATGAGCAAGAAAACTACAAACAATAACTGCTGAAGGTGTTGTGGAGAAATGCATACCCTCAACTTCAAGGGGGACGTAAGTTGGAAAGGGCCACGAATGAGAACAGAATGGAGGTGCCTTAAAAAGGTAAACATTGTGCTACCATATGATCCAGCAGGCCCACTCCTCCACCTATAATCTAAGAAGAGAGAATTGGAAAGACACAGGCAGGCAAATCTGCATTGCCCAGTATTACAATAGCCAAGATATGGAAGTAACCAAAAAGACCACCAACAGATGGGTGGGCAAAGAAGAACTCCTCCATGTACAGATGGAATATTCGCTAGTGAAAAAAATGAAACAATGCCATTTGCAGCACCATAGATGAGTCTAGACGTAATCACGCCACGTGTACTAAGTGAGAAAGCAAAAGGCACATATCCTATCATATCAGTTTCAGGAGTTACTTAAAAATTGATACCAATGAAGATATTTCCACAGAGAAAGGCAATCACAGATTCATTAAAAAACTTATGGTTCACCAAATAGAAAGGGATGAGGATTGGATACATTGCCATATTGGGGTTAACAGAGATATACAAACCATGTGAAATATATAACCCCCAAAGACGTACGGAAGACCAGGAGAAGACTACTCAACATTGTGTCATAACCTACATTGGCAAAGGATGCGAGGAAGAATAGATACATGTATATGTGTGAAAGAACCACATCTTGCACACCTAGAACAAACAAACCATTGTAATCAAATTTGCTGGGATAAAAAATAAAAAGTAAATTACAAATACGAACAAGAAGTAATGAGACATAAAGTTAAAGGGCTTTTTCCTGGCACATTCCATTCTAATATACAACCTAGAACACCACTTCCATTAAGGCTCTGTTTCCCTAGGAACCAAATTTGGTAAAGGAGAAATGCTGCCACCTAGTGGCCATTTCCTGCAAGAGCAGCTTTAAAGTCACAGCTAATGGTCACTTAACATTCACAAGGACTCAGGGCTGTAAAGGACACTTGCCCTAAATATTTGTGCTGAAGTAGGGAATGGACAAAAAATTCAAAACAGGCAAATGTTTCAAGAAGAGATTAGGAAGAGTTAAGTTTTACTCACACTCTTTGTAAAAAAAAAGGAAAATGGATAAAAGCTCAACCTCAGGGAGTGTTAGACGCATGCAATCTAATCTACAAAAAGTTTCAACTTACACCAGTCGGCTGACCATCAGCAAAAAGTCTACAAACAATAAATGCTGAAGGGGTTTTAGAGAACTGTGTACCCTCTGCCTGCTGGTGAGACGTAAAGGGGTAACAGCCAATAATGAGAACAGAAAGGAGCTGCGTTTAAAAGTAAAAATGGAGGTACTATTCAATCCAGCAGGCGCACCATTGGACCTCTCACCTGAGAAGACAATCGAGAAGACACAGGCCGCAAAAGCTGCAGTGCAGCCTTATTCACAATAGCCAAGACAGTGAAGCAATCAAAATGTCCAACAACAGGTAAATGGATAAAGAAGAAGTGGTCCGTGTACACAATGGAATATTAGCCATGGAAGACAATGAACCATTGCTCTTTGAGGCACCACAAATGAGTCTGGAGATAATCACGAAAGATGAGGTAAGTTGGAAAGCAAAAGACCTGTGTTCTATGATAGCACTTATAGGCGTTATCTAATAACTGACACAAATGAACATATTTCCACAGAGAAAGACACTCACGGATTTAGAAAACAAACTATGCTCATCTAAAACGACAGGTGGGGGGAATGGATAAATTAAGATTAGTGTTACTATACGTATACAAACACATATGGTATACATATCTCAAAAAGACCAACCATATAGCAAGGGAAGTCTGCGGAACCCTCTGTAACATTTTACATGGGAAGAGGATCTGTACTTGAATAGACATATATAATGTACAAATGAACCAGATTGTGTACACCTAGGACAAACAATATTCTAAGCTTTACCCCAATTAAAACACTTTTAAAAACCAAGAAGAAATAATGACACATAAACTTATGGGGGTTTCTCCACGCACATTCCAATGTAATTTACAACCTAGGAACACGACTTCCAGAAAGGCTCTGCTGCCCTACTCCCCAGATTTGGGAATGGAGAAATGCTGCCTCCTTGAGGCCACTTCCCACAACAGCAGCTTTAAACCCATTGCTAAAGGTCACTAAATATTCACCAAACTTGCAGTTCGGGAAATGACACCTGCTCTCTAAAAAAACGCTGGGGTGGAAAATCGACCAAATAACTCAAAAGAGGGCAACCTTCAAAGAAGACAATTTCAAGAGTTATATCGTACTGCCAATTGTTTCCTTTTTTTAACGGAAAAGAAAACGGCGGAGAAAAATGATGAGTTTTACGAATTTTCAAAGACATGCAAACCCAAATTACAAAAACCTATCAGCTCACAGCAGCCAGAAGGGCCATTAGCATCAATGCTGTAAACAATAAATGCTGAAGCGATTGTGGAGAAATGTGTACCCTCGATTCTAAGGGGGACGTGGTAAGAGCCACTAATGAAAACACAAAGAAGGTGCTTTGAAAAGGGAAACACGGTGCTACCAGTCAATCAATCACACCCACTGCTGGGCCTATCACCTGAGAAAATGAGAATCAAAAAGTCACAGGCTGGCAATCCTGCACTCCAACAATATTTACCATAGCCAACACTTGGAAGCAATGAAAATGTCCATCAACCGAGGAATGCACAAAGAAGAAGTGGTCCACGTACACAGTGGAAAATTACTCCAATAAAAAATAAAAATTAAATTTAAAAATCCAACGAAAGTAAGGAGACATCAGCTTGTGTGGGTTTGTCCGGGCACACTCCACTCTAATTTATAACCGAGAAACACCACAGGCCGCCAGGGCTTTTCCCTAGTTCCCAGGGTGGGGAACATAGAAAGGCTGCCGCCCTCTGGCAGTTACCTGCAAAAGTAGTTTTAAAGCCTGTGCTAATGGTCATTTCATAGGAACAAGTACTGCAGAACTGTAAATGAAACCTGCCCTCAAAATGTCTTCAGGGAGGTAACGGCCAAAACATTTCAAAAGGTGACACGTATGTTAAGTGAACACTTTGAAGAACTAAGGGGTAATCACTGCTTGAAAAATAAAAAGGACATGCCTTAAAGCTCAATTTCAACGGATTATGAGGCACATGCGAATTCAACCACAAAGAGGTATCAGCTCACACTTGTCAGAATAACCATGAGCAAGAAAACTACAAACAATAACTGCTGAAGGTGTTGTGGAGAAATGCATACCCTCAACTTCAAGGGGGACGTAAGTTGGAAAGGGCCACGAATGAGAACAGAATGGAGGTGCCTTAAAAAGGTAAACATTGTGCTACCATATGATCCAGCAGGCCCACTCCTCCACCTATAATCTAAGAAGAGAGAATTGGAAAGACACAGGCAGGCAAATCTGCATTGCCCAGTATTACAATAGCCAAGATATGGAAGTAACCAAAAAGACCACCAACAGATGGGTGGGCAAAGAAGAACTCCTCCATGTACAGATGGAATATTCGCTAGTGAAAAAAATGAAACAATGCCATTTGCAGCACCATAGATGAGTCTAGACGTAATCACGCCACGTGTAGTAAGTGAGAAAGCAAAAGGCACATATCCTATCATATCACTTTCAGGAGTTACTTAAAAATTGATACCAATGAAGATATTTCCACAGAGAAAGGCAATCACAGATTCATTAAAAAACTTATGGTTCACCAAATAGAAAGGGATGAGGATTGGATACATTGCCATATTGGGGTTAACAGAGATATACAAACCATGTGAAATATATAACCCCCAAAGACGTACGGAAGACCAGGAGAAGACTACTCAACATTGTGTCATAACCTACATTGGCAAAGGATGCGAGGAAGAATAGATACATGTATATGTGTGAAAGAACCACATCTTGCACACCTAGAACAAACAAACCATTGTAATCAAATTTGCTGGGATAAAAAATAAAAAGTAAATTACAAATACGAACAAGAAGTAATGAGACATAAAGTTAAAGGGCTTTTTCCTGGCACATTCCATTCTAATATACAACCTCGAACACCACTTCCATTAAGGCTCTGTTTCCCTAGGAACCAAATTTGGTAAAGGAGAAATGCTGCCACCTAGTGGCCGTTTCCTGCAAGAGCAGCTTTAAAGTCACAGCTAATGGTCACTTAACATTCACAAGGACTCAGGGCTGTAAAGGACACTTGCCCTAAATATTTGTGCTGAAGTAGGGAATGGACAAAAAATTCAAAACAGGCAAATGTTTCAAGAAGAGATTAGGAAGAGTTAAGTTTTACTCACACTCTTTGTAAAAAAAAAGGAAAATGGATAAAAGCTCAACCTCAGGGAGTGTTAGACACATGCAATCTAATCTACAAAAAGTTTCAACTTACACCAGTCGGCTGACCATCAGCAAAAAGTCTACAAACAATAAATGCTGAAGGGGTTTTAGAGAACTGTGTACCCTCTGCCTGCTGGTGAGACGTAAAGGGGTAACAGCCAATAATGAGAACAGAAAGGAGC
The DNA here is from genome assembly GCF_965194805.1 of Balaenoptera borealis. Taxonomy (NCBI): domain Eukaryota; kingdom Metazoa; phylum Chordata; class Mammalia; order Artiodactyla; family Balaenopteridae; genus Balaenoptera; species Balaenoptera borealis. Next base: position 72,591,157 of record NC_138873.1, on the reverse strand, counting down.
TGCGTTTAAAAGTAAAAATGGAGGTACTATTCAATCCAGCAGGCGCACCATTGGACCTCTCACCTGAGAAGACAATCGAGAAGACACAGGCCGCAAAAGCTGCAGTGCAGCCTTATTCACAATAGCCAAGACAGTGAAGCAATCAAAATGTCCAACAACAGGTAAATGGATAAAGAAGAAGTGGTCCGTGTACACAATGGAATATTAGCCATGGAAGACAATGAACCATTGCTCTTTGAGGCACCACAAATGAGTCTGGAGATAATCACGAAAGATGAGGTAAGTTGGAAAGCAAAAGACCTGTGTTCTATGATAGCACTTATAGGCGTTATCTAATAACTGACACAAATGAACATATTTCCACGGAGAAAGACACTCACGGATTTAGAAAACAAACTATGCTCATCTAAAACGACAGGTGGGGGGAATGGATAAATTAAGATTAGTGTTACTATACGTATACAAACACATATGGTATACATATCTGAAAAAGACCAACCATATAGCAAGGGAAGTCTGCGGAACCCTCTGTAACATTTTACATGGGAAGAGGATCTGTACTTGAATAGACATATATAATGTACAAATGAACCAGATTGTGTACACCTAGGACAAACAATATTCTATGCTTTACCCCAATTAAAACACTTTTAAAAACCAAGAAGAAATAATGACACATAAACTTATGGGGGTTTCTCCACGCACATTCCAATGGAATTTACAACCTAGGAACACGACTTCCAGAAAGGCTCTGCTGCCCTACTCCCCAGATTTGGGAATGGAGAAATGCTGCCTCCTTGAGGCCACTTCCCACAACAGCAGCTTTAAACCCATTGCTAAAGGTCACTAAATATTCACCAAACTTGCAGTTCGGGAAATGACACCTGCTCTCTAAAAAAACGCTGGGGTGGAAAATCGACCAAATAACTCAAAAGAGGGCAACCTTCAAAGAAGACAATTTCAAGAGTTATATCGTACTGCCAATTGTTTCCTTTTTTTAACGGAAAAGAAAACGGCGGAGAAAAATGATGAGTTTTACGAATTTTCAAAGACATGCAAACCCAAATTACAAAAACCTATCAGCTCACAGCAGCCAGAAGGGCCATTAGCATCAATGCTGTAAACAATAAATGCTGAAGCGATTGTGGAGAAATGCGTACCCTCGATTCTAAGGGGGACGTGGTAAGAGCCACTAATGAAAACACAAAGAAGGTGCTTTGAAAAGGGAAACACGGTGCTACCAGTCAATCAATCACACCCACTGCTGGGCCTATCACCTGAGAAAATGAGAATCAAAAAGTCACAGGCTGGCAATCCTGCACTCCAACAATATTTACCATAGCCAACACTTGGAAGCAATGAAAATGTCCATCAACCGAGGAATGCACAAAGAAGAAGTGGTCCACGTACACAGTGGAAAATTACTCCAATAAAAAATAAAAATTAAATTTAAAAATCCAACGAAAGTAAGGAGACATCAGCTTGTGTGGGTTTGTCCGGGCACACTCCACTCTAATTTATAACCGAGAAACACCACAGGCCGCCAGGGCTTTTCCCTAGTTCCCAGGGTGGGGAACATAGAAAGGCTGCCGCCCTCTGGCAGTTACCTGCAAAAGCAGTTTTAAAGCCTGTGCTAATGGTCATTTCATAGGAACAAGTACTGCAGAACTGTAAATGAAACCTGCCCTCAAAATGTCTTCAGGGAGGTAACGGCCAAAACATTTCAAAAGGTGACACGTACGTTAAGAGAACACTTTGAAGAACTAAGGGGTAATCACTGCTTGAAAAATAAAAAGGACATGCCTTAAAGCTCAATTTCAACGGATTATGAGGCACATGCGAATTCAACCACAAAGAGGTATCAGCTCACACTTGTCAGAATAACCATGAGCAAGAAAACTACAAACAATAAATGCTGAAGGTGTTGTGGAGAAATGCATACCCTCAACTTCAAGGGGGACGTAAGTTGGAAAGGGCCACGAATGAGAACAGAATGGAGGTGCCTTAAAAAGGTAAACATTGTGCTACCATATGATCCAGCAGGCCCACTCCTCCACCTATAATCTAAGAAGAGAGAATTGGAAAGACACAGGCAGGCAAATCTGCATTGCCCAGTATTACAATAGCCAAGATATGGAAGTAACCAAAAAGACCACCAACAGATGGGTGGGCAAAGAAGAACTCCTCCATGTACAGATGGAATATTCGCTAGTGAAAAAAATGAAACAATGCCATTTGCAGCACCATAGATGAGTCTAGACGTAATCACGCCACGTGTAGTAAGTGAGAAAGCAAAAGGCACATATCCTATCATATCACTTTCAGGAGTTACTTAAAAATTGATACCAATGAAGATATTTCCACAGAGAAAGGCAATCACAGATTCATTAAAAAACTTATGGTTCACCAAATAGAAAGGGATGAGGATTGGATACATTGCCATATTGGGGTTAACAGAGATATACAAACCATGTGAAATATATAACCCCCAAAGACGTACGGAAGACCAGGAGAAGACTACTCAACATTGTGTCATAACCTACATTGGCAAAGGATGCGAGGAAGAATAGATACATGTATATGTGTGAAAGAACCACATCTTGCACACCTAGAACAAACAAACCATTGTAATCAAATTTGCTGGGATAAAAAATAAAAAGTAAATTACAAATACGAACAAGAAGTAATGAGACATAAAGTTAAAGGGCTTTTTCCTGGCACATTCCATTCTAATATACAACCTCGAACACCACTTCCATTAAGGCTCTGTTTCCCTAGGAACCAAATTTGGTAAAGGAGAAATGCTGCCACCTAGTGGCCGTTTCCTGCAAGAGCAGCTTTAAAGTCACAGCTAATGGTCACTTAACATTCACAAGGACTCAGGGCTGTAAAGGACACTTGCCCTAAATATTTGTGCTGAAGTAGGGAATGGACAAAAAATTCAAAACAGGCAAATGTTTCAAGAAGAGATTATGAAGAGTTAAGTTTTACTCACACTCTTTGTAAAAAAAAGGAAAATGGATAAAAGCTCAACCTCAGGGAGTGTTAGACGCATGCAATCTAATCTACAAAAAGTTTCAACTTACACCAGTCGGCTGACCATCAGCAAAAAGTCTACAAACAATAAATGCTGAAGGGGTTTTAGAGAACTGTGTACCCTCTGCCTGCTGGTGAGACGTAAAGGGGTAACAGCCAGTAATGAGAACAGAAAGGAGCTGCGTTTAAAAGTAAAAATGGAGGTACTATTCAATCCAGCAGGCGCACCATTGGACCTCTCACCTGAGAAGACAATCGAGAAGACACAGGCCGCAAAAGCTGCAGTGCAGCCTTATTCACAATAGCCAAGACAGTGAAGCAATCAAAATGTCCAACAACAGGTAAATGGATAAAGAAGAAGTGGTCCGTGTACACAATGGAATATTAGCCATGGAAGACAATGAACCATTGCTCTTTGAGGCACCACAAATGAGTCTGGAGATAATCACGAAAGATGAGGTAAGTTGGAAAGCAAAAGACCTGTGTTCTATGATAGCACTTATAGGCGTTATCTAATAACTGACACAAATGAACATATTTCCACGGAGAAAGACACTCACAGATTTAGAAAACAAACTATGCTCATCTAAAACGACAGGTGGGGGGAATGGATAAATTAAGATTAGTGTTACTATACGTATACAAACACATATGATATACATATCTCAAAACGACCAACCATATAGCAAGGGAAGTCTGCGGAACCCTCTGTAACATTTTACATGGGAAGAGGATCTGTACTTGAATAGACATATATAATGTACAAATGAACCAGATTGTGTACACCTAGGACAAACAATATTCTAAGCTTTACCCCAATTAAAACACTTTTAAAAACCAAGAAGAAATAATGACACATAAACTTATGGGGGTTTCTCCACGCACATTCCAATGGAATTTACAACCTAGGAACACGACTTCCAGAAAGGCTCTGCTGCCCTACTCCCCAGATTTGGGAATGGAGAAATGCTGCCTCCTTGAGGCCACTTCCCACAACAGCAGCTTTAAACCCATTGCTAAAGGTCACTAAATATTCACCAAACTTGCAGTTCGGGAAATGACACCTGCTCTCTAAAAAAACGCTGGGGTGGAAAATCGACCAAATAACTCAAAAGAGGGCAACCTTCAAAGAAGACAATTTCAAGAGTTATATCGTACTGCCAATTGTTTCCTTTTTTTAACGGAAAAGAAAACGGCAGAGAAAAATGATGAGTTTTACGAATTTTCAAAGACATGCAAACCCAAATTACAAAAACCTATCAGCTCACAGCAGCCAGAAGGGCCATTAGCATCAATGCTGTAAACAATAAATGCTGAAGCGATTGTGGAGAAATGCGTACCCTCGATTCTAAGGGGGACGTGGTAAGAGCCACTAATGAAAACACAAAGAAGGTGCTTTGAAAAGGGAAACACGGTGCTACCAGTCAATCAATCACACCCACTGCTGGGCCTATCACCTGAGAAAATGAGAATCAAAAAGTCACAGGCTGGCAATCCTGCACTCCAACAATATTTACCATAGCCAACACTTGGAAGCAATGAAAATGTCCATCAACTGAGGAATGCACAAAGAAGAAGTGGTCCACGTACACAGTGGAAAATTACTCCAATAAAAAATAAAAATTAAATTTAAAAATCCAACGAAAGTAAGGAGACATCAGCTTGTGTGGGTTTGTCCGGGCACACTCCACTCTAATTTATAACCGAGAAACACCACAGGCCGCCAGGGCTTTTCCCTAGTTCCCAGGGTGGGGAACATAGAAAGGCTGCCGCCCTCTGGCAGTTACCTGCAAAAGCAGTTTTAAAGCCTGTGCTAATGGTCATTTCATAGGAACAAGTACTGCAGAACTGTAAATGAAACCTGCCCTCAAAATGTCTTCAGGGAGGTAACGGCCAAAACATTTCAAAAGGTGACACGTACGTTAAGAGAACACTTTGAAGAACTAAGGGGTAATCACTGCTTGAAAAATAAAAAGGACATGCCTTAAAGCTCAATTTCAACGGATTATGAGGCACATGCGAATTCAACCACAAAGAGGTATCAGCTCACACTTGTCAGAATAACCATGAGCAAGAAAACTACAAACAATAACTGCTGAAGGTGTTGTGGAGAAATGCATACCCTCAACTTCAAGGGGGACGTAAGTTGGAAAGGGCCACGAATGAGAACAGAATGCAGGTGCCTTAAAAAGGTAAACATTGTGCTACCATATGATCCAGCAGGCCCACTCCTCCACCTATAATCTAAGAAGAGAGAATTGGAAAGACACAGGCAGGCAAATCTGCATTGCCCAGTATTACAATAGCCAAGATATGGAAGTAACCAAAAAGACCACCAACAGATGGGTGGGCAAAGAAGAACTCCTCCATGTACAGATGGAATATTCGCTAGTGAAAAAAATGAAACAATGCCATTTGCAGCACCATAGATGAGTCTAGACGTAATCACGCCACGTGTAGTACGTGAGAAAGCAAAAGGCACATATCCTATCATATCACTTTCAGGAGTTACTTAAAAATTGATACCAATGAAGATATTTCCACAGAGAAAGGCAATCACAGATTCATTAAAAAACTTATGGTTCACCAAATAGAAAGGGATGAGGATTGGATACATTGCCATATTGGGGTTAACAGAGATATACAAACCATGTGAAATATATAACCCCCAAAGACGTACGGAAGACCAGGAGAAGACTACTCAACATTGTGTCATAACCTACATTGGCAAAGGATGCGAGGAAGAATAGATACATGTATATGTGTGAAAGAACCACATCTTGCACACCTAGAACAAACAAATCATTGTAATCAAATTTGCTGGGATAAAAAATAAAAAGTAAATTACAAATACGAACAAGAAGTAATGAGACATAAAGTTAAAGGGCTTTTTCCTGGCACATTCCATTCTAATATACAACCTCGAACACCACTTCCATTAAGGCTCTGTTTCCCTAGTAACCAAATTTGGTAAAGGAGAAATGCTGCCACCTAGTGGCCGTTTCCTGCAAGAGCAGCTTTAAAGTCACAGCTAATGGTCACTTAACATTCACAAGGACTCAGGGCTGTAAAGGACACTTGCCCTAAATATTTGTGCTGAAGTAGGGAATGGACAAAAAATTCAAAACAGGCAAATGTTTCAAGAAGAGATTATGAAGAGTTAGGTTTTACTCACACTCTTTTTAAAAAAAAGGAAAATGAATAAAAGCTCAACCTCAGGGAGTGTTAGACGCATGCAATCTAATCTACAAAAAGTTTCAACTTACACCAGTCGGCTGACCATCAGCAAAAAGTCTACAAACAATAAATGCTGAAGGGGTTTTAGAGAACTGTGTACCCTCTGCCTGCTGGTGAGACGTAAAGGGGTAACAGCCAATAATGAGAACAGAAAGGAGCTGCGTTTAAAAGTAAAAATGGAGGTACTATTCAATCCAGCAGGCGCACCATTGGACCTCTCACCTGAGAAGACAATCGAGAAGACACAGGCCGAAAAAGCTGCAGTGCAGCCTTATTCACAATAGCCAAGACAGTGAAGCAATCAAAATATCCAACAACAGGTAAATGGATAAAGAAGAAGTGGTCCGTGTACACAATGGAATATTAGCCATGGAAGACAATGAACCATTGCTCTTTGAGGCACCACAAATGAGTCTGGAGATAATCACGAAAGATGAGGTAAGTTGGAAAGCAAAAGACCTGTGTTCTATGATAGCACTTATAGGCGTTATCTAATAACTGACACAAATGAACATATTTCCACGGAGAAAGACACTCACAGATTTAGAAAACAAACTATGCTCATCTAAAACGACAGGTGGGGGGAATGGATAAATTAAGATTAGTGTTACTATACGTATACAAACACATATGATATACATATCTCAAAACGACCAACCATATAGCAAGGGAAGTCTGCGGAACCCTCTGTAACATTTTACATGGGAAGAGGATCTGTACTTGAATAGACATATATAATGTACAAATGAACCAGATTGTGTACACCTAGGACAAACAATATTCTAAGCTTTACCCCAATTAAAACACTTTTAAAAACCAAGAAGAAATAATGACACATAAACTTATGGGGGTTTCTCCACGCACATTCCAATGTAATTTACAACCTAGGAACACGACTTCCAGAAAGGCTCTGCTGCCCTACTCCCCAGATTTGGGAATGGAGAAATGCTGCCTCCTTGAGGCCACTTCCCACAACAGCAGCTTTAAACCCATTGCTAAAGGTCACTAAATATTCACCAAACTTGCAGTTCGGGAAATGACACCTGCTCTCTAAAAAAACGCTGGGGTGGAAAATCGACCAAATAACTCAAAAGAGGGCAACCTTCAAAGAAGACAATTTCAAGAGTTATATCGTACTGCCAATTGTTTCCTTTTTTTAACGGAAAAGAAAACGGCGGAGAAAAATGATGAGTTTTACGAATTTTCAAAGACATGCAAACCCAAATTACAAAAACCTATCAGCTCACAGCAGCCAGAAGGGCCATTAGCATCAATGCTGTAAACAATAAATGCTGAAGCGATTGTGGAGAAATGTGTACCCTCGATTCTAAGGGGGACGTGGTAAGAGCCACTAATGAAAACACAAAGAAGGTGCTTTGAAAAGGGAAACACGGTGCTACCAGTCAATCAATCACACCCACTGCTGGGCCTATCACCTGAGAAAATGAGAATCAAAAAGTCACAGGCTGGCAATCCTGCACTCCAACAATATTTACCATAGCCAACACTTGGAAGCAATGAAAATGTCCATCAACCGAGGAATGCACAAAGAAGAAGTGGTCCACGTACACAGTGGAAAATTACTCCAATAAAAAATAAAAATTAAATTTAAAAATCCAACGAAAGTAAGGAGACATCAGCTTGTGTGGGTTTGTCCGGGCACACTCCACTCTAATTTATAACCGAGAAACACCACAGGCCGCCAGGGCTTTTCCCTAGTTCCCAGGGTGGGGAACATAGAAAGGCTGCCGCCCTCTGGCAGTTACCTGCAAAAGTAGTTTTAAAGCCTGTGCTAATGGTCATTTCATAGGAACAAGTACTGCAGAACTGTAAATGAAACCTGCCCTCAAAATGTCTTCAGGGAGGTAACGGCCAAAACATTTCAAAAGGTGACACGTATGTTAAGTGAACACTTTGAAGAACTAAGGGGTAATCACTGCTTGAAAAATAAAAAGGACATGCCTTAAAGCTCAATTTCAACGGATTATGAGGCACATGCGAATTCAACCACAAAGAGGTATCAGCTCACACTTGTCAGAATAACCATGAGCAAGAAAACTACAAACAATAACTGCTGAAGGTGTTGTGGAGAAATGCATACCCTCAACTTCAAGGGGGACGTAAGTTGGAAAGGGCCACGAATGAGAACAGAATGGAGGTGCCTTAAAAAGGTAAACATTGTGCTACCATATGATCCAGCAGGCCCACTCCTCCACCTATAATCTAAGAAGAGAGAATTGGAAAGACACAGGCAGGCAAATCTGCATTGCCCAGTATTACAATAGCCAAGATATGGAAGTAACCAAAAAGACCACCAACAGATGGGTGGGCAAAGAAGAACTCCTCCATGTACAGATGGAATATTCGCTAGTGAAAAAAATGAAACAATGCCATTTGCAGCACCATAGATGAGTCTAGACGTAATCACGCCACGTGTAGTAAGTGAGAAAGCAAAAGGCACATATCCTATCATATCACTTTCAGGAGTTACTTAAAAATTGATACCAATGAAGATATTTCCACAGAGAAAGGCAATCACAGATTCATTAAAAAACTTATGGTTCACCAAATAGAAAGGGATGAGGATTGGATACATTGCCATATTGGGGTTAACAGAGATATACAAACCATGTGAAATATATAACCCCCAAAGACGTACGGAAGACCAGGAGAAGACTACTCAACATTGTGTCATAACCTACATTGGCAAAGGATGCGAGGAAGAATAGATACATGTATATGTGTGAAAGAACCACATCTTGCACACCTAGAACAAACAAACCATTGTAATCAAATTTGCTGGGATAAAAAATAAAAAGTAAATTACAAATACGAACAAGAAGTAATGAGACATAAAGTTAAAGGGCTTTTTCCTGGCACATTCCATTCTAATATACAACCTCGAACACCACTTCCATTAAGGCTCTGTTTCCCTAGGAACCAAATTTGGTAAAGGAGAAATGCTGCCACCTAGTGGCCGTTTCCTGCAAGAGCAGCTTTAAAGTCACAGCTAATGGTCACTTAACATTCACAAGGACTCAGGGCTGTAAAGGACACTTGCCCTAAATATTTGTGCTGAAGTAGGGAATGGACAAAAAATTCAAAACAGGCAAATGTTTCAAGAAGAGATTAGGAAGAGTTAAGTTTTACTCACACTCTTTGTAAAAAAAAAGGAAAATGGATAAAAGCTCAACCTCAGGGAGTGTTAGACACATGCAATCTAATCTACAAAAAGTTTCAACTTACACCAGTCGGCTGACCATCAGCAAAAAGTCTACAAACAATAAATGCTGAAGGGGTTTTAGAGAACTGTGTACCCTCTGCCTGCTGGTGAGACGTAAAGGGGTAACAGCCAATAATGAGAACAGAAAGGAGCTGCGTTTAAAAGTAAAAATGGAGGTACTATTCAATCCAGCAGGCGCACCATTGGACCTCTCACCTGAGAAGACAATCGAGAAGACACAGGCCGCAAAAGCTGCAGTGCAGCCTTATTCACAATAGCCAAGACAGTGAAGCAATCAAAATGTCCAACAACAGGTAAATGGATAAAGAAGAAGTGGTCCGTGTACACAATGGAATATTAGCCATGGAAGACAATGAACCATTGCTCTTTGAGGCACCACAAATGAGTCTGGAGATAATCACGAAAGATGAGGTAAGTTGGAAAGCAAAAGACCTGTGTTCTATGATAGCACTTATAGGCGTTATCTAATAACTGACACAAATGAACATATTTCCACAGAGAAAGACACTCACGGATTTAGAAAACAAACTATGCTCATCTAAAACGACAGGTGGGGGGAATGGATAAATTAAGATTAGTGTTACTATACGTATACAAACACATATGATATACATATCTCCAAACGGCCAACCATATAGCAAGGGAACTCTGCGGAACCCTCTGTAACATTTTACATGGGAAGAGGATCTGTACTTGAATAGACATATATAATGTACAAATGAACCAGATTGTGTACACCTAGGACAAACAATATTCTAAGCTTTACCCCAATTAAAACACTTTTAAAAACCAAGAAGAAATAATGACAGATAAACTTATGGGGGTTTCTCCACGCACATTCCAATGTAATTTACAACCTAGGAACACGACTTCCAGAAAGGCTCTGCTGCCCTACTCCCCAGATTTGGGAATGGAGAAATGCTGCCTCCTTGAGGCCACTTCCCACAACAGCAGCTTTAAACCCATTGCTAAAGGTCACTAAATATTCACCAAACTTGCAGTTTCGGAAATGACACCTGCTCTCTAAAAAAACGCTGGGGTGGAAAATCGACCAAATAACTGAAAAGAGGGCAACCTTCCAAGAAGACAATTTCAAGAGTTATATCGTACTGCCAATTGTTTCCTTTTTTTAACGGAAAAGAAAACGGCGGAGAAAAATGATGAGTTTTACGAATTTTCAAAGACATGCAAACCCAAATTACAAAAACCTATCAGCTCACAGCAGCCAGAAGGGCCATTAGCATCAATGCTGTAAACAATAAATGCTGAAGCGATTGTGGAGAAATGCGTACCCTCGATTCTAAGGGGGACGTGGTAAGAGCCACTAATGAAAACACAAAGAAGGTGCTTTGAAAAGGGAAACACGGTGCTACCAGTCAATCAATCACACCCACTGCTGGGCCTATCACCTGAGAAAATGAGAATCAAAAAGTCACAGGCTGGCAATCCTGCACTCCAACAATATTTACCATAGCCAACACTTGGAAGCAATGAAAATGTCCATCAACCGAGGAATGCACAAAGAAGAAGTGGTCCACGTACACAGTGGAAAATTACTCCAATAAAAAATAAAAATTAAATTTAAAAATCCAACGAAAGTAAGGAGACATCAGCTTGTGTGGGTTTGTCCGGGCACACTCCACTCTAATTTATAACCGAGAAACACCACAGGCCGCCAGGGCTTTTCCCTAGTTCCCAGGGTGGGGAACATAGAAAGGCTGCCGCCCTCTGGCAGTTACCTGCAAAAGCAGTTTTAAAGCCTGTGCTAATGGTCATTTCATAGGAACAAGTACTGCAGAACTGTAAATGAAACCTGCCCTCAAAATGTCTTCAGGGAGGTAACGGCCAAAACATTTCAAAAGGTGACACGTACGTTAAGAGAACACTTTGAAGAACTAAGGGGTAATCACTGCTTGAAAAATAAAAAGGACATGCCTTAAAGCTCAATTTCAACGGATTATGAGGCACATGCGAATTCAACCACAAAGAGGTATCAGCTCACACTTGTCAGAATAACCATGAGCAAGAAAACTACAAACAATAAATGCTGAAGGTGTTGTGGAGAAATGCATACCCTCAACTTCAAGGGGGACGTAAGTTGGAAAGGGCCACGAATGAGAACAGAATGGAGGTGCCTTAAAAAGGTAAACATTGTGCTACCATATGATCCAGCAGGCCCACTCCTCCACCTATAATCTAAGAAGAGAGAATTGGAAAGACACAGGCAGGCAAATCTGCATTGCCCAGTATTACAATAGCCAAGATATGGAAGTAACCAAAAAGACCACCAACAGATGGGTGGGCAAAGAAGAACTCCTCCATGTACAGATGGAATATTCGCTAGTGAAAAAAATGAAACAATGCCATTTGCAGCACCATAGATGAGTCTAGACGTAATCACGCCACGTGTAGTAAGTGAGAAAGCAAAAGGCACATATCCTATCATATCACTTTCAGGAGTTACTTAAAAATTGATACCAATGAAGATATTTCCACAGAGAAAGGCAATCACAGATTCATTAAAAAACTTATGGTTCACCAAATAGAAAGGGATGAGGATTGGATACATTGCCATATTGGGGTTAACAGAGATATACAAACCATGTGAAATATATAACCCCCAAAGACGTACGGAAGACCAGGAGAAGACTACTCAACATTGTGTCATAACCTACATTGGCAAAGGATGCGAGGAAGAATAGATACATGTATATGTGTGAAAGAACCACATCTTGCACACCTAGAACAAACAAACCATTGTAATCAAATTTGCTGGGATAAAAAATAAAAAGTAAATTACAAATACGAACAAGAAGTAATGAGACATAAAGTTAAAGGGCTTTTTCCTGGCACATTCCATTCTAATATACAACCTCGAACACCACTTCCATTAAGGCTCTGTTTCCCTAGGAACCAAATTTGGTAAAGGAGAAATGCTGCCACCTAGTGGCCGTTTCCTGCAAGAGCAGCTTTAAAGTCACAGCTAATGGTCACTTAACATTCACAAGGACTCAGGGCTGTAAAGGACACTTGCCCTAAATATTTGTGCTGAAGTAGGGAATGGACAAAAAATTCAAAACAGGCAAATGTTTCAAGAAGAGATTAGGAAGAGTTAAGTTTTACTCACACTCTTTGTAAAAAAAAAGGAAAATGGATAAAAGCTCAACCTCAGGGAGTGTTAGACGCATGCAATCTAATCTACAAAAAGTTTCAACTTACACCAGTCGGCTGACCATCAGCAAAAAGTCTACAAACAATAAATGCTGAAGGGGTTTTAGAGAACTGTGTACCCTCTGCCTGCTGGTGAGACGTAAAGGGGTAACAGCCAATAATGAGAACAGAAAGGAGCTGCGTTTAAAAGTAAAAATGGAGGTACTATTCAATCCAGCAGGCGCACCATTGGACCTCTCACCTGAGAAGACAATCGAGAAGACACAGGCCGCAAAAGCTGCAGTGCAGCCTTATTCACAATAGCCAAGACAGTGAAGCAATCAAAATGTCCAACAACAGGTAAATGGATAAAGAAGAAGTGGTCCGTGTACACAATGGAATATTAGCCATGGAAGACAATGAACCATTGCTCTTTGAGGCACCACAAATGAGTCTGGAGATAATCACGAAAGATGAGGTAAGTTGGAAAGCAAAAGACCTGTGTTCTATGATAGCACTTATAGGCGTTATCTAATAACTGACACAAATGAACATATTTCCACAGAGAAAGACACTCACGGATTTAGAAAACAAACTATGCTCATCTAAAACGACAGGTGGGGGGAATGGATAAATTAAGATTAGTGTTACTATACGTATACAAACACATATGGTATACATATCTCAAAAAGACCAACCATATAGCAAGGGAAGTCTGCGGAACCCTCTGTAACATTTTACATGGGAAGAGGATCTGTACTTGAATAGACATATATAATGTACAAATGAACCAGATTGTGTACACCTAGGACAAACAATATTCTAAGCTTTACCCCAATTAAAACACTTTTAAAAACCAAGAAGAAATAATGACACATAAACTTATGGGGGTTTCTCCACGCACATTCCAATGTAATTTACAACCTAGGAACACGACTTCCAGAAAGGCTCTGCTGCCCTACTCCCCAGATTTGGGAATGGAGAAATGCTGCCTCCTTGAGGCCACTTCCCACAACAGCAGCTTTAAACCCATTGCTAAAGGTCACTAAATATTCACCAAACTTGCAGTTCGGGAAATGACACCTGCTCTCTAAAAAAACGCTGGGGTGGAAAATCGACCAAATAACTCAAAAGAGGGCAACCTTCCAAGAAGACAATTTCAAGAGTTATATCGTACTGCCAATTGTTTCCTTTTTTTAACGGAAAAGAAAACGGCGGAGAAAAATGATGAGTTTTACGAATTTTCAAAGACATGCAAACCCAAATTACAAAAACCTATCAGCTCACAGCAGCCAGAAGGGCCATTAGCATCAATGCTGTAAACAATAAATGCTGAAGCGATTGTGGAGAAATGCGTACCCTCGATTCTAAGGGGGACGTGGTAAGAGCCACTAATGAAAACACAAAGAAGGTGCTTTGAAAAGGGAAACACGGTGCTACCAGTCAATCAATCACACCCACTGCTGGGCCTATCACCTGAGAAAATGAGAATCAAAAAGTCACAGGCTGGCAATCCTGCACTCCAACAATATTTACCATAGCCAACACTTGGAAGCAATGAAAATGTCCATCAACCGAGGAATGCACAAAGAAGAAGTGGTCCACGTACACAGTGGAAAATTACTCCAATAAAAAATAAAAATTAAATTTAAAAATCCAACGAAAGTAAGGAGACATCAGCTTGTGTGGGTTTGTCCGGGCACACTCCACTCTAATTTATAACCGAGAAACACCACAGGCCGCCAGGGCTTTTCCCTAGTTCCCAGGGTGGGGAACATAGAAAGGCTGCCGCCCTCTGGCAGTTACCTGCAAAAGCAGTTTTAAAGCCTGTGCTAATGGTCATTTCATAGGAACAAGTACTGCAGAACTGTAAATGAAACCTGCCCTCAAAATGTCTTCAGGGAGGTAACGGCCAAAACATTTCAAAAGGTGACACGTACGTTAAGAGAACACTTTGAAGAACTAAGGGGTAATCACTGCTTGAAAAATAAAAAGGACATGCCTTAAAGCTCAATTTCAACGGATTATGAGGCACATGCGAATTCAACCACAAAGAGGTATCAGCTCACACTTGTCAGAATAACCATGAGCAAGAAAACTACAAACAATAAATGCTGAAGGTGTTGTGGAGAAATGCATACCCTCAACTTCAAGGGGGACGTAAGTTGGAAAGGGCCACGAATGAGAACAGAATGGAGGTGCCTTAAAAAGGTAAACATTGTGCTACCATATGATCCAGCAGGCCCACTCCTCCACCTATAATCTAAGAAGAGAGAATTGGAAAGACACAGGCAGGCAAATCTGCATTGCCCAGTATTACAATAGCCAAGATATGGAAGTAACCAAAAAGACCACCAACAGATGGGTGGGCAAAGAAGAACTCCTCCATGTACAGATGGAATATTCGCTAGTGAAAAAAATGAAACAATGCCATTTGCAGCACCATAGATGAGTCTAGACGTAATCACGCCACGTGTACTAAGTGAGAAAGCAAAAGGCACATATCCTATCATATCACTTTCAGGAGTTACTTAAAAATTGATACCAATGAAGATATTTCCACAGAGAAAGGCAATCACAGATTCATTAAAAAACTTATGGTTCACCAAATAGAAAGGGATGAGGATTGGATACATTGCCATATTGGGGTTAACAGAGATATACAAACCATGTGAAATATATAACCCCCAAAGACGTACGGAAGACCAGGAGAAGACTACTCAACATTGTGTCATAACCTACATTGGCAAAGGATGCGAGGAAGAATAGATACATGTATATGTGTGAAAGAACCACATCTTGCACACCTAGAACAAACAAACCATTGTAATCAAATTTGCTGGGATAAAAAATAAAAAGTAAATTACAAATACGAACAAGAAGTAATGAGACATAAAGTTAAAGGGCTTTTTCCTGGCACATTCCATTCTAATATACAACCTCGAACACCACTTCCATTAAGGCTCTGTTTCCCTAGGAACCAAATTTGGTAAAGGAGAAATGCTGCCACCTAGTGGCCGTTTCCTGCAAGAGCAGCTTTAAAGTCACAGCTAATGGTCACTTAACATTCACAAGGACTCAGGGCTGTAAAGGACACTTGCCCTAAATATTTGTGCTGAAGTAGGGAATGGACAAAAAATTCAAAACAGGCAAATGTTTCAAGAAGAGATTAGGAAGAGTTAAGTTTTACTCACACTCTTTGTAAAAAAAAAGGAAAATGGATAAAAGCTCAACCTCAGGGAGTGTTAGACGCATGCAATCTAATCTACAAAAAGTTTCAACTTACACCAGTCGGCTGACCATCAGCAAAAAGTCTACAAACAATAAATGCTGAAGGGGTTTTAGAGAACTGTGTACCCTCTGCCTGCTGGTGAGACGTAAAGGGGTAACAGCCAATAATGAGAACAGAAAGGAGCTGCGTTTAAAAGTAAAAATGGAGGTACTATTCAATCCAGCAGGCGCACCATTGGACCTCTCACCTGAGAAGACAATCGAGAAGACACAGGCCGCAAAAGCTGCAGTGCAGCCTTATTCACAATAGCCAAGACAGTGAAGCAATCAAAATGTCCAACAACAGGTAAATGGATAAAGAAGAAGTGGTCCGTGTACACAATGGAATATTAGCCATGGAAGACAATGAACCATTGCTCTTTGAGGCACCACAAATGAGTCTGGAGATAATCACGAAAGATGAGGTAAGTTGGAAAGCAAAAGACCTGTGTTCTATGATAGCACTTATAGGCGTTATCTAATAACTGACACAAATGAACATATTTCCACAGAGAAAGACACTCACGGATTTAGAAAACAAACTATGCTCATCTAAAACGACAGGTGGGGGGAATGGATAAATTAAGATTAGTGTTACTATACGTATACAAACACATATGGTATACATATCTCAAAAAGACCAACCATATAGCAAGGGAAGTCTGCGGAACTCTCTGTAACATTTTACATGGGAAGAGGATCTGTACTTGAATAGACATATATAATGTACAAATGAACCAGATTGTGTACACCTAGGACAAACAATATTCTAAGCTTTACCCCAATTAAAACACTTTTAAAAACCAAGAAGAAATAATGACACATAAACTTATGGGGGTTTCTCCACGCACATTCCAATGTAATTTACAACCTAGGAACACGACTTCCAGAAAGGCTCTGCTGCCCTACACCCCAGATTTGGGAATGGAGAAATGCTGCCTCCTTGAGGCCACTTCCCACAACAGCAGCTTTAAACCCATTGCTAAAGGTCACTAAATATTCACCAAACTTGCAGTTCGGGAAATGACACCTGCTCTCTAAAAAAACGCTGGGGTGGAAAATCGACCAAATAACTCAAAAGAGGGCAACCTTCCAAGAAGACAATTTCAAGAGTTATATCGTACTGCCAATTGTTTCCTTTTTTTAACGGAAAAGAAAACGGCGGAGAAAAATGATGAGTTTTACGAATTTTCAAAGACATGCAAACCCAAATTACAAAAACCTATCAGCTCACAGCAGCCAGAAGGGCCATTAGCATCAATGCTGTAAACAATAAATGCTGAAGCGATTGTGGAGAAATGCGTACCCTCGATTCTAAGGGGGACGTGGTAAGAGCCACTAATGAAAACACAAAGAAGGTGCTTTGAAAAGGGAAACACGGTGCTACCAGTCAATCAATCACACCCACTGCTGGGCCTATCACCTGAGAAAATGAGAATCAAAAAGTCACAGGCTGGCAATCCTGCACTCCAACAATATTTACCATAGCCAACACTTGGAAGCAATGAAAATGTCCATCAACCGAGGAATGCACAAAGAAGAAGTGGTCCACGTACACAGTGGAAAATTACTCCAATAAAAAATAAAAATTAAATTTAAAAATCCAACGAAAGTAAGGAGACATCAGCTTGTGTGGGTTTGTCCGGGCACACTCCACTCTAATTTATAACCGAGAAACACCACAGGCCGCCAGGGCTTTTCCCTAGTTCCCAGGGTGGGGAACATAGAAAGGCTGCCGCCCTCTGGCAGTTACCTGCAAAAGCAGTTTTAAAGCCTGTGCTAATGGTCATTTCATAGGAACAAGTACTGCAGAACTGTAAATGAAACCTGCCCTCAAAATGTCTTCAGGGAGGTAACGGCCAAAACATTTCAAAAGGTGACACGTACGTTAAGAGAACACTTTGAAGAACTAAGGGGTAATCACTGCTTGAAAAATAAAAAGGACATGCCTTAAAGCTCAATTTCAACGGATTATGAGGCACATGCGAATTCAACCACAAAGAGGTATCAGCTCACACTTGTCCGAATAACCATGAGCAAGAAAACTACAAACAATAAATGCTGAAGGTGTTGTGGAGAAATGCATACCCTCAACTTCAAGGGGGACGTAAGTTGGAAAGGGCCACGAATGAGAACAGAATGGAGGTGCCTTAAAAAGGTAAACATTGTGCTACCATATGATCCAGCAGGCCCACTCCTCCACCTATAATCTAAGAAGAGAGAATTGGAAAGACACAGGCAGGCAAATCTGCATTGCCCAGTATTACAATAGCCAAGATATGGAAGTAACCAAAAAGACCACCAACAGATGGGTGGGCAAAGAAGAACTCCTCCATGTACAGATGGAATATTCGCTAGTGAAAAAAATGAAACAATGCCATTTGCAGCACCATAGATGAGTCTAGACGTAATCACGCCACGTGTACTAAGTGAGAAAGCAAAAGGCACATATCCTATCATATCACTTTCAGGAGTTACTTAAAAATTGATACCAATGAAGATATTTCCACAGAGAAAGGCAATCACAGATTCATTAAAAAACTTATGGTTCACCAAATAGAAAGGGATGAGGATTGGATACATTGCCATATTGGGGTTAACAGAGATATACAAACCATGTGAAATATATAACCCCCAAAGACGTACGGAAGACCAGGAGAAGACTACTCAACATTGTGTCATAACCTACATTGGCAAAGGATGCGAGGAAGAATAGATACATGTATATGTGTGAAAGAACCACATCTTGCACACCTAGAACAAACAAACCATTGTAATCAAATTTGCTGGGATAAAAAATAAAAAGTAAATTACAAATACGAACAAGAAGTAATGAGACATAAAGTTAAAGGGCTTTTTCCTGGCACATTCCATTCTAATATACAACCTCGAACACCACTTCCATTAAGGCTCTGTTTCCCTAGGAACCAAATTTGGTAAAGGAGAAATGCTGCCACCTAGTGGCCGTTTCCTGCAAGAGCAGCTTTAAAGTCACAGCTAATGGTCACTTAACATTCACAAGGACTCAGGGCTGTAAAGGACACTTGCCCTAAATATTTGTGCTGAAGTAGGGAATGGACAAAAAATTCAAAACAGGCAAATGTTTCAAGAAGAGATTATGAAGAGTTAAGTTTTACTCACACTCTTTGTAAAAAAAAGGAAAATGGATAAAAGCTCAACCTCAGGGAGTGTTAGACGCATGCAATCTAATCTACAAAAAGTTTCAACTTACACCAGTCGGCTGACCATCAGCAAAAAGTCTACAAACAATAAATGCTGAAGGGGTTTTAGAGAACTGTGTACCCTCTGCCTGCTGGTGAGACGTAAAGGGGTAACAGCCAGTAATGAGAACAGAAAGGAGCTGCGTTTAAAAGTAAAAATGGAGGTACTATTCAATCCAGCAGGCGCACCATTGGACCTCTCACCTGAGAAGACAATCGAGAAGACACAGGCCGCAAAAGCTGCAGTGCAGCCTTATTCACAATAGCCAAGACAGTGAAGCAATCAAAATGTCCAACAACAGGTAAATGGATAAAGAAGAAGTGGTCCGTGTACACAATGGAATATTAGCCATGGAAGACAATGAACCATTGCTCTTTGAGGCACCACAAATGAGTCTGGAGATAATCACGAAAGATGAGGTAAGTTGGAAAGCAAAAGACCTGTGTTCTATGATAGCACTTATAGGCGTTATCTAATAACTGACACAAATGAACATATTTCCACGGAGAAAGAGACTCACAGATTTAGAAAACAAACTATGCTCATCTAAAACGACAGGTGGGGGGAATGGATAAATTAAGATTAGTGTTACTATACGTATACAAACACATATGATATACATATCTCAAAACGACCAACCATATAGCAAGGGAAGTCTGCGGAATCCTCTGTAACATTTTACATGGGAAGAGGATCTGTACTTGAATAGACATATATAATGTGCAAATGAACCAGATTGTGTACACCTAGGACAAACAATATTCTAAGCTTTACCCCAATTAAAACACTTTTAAAAACCAAGAAGAAATAATGACACATAAACTTATGGGGGTTTCTCCACGCACATTCCAATGTAATTTACAACCTAGGAACACGACTTCCAGAAAGGCTCTGCTGCCCTACACCCCAGATTTGGGAATGGAGAAATGCTGCCTCCTTGAGGCCACTTCCCACAACAGCAGCTTTAAACCCATTGCTAAAGGTCACTAAATATTCACCAAACTTGCAGTTTGGGAAATGACACCTGCTCTCTAAAAAAACGCTGGGGTGGAAAATCGACCAAATAACTCAAAAGAGGGCAACCTTCAAAGAAGACAATTTCAAGAGTTATATCGTACTGCCAATTGTTTCCTTTTTTTAACGGAAAAGAAAACGGCGGAGAAAAATGATGAGTTTTACGAATTTTCAAAGACATGCAAACCCAAATTACAAAAACCTATCAGCTCACAGCAGCCAGAAGGGCCATTAGCATCAATGCTGTAAACAATAAATGCTGAAGCGATTGTGGAGAAATGCGTACCCTCGATTCTAAGGGGGACGTGGTAAGAGCCACTAATGAAAACACAAAGAAGGTGCTTTGAAAAGGGAAACACGGTGCTACCAGTCAATCAATCACACCCACTGCTGGGCCTATCACCTGAGAAAATGAGAATCAAAAAGTCACAGGCTGGCAATCCTGCACTCCAACAATATTTACCATAGCCAACACTTGGAAGCAATGAAAATGTCCATCAACCGAGGAATGCACAAAGAAGAAGTGGTCCACGTACACAGTGGAAAATTACTCCAATAAAAAATAAAAATTAAATTTAAAAATCCAACGAAAGTAAGGAGACATCAGCTTGTGTGGGTTTGTCCGGGCACACTCCACTCTAATTTATAACCGAGAAACACCACAGGCCGCCAGGGCTTTTCCCTAGTTCCCAGGGTGGGGAACATAGAAAGGCTGCCGCCCTCTGGCAGTTACCTGCAAAAGCAGTTTTAAAGCCTGTGCTAATGGTCATTTCATAGGAACAAGTACTGCAGAACTGTAAATGAAACCTGCCCTCAAAATGTCTTCAGGGAGGTAACGGCCAAAACATTTCAAAAGGTGACACGTACGTTAAGAGAACACTTTGAAGAACTAAGGGGTAATCACTGCTTGAAAAATAAAAAGGACATGCCTTAAAGCTCAATTTCAACGGATTATGAGGCACATGCGAATTCAACCACAAAGAGGTATCAGCTCACACTTGTCAGAATAACCATGAGCAAGAAAACTACAAACAATAAATGCTGAAGGTGTTGTGGAGAAATGCATACCCTCAACTTCAAGGGGGACGTAAGTTGGAAAGGGCCACGAATGAGAACAGAATGGAGGTGCCTTAAAAAGGTAAACATTGTGCTACCATATGATCCAGCAGGCCCACTCCTCCACCTATAATCTAAGAAGAGAGAATTGGAAAGACACAGGCAGGCAAATCTGCATTGCCCAGTATTACAATAGCCAAGATATGGAAGTAACCAAAAAGACCACCAACAGATGGGTGGGCAAAGAAGAACTCCTCCATGTACAGATGGAATATTCGCTAGTGAAAAAAATGAAACAATGCCATTTGCAGCACCATAGATGAGTCTAGACGTAATCACGCCACGTGTACTAAGTGAGAAAGCAAAAGGCACATATCCTATCATATCACTTTCAGGAGTTACTTAAAAATTGATACCAATGAAGATATTTCCACAGAGAAAGGCAATCACAGATTCATTAAAAAACTTATGGTTCACCAAATAGAAAGGGATGAGGATTGGATACATTGCCATATTGGGGTTAACAGAGATATACAAACCATGTGAAATATATAACCCCCAAAGACGTACGGAAGACCAGGAGAAGACTACTCAACATTGTGTCATAACCTACATTGGCAAAGGATGCGAGGAAGAATAGATACATGTATATGTGTGAAAGAACCACATCTTGCACACCTAGAACAAACAAACCATTGTAATCAAATTTGCTGGGATAAAAAATAAAAAGTAAATTACAAATACGAACAAGAAGTAATGAGACATAAAGTTAAAGGGCTTTTTCCTGGCACATTCCATTCTAATATACAACCTCGAACACCACTTCCATTAAGGCTCTGTTTCCCTAGGAACCAAATTTGGTAAAGGAGAAATGCTGCCACCTAGTGGCCGTTTCCTGCAAGAGCAGCTTTAAAGTCACAGCTAATGGTCACTTAACATTCACAAGGACTCAGGGCTGTAAAGGACACTTGCCCTAAATATTTGTGCTGAAGTAGGGAATGGACAAAAAATTCAAAACAGGCAAATGTTTCAAGAAGAGATTATGAAGAGTTAAGTTTTACTCACACTCTTTGTAAAAAAAAGGAAAATGGATAAAAGCTCAACCTCAGGGAGTGTTAGACGCATGCAATCTAATCTACAAAAAGTTTCAACTTACACCAGTCGGCTGACCATCAGCAAAAAGTCTACAAACAATAAATGCTGAAGGGGTTTTAGAGAACTGTGTACCCTCTGCCTGCTGGTGAGACGTAAAGGGGTAACAGCCAGTAATGAGAACAGAAAGGAGCTGCGTTTAAAAGTAAAAATGGAGGTACTATTCAATCCAGCAGGCGCACCATTGGACCTCTCACCTGAGAAGACAATCGAGAAGACACAGGCCGCAAAAGCTGCAGTGCAGCCTTATTCACAATAGCCAAGACAGTGAAGCAATCAAAATGTCCAACAACAGGTAAATGGATAAAGAAGAAGTGGTCCGTGTACACAATGGAATATTAGCCATGGAAGACAATGAACCATTGCTCTTTGAGGCACCACAAATGAGTCTGGAGATAATCACGAAAGATGAGGTAAGTTGGAAAGCAAAAGACCTGTGTTCTATGATAGCACTTATAGGCGTTATCTAATAACTGACACAAATGAACATATTTCCACGGAGAAAGAGACTCACAGATTTAGAAAACAAACTATGCTCATCTAAAACGACAGGTGGGGGGAATGGATAAATTAAGATTAGTGTTACTATACGTATACAAACACATATGATATACATATCTCAAAACGACCAACCATATAGCAAGGGAAGTCTGCGGAATCCTCTGTAACATTTTACATGGGAAGAGGATCTGTACTTGAATAGACATATATAATGTGCAAATGAACCAGATTGTGTACACCTAGGACAAACAATATTCTAAGCTTTACCCCAATTAAAACACTTTTAAAAACCAAGAAGAAATAATGACACATAAACTTATGGGGGTTTCTCCACGCACATTCCAATGTAATTTACAACCTAGGAACACGACTTCCAGAAAGGCTCTGCTGCCCTACACCCCAGATTTGGGAATGGAGAAATGCTGCCTCCTTGAGGCCACTTCCCACAACAGCAGCTTTAAACCCATTGCTAAAGGTCACTAAATATTCACCAAACTTGCAGTTTGGGAAATGACACCTGCTCTCTAAAAAAACGCTGGGGTGGAAAATCGACCAAATAACTCAAAAGAGGGCAACCTTCAAAGAAGACAATTTCAAGAGTTATATCGTACTGCCAATTGTTTCCTTTTTTTAACGGAAAAGAAAACGGCGGAGAAAAATGATGAGTTTTACGAATTTTCAAAGACATGCAAACCCAAATTACAAAAACCTATCAGCTCACAGCAGCCAGAAGGGCCATTAGCATCAATGCTGTAAACAATAAATGCTGAAGCGATTGTGGAGAAATGCGTACCCTCGATTCTAAGGGGGACGTGGTAAGAGCCACTAATGAAAACACAAAGAAGGTGCTTTGAAAAGGGAAACACGGTGCTACCAGTCAATCAATCACACCCACTGCTGGGCCTATCACCTGAGAAAATGAGAATCAAAAAGTCACAGGCTGGCAATCCTGCACTCCAACAATATTTACCATAGCCAACACTTGGAAGCAATGAAAATGTCCATCAACCGAGGAATGCACAAAGAAGAAGTGGTCCACGTACACAGTGGAAAATTACTCCAATAAAAAATAAAAATTAAATTTAAAAATCCAACGAAAGTAAGGAGACATCAGCTTGTGTGGGTTTGTCCGGGCACACTCCACTCTAATTTATAACCGAGAAACACCACAGGCCGCCAGGGCTTTTCCCTAGTTCCCAGGGTGGGGAACATAGAAAGGCTGCCGCCCTCTGGCAGTTACCTGCAAAAGCAGTTTTAAAGCCTGTGCTAATGGTCATTTCATAGGAACAAGTACTGCAGAACTGTAAATGAAACCTGCCCTCAAAATGTCTTCAGGGAGGTAACGGCCAAAACATTTCAAAAGGTGACACGTACGTTAAGAGAACACTTTGAAGAACTAAGGGGTAATCACTGCTTGAAAAATAAAAAGGACATGCCTTAAAGCTCAATTTCAACGGATTATGAGGCACATGCGAATTCAACCACAAAGAGGTATCAGCTCACACTTGTCAGAATAACCATGAGCAAGAAAACTACAAACAATAAATGCTGAAGGTGTTGTGGAGAAATGCATACCCTCAACTTCAAGGGGGACGTAAGTTGGAAAGGGCCACGAATGAGAACAGAATGGAGGTGCCTTAAAAAGGTAAACATTGTGCTACCATATGATCCAGCAGGCCCACTCCTCCACCTATAATCTAAGAAGAGAGAATTGGAAAGACACAGGCAGGCAAATCTGCATTGCCCAGTATTACAATAGCCAAGATATGGAAGTAACCAAAAAGACCACCAACAGATGGGTGGGCAAAGAAGAACTCCTCCATGTACAGATGGAATATTCGCTAGTGAAAAAAATGAAACAATGCCATTTGCAGCACCATAGATGAGTCTAGACGTAATCACGCCACGTGTACTAAGTGAGAAAGCAAAAGGCACATATCCTATCATATCACTTTCAGGAGTTACTTAAAAATTGATACCAATGAAGATATTTCCACAGAGAAAGGCAATCACAGATTCATTAAAAAACTTATGGTTCACCAAATAGAAAGGGATGAGGATTGGATACATTGCCATATTGGGGTTAACAGAGATATACAAACCATGTGAAATATATAACCCCCAAAGACGTACGGAAGACCAGGAGAAGACTACTCAACATTGTGTCATAACCTACATTGGCAAAGGATGCGAGGAAGAATAGATACATGTATATGTGTGAAAGAACCACATCTTGCACACCTAGAACAAACAAACCATTGTAATCAAATTTGCTGGGATAAAAAATAAAAAGTAAATTACAAATACGAACAAGAAGTAATGAGACATAAAGTTAAAGGGCTTTTTCCTGGCACATTCCATTCTAATATACAACCTCGAACACCACTTCCATTAAGGCTCTGTTTCCCTAGGAACCAAATTTGGTAAAGGAGAAATGCTGCCACCTAGTGGCCGTTTCCTGCAAGAGCAGCTTTAAAGTCACAGCTAATGGTCACTTAACATTCACAAGGACTCAGGGCTGTAAAGGACACTTGCCCTAAATATTTGTGCTGAAGTAGGGAATGGACAAAAAATTCAAAACAGGCAAATGTTTCAAGAAGAGATTATGAAGAGTTAAGTTTTACTCACACTCTTTGTAAAAAAAAGGAAAATGGATAAAAGCTCAACCTCAGGGAGTGTTAGACGCATGCAATCTAATCTACAAAAAGTTTCAACTTACACCAGTCGGCTGACCATCAGCAAAAAGTCTACAAACAATAAATGCTGAAGGGGTTTTAGAGAACTGTGTACCCTCTGCCTGCTGGTGAGACGTAAAGGGGTAACAGCCAGTAATGAGAACAGAAAGGAGCTGCGTTTAAAAGTAAAAATGGAGGTACTATTCAATCCAGCAGGCGCACCATTGGACCTCTCACCTGAGAAGACAATCGAGAAGACACAGGCCGCAAAAGCTGCAGTGCAGCCTTATTCACAATAGCCAAGACAGTGAAGCAATCAAAATGTCCAACAACAGGTAAATGGATAAAGAAGAAGTGGTCCGTGTACACAATGGAATATTAGCCATGGAAGACAATGAACCATTGCTCTTTGAGGCACCACAAATGAGTCTGGAGATAATCACGAAAGATGAGGTAAGTTGGAAAGCAAAAGACCTGTGTTCTATGATAGCACTTATAGGCGTTATCTAATAACTGACACAAATGAACATATTTCCACGGAGAAAGACACTCACATATTTAGAAAACAAACTATGCTCATCTAAAACGACAGGTGGGGGGAATGGATAAATTAAGATTAGTGTTACTATACGTATACAAACACATATGATATACATATCTCAAAACGACCAACCATATAGCAAGGGAAGTCTGCGGAACCCTCTGTAACATTTTACATGGGAAGAGGATCTGTACTTGAATAGACATATATAATGTACAAATGAACCAGATTGTGTACACCTAGGACAAACAATATTCTAAGCTTTACCCCAATTAAAACACTTTTAAAAACCAAGAAGAAATAATGACACATAAACTTATGGGGGTTTCTCCACGCACATTCCAATGGAATTTACAACCTAGGAACACGACTTCCAGAAAGGCTCTGCTGCCCTACTCCCCAGATTTGGGAATGGAGAAATGCTGCCTCCTTGAGGCCACTTCCCACAACAGCAGCTTTAAACCCATTGCTAAAGGTCACTAAATATTCACCAAACTTGCAGTTCGGGAAATGACACCTGCTCTCTAAAAAAACGCTGGGGTGGAAAATCGACCAAATAACTCAAAAGAGGGCAACCTTCAAAGAAGACAATTTCAAGAGTTATATCGTACTGCCAATTGTTTCCTTTTTTTAACGGAAAAGAAAACGGCGGAGAAAAATGATGAGTTTTACGAATTTTCAAAGACATGCAAACCCAAATTACAAAAACCTATCAGCTCACAGCAGCCAGAAGGGCCATTAGCATCAATGCTGTAAACAATAAATGCTGAAGCGATTGTGGAGAAATGCGTACCCTCGATTCTAAGGGGGACGTGGTAAGAGCCACTAATGAAAACACAAAGAAGGTGCTTTGAAAAGGGAAACACGGTGCTACCAGTCAATCAATCACACCCACTGCTGGGCCTATCACCTGAGAAAATGAGAATCAAAAAGTCACAGGCTGGCAATCCTGCACTCCAACAATATTTACCATAGCCAACACTTGGAAGCAATGAAAATGTCCATCAACCGAGGAATGCACAAAGAAGAAGTGGTCCACGTACACAGTGGAAAATTACTCCAATAAAAAATAAAAATTAAATTTAAAAATCCAACGAAAGTAAGGAGACATCAGCTTGTGTGGGTTTGTCCGGGCACACTCCACTCTAATTTATAACCGAGAAACACCACAGGCCGCCAGGGCTTTTCCCTAGTTCCCAGGGTGGGGAACATAGAAAGGCTGCCGCCCTCTGGCAGTTACCTGCAAAAGCAGTTTTAAAGCCTGTGCTAATGGTCATTTCATAGGAACAAGTACTGCAGAACTGTAAATGAAACCTGCCCTCAAAATGTCTTCAGGGAGGTAACGGCCAAAACATTTCAAAAGGTGACACGTACGTTAAGAGAACACTTTGAAGAACTAAGGGGTAATCACTGCTTGAAAAATAAAAAGGACATGCCTTAAAGCTCAATTTCAACGGATTATGAGGCACATGCGAATTCAACCACAAAGAGGTATCAGCTCACACTTGTCAGAATAACCATGAGCAAGAAAACTACAAACAATAACTGCTGAAGGTGTTGTGGAGAAATGCATACCCTCAACTTCAAGGGGGACGTAAGTTGGAAAGGGCCACGAATGAGAACAGAATGGAGGTGCCTTAAAAAGGTAAACATTGTGCTACCATATGATCCAGCAGGCCCACTCCTCCACCTATAATCTAAGAAGAGAGAATTGGAAAGACACAGGCAGGCAAATCTGCATTGCCCAGTATTACAATAGCCAAGATATGGAAGTAACCAAAAAGACCACCAACAGATGGGTGGGCAAAGAAGAACTCCTCCATGTACAGATGGAATATTCGCTAGTGAAAAAAATGAAACAATGCCATTTGCAGCACCATAGATGAGTCTAGACGTAATCACGCCACGTGTACTAAGTGAGAAAGCAAAAGGCACATATCCTATCATATCACTTTCAGGAGTTACTTAAAAATTGATACCAATGAAGATATTTCCACAGAGAAAGGCAATCACAGATTCATTAAAAAACTTATGGTTCACCAAATAGAAAGGGATGAGGATTGGATACATTGCCATATTGGGGTTAACAGAGATATACAAACCATGTGAAATATATAACCCCCAAAGACGTACGGAAGACCAGGAGAAGACTACTCAACATTGTGTCATAACCTACATTGGCAAAGGATGCGAGGAAGAATAGATACATGTATATGTGTGAAAGAACCACATCTTGCACACCTAGAACAAACAAACCATTGTAATCAAATTTGCTGGGATAAAAAATAAAAAGTAAATTACAAATACGAACAAGAAGTAATGAGACATAAAGTTAAAGGGCTTTTTCCTGGCACATTCCATTCTAATATACAACCTCGAACACCACTTCCATTAAGGCTCTGTTTCCCTAGGAACCAAATTTGGTAAAGGAGAAATGCTGCCACCTAGTGGCCGTTTCCTGCAAGAGCAGCTTTAAAGTCACAGCTAATGGTCACTTAACATTCACAAGGACTCAGGGCTGTAAAGGACACTTGCCCTAAATATTTGTGCTGAAGTAGGGAATGGACAAAAAATTCAAAACAGGCAAATGTTTCAAGAAGAGATTAGGAAGAGTTAAGTTTTACTCACACTCTTTGTAAAAAAAAAGGAAAATGGATAAAAGCTCAACCTCAGGGAGTGTTAGACACATGCAATCTAATCTACAAAAAGTTTCAACTTACACCAGTCGGCTGACCATCAGCAAAAAGTCTACAAACAATAAATGCTGAAGGGGTTTTAGAGAACTGTGTACCCTCTGCCTGCTGGTGAGACGTAAAGGGGTAACAGCCAATAATGAGAACAGAAAGGAGCTGCGTTTAAAAGTAAAAATGGAGGTACTATTCAATCCAGCAGGCGCACCATTGGACCTCTCACCTGAGAAGACAATCGAGAAGACACAGGCCGCAAAAGCTGCAGTGCAGCCTTATTCACAATAGCCAAGACAGTGAAGCAATCAAAATGTCCAACAACAGGTAAATGGATAAAGAAGAAGTGGTCCGTGTACACAATGGAATATTAGCGATGGAAGACAATGAACCATTGCTCTTTGAGGCACCACAAATGAGTCTGGAGATAATCACGAAAGATGAGGTAAGTTGGAAAGCAAAAGACCTGTGTTCTATGATAGCACTTATAGGCGTTATCTAATAACTGACACAAATGAACATATTTCCACAGAGAAAGACACTCACGGATTTAGAAAACAAACTATGCTCATCTAAAACGACAGGTGGGGGGAATGGATAAATTAAGATTAGTGTTACTATACGTATACAAACACATATGGTATACATATCTGAAAAAGACCAACCATATAGCAAGGGAAGTCTGCGGAACCCTCTGTAACATTTTACATGGGAAGAGGATCTGTACTTGAATAGACATATATAATGTACAAATGAACCAGATTGTGTACACCTAGGACAAACAATATTCTATGCTTTACCCCAATTAAAACACTTTTAAAAACCAAGAAGAAATAATGACACATAAACTTATGGGGGTTTCTCCACGCACATTCCAATGGAATTTACAACCTAGGAACACGACTTCCAGAAAGGCTCTGCTGCCCTACTCCCCAGATTTGGGAATGGAGAAATGCTGCCTCCTTGAGGCCACTTCCCACAACAGCAGCTTTAAACCCATTGCTAAAGGTCACTAAATATTCACCAAACTTGCAGTTCGGGAAATGACACCTGCTCTCTAAAAAAACGCTGGGGTGGAAAATCGACCAAATAACTCAAAAGAGGGCAACCTTCCAAGAAGACAATTTCAAGAGTTATATCGTACTGCCAATTGTTTCCTTTTTTTAACGGAAAAGAAAACGGCGGAGAAAAATGATGAGTTTTACGAATTTTCAAAGACATGCAAACCCAAATTACAAAAACCTATCAGCTCACAGCAGCCAGAAGGGCCATTAGCATCAATGCTGTAAACAATAAATGCTGAAGCGATTGTGGAGAAATGCGTACCCTCGATTCTAAGGGGGACGTGGTAAGAGCCACTAATGAAAACACAAAGAAGGTGCTTTGAAAAGGGAAACACGGTGCTACCAGTCAATCAATCACACCCACTGCTGGGCCTATCACCTGAGAAAATGAGAATCAAAAAGTCACAGGCTGGCAATCCTGCACTCCAACAATATTTACCATAGCCAACACTTGGAAGCAATGAAAATGTCCATCAACCGAGGAATGCACAAAGAAGAAGTGGTCCACGTACACAGTGGAAAATTACTCCAATAAAAAATAAAAATTAAATTTAAAAATCCAACGAAAGTAAGGAGACATCAGCTTGTGTGGGTTTGTCCGGGCACACTCCACTCTAATTTATAACCGAGAAACACCACAGGCCGCCAGGGCTTTTCCCTAGTTCCCAGGGTGGGGAACATAGAAAGGCTGCCGCCCTCTGGCAGTTACCTGCAAAAGCAGTTTTAAAGCCTGTGCTAATGGTCATTTCATAGGAACAAGTACTGCAGAACTGTAAATGAAACCTGCCCTCAAAATGTCTTCAGGGAGGTAACGGCCAAAACATTTCAAAAGGTGACACGTACGTTAAGAGAACACTTTGAAGAACTAAGGGGTAATCACTGCTTGAAAAATAAAAAGGACATGCCTTAAAGCTCAATTTCAACGGATTATGAGGCACATGCGAATTCAACCACAAAGAGGTATCAGCTCACACTTGTCAGAATAACCATGAGCAAGAAAACTACAAACAATAAATGCTGAAGGTGTTGTGGAGAAATGCATACCCTCAACTTCAAGGGGGACGTAAGTTGGAAAGGGCCACGAATGAGAACAGAATGGAGGTGCCTTAAAAAGGTAAACATTGTGCTACCATATGATCCAGCAGGCCCACTCCTCCACCTATAATCTAAGAAGAGAGAATTGGAAAGACACAGGCAGGCAAATCTGCATTGCCCAGTATTACAATAGCCAAGATATGGAAGTAACCAAAAAGACCACCAACAGATGGGTGGGCAAAGAAGAACTCCTCCATGTACAGATGGAATATTCGCTAGTGAAAAAAATGAAACAATGCCATTTGCAGCACCATAGATGAGTCTAGACGTAATCACGCCACGTGTAGTAAGTGAGAAAGCAAAAGGCACATATCCTATCATATCACTTTCAGGAGTTACTTAAAAATTGATACCAATGAAGATATTTCCACAGAGAAAGGCAATCACAGATTCATTAAAAAACTTATGGTTCACCAAATAGAAAGGGATGAGGATTGGATACATTGCCATATTGGGGTTAACAGAGATATACAAACCATGTGAAATATATAACCCCCAAAGACGTACGGAAGACCAGGAGAAGACTACTCAACATTGTGTCATAACCTACATTGGCAAAGGATGCGAGGAAGAATAGATACATGTATATGTGTGAAAGAACCACATCTTGCACACCTAGAACAAACAAACCATTGTAATCAAATTTGCTGGGATAAAAAATAAAAAGTAAATTACAAATACGAACAAGAAGTAATGAGACATAAAGTTAAAGGGCTTTTTCCTGGCACATTCCATTCTAATATACAACCTCGAACACCACTTCCATTAAGGCTCTGTTTCCCTAGGAACCAAATTTGGTAAAGGAGAAATGCTGCCACCTAGTGGCCGTTTCCTGCAAGAGCAGCTTTAAAGTCACAGCTAATGGTCACTTAACATTCACAAGGACTCAGGGCTGTAAAGGACACTTGCCCTAAATATTTGTGCTGAAGTAGGGAATGGACAAAAAATTCAAAACAGGCAAATGTTTCAAGAAGAGATTAGGAAGAGTTAAGTTTTACTCACACTCTTTGTAAAAAAAAAGGAAAATGGATAAAAGCTCAACCTCAGGGAGTGTTAGACGCATGCAATCTAATCTACAAAAAGTTTCAACTTACACCAGTCGGCTGACCATCAGCAAAAAGTCTACAAACAATAAATGCTGAAGGGGTTTTAGAGAACTGTGTACCCTCTGCCTGCTGGTGAGACGTAAAGGGGTAACAGCCAATAATGAGAACAGAAAGGAGCTGCGTTTAAAAGTAAAAATGGAGGTACTATTCAATCCAGCAGGCGCACCATTGGACCTCTCACCTGAGAAGACAATCGAGAAGACACAGGCCGCAAAAGCTGCAGTGCAGCCTTATTCACAATAGCCAAGACAGTGAAGCAATCAAAATGTCCAACAACAGGTAAATGGATAAAGAAGAAGTGGTCCGTGTACACAATGGAATATTAGCCATGGAAGACAATGAACCATTGCTCTTTGAGGCACCACAAATGAGTCTGGAGATAATCACGAAAGATGAGGTAAGTTGGAAAGCAAAAGACCTGTGTTCTATGATAGCACTTATAGGCGTTATCTAATAACTGACACAAATGAACATATTTCCACAGAGAAAGACACTCACGGATTTAGAAAACAAACTATGCTCATCTAAAACGACAGGTGGGGGGAATGGATAAATTAAGATTAGTGTTACTATACGTATACAAACACATATGGTATACATATCTCAAAAAGACCAACCATATAGCAAGGGAAGTCTGCGGAACCCTCTGTAACATTTTACATGGGAAGAGGATCTGTACTTGAATAGACATATATAATGTACAAATGAACCAGATTGTGTACACCTAGGACAAACAATATTCTAAGCTTTACCCCAATTAAAACACTTTTAAAAACCAAGAAGAAATAATGACACATAAACTTATGGGGGTTTCTCCACGCACATTCCAATGTAATTTACAACCTAGGAACACGACTTCCAGAAAGGCTCTGCTGCCCTACTCCCCAGATTTGGGAATGGAGAAATGCTGCCTCCTTGAGGCCACTTCCCACAACAGCAGCTTTAAACCCATTGCTAAAGGTCACTAAATATTCACCAAACTTGCAGTTCGGGAAATGACACCTGCTCTCTAAAAAAACGCTGGGGTGGAAAATCGACCAAATAACTCAAAAGAGGGCAACCTTCAAAGAAGACAATTTCAAGAGTTATATCGTACTGCCAATTGTTTCCTTTTTTTAACGGAAAAGAAAACGGCGGAGAAAAATGATGAGTTTTACGAATTTTCAAAGACATGCAAACCCAAATTACAAAAACCTATCAGCTCACAGCAGCCAGAAGGGCCATTAGCATCAATGCTGTAAACAATAAATGCTGAAGCGATTGTGGAGAAATGCGTACCCTCGATTCTAAGGGGGACGTGGTAAGAGCCACTAATGAAAACACAAAGAAGGTGCTTTGAAAAGGGAAACACGGTGCTACCAGTCAATCAATCACACCCACTGCTGGGCCTATCACCTGAGAAAATGAGAATCAAAAAGTCACAGGCTGGCAATCCTGCACTCCAACAATATTTACCATAGCCAACACTTGGAAGCAATGAAAATGTCCATCAACCGAGGAATGCACAAAGAAGAAGTGGTCCACGTACACAGTGGAAAATTACTCCAATAAAAAATAAAAATTAAATTTAAAAATCCAACGAAAGTAAGGAGACATCAGCTTGTGTGGGTTTGTCCGGGCACACTCCACTCTAATTTATAACCGAGAAACACCACAGGCCGCCAGGGCTTTTCCCTAGTTCCCAGGGTGGGGAACATAGAAAGGCTGCCGCCCTCTGGCAGTTACCTGCAAAAGCAGTTTTAAAGCCTGTGCTAATGGTCATTTCATAGGAACAAGTACTGCAGAACTGTAAATGAAACCTGCCCTCAAAATGTCTTCAGGGAGGTAACGGCCAAAACATTTCAAAAGGTGACACGTACGTTAAGAGAACACTTTGAAGAACTAAGGGGTAATCACTGCTTGAAAAATAAAAAGGACATGCCTTAAAGCTCAATTTCAACGGATTATGAGGCACATGCGAATTCAACCACAAAGAGGTATCAGCTCACACTTGTCAGAATAACCATGAGCAAGAAAACTACAAACAATAAATGCTGAAGGTGTTGTGGAGAAATGCATACCCTCAACTTCAAGGGGGACGTAAGTTGGAAAGGGCCACGAATGAGAACAGAATGGAGGTGCCTTAAAAAGGTAAACATTGTGCTACCATATGATCCAGCAGGCCCACTCCTCCACCTATAATCTAAGAAGAGAGAATTGGAAAGACACAGGCAGGCAAATCTGCATTGCCCAGTATTACAATAGCCAAGATATGGAAGTAACCAAAAAGACCACCAACAGATGGGTGGGCAAAGAAGAACTCCTCCATGTACAGATGGAATATTCGCTAGTGAAAAAAATGAAACAATGCCATTTGCAGCACCATAGATGAGTCTAGACGTAATCACGCCACGTGTACTAAGTGAGAAAGCAAAAGGCACATATCCTATCATATCACTTTCAGGAGTTACTTAAAAATTGATACCAATGAAGATATTTCCACAGAGAAAGGCAATCACAGATTCATTAAAAAACTTATGGTTCACCAAATAGAAAGGGATGAGGATTGGATACATTGCCATATTGGGGTTAACAGAGATATACAAACCATGTGAAATATATAACCCCCAAAGACGTACGGAAGACCAGGAGAAGACTACTCAACATTGTGTCATAACCTACATTGGCAAAGGATGCGAGGAAGAATAGATACATGTATATGTGTGAAAGAACCACATCTTGCACACCTAGAACAAACAAACCATTGTAATCAAATTTGCTGGGATAAAAAATAAAAAGTAAATTACAAATACGAACAAGAAGTAATGAGACATAAAGTTAAAGGGCTTTTTCCTGGCACATTCCATTCTAATATACAACCTCGAACACCACTTCCATTAAGGCTCTGTTTCCCTAGGAACCAAATTTGGTAAAGGAGAAATGCTGCCACCTAGTGGCCGTTTCCTGCAAGAGCAGCTTTAAAGTCACAGCTAATGGTCACTTAACATTCACAAGGACTCAGGGCTGTAAAGGACACTTGCCCTAAATATTTGTGCTGAAGTAGGGAATGGACAAAAAATTCAAAACAGGCAAATGTTTCAAGAAGAGATTAGGAAGAGTTAAGTTTTACTCACACTCTTTGTAAAAAAAAAGGAAAATGGATAAAAGCTCAACCTCAGGGAGTGTTAGACGCATGCAATCTAATCTACAAAAAGTTTCAACTTACACCAGTCGGCTGACCATCAGCAAAAAGTCTACAAACAATAAATGCTGAAGGGGTTTTAGAGAACTGTGTACCCTCTGCCTGCTGGTGAGACGTAAAGGGGTAACAGCCAATAATGAGAACAGAAAGGAGCTGCGTTTAAAAGTAAAAATGGAGGTACTATTCAATCCAGCAGGCGCACCATTGGACCTCTCACCTGAGAAGACAATCGAGAAGACACAGGCCGCAAAAGCTGCAGTGCAGCCTTATTCACAATAGCCAAGACAGTGAAGCAATCAAAATGTCCAACAACAGGTAAATGGATAAAGAAGAAGTGGTCCGTGTACACAATGGAATATTAGCCATGGAAGACAATGAACCATTGCTCTTTGAGGCACCACAAATGAGTCTGGAGATAATCAAGAAAGATGAGGTAAGTTGGAAAGCAAAAGACCTGTGTTCTATGATAGCACTTATAGGCGTTATCTAATAACTGACACAAATGAACATATTTCCACAGAGAAAGACACTCACGGATTTAGAAAACAAACTATGCTCATCTAAAACGACAGGTGGGGGGAATGGATAAATTAAGATTAGTGTTACTATACGTATACAAACACATATGGTATACATATCTCAAAAAGACCAACCATATAGCAAGGGAAGTCTGCGGAACTCTCTGTAACATTTTACATGGGAAGAGGATCTGTACTTGAATAGACATATATAATGTACAAATGAACCAGATTGTGTACACCTAGGACAAACAATATTCTAAGCTTTACCCCAATTAAAACACTTTTAAAAACCAAGAAGAAATAATGACACATAAACTTATGGGGGTTTCTCCACGCACATTCCAATGTAATTTACAACCTAGGAACACGACTTCCAGAAAGGCTCTGCTGCCCTACACCCCAGATTTGGGAATGGAGAAATGCTGCCTCCTTGAGGCCACTTCCCACAACAGCAGCTTTAAACCCATTGCTAAAGGTCACTAAATATTCACCAAACTTGCAGTTCGGGAAATGACACCTGCTCTCTAAAAAAACGCTGGGGTGGAAAATCGACCAAATAACTCAAAAGAGGGCAACCTTCCAAGAAGACAATTTCAAGAGTTATATCGTACTGCCAATTGTTTCCTTTTTTTAACGGAAAAGAAAACGGCGGAGAAAAATGATGAGTTTTACGAATTTTCAAAGACATGCAAACCCAAATTACAAAAACCTATCAGCTCACAGCAGCCAGAAGGGCCATTAGCATCAATGCTGTAAACAATAAATGCTGAAGCGATTGTGGAGAAATGCGTACCCTCGATTCTAAGGGGGACGTGGTAAGAGCCACTAATGAAAACACAAAGAAGGTGCTTTGAAAAGGGAAACACGGTGCTACCAGTCAATCAATCACACCCACTGCTGGGCCTATCACCTGAGAAAATGAGAATCAAAAAGTCACAGGCTGGCAATCCTGCACTCCAACAATATTTACCATAGCCAACACTTGGAAGCAATGAAAATGTCCATCAACCGAGGAATGCACAAAGAAGAAGTGGTCCACGTACACAGTGGAAAATTACTCCAATAAAAAATAAAAATTAAATTTAAAAATCCAACGAAAGTAAGGAGACATCAGCTTGTGTGGGTTTGTCCGGGCACACTCCACTCTAATTTATAACCGAGAAACACCACAGGCCGCCAGGGCTTTTCCCTAGTTCCCAGGGTGGGGAACATAGAAAGGCTGCCGCCCTC
The DNA here is from genome assembly GCF_965194805.1 of Balaenoptera borealis. Taxonomy (NCBI): domain Eukaryota; kingdom Metazoa; phylum Chordata; class Mammalia; order Artiodactyla; family Balaenopteridae; genus Balaenoptera; species Balaenoptera borealis. The sequence goes on along the minus strand of NC_138873.1, from coordinate 72,554,178 downwards.
TGGCAGTTACCTGCAAAAGCAGTTTTAAAGCCTGTGCTAATGGTCATTTCATAGGAACAAGTACTGCAGAACTGTAAATGAAACCTGCCCTCAAAATGTCTTCAGGGAGGTAACGGCCAAAACATTTCAAAAGGTGACACGTACGTTAAGAGAACACTTTGAAGAACTAAGGGGTAATCACTGCTTGAAAAATAAAAAGGACATGCCTTAAAGCTCAATTTCAACGGATTATGAGGCACATGCGAATTCAACCACAAAGAGGTATCAGCTCACACTTGTCAGAATAACCATGAGCAAGAAAACTACAAACAATAAATGCTGAAGGTGTTGTGGAGAAATGCATACCCTCAACTTCAAGGGGGACGTAAGTTGGAAAGGGCCACGAATGAGAACAGAATGGAGGTGCCTTAAAAAGGTAAACATTGTGCTACCATATGATCCAGCAGGCCCACTCCTCCACCTATAATCTAAGAAGAGAGAATTGGAAAGACACAGGCAGGCAAATCTGCATTGCCCAGTATTACAATAGCCAAGATATGGAAGTAACCAAAAAGACCACCAACAGATGGGTGGGCAAAGAAGAACTCCTCCATGTACAGATGGAATATTCGCTAGTGAAAAAAATGAAACAATGCCATTTGCAGCACCATAGATGAGTCTAGACGTAATCACGCCACGTGTACTAAGTGAGAAAGCAAAAGGCACATATCCTATCATATCACTTTCAGGAGTTACTTAAAAATTGATACCAATGAAGATATTTCCACAGAGAAAGGCAATCACAGATTCATTAAAAAACTTATGGTTCACCAAATAGAAAGGGATGAGGATTGGATACATTGCCATATTGGGGTTAACAGAGATATACAAACCATGTGAAATATATAACCCCCAAAGACGTACGGAAGACCAGGAGAAGACTACTCAACATTGTGTCATAACCTACATTGGCAAAGGATGCGAGGAAGAATAGATACATGTATATGTGTGAAAGAACCACATCTTGCACACCTAGAACAAACAAACCATTGTAATCAAATTTGCTGGGATAAAAAATAAAAAGTAAATTACAAATACGAACAAGAAGTAATGAGACATAAAGTTAAAGGGCTTTTTCCTGGCACATTCCATTCTAATATACAACCTCGAACACCACTTCCATTAAGGCTCTGTTTCCCTAGTAACCAAATTTGGTAAAGGAGAAATGCTGCCACCTAGTGGCCGTTTCCTGCAAGAGCAGCTTTAAAGTCACAGCTAATGGTCACTTAACATTCACAAGGACTCAGGGCTGTAAAGGACACTTGCCCTAAATATTTGTGCTGAAGTAGGGAATGGACAAAAAATTCAAAACAGGCAAATGTTTCAAGAAGAGATTATGAAGAGTTAAGTTTTACTCACACTCTTTGTAAAAAAAAGGAAAATGGATAAAAGCTCAACCTCAGGGAGTGTTAGACGCATGCAATCTAATCTACAAAAAGTTTCAACTTACACCAGTCGGCTGACCATCAGCAAAAAGTCTACAAACAATAAATGCTGAAGGGGTTTTAGAGAACTGTGTACCCTCTGCCTGCTGGTGAGACGTAAAGGGGTAACAGCCAGTAATGAGAACAGAAAGGAGCTGCGTTTAAAAGTAAAAATGGAGGTACTATTCAATCCAGCAGGCGCACCATTGGACCTCTCACCTGAGAAGACAATCGAGAAGACACAGGCCGCAAAAGCTGCAGTGCAGCCTTATTCACAATAGCCAAGACAGTGAAGCAATCAAAATGTCCAACAACAGGTAAATGGATAAAGAAGAAGTGGTCCGTGTACACAATGGAATATTAGCCATGGAAGACAATGAACCATTGCTCTTTGAGGCACCACAAATGAGTCTGGAGATAATCACGAAAGATGAGGTAAGTTGGAAAGCAAAAGACCTGTGTTCTATGATAGCACTTATAGGCGTTATCTAATAACTGACACAAATGAACATATTTCCACGGAGAAAGAGACTCACAGATTTAGAAAACAAACTATGCTCATCTAAAACGACAGGTGGGGGGAATGGATAAATTAAGATTAGTGTTACTATACGTATACAAACACATATGATATACATATCTCAAAACGACCAACCATATAGCAAGGGAAGTCTGCGGAATCCTCTGTAACATTTTACATGGGAAGAGGATCTGTACTTGAATAGACATATATAATGTGCAAATGAACCAGATTGTGTACACCTAGGACAAACAATATTCTAAGCTTTACCCCAATTAAAACACTTTTAAAAACCAAGAAGAAATAATGACACATAAACTTATGGGGGTTTCTCCACGCACATTCCAATGTAATTTACAACCTAGGAACACGACTTCCAGAAAGGCTCTGCTGCCCTACACCCCAGATTTGGGAATGGAGAAATGCTGCCTCCTTGAGGCCACTTCCCACAACAGCAGCTTTAAACCCATTGCTAAAGGTCACTAAATATTCACCAAACTTGCAGTTTGGGAAATGACACCTGCTCTCTAAAAAAACGCTGGGGTGGAAAATCGACCAAATAACTCAAAAGAGGGCAACCTTCAAAGAAGACAATTTCAAGAGTTATATCGTACTGCCAATTGTTTCCTTTTTTTAACGGAAAAGAAAACGGCGGAGAAAAATGATGAGTTTTACGAATTTTCAAAGACATGCAAACCCAAATTACAAAAACCTATCAGCTCACAGCAGCCAGAAGGGCCATTAGCATCAATGCTGTAAACAATAAATGCTGAAGCGATTGTGGAGAAATGCGTACCCTCGATTCTAAGGGGGACGTGGTAAGAGCCACTAATGAAAACACAAAGAAGGTGCTTTGAAAAGGGAAACACGGTGCTACCAGTCAATCAATCACACCCACTGCTGGGCCTATCACCTGAGAAAATGAGAATCAAAAAGTCACAGGCTGGCAATCCTGCACTCCAACAATATTTACCATAGCCAACACTTGGAAGCAATGAAAATGTCCATCAACCGAGGAATGCACAAAGAAGAAGTGGTCCACGTACACAGTGGAAAATTACTCCAATAAAAAATAAAAATTAAATTTAAAAATCCAACGAAAGTAAGGAGACATCAGCTTGTGTGGGTTTGTCCGGGCACACTCCACTCTAATTTATAACCGAGAAACACCACAGGCCGCCAGGGCTTTTCCCTAGTTCCCAGGGTGGGGAACATAGAAAGGCTGCCGCCCTCTGGCAGTTACCTGCAAAAGCAGTTTTAAAGCCTGTGCTAATGGTCATTTCATAGGAACAAGTACTGCAGAACTGTAAATGAAACCTGCCCTCAAAATGTCTTCAGGGAGGTAACGGCCAAAACATTTCAAAAGGTGACACGTACGTTAAGAGAACACTTTGAAGAACTAAGGGGTAATCACTGCTTGAAAAATAAAAAGGACATGCCTTAAAGCTCAATTTCAACGGATTATGAGGCACATGCGAATTCAACCACAAAGAGGTATCAGCTCACACTTGTCAGAATAACCATGAGCAAGAAAACTACAAACAATAAATGCTGAAGGTGTTGTGGAGAAATGCATACCCTCAACTTCAAGGGGGACGTAAGTTGGAAAGGGCCACGAATGAGAACAGAATGGAGGTGCCTTAAAAAGGTAAACATTGTGCTACCATATGATCCAGCAGGCCCACTCCTCCACCTATAATCTAAGAAGAGAGAATTGGAAAGACACAGGCAGGCAAATCTGCATTGCCCAGTATTACAATAGCCAAGATATGGAAGTAACCAAAAAGACCACCAACAGATGGGTGGGCAAAGAAGAACTCCTCCATGTACAGATGGAATATTCGCTAGTGAAAAAAATGAAACAATGCCATTTGCAGCACCATAGATGAGTCTAGACGTAATCACGCCACGTGTACTAAGTGAGAAAGCAAAAGGCACATATCCTATCATATCACTTTCAGGAGTTACTTAAAAATTGATACCAATGAAGATATTTCCACAGAGAAAGGCAATCACAGATTCATTAAAAAACTTATGGTTCACCAAATAGAAAGGGATGAGGATTGGATACATTGCCATATTGGGGTTAACAGAGATATACAAACCATGTGAAATATATAACCCCCAAAGACGTACGGAAGACCAGGAGAAGACTACTCAACATTGTGTCATAACCTACATTGGCAAAGGATGCGAGGAAGAATAGATACATGTATATGTGTGAAAGAACCACATCTTGCACACCTAGAACAAACAAACCATTGTAATCAAATTTGCTGGGATAAAAAATAAAAAGTAAATTACAAATACGAACAAGAAGTAATGAGACATAAAGTTAAAGGGCTTTTTCCTGGCACATTCCATTCTAATATACAACCTCGAACACCACTTCCATTAAGGCTCTGTTTCCCTAGTAACCAAATTTGGTAAAGGAGAAATGCTGCCACCTAGTGGCCGTTTCCTGCAAGAGCAGCTTTAAAGTCACAGCTAATGGTCACTTAACATTCACAAGGACTCAGGGCTGTAAAGGACACTTGCCCTAAATATTTGTGCTGAAGTAGGGAATGGACAAAAAATTCAAAACAGGCAAATGTTTCAAGAAGAGATTATGAAGAGTTAAGTTTTACTCACACTCTTTGTAAAAAAAAGGAAAATGGATAAAAGCTCAACCTCAGGGAGTGTTAGACGCATGCAATCTAATCTACAAAAAGTTTCAACTTACACCAGTCGGCTGACCATCAGCAAAAAGTCTACAAACAATAAATGCTGAAGGGGTTTTAGAGAACTGTGTACCCTCTGCCTGCTGGTGAGACGTAAAGGGGTAACAGCCAGTAATGAGAACAGAAAGGAGCTGCGTTTAAAAGTAAAAATGGAGGTACTATTCAATCCAGCAGGCGCACCATTGGACCTCTCACCTGAGAAGACAATCGAGAAGACACAGGCCGCAAAAGCTGCAGTGCAGCCTTATTCACAATAGCCAAGACAGTGAAGCAATCAAAATGTCCAACAACAGGTAAATGGATAAAGAAGAAGTGGTCCGTGTACACAATGGAATATTAGCCATGGAAGACAATGAACCATTGCTCTTTGAGGCACCACAAATGAGTCTGGAGATAATCATGAAAGATGAGGTAAGTTGGAAAGCAAAAGACCTGTGTTCTATGATAGCACTTATAGGCGTTATCTAATAACTGACACAAATGAACATATTTCCACGGAGAAAGACACTCACAGATTTAGAAAACAAACTATGCTCATCTAAAACGACAGGTGGGGGGAATGGATAAATTAAGATTAGTGTTACTATACGTATACAAACACATATGATATACATATCTCAAAACGACCAACCATATAGCAAGGGAAGTCTGCGGAACCCTCTGTAACATTTTACATGGGAAGAGGATCTGTACTTGAATAGACATATATAATGTACAAATGAACCAGATTGTGTACACCTAGGACAAACAATATTCTAAGCTTTACCCCAATTAAAACACTTTTAAAAACCAAGAAGAAATAATGACACATAAACTTATGGGGGTTTCTCCACGCACATTCCAATGGAATTTACAACCTAGGAACACGACTTCCAGAAAGGCTCTGCTGCCCTACTCCCCAGATTTGGGAATGGAGAAATGCTGCCTCCTTGAGGCCACTTCCCACAACAGCAGCTTTAAACCCATTGCTAAAGGTCACTAAATATTCACCAAACTTGCAGTTCGGGAAATGACACCTGCTCTCTAAAAAAACGCTGGGGTGGAAAATCGACCAAATAACTCAAAAGAGGGCAACCTTCAAAGAAGACAATTTCAAGAGTTATATCGTACTGCCAATTGTTTCCTTTTTTTAACGGAAAAGAAAACGGCAGAGAAAAATGATGAGTTTTACGAATTTTCAAAGACATGCAAACCCAAATTACAAAAACCTATCAGCTCACAGCAGCCAGAAGGGCCATTAGCATCAATGCTGTAAACAATAAATGCTGAAGCGATTGTGGAGAAATGCGTACCCTCGATTCTAAGGGGGACGTGGTAAGAGCCACTAATGAAAACACAAAGAAGGTGCTTTGAAAAGGGAAACACGGTGCTACCAGTCAATCAATCACACCCACTGCTGGGCCTATCACCTGAGAAAATGAGAATCTAAAAGTCACAGGCTGGCAATCCTGCACTCCAACAATATTTACCATAGCCAACACTTGGAAGCAATGAAAATGTCCATCAACCGAGGAATGCACAAAGAAGAAGTGGTCCACGTACACAGTGGAAAATTACTCCAATAAAAAATAAAAATTAAATTTAAAAATCCAACGAAAGTAAGGAGACATCAGCTTGTGTGGGTTTGTCCGGGCACACTCCACTCTAATTTATAACCGAGAAACACCACAGGCCGCCAGGGCTTTTCCCTAGTTCCCAGGGTGGGGAACATAGAAAGGCTGCCGCCCTCTGGCAGTTACCTGCAAAAGCAGTTTTAAAGCCTGTGCTAATGGTCATTTCATAGGAACAAGTACTGCAGAACTGTAAATGAAACCTGCCCTCAAAATGTCTTCAGGGAGGTAACGGCCAAAACATTTCAAAAGGTGACACGTACGTTAAGAGAACACTTTGAAGAACTAAGGGGTAATCACTGCTTGAAAAATAAAAAGGACATGCCTTAAAGCTCAATTTCAACGGATTATGAGGCACATGCGAATTCAACCACAAAGAGGTATCAGCTCACACTTGTCAGAATAACCATGAGCAAGAAAACTACAAACAATAACTGCTGAAGGTGTTGTGGAGAAATGCATACCCTCAACTTCAAGGGGGACGTAAGTTGGAAAGGGCCACGAATGAGAACAGAATGCAGGTGCCTTAAAAAGGTAAACATTGTGCTACCATATGATCCAGCAGGCCCACTCCTCCACCTATAATCTAAGAAGAGAGAATTGGAAAGACACAGGCAGGCAAATCTGCATTGCCCAGTATTACAATAGCCAAGATATGGAAGTAACCAAAAAGACCACCAACAGATGGGTGGGCAAAGAAGAACTCCTCCATGTACAGATGGAATATTCGCTAGTGAAAAAAATGAAACAATGCCATTTGCAGCACCATAGATGAGTCTAGACGTAATCACGCCACGTGTACTAAGTGAGAAAGCAAAAGGCACATATCCTATCATATCACTTTCAGGAGTTACTTAAAAATTGATACCAATGAAGATATTTCCACAGAGAAAGGCAATCACAGATTCATTAAAAACCTTATGGTTCACCAAATAGAAAGGGATGAGGATTGGATACATTGCCATATTGGGGTTAACAGAGATATACAAACCATGTGAAATATATAACCCCCAAAGACGTACGGAAGACCAGGAGAAGACTACTCAACATTGTGTCATAACCTACATTGGCAAAGGATGCGAGGAAGAATAGATACATGTATATGTGTGAAAGAACCACATCTTGCACACCTAGAACAAACAAATCATTGTAATCAAATTTGCTGGGATAAAAAATAAAAAGTAAATTACAAATACGAACAAGAAGTAATGAGACATAAAGTTAAAGGGCTTTTTCCTGGCACATTCCATTCTAATATACAACCTCGAACACCACTTCCATTAAGGCTCTGTTTCCCTAGTAACCAAATTTGGTAAAGGAGAAATGCTGCCACCTAGTGGCCGTTTCCTGCAAGAGCAGCTTTAAAGTCACAGCTAATGGTCACTTAACATTCACAAGGACTCAGGGCTGTAAAGGACACTTGCCCTAAATATTTGTGCTGAAGTAGGGAATGGACAAAAAATTCAAAACAGGCAAATGTTTCAAGAAGAGATTATGAAGAGTTAGGTTTTACTCACACTCTTTTTAAAAAAAAGGAAAATGAATAAAAGCTCAACCTCAGGGAGTGTTAGACGCATGCAATCTAATCTACAAAAAGTTTCAACTTACACCAGTCGGCTGACCATCAGCAAAAAGTCTACAAACAATAAATGCTGAAGGGGTTTTAGAGAACTGTGTACCCTCTGCCTGCTGGTGAGACGTAAAGGGGTAACAGCCAATAATGAGAACAGAAAGGAGCTGCGTTTAAAAGTAAAAATGGAGGTACTATTCAATCCAGCAGGCGCACCATTGGACCTCTCACCTGAGAAGACAATCGAGAAGACACAGGCCGCAAAAGCTGCAGTGCAGCCTTATTCACAATAGCCAAGACAGTGAAGCAATCAAAATATCCAACAACAGGTAAATGGATAAAGAAGAAGTGGTCCGTGTACACAATGGAATATTAGCCATGGAAGACAATGAACCATTGCTCTTTGAGGCACCACAAATGAGTCTGGAGATAATCACGAAAGATGAGGTAAGTTGGAAAGCAAAAGACCTGTGTTCTATGATAGCACTTATAGGCGTTATCTAATAACTGACACAAATGAACATATTTCCACGGAGAAAGACACTCACAGATTTAGAAAACAAACTATGCTCATCTAAAACGACAGGTGGGGGGAATGGATAAATTAAGATTAGTGTTACTATACGTATACAAACACATATGATATACATATCTCAAAACGACCAACCATATAGCAAGGGAAGTCTGCGGAACCCTCTGTAACATTTTACATGGGAAGAGGATCTGTACTTGAATAGACATATATAATGTACAAATGAACCAGATTGTGTACACCTAGGACAAACAATATTCTAAGCTTTACCCCAATTAAAACACTTTTAAAAACCAAGAAGAAATAATAACACATAAACTTATGGGGGTTTCTCCACGCACATTCCAATGTAATTTACAACCTAGGAACACGACTTCCAGAAAGGCTCTGCTGCCCTACTCCCCAGATTTGGGAATGGAGAAATGCTGCCTCCTTGAGGCCACTTCCCACAACAGCAGCTTTAAACCCATTGCTAAAGGTCACTAAATATTCACCAAACTTGCAGTTCGGGAAATGACACCTGCTCTCTAAAAAAACGCTGGGGTGGAAAATCGACCAAATAACTCAAAAGAGGGCAACCTTCAAAGAAGACAATTTCAAGAGTTATATCGTACTGCCAATTGTTTCCTTTTTTTAACGGAAAAGAAAACGGCAGAGAAAAATGATGAGTTTTACGAATTTTCAAAGACATGCAAACCCAAATTACAAAAACCTATCAGCTCACAGCAGCCAGAAGGGCCATTAGCATCAATGCTGTAAACAATAAATGCTGAAGCGATTGTGGAGAAATGCGTACCCTCGATTCTAAGGGGGACGTGGTAAGAGCCACTAATGAAAACACAAAGAAGGTGCTTTGAAAAGGGAAACACGGTGCTACCAGTCAATCAATCACACCCACTGCTGGGCCTATCACCTGAGAAAATGAGAATCAAAAAGTCACAGGCTGGCAATCCTGCACTCCAACAATATTTACCATAGCCAACACTTGGAAGCAATGAAAATGTCCATCAACCGAGGAATGCACAAAGAAGAAGTGGTCCACGTACACAGTGGAAAATTACTCCAATAAAAAATAAAAATTAAATTTAAAAATCCAACGAAAGTAAGGAGACATCAGCTTGTGTGGGTTTGTCCGGGCACACTCCACTCTAATTTATAACCGAGAAACACCACAGGCCGCCAGGGCTTTTCCCTAGTTCCCAGGGTGGGGAACATAGAAAGGCTGCCGCCCTCTGGCAGTTACCTGCAAAAGCAGTTTTAAAGCCTGTGCTAATGGTCATTTCATAGGAACAAGTACTGCAGAACTGTAAATGAAACCTGCCCTCAAAATGTCTTCAGGGAAGTAACGGCCAAAACATTTCAAAAGGTGACACGTATGTTAAGAGAACACTTTGAAGAACTAAGGGGTAATCACTGCTTGAAAAATAAAAAGGACATGCCTTAAAGCTCAATTTCAACGGATTATGAGGCACATGCGAATTCAACCACAAAGAGGTATCAGCTCACACTTGTCAGAATAACCATGAGCAAGAAAACTACAAACAATAACTGCTGAAGGTGTTGTGGAGAAATGCATACCCTCAACTTCAAGGGGGACGTAAGTTGGAAAGGGCCACGAATGAGAACAGAATGGAGGTGCCTTAAAAAGGTAAACATTGTGCTACCATATGATCCAGCAGGCCCACTCCTCCACCTATAATCTAAGAAGAGAGAATTGGAAAGACACAGGCAGGCAAATCTGCATTGCCCAGTATTACAATAGCCAAGATATGGAAGTAACCAAAAAGACCACCAACAGATGGGTGGGCAAAGAAGAACTCCTCCATGTACAGATGGAATATTCGCTAGTGAAAAAAATGAAACAATGCCATTTGCAGCACCATAGATGAGTCTAGACGTAATCACGCCACGTGTAGTAAGTGAGAAAGCAAAAGGCACATATCCTATCATATCACTTTCAGGAGTTACTTAAAAATTGATACCAATGAAGATATTTCCACAGAGAAAGGCAATCACAGATTCATTAAAAAACTTATGGTTCACCAAATAGAAAGGGATGAGGATTGGATACATTGCCATATTGGGGTTAACAGAGATATACAAACCATGTGAAATATATAACCCCCAAAGACGTACGGAAGACCAGGAGAAGACTACTCAACATTGTGTCATAACCTACATTGGCAAAGGATGCGAGGAAGAATAGATACATGTATATGTGTGAAAGAACCACATCTTGCACACCTAGAACAAACAAACCATTGTAATCAAATTTGCTGGGATAAAAAATAAAAAGTAAATTACAAATACGAACAAGAAGTAATGAGACATAAAGTTAAAGGGCTTTTTCCTGGCACATTCCATTCTAATATACAACCTCGAACACCACTTCCATTAAGGCTCTGTTTCCCTAGGAACCAAATTTGGTAAAGGAGAAATGCTGCCACCTAGTGGCCGTTTCCTGCAAGAGCAGCTTTAAAGTCACAGCTAATGGTCACTTAACATTCACAAGGACTCAGGGCTGTAAAGGACACTTGCCCTAAATATTTGTGCTGAAGTAGGGAATGGACAAAAAATTCAAAACAGGCAAATGTTTCAAGAAGAGATTAGGAAGAGTTAAGTTTTACTCACACTCTTTGTAAAAAAAAAGGAAAATGGATAAAAGCTCAACCTCAGGGAGTGTTAGACGCATGCAATCTAATCTACAAAAAGTTTCAACTTACACCAGTCGGCTGACCATCAGCAAAAAGTCTACAAACAATAAATGCTGAAGGGGTTTTAGAGAACTGTGTACCCTCTGCCTGCTGGTGAGACGTAAAGGGGTAACAGCCAATAATGAGAACAGAAAGGAGCTGCGTTTAAAAGTAAAAATGGAGGTACTATTCAATCCAGCAGGCGCACCATTGGACCTCTCACCTGAGAAGACAATCGAGAAGACACAGGCCGCAAAAGCTGCAGTGCAGCCTTATTCACAATAGCCAAGACAGTGAAGCAATCAAAATATCCAACAACAGGTAAATGGATAAAGAAGAAGTGGTCCGTGTACACAATGGAATATTAGCCATGGAAGACAATGAACCATTGCTCTTTGAGGCACCACAAATGAGTCTGGAGATAATCACGAAAGATGAGGTAAGTTGGAAAGCAAAAGACCTGTGTTCTATGATAGCACTTATAGGCGTTATCTAATAACTGACACAAATGAACATATTTCCACAGAGAAAGACACTCACGGATTTAGAAAACAAACTATGCTCATCTAAAACGACAGGTGGGGGGAATGGATAAATTAAGATTAGTGTTACTATACGTATACAAACACATATGGTATACATATCTGAAAAAGACCAACCATATAGCAAGGGAAGTCTGCGGAACCCTCTGTAACATTTTACATGGGAAGAGGATCTGTACTTGAATAGACATATATAATGTACAAATGAACCAGATTGTGTACACCTAGGACAAACAATATTCTATGCTTTACCCCAATTAAAACACTTTTAAAAACCAAGAAGAAATAATGACACATAAACTTATGGGGGTTTCTCCACGCACATTCCAATGTAATTTACAACCTAGGAACACGACTTCCAGAAAGGCTCTGCTGCCCTACTCCCCAGATTTGGGAATGGAGAAATGCTGCCTCCTTGAGGCCACTTCCCACAACAGCAGCTTTAAACCCATTGCTAAAGGTCACTAAATATTCACCAAACTTGCAGTTCGGGAAATGACACCTGCTCTCTAAAAAAACGCTGGGGTGGAAAATCGACCAAATAACTCAAAAGAGGGCAACCTTCCAAGAAGACAATTTCAACAGTTATATCGTACTGCCAATTGTTTCCTTTTTTTAACGGAAAAGAAAACGGCGGAGAAAAATGATGAGTTTTACGAATTTTCAAAGACATGCAAACCCAAATTACAAAAACCTATCAGCTCACAGCAGCCAGAAGGGCCATTAGCATCAATGCTGTAAACAATAAATGCTGAAGCGATTGTGGAGAAATGCGTACCCTCGATTCTAAGGGGGACGTGGTAAGAGCCACTAATGAAAACACAAAGAAGGTGCTTTGAAAAGGGAAACACGGTGCTACCAGTCAATCAATCACACCCACTGCTGGGCCTATCACCTGAGAAAATGAGAATCAAAAAGTCACAGGCTGGCAATCCTGCACTCCAACAATATTTACCATAGCCAACACTTGGAAGCAATGAAAATGTCCATCAACCGAGGAATGCACAAAGAAGAAGTGGTCCACGTACACAGTGGAAAATTACTCCAATAAAAAATAAAAATTAAATTTAAAAATCCAACGAAAGTAAGGAGACATCAGCTTGTGTGGGTTTGTCCGGGCACACTCCACTCTAATTTATAACCGAGAAACACCACAGGCCGCCAGGGCTTTTCCCTAGTTCCCAGGGTGGGGAACATAGAAAGGCTGCCGCCCTCTGGCAGTTACCTGCAAAAGCAGTTTTAAAGCCTGTGCTAATGGTCATTTCATAGGAACAAGTACTGCAGAACTGTAAATGAAACCTGCCCTCAAAATGTCTTCAGGGAGGTAACGGCCAAAACATTTCAAAAGGTGACACGTACGTTAAGAGAACACTTTGAAGAACTAAGGGGTAATCACTGCTTGAAAAATAAAAAGGACATGCCTTAAAGCTCAATTTCAACGGATTATGAGGCACATGCGAATTCAACCACAAAGAGGTATCAGCTCACACTTGTCAGAATAACCATGAGCAAGAAAACTACAAACAATAAATGCTGAAGGTGTTGTGGAGAAATGCATACCCTCAACTTCAAGGGGGACGTAAGTTGGAAAGGGCCACGAATGAGAACAGAATGGAGGTGCCTTAAAAAGGTAAACATTGTGCTACCATATGATCCAGCAGGCCCACTCCTCCACCTATAATCTAAGAAGAGAGAATTGGAAAGACACAGGCAGGCAAATCTGCATTGCCCAGTATTACAATAGCCAAGATATGGAAGTAACCAAAAAGACCACCAACAGATGGGTGGGCAAAGAAGAACTCCTCCATGTACAGATGGAATATTCGCTAGTGAAAAAAATGAAACAATGCCATTTGCAGCACCATAGATGAGTCTAGACGTAATCACGCCACGTGTAGTAAGTGAGAAAGCAAAAGGCACATATCCTATCATATCACTTTCAGGAGTTACTTAAAAATTGATACCAATGAAGATATTTCCACAGAGAAAGGCAATCACAGATTCATTAAAAAACTTATGGTTCACCAAATAGAAAGGGATGAGGATTGGATACATTGCCATATTGGGGTTAACAGAGATATACAAACCATGTGAAATATATAACCCCCAAAGACGTACGGAAGACCAGGAGAAGACTACTCAACATTGTGTCATAACCTACATTGGCAAAGGATGCGAGGAAGAATAGATACATGTATATGTGTGAAAGAACCACATCTTGCACACTTAGAACAAACAAACCATTGTAATCAAATTTGCTGGGATAAAAAATAAAAAGTAAATTACAAATACGAACAAGAAGTAATGAGACATAAAGTTAAAGGGCTTTTTCCTGGCACATTCCATTCTAATATAAAACCTCGAACACCACTTCCATTAAGGCTCTGTTTCCCTAGGAACCAAATTTGGTAAAGGAGAAATGCTGCCACCTAGTGGCCGTTTCCTGCAAGAGCAGCTTTAAAGTCACAGCTAATGGTCACTTAACATTCACAAGGACTCAGGGCTGTAAAGGACACTTGCCCTAAATATTTGTGCTGAAGTAGGGAATGGACAAAAAATTCAAAACAGGCAAATGTTTCAAGAAGAGATTATGAAGAGTTAAGTTTTACTCACACTCTTTGTAAAAAAAAAGGAAAATGGATAAAAGCTCAACCTCAGGGAGTGTTAGACGCATGCAATCTAATCTACAAAAAGTTTCAACTTACACCAGTCGGCTGACCATCAGCAAAAAGTCTACAAACAATAAATGCTGAAGGGGTTTTAGAGAACTGTGTACCCTCTGCCTGCTGGTGAGACGTAAAGGGGTAACAGCCAATAATGAGAACAGAAAGGAGCTGCGTTTAAAAGTAAAAATGGAGGTACTATTCAATCCAGCAGGCGCACCATTGGACCTCTCACCTGAGAAGACAATCGAGAAGACACAGGCCGCAAAAGCTGCAGTGCAGCCTTATTCACAATAGCCAAGACAGTGAAGCAATCAAAATGTCCAACAACAGGTAAATGGATAAAGAAGAAGTGGTCCGTGTACACAATGGAATATTAGCCATGGAAGACAATGAACCATTGCTCTTTGAGGCACCACAAATGAGTCTGGAGATAATCACGAAAGATGAGGTAAGTTGGAAAGCAAAAGACGTGTGTTCTATGATAGCACTTATAGGCGTTATCTAATAACTGACACAAATGAACATATTTCCACAGAGAAAGACACTCACGGATTTAGAAAACAAACTATGCTCATCTAAAACGACAGGTGGGGGGAATGGATAAATTAAGATTAGTGTTACTATACGTATACAAACACATATGATATACATATCTCAAAAAGACCAACCATATAGCAAGGGAAGTCTGCGGAACCCTCTGTAACATTTTACATGGGAAGAGGATCTGTACTTGAATAGACATATATAATGTACAAATGAACCAGATTGTGTACACCTAGGACAAACAATATTCTAAGCTTTACCCCAATTAAAACACTTTTAAAAACCAAGAAGAAATAATGACACATAAACTTATGGGGGTTTCTCCACGCACATTCCAATGTAATTTACAACCTAGGAACACGACTTCCAGAAAGGCTCTGCTGCCCTACTCCCCAGATTTGGGAATGGAGAAATGCTGCCTCCTTGAGGCCACTTCCCACAACAGCAGCTTTAAACCCATTGCTAAAGGTCACTAAATATTCACCAAACTTGCAGTTCGGGAAATGACACCTGCTCTCTAAAAAAACGCTGGGGTGGAAAATCGACCAAATAACTCAAAAGAGGGCAACCTTCAAAGAAGACAATTTCAAGAGTTATATCGTACTGCCAATTGTTTCCTTTTTTTAACGGAAAAGAAAACGGCGGAGAAAAATGATGAGTTTTACGAATTTTCAAAGACATGCAAACCCAAATTACAAAAACCTATCAGCTCACAGCAGCCAGAAGGGCCATTAGCATCAATGCTGTAAACAATAAATGCTGAAGCGATTGTGGAGAAATGCGTACCCTCGATTCTAAGGGGGACGTGGTAAGAGCCACTAATGAAAACACAAAGAAGGTGCTTTGAAAAGGGAAACACGGTGCTACCAGTCAATCAATCACACCCACTGCTGGGCCTATCACCTGAGAAAATGAGAATCAAAAAGTCACAGGCTGGCAATCCTGCACTCCAACAATATTTACCATAGCCAACACTTGGAAGCAATGAAAATGTCCATCAACCGAGGAATGCACAAAGAAGAAGTGGTCCACGTACACAGTGGAA
This sequence comes from Balaenoptera borealis, assembly GCF_965194805.1. NCBI lineage: Eukaryota > Metazoa > Chordata > Mammalia > Artiodactyla > Balaenopteridae > Balaenoptera > Balaenoptera borealis. The sequence goes on along the minus strand of NC_138873.1, from coordinate 72,538,274 downwards.
AATTACTCCAATAAAAAATAAAAATTAAATTTAAAAATCCAACGAAAGTAAGGAGACATCAGCTTGTGTGGGTTTGTCCGGGCACACTCCACTCTAATTTATAACCGAGAAACACCACAGGCCGCCAGGGCTTTTCCCTAGTTCCCAGGGTGGGGAACATAGAAAGGCTGCCGCCCTCTGGCAGTTACCTGCAAAAGCAGTTTTAAAGCCTGTGCTAATGGTCATTTCATAGGAACAAGTACTGCAGAACTGTAAATGAAACCTGCCCTCAAAATGTCTTCAGGGAGGTAACGGCCAAAACATTTCAAAAGGTGACACGTACGTTAAGAGAACACTTTGAAGAACTAAGGGGTAATCACTGCTTGAAAAATAAAAAGGACATGCCTTAAAGCTCAATTTCAACGGATTATGAGGCACATGCGAATTCAACCACAAAGAGGTATCAGCTCACACTTGTCAGAATAACCATGAGCAAGAAAACTACAAACAATAAATGCTGAAGGTGTTGTGGAGAAATGCATACCCTCAACTTCAAGGGGGACGTAAGTTGGAAAGGGCCACGAATGAGAACAGAATGGAGGTGCCTTAAAAAGGTAAACATTGTGCTACCATATGATCCAGCAGGCCCACTCCTCCACCTATAATCTAAGAAGAGAGAATTGGAAAGACACAGGCAGGCAAATCTGCATTGCCCAGTATTACAATAGCCAAGATATGGAAGTAACCAAAAAGACCACCAACAGATGGGTGGGCAAAGAAGAACTCCTCCATGTACAGATGGAATATTCGCTAGTGAAAAAAATGAAACAATGCCATTTGCAGCACCATAGATGAGTCTAGACGTAATCACGCCACGTGTAGTAAGTGAGAAAGCAAAAGGCACATATCCTATCATATCACTTTCAGGAGTTACTTAAAAATTGATACCAATGAAGATATTTCCACAGAGAAAGGCAATCACAGATTCATTAAAAAACTTATGGTTCACCAAATAGAAAGGGATGAGGATTGGATACATTGCCATATTGGGGTTAACAGAGATATACAAACCATGTGAAATATATAACCCCCAAAGACGTACGGAAGACCAGGAGAAGACTACTCAACATTGTGTCATAACCTACATTGGCAAAGGATGCGAGGAAGAATAGATACATGTATATGTGTGAAAGAACCACATCTTGCACACCTAGAACAAACAAACCATTGTAATCAAATTTGCTGGGATAAAAAATAAAAAGTAAATTACAAATACGAACAAGAAGTAATGAGACATAAAGTTAAAGGGCTTTTTCCTGGCACATTCCATTCTAATATACAACCTCGAACACCACTTCCATTAAGGCTCTGTTTCCCTAGGAACCAAATTTGGTAAAGGAGAAATGCTGCCACCTAGTGGCCGTTTCCTGCAAGAGCAGCTTTAAAGTCACAGCTAATGGTCACTTAACATTCACAAGGACTCAGGGCTGTAAAGGACACTTGCCCTAAATATTTGTGCTGAAGTAGGGAATGGACAAAAAATTCAAAACAGGCAAATGTTTCAAGAAGAGATTAGGAAGAGTTAAGTTTTACTCACACTCTTTGTAAAAAAAAGGAAAATGGATAAAAGCTCAACCTCAGGGAGTGTTAGACGCATGCAATCTAATCTACAAAAAGTTTCAACTTACACCAGTCGGCTGACCATCAGCAAAAAGTCTACAAACAATAAATGCTGAAGGGGTTTTAGAGAACTGTGTACCCTCTGCCTGCTGGTGAGACGTAAAGGGGTAACAGCCAGTAATGAGAACAGAAAGGAGCTGCATTTAAAAGTAAAAATGGAGGTACTATTCAATCCAGCAGGCGCACCATTGGACCTCTCACCTGAGAAGACAATCGAGAAGACACAGGCCGCAAAAGCTGCAGTGCAGCCTTATTCACAATAGCCAAGACAGTGAAGCAATCAAAATGTCCAACAACAGGTAAATGGATAAAGAAGAAGTGGTCCGTGTACACAATGGAATATTAGCCATGGAAGACAATGAACCATTGCTCTTTGAGGCACCACAAATGAGTCTGGAGATAATCACGAAAGATGAGGTAAGTTGGAAAGCAAAAGACCTGTGTTCTGTGATAGCACTTATAGGCGTTATCTAATAACTGACACAAATGAACATATTTCCACAGAGAAAGACACTCACAGATTTAGAAAACAAACTATGCTCATCTAAAACGACAGGTGGGGGGAATGGATAAATTAAGATTAGTGTTACTATACGTATACAAACACATATGATATACATATCTCAAAACGACCAACCATATAGCAAGGGAAGTCTGCGGAATCCTCTGTAACATTTCACATGGGAAGAGGATCTGTACTTGAATAGACATATATAATGTGCAAATGAACCAGATTGTGTACACCTAGGACAAACAATATTCTAAGCTTTACCCCAATTAAAACACTTTTAAAAACCAAGAAGAAATAATGACACATAAACTTATGGGGGTTTCTCCACGCACATTCCAATGTAATTTACAACCTAGGAACACGACTTCCAGAAAGGCTCTGCTGCCCTACACCCCAGATTTGGGAATGGAGAAATGCTGCCTCCTTGAGGCCACTTCCCACAACAGCAGCTTTAAACCCATTGCTAAAGGTCACTAAATATTCACCAAACTTGCAGTTTCGGAAATGACACCTGCTCTCTAAAAAAACGCTGGGGTGGAAAATCGACCAAATAACTCAAAAGAGGGCAACCTTCAAAGAAGACAATTTCAAGAGTTATATCGTACTGCCAATTGTTTCCTTTTTTTAACGGAAAAGAAAACGGCGGAGAAAAATGATGAGTTTTACGAATTTTCAAAGACATGCAAACCCAAATTACAAAAACCTATCAGCTCACAGCAGCCAGAAGGGCCATTAGCATCAATGCTGTAAACAATAAATGCTGAAGCGATTGTGGAGAAATGCGTACCCTCGATTCTAAGGGGGACGTGGTAAGAGCCACTAATGAAAACACAAAGAAGGTGCTTTGAAAAGGGAAACACGGTGCTACCAGTCAATCAATCACACCCACTGCTGGGCCTATCACCTGAGAAAATGAGAATCAAAAAGTCACAGGCTGGCAATCCTGCACTCCAACAATATTTACCATAGCCAACACTTGGAAGCAATGAAAATGTCCATCAACCGAGGAATGCACAAAGAAGAAGTGGTCCACGTACACAGTGGAAAATTACTCCAATAAAAAATAAAAATTAAATTTAAAAATCCAACGAAAGTAAGGAGACATCAGCTTGTGTGGGTTTGTCCGGGCACACTCCACTCTAATTTATAACCGAGAAACACCACAGGCCGCCAGGGCTTTTCCCTAGTTCCCAGGGTGGGGAACATAGAAAGGCTGCCGCCCTCTGGCAGTTACCTGCAAAAGCAGTTTTAAAGCCTGTGCTAATGGTCATTTCATAGGAACAAGTACTGCAGAACTGTAAATGAAACCTGCCCTCAAAATGTCTTCAGGGAGGTAACGGCCAAAACATTTCAAAAGGTGACACGTACGTTAAGAGAACACTTTGAAGAACTAAGGGGTAATCACTGCTTGAAAAATAAAAAGGACATGCCTTAAAGCTCAATTTCAACGGATTATGAGGCACATGCGAATTCAACCACAAAGAGGTATCAGCTCACACTTGTCAGAATAACCATGAGCAAGAAAACTACAAACAATAAATGCTGAAGGTGTTGTGGAGAAATGCATACCCTCAACTTCAAGGGGGACGTAAGTTGGAAAGGGCCACGAATGAGAACAGAATGGAGGTGCCTTAAAAAGGTAAACATTGTGCTACCATATGATCCAGCAGGCCCACTCCTCCACCTATAATCTAAGAAGAGAGAATTGGAAAGACACAGGCAGGCAAATCTGCATTGCCCAGTATTACAATAGCCAAGATATGGAAGTAACCAAAAAGACCACCAACAGATGGGTGGGCAAAGAAGAACTCCTCCATGTACAGATGGAATATTCGCTAGTGAAAAAAATGAAACAATGCCATTTGCAGCACCATAGATGAGTCTAGACGTAATCACGCCACGTGTAGTAAGTGAGAAAGCAAAAGGCACATATCCTATCATATCACTTTCAGGAGTTACTTAAAAATTGATACCAATGAAGATATTTCCACAGAGAAAGGCAATCACAGATTCATTAAAAAACTTATGGTTCACCAAATAGAAAGGGATGAGGATTGGATACATTGCCATATTGGGGTTAACAGAGATATACAAACCATGTGAAATATATAACCCCCAAAGACGTACGGAAGACCAGGAGAAGACTACTCAACATTGTGTCATAACCTACATTGGCAAAGGATGCGAGGAAGAATAGATACATGTATATGTGTGAAAGAACCACATCTTGCACACCTAGAACAAACAAACCATTGTAATCAAATTTGCTGGGATAAAAAATAAAAAGTAAATTACAAATACGAACAAGAAGTAATGAGACATAAAGTTAAAGGGCTTTTTCCTGGCACATTCCATTCTAATATACAACCTCGAACACCACTTCCATTAAGGCTCTGTTTCCCTAGGAACCAAATTTGGTAAAGGAGAAATGCTGCCACCTAGTGGCCGTTTCCTGCAAGAGCAGCTTTAAAGTCACAGCTAATGGTCACTTAACATTCACAAGGACTCAGGGCTGTAAAGGACACTTGCCCTAAATATTTGTGCTGAAGTAGGGAATGGACAAAAAATTCAAAACAGGCAAATGTTTCAAGAAGAGATTAGGAAGAGTTAAGTTTTACTCACACTCTTTGTAAAAAAAAGGAAAATGGATAAAAGCTCAACCTCAGGGAGTGTTAGACGCATGCAATCTAATCTACAAAAAGTTTCAACTTACACCAGTCGGCTGACCATCAGCAAAAAGTCTACAAACAATAAATGCTGAAGGGGTTTTAGAGAACTGTGTACCCTCTGCCTGCTGGTGAGACGTAAAGGGGTAACAGCCAATAATGAGAACAGAAAGGAGCTGCGTTTAAAAGTAAAAATGGAGGTACTATTCAATCCAGCAGGCGCACCATTGGACCTCTCACCTGAGAAGACAATCGAGAAGACACAGGCCGCAAAAGCTGCAGTGCAGCCTTATTCACAATAGCCAAGACAGTGAAGCAATCAAAATGTCCAACAACAGGTAAATGGATAAAGAAGAAGTGGTCCGTGTACACAATGGAATATTAGCCATGGAAGACAATGAACCATTGCTCTTTGAGGCACCACAAATGAGTCTGGAGATAATCACGAAAGATGAGGTAAGTTGGAAAGCAAAAGACCTGTGTTCTATGATAGCACTTATAGGCGTTATCTAATAACTGACACAAATGAACATATTTCCACAGAGAAAGACACTCACGGATTTAGAAAACAAACTATGCTCATCTAAAACGACAGGTGGGGGGAATGGATAAATTAAGATTAGTGTTACTATACGTATACAAACACATATGATATACATATCTCCAAACGGCCAACCATATAGCAAGGGAACTCTGCGGAACCCTCTGTAACATTTTACATGGGAAGAGGATCTGTACTTGAATAGACATATATAATGTACAAATGAACCAGATTGTGTACACCTAGGACAAACAATATTCTATGCTTTACCCCAATTAAAACACTTTTAAAAACCAAGAAGAAATAATGACAGATAAACTTATGGGGGTTTCTCCACGCACATTCCAATGTAATTTACAACCTAGGAACACGACTTCCAGAAAGGCTCTGCTGCCCTACTCCCCAGATTTGGGAATGGAGAAATGCTGCCTCCTTGAGGCCACTTCCCACAACAGCAGCTTTAAACCCATTGCTAAAGGTCACTAAATATTCACCAAACTTGCAGTTCGGGAAATGACACCTGCTCTCTAAAAAAACGCTGGGGTGGAAAATCGACCAAATAACTCAAAAGAGGGCAACCTTCAAAGAAGACAATTTCAAGAGTTATATCGTACTGCCAATTGTTTCCTTTTTTTAACGGAAAAGAAAACGGCGGAGAAAAATGATGAGTTTTACGAATTTTCAAAGACATGCAAACCCAAATTACAAAAACCTATCAGCTCACAGCAGCCAGAAGGGCCATTAGCATCAATGCTGTAAACAATAAATGCTGAAGCGATTGTGGAGAAATGCGTACCCTCGATTCTAAGGGGGACGTGGTAAGAGCCACTAATGAAAACACAAAGAAGGTGCTTTGAAAAGGGAAACACGGTGCTACCAGTCAATCAATCACACCCACTGCTGGGCCTATCACCTGAGAAAATGAGAATCAAAAAGTCACAGGCTGGCAATCCTGCACTCCAACAATATTTACCATAGCCAACACTTGGAAGCAATGAAAATGTCCATCAACCGAGGAATGCACAAAGAAGAAGTGGTCCACGTACACAGTGGAAAATTACTCCAATAAAAAATAAAAATTAAATTTAAAAATCCAACGAAAGTAAGGAGACATCAGCTTGTGTGGGTTTGTCCGGGCACACTCCACTCTAATTTATAACCGAGAAACACCACAGGCCGCCAGGGCTTTTCCCTAGTTCCCAGGGTGGGGAACATAGAAAGGCTGCCGCCCTCTGGCAGTTACCTGCAAAAGCAGTTTTAAAGCCTGTGCTAATGGTCATTTCATAGGAACAAGTACTGCAGAACTGTAAATGAAACCTGCCCTCAAAATGTCTTCAGGGAGGTAACGGCCAAAACATTTCAAAAGGTGACACGTACGTTAAGAGAACACTTTGAAGAACTAAGGGGTAATCACTGCTTGAAAAATAAAAAGGACATGCCTTAAAGCTCAATTTCAACGGATTATGAGGCACATGCGAATTCAACCACAAAGAGGTATCAGCTCACACTTGTCAGAATAACCATGAGCAAGAAAACTACAAACAATAAATGCTGAAGGTGTTGTGGAGAAATGCATACCCTCAACTTCAAGGGGGACGTAAGTTGGAAAGGGCCACGAATGAGAACAGAATGGAGGTGCCTTAAAAAGGTAAACATTGTGCTACCATATGATCCAGCAGGCCCACTCCTCCACCTATAATCTAAGAAGAGAGAATTGGAAAGACACAGGCAGGCAAATCTGCATTGCCCAGTATTACAATAGCCAAGATATGGAAGTAACCAAAAAGACCACCAACAGATGGGTGGGCAAAGAAGAACTCCTCCATGTACAGATGGAATATTCGCTAGTGAAAAAAATGAAACAATGCCATTTGCAGCACCATAGATGAGTCTAGACGTAATCACGCCACGTGTAGTAAGTGAGAAAGCAAAAGGCACATATCCTATCATATCACTTTCAGGAGTTACTTAAAAATTGATACCAATGAAGATATTTCCACAGAGAAAGGCAATCACAGATTCATTAAAAAACTTATGGTTCACCAAATAGAAAGGGATGAGGATTGGATACATTGCCATATTGGGGTTAACAGAGATATACAAACCATGTGAAATATATAACCCCCAAAGACGTACGGAAGACCAGGAGAAGACTACTCAACATTGTGTCATAACCTACATTGGCAAAGGATGCGAGGAAGAATAGATACATGTATATGTGTGAAAGAACCACATCTTGCACACCTAGAACAAACAAACCATTGTAATCAAATTTGCTGGGATAAAAAATAAAAAGTAAATTACAAATACGAACAAGAAGTAATGAGACATAAAGTTAAAGGGCTTTTTCCTGGCACATTCCATTCTAATATACAACCTCGAACACCACTTCCATTAAGGCTCTGTTTCCCTAGGAACCAAATTTGGTAAAGGAGAAATGCTGCCACCTAGTGGCCGTTTCCTGCAAGAGCAGCTTTAAAGTCACAGCTAATGGTCACTTAACATTCACAAGGACTCAGGGCTGTAAAGGACACTTGCCCTAAATATTTGTGCTGAAGTAGGGAATGGACAAAAAATTCAAAACAGGCAAATGTTTCAAGAAGAGATTAGGAAGAGTTAAGTTTTACTCACACTCTTTGTAAAAAAAAGGAAAATGGATAAAAGCTCAACCTCAGGGAGTGTTAGACGCATGCAATCTAATCTACAAAAAGTTTCAACTTACACCAGTCGGCTGACCATCAGCAAAAAGTCTACAAACAATAAATGCTGAAGGGGTTTTAGAGAACTGTGTACCCTCTGCCTGCTGGTGAGACGTAAAGGGGTAACAGCCAATAATGAGAACAGAAAGGAGCTGCGTTTAAAAGTAAAAATGGAGGTACTATTCAATCCAGCAGGCGCACCATTGGACCTCTCACCTGAGAAGACAATCGAGAAGACACAGGCCGCAAAAGCTGCAGTGCAGCCTTATTCACAATAGCCAAGACAGTGAAGCAATCAAAATGTCCAACAACAGGTAAATGGATAAAGAAGAAGTGGTCCGTGTACACAATGGAATATTAGCCATGGAAGACAATGAACCATTGCTCTTTGAGGCACCACAAATGAGTCTGGAGATAATCACGAAAGATGAGGTAAGTTGGAAAGCAAAAGACCTGTGTTCTATGATAGCACTTATAGGCGTTATCTAATAACTGACACAAATGAACATATTTCCACAGAGAAAGACACTCACGGATTTAGAAAACAAACTATGCTCATCTAAAACGACAGGTGGGGGGAATGGATAAATTAAGATTAGTGTTACTATACGTATACAAACACATATGATATACATATCTCCAAACGGCCAACCATATAGCAAGGGAACTCTGCGGAACCCTCTGTAACATTTTACATGGGAAGAGGATCTGTACTTGAATAGACATATATAATGTACAAATGAACCAGATTGTGTACACCTAGGACAAACAATATTCTATGCTTTACCCCAATTAAAACACTTTTAAAAACCAAGAAGAAATAATGACAGATAAACTTATGGGGGTTTCTCCACGCACATTCCAATGTAATTTACAACCTAGGAACACGACTTCCAGAAAGGCTCTGCTGCCCTACTCCCCAGATTTGGGAATGGAGAAATGCTGCCTCCTTGAGGCCACTTCCCACAACAGCAGCTTTAAACCCATTGCTAAAGGTCACTAAATATTCACCAAACTTGCAGTTCGGGAAATGACACCTGCTCTCTAAAAAAACGCTGGGGTGGAAAATCGACCAAATAACTCAAAAGAGGGCAACCTTCAAAGAAGACAATTTCAAGAGTTATATCGTACTGCCAATTGTTTCCTTTTTTTAACGGAAAAGAAAACGGCGGAGAAAAATGATGAGTTTTACGAATTTTCAAAGACATGCAAACCCAAATTACAAAAACCTATCAGCTCACAGCAGCCAGAAGGGCCATTAGCATCAATGCTGTAAACAATAAATGCTGAAGCGATTGTGGAGAAATGCGTACCCTCGATTCTAAGGGGGACGTGGTAAGAGCCACTAATGAAAACACAAAGAAGGTGCTTTGAAAAGGGAAACACGGTGCTACCAGTCAATCAATCACACCCACTGCTGGGCCTATCACCTGAGAAAATGAGAATCAAAAAGTCACAGGCTGGCAATCCTGCACTCCAACAATATTTACCATAGCCAACACTTGGAAGCAATGAAAATGTCCATCAACCGAGGAATGCACAAAGAAGAAGTGGTCCACGTACACAGTGGAAAATTACTCCAATAAAAAATAAAAATTAAATTTAAAAATCCAACGAAAGTAAGGAGACATCAGCTTGTGTGGGTTTGTCCGGGCACACTCCACTCTAATTTATAACCGAGAAACACCACAGGCCGCCAGGGCTTTTCCCTAGTTCCCAGGGTGGGGAACATAGAAAGGCTGCCGCCCTCTGGCAGTTACCTGCAAAAGCAGTTTTAAAGCCTGTGCTAATGGTCATTTCATAGGAACAAGTACTGCAGAACTGTAAATGAAACCTGCCCTCAAAATGTCTTCAGGGAGGTAACGGCCAAAACATTTCAAAAGGTGACACGTACGTTAAGAGAACACTTTGAAGAACTAAGGGGTAATCACTGCTTGAAAAATAAAAAGGACATGCCTTAAAGCTCAATTTCAACGGATTATGAGGCACATGCGAATTCAACCACAAAGAGGTATCAGCTCACACTTGTCAGAATAACCATGAGCAAGAAAACTACAAACAATAAATGCTGAAGGTGTTGTGGAGAAATGCATACCCTCAACTTCAAGGGGGACGTAAGTTGGAAAGGGCCACGAATGAGAACAGAATGGAGGTGCCTTAAAAAGGTAAACATTGTGCTACCATATGATCCAGCAGGCCCACTCCTCCACCTATAATCTAAGAAGAGAGAATTGGAAAGACACAGGCAGGCAAATCTGCATTGCCCAGTATTACAATAGCCAAGATATGGAAGTAACCAAAAAGACCACCAACAGATGGGTGGGCAAAGAAGAACTCCTCCATGTACAGATGGAATATTCGCTAGTGAAAAAAATGAAACAATGCCATTTGCAGCACCATAGATGAGTCTAGACGTAATCACGCCACGTGTAGTAAGTGAGAAAGCAAAAGGCACATATCCTATCATATCACTTTCAGGAGTTACTTAAAAATTGATACCAATGAAGATATTTCCACAGAGAAAGGCAATCACAGATTCATTAAAAAACTTATGGTTCACCAAATAGAAAGGGATGAGGATTGGATACATTGCCATATTGGGGTTAACAGAGATATACAAACCATGTGAAATATATAACCCCCAAAGACGTACGGAAGACCAGGAGAAGACTACTCAACATTGTGTCATAACCTACATTGGCAAAGGATGCGAGGAAGAATAGATACATGTATATGTGTGAAAGAACCACATCTTGCACACCTAGAACAAACAAACCATTGTAATCAAATTTGCTGGGATAAAAAATAAAAAGTAAATTACAAATACGAACAAGAAGTAATGAGACATAAAGTTAAAGGGCTTTTTCCTGGCACATTCCATTCTAATATACAACCTCGAACACCACTTCCATTAAGGCTCTGTTTCCCTAGGAACCAAATTTGGTAAAGGAGAAATGCTGCCACCTAGTGGCCGTTTCCTGCAAGAGCAGCTTTAAAGTCACAGCTAATGGTCACTTAACATTCACAAGGACTCAGGGCTGTAAAGGACACTTGCCCTAAATATTTGTGCTGAAGTAGGGAATGGACAAAAAATTCAAAACAGGCAAATGTTTCAAGAAGAGATTAGGAAGAGTTAAGTTTTACTCACACTCTTTGTAAAAAAAAGGAAAATGGATAAAAGCTCAACCTCAGGGAGTGTTAGACGCATGCAATCTAATCTACAAAAAGTTTCAACTTACACCAGTCGGCTGACCATCAGCAAAAAGTCTACAAACAATAAATGCTGAAGGGGTTTTAGAGAACTGTGTACCCTCTGCCTGCTGGTGAGACGTAAAGGGGTAACAGCCAGTAATGAGAACAGAAAGGAGCTGCATTTAAAAGTAAAAATGGAGGTACTATTCAATCCAGCAGGCGCACCATTGGACCTCTCACCTGAGAAGACAATCGAGAAGACACAGGCCGCAAAAGCTGCAGTGCAGCCTTATTCACAATAGCCAAGACAGTGAAGCAATCAAAATGTCCAACAACAGGTAAATGGATAAAGAAGAAGTGGTCCGTGTACACAATGGAATATTAGCCATGGAAGACAATGAACCATTGCTCTTTGAGGCACCACAAATGAGTCTGGAGATAATCACGAAAGATGAGGTAAGTTGGAAAGCAAAAGACCTGTGTTCTGTGATAGCACTTATAGGCGTTATCTAATAACTGACACAAATGAACATATTTCCACAGAGAAAGACACTCACAGATTTAGAAAACAAACTATGCTCATCTAAAACGACAGGTGGGGGGAATGGATAAATTAAGATTAGTGTTACTATACGTATACAAACACATATGATATACATATCTCAAAACGACCAACCATATAGCAAGGGAAGTCTGCGGAATCCTCTGTAACATTTCACATGGGAAGAGGATCTGTACTTGAATAGACATATATAATGTGCAAATGAACCAGATTGTGTACACCTAGGACAAACAATATTCTAAGCTTTACCCCAATTAAAACACTTTTAAAAACCAAGAAGAAATAATGACACATAAACTTATGGGGGTTTCTCCACGCACATTCCAATGTAATTTACAACCTAGGAACACGACTTCCAGAAAGGCTCTGCTGCCCTACACCCCAGATTTGGGAATGGAGAAATGCTGCCTCCTTGAGGCCACTTCCCACAACAGCAGCTTTAAACCCATTGCTAAAGGTCACTAAATATTCACCAAACTTGCAGTTTCGGAAATGACACCTGCTCTCTAAAAAAACGCTGGGGTGGAAAATCGACCAAATAACTCAAAAGAGGGCAACCTTCAAAGAAGACAATTTCAAGAGTTATATCGTACTGCCAATTGTTTCCTTTTTTTAACGGAAAAGAAAACGGCGGAGAAAAATGATGAGTTTTACGAATTTTCAAAGACATGCAAACCCAAATTACAAAAACCTATCAGCTCACAGCAGCCAGAAGGGCCATTAGCATCAATGCTGTAAACAATAAATGCTGAAGCGATTGTGGAGAAATGCGTACCCTCGATTCTAAGGGGGACGTGGTAAGAGCCACTAATGAAAACACAAAGAAGGTGCTTTGAAAAGGGAAACACGGTGCTACCAGTCAATCAATCACACCCACTGCTGGGCCTATCACCTGAGAAAATGAGAATCAAAAAGTCACAGGCTGGCAATCCTGCACTCCAACAATATTTACCATAGCCAACACTTGGAAGCAATGAAAATGTCCATCAACCGAGGAATGCACAAAGAAGAAGTGGTCCACGTACACAGTGGAAAATTACTCCAATAAAAAATAAAAATTAAATTTAAAAATCCAACGAAAGTAAGGAGACATCAGCTTGTGTGGGTTTGTCCGGGCACACTCCACTCTAATTTATAACCGAGAAACACCACAGGCCGCCAGGGCTTTTCCCTAGTTCCCAGGGTGGGGAACATAGAAAGGCTGCCGCCCTCTGGCAGTTACCTGCAAAAGCAGTTTTAAAGCCTGTGCTAATGGTCATTTCATAGGAACAAGTACTGCAGAACTGTAAATGAAACCTGCCCTCAAAATGTCTTCAGGGAGGTAACGGCCAAAACATTTCAAAAGGTGACACGTACGTTAAGAGAACACTTTGAAGAACTAAGGGGTAATCACTGCTTGAAAAATAAAAAGGACATGCCTTAAAGCTCAATTTCAACGGATTATGAGGCACATGCGAATTCAACCACAAAGAGGTATCAGCTCACACTTGTCAGAATAACCATGAGCAAGAAAACTACAAACAATAAATGCTGAAGGTGTTGTGGAGAAATGCATACCCTCAACTTCAAGGGGGACGTAAGTTGGAAAGGGCCACGAATGAGAACAGAATGGAGGTGCCTTAAAAAGGTAAACATTGTGCTACCATATGATCCAGCAGGCCCACTCCTCCACCTATAATCTAAGAAGAGAGAATTGGAAAGACACAGGCAGGCAAATCTGCATTGCCCAGTATTACAATAGCCAAGATATGGAAGTAACCAAAAAGACCACCAACAGATGGGTGGGCAAAGAAGAACTCCTCCATGTACAGATGGAATATTCGCTAGTGAAAAAAATGAAACAATGCCATTTGCAGCACCATAGATGAGTCTAGACGTAATCACGCCACGTGTAGTAAGTGAGAAAGCAAAAGGCACATATCCTATCATATCACTTTCAGGAGTTACTTAAAAATTGATACCAATGAAGATATTTCCACAGAGAAAGGCAATCACAGATTCATTAAAAAACTTATGGTTCACCAAATAGAAAGGGATGAGGATTGGATACATTGCCATATTGGGGTTAACAGAGATATACAAACCATGTGAAATATATAACCCCCAAAGACGTACGGAAGACCAGGAGAAGACTACTCAACATTGTGTCATAACCTACATTGGCAAAGGATGCGAGGAAGAAGAGATACATGTATATGTGTGAAAGAACCACATCTTGCACACCTAGAACAAACAAACCATTGTAATCAAATTTGCTGGGATAAAAAATAAAAAGTAAATTACAAATACGAACAAGAAGTAATGAGACATAAAGTTAAAGGGCTTTTTCCTGGCACATTCCATTCTAATATACAACCTCGAACACCACTTCCATTAAGGCTCTGTTTCCCTAGGAACCAAATTTGGTAAAGGAGAAATGCTGCCACCTAGTGGCCGTTTCCTGCAAGAGCAGCTTTAAAGTCACAGCTAATGGTCACTTAACATTCACAAGGACTCAGGGCTGTAAAGGACACTTGCCCTAAATATTTGTGCTGAAGTAGGGAATGGACAAAAAATTCAAAACAGGCAAATGTTTCAAGAAGAGATTAGGAAGAGTTAAGTTTTACTCACACTCTTTGTAAAAAAAAGGAAAATGGATAAAAGCTCAACCTCAGGGAGTGTTAGACGCATGCAATCTAATCTACAAAAAGTTTCAACTTACACCAGTCGGCTGACCATCAGCAAAAAGTCTACAAACAATAAATGCTGAAGGGGTTTTAGAGAACTGTGTACCCTCTGCCTGCTGGTGAGACGTAAAGGGGTAACAGCCAATAATGAGAACAGAAAGGAGCTGCGTTTAAAAGTAAAAATGGAGGTACTATTCAATCCAGCAGGCGCACCATTGGACCTCTCACCTGAGAAGACAATCGAGAAGACACAGGCCGCAAAAGCTGCAGTGCAGCCTTATTCACAATAGCCAAGACAGTGAAGCAATCAAAATGTCCAACAACAGGTAAATGGATAAAGAAGAAGTGGTCCGTGTACACAATGGAATATTAGCCATGGAAGACAATGAACCATTGCTCTTTGAGGCACCACAAATGAGTCTGGAGATAATCACGAAAGATGAGGTAAGTTGGAAAGCAAAAGACCTGTGTTCTATGATAGCACTTATAGGCGTTATCTAATAACTGACACAAATGAACATATTTCCACAGAGAAAGACACTCACGGATTTAGAAAACAAACTATGCTCATCTAAAACGACAGGTGGGGGGAATGGATAAATTAAGATTAGTGTTACTATACGTATACAAACACATATGATATACATATCTCCAAACGGCCAACCATATAGCAAGGGAACTCTGCGGAACCCTCTGTAACATTTTACATGGGAAGAGGATCTGTACTTGAATAGACATATATAATGTACAAATGAACCAGATTGTGTACACCTAGGACAAACAATATTCTAAGCTTTACCCCAATTAAAACACTTTTAAAAACCAAGAAGAAATAATGACACATAAACTTATGGGGGTTTCTCCACGCACATTCCAATGTAATTTACAACCTAGGAACACGACTTCCAGAAAGGCTCTGCTGCCCTACACCCCAGATTTGGGAATGGAGAAATGCTGCCTCCTTGAGGCCACTTCCCACAACAGCAGCTTTAAACCCATTGCTAAAGGTCACTAAATATTCACCAAACTTGCAGTTTCGGAAATGACACCTGCTCTCTAAAAAAACGCTGGGGTGGAAAATCGACCAAATAACTCAAAAGAGGGCAACCTTCCAAGAAGACAATTTCAAGAGTTATATCGTACTGCCAATTGTTTCCTTTTTTTAACGGAAAAGAAAACGGCGGAGAAAAATGATGAGTTTTACGAATTTTCAAAGACATGCAAACCCAAATTACAAAAACCTATCAGCTCACAGCAGCCAGAAGGGCCATTAGCATCAATGCTGTAAACAATAAATGCTGAAGCGATTGTGGAGAAATGCGTACCCTCGATTCTAAGGGGGACGTGGTAAGAGCCACTAATGAAAACACAAAGAAGGTGCTTTGAAAAGGGAAACACGGTGCTACCAGTCAATCAATCACACCCACTGCTGGGCCTATCACCTGAGAAAATGAGAATCAAAAAGTCACAGGCTGGCAATCCTGCACTCCAACAATATTTACCATAGCCAACACTTGGAAGCAATGAAAATGTCCATCAACCGAGGAATGCACAAAGAAGAAGTGGTCCACGTACACAGTGGAAAATTACTCCAATAAAAAATAAAAATTAAATTTAAAAATCCAACGAAAGTAAGGAGACATCAGCTTGTGTGGGTTTGTCCGGGCACACTCCACTCTAATTTATAACCGAGAAACACCACAGGCCGCCAGGGCTTTTCCCTAGTTCCCAGGGTGGGGAACATAGAAAGGCTGCCGCCCTCTGGCAGTTACCTGCAAAAGCAGTTTTAAAGCCTGTGCTAATGGTCATTTCATAGGAACAAGTACTGCAGAACTGTAAATGAAACCTGCCCTCAAAATGTCTTCAGGGAGGTAACGGCCAAAACATTTCAAAAGGTGACACGTACGTTAAGAGAACACTTTGAAGAACTAAGGGGTAATCACTGCTTGAAAAATAAAAAGGACATGCCTTAAAGCTCAATTTCAACGGATTATGAGGCACATGCGAATTCAACCACAAAGAGGTATCAGCTCACACTTGTCAGAATAACCATGAGCAAGAAAACTACAAACAATAAATGCTGAAGGTGTTGTGGAGAAATACATACCCTCAACTTCAAGGGGGACGTAAGTTGGAAAGGGCCACGAATGAGAACAGAATGGAGGTGCCTTAAAAAGGTAAACATTGAGCTACCATATGATCCAGCAGGCCCACTCCTCCACCTATAATCTAAGAAGAGAGAATTGGAAAGACACAGGCAGGCAAATCTGCATTGCCCAGTATTACAATAGCCAAGATATGGAAGTAACCAAAAAGACCACCAACAGATGGGTGGGCAAAGAAGAACTCCTCCATGTACAGATGGAATATTCGCTAGTGAAAAAAATGAAACAATGCCATTTGCAGCACCATAGATGAGTCTAGACGTAATCACGCCACGTGTAGTAAGTGAGAAAGCAAAAGGCACATATCCTATCATATCACTTTCAGGAGTTACTTAAAAATTGATACCAATGAAGATATTTCCACAGAGAAAGGCAATCACAGATTCATTAAAAAACTTATGGTTCACCAAATAGAAAGGGATGAGGATTGGATACATTGCCATATTGGGGTTAACAGAGATATACAAACCATGTGAAATATATAACCCCCAAAGACGTACGGAAGACCAGGAGAAGACTACTCAACATTGTGTCATAACCTACATTGGCAAAGGATGCGAGGAAGAAGAGATACATGTATATGTGTGAAAGAACCACATCTTGCACACCTAGAACAAACAAACCATTGTAATCAAATTTGCTGGGATAAAAAATAAAAAGTAAATTACAAATACGAACAAGAAGTAATGAGACATAAAGTTAAAGGGCTTTTTCCTGGCACATTCCATTCTAATATACAACCTCGAACACCACTTCCATTAAGGCTCTGTTTCCCTAGGAACCAAATTTGGTAAAGGAGAAATGCTGCCACCTAGTGGCCGTTTCCTGCAAGAGCAGCTTTAAAGTCACAGCTAATGGTCACTTAACATTCACAAGGACTCAGGGCTGTAAAGGACACTTGCCCTAAATATTTGTGCTGAAGTAGGGAATGGACAAAAAATTCAAAACAGGCAAATGTTTCAAGAAGAGATTAGGAAGAGTTAAGTTTTACTCACACTCTTTGTAAAAAAAAGGAAAATGGATAAAAGCTCAACCTCAGGGAGTGTTAGACGCATGCAATCTAATCTACAAAAAGTTTCAACTTACACCAGTCGGCTGACCATCAGCAAAAAGTCTACAAACAATAAATGCTGAAGGGGTTTTAGAGAACTGTGTACCCTCTGCCTGCTGGTGAGACGTAAAGGGGTAACAGCCAATAATGAGAACAGAAAGGAGCTGCGTTTAAAAGTAAAAATGGAGGTACTATTCAATCCAGCAGGCGCACCATTGGACCTCTCACCTGAGAAGACAATCGAGAAGACACAGGCCGCAAAAGCTGCAGTGCAGCCTTATTCACAATAGCCAAGACAGTGAAGCAATCAAAATGTCCAACAACAGGTAAATGGATAAAGAAGAAGTGGTCCGTGTACACAATGGAATATTAGCCATGGAAGACAATGAACCATTGCTCTTTGAGGCACCACAAATGAGTCTGGAGATAATCACGAAAGATGAGGTAAGTTGGAAAGCAAAAGACCTGTGTTCTATGATAGCACTTATAGGCGTTATCTAATAACTGACACAAATGAACATATTTCCACAGAGAAAGACACTCACGGATTTAGAAAACAAACTATGCTCATCTAAAACGACAGGTTGGGGGAATGGATAAATTAAGATTAGTGTTACTATACGTATACAAACACATATGATATACATATCTCAAAAAGACCAACCATATAGCAAGGGAAGTCTGCGGAACCCTCAGTAACATTTTACATGGGAAGAGGATCTGTACTTGAATAGACATATATAATGTACAAATGAACCAGATTGTGTACACCTAGGACAAACAATATTCTATGCTTTACCCCAATTAAAACACTTTTAAAAACCAAGAGGAAATAATGACACATAAACTTATGGGGGTTTCTCCACGCACATTCCAATGTAATTTACAACCTAGGAACACGACTTCCAGAAAGGCTCTGCTGCCCTACTCCCCAGATTTGGGAATGGAGAAATGCTGCCTCCTTGAGGCCACTTCCCACAACAGCAGCTTTAAACCCATTGCTAAAGGTCACTAAATATTCACCAAACTTGCAGTTCGGGAAATGACACCTGCTCTCTAAAAAAACGCTGGGGTGGAAAATCGACCAAATAACTCAAAAGAGGGCAACCTTCCAAGAAGACAATTTCAAGAGTTATATCGTACTGCCAATTGTTTCCTTTTTTTAACGGAAAAGAAAACGGCGGAGAAAAATGATGAGTTTTACGAATTTTCAAAGACATGCAAACCCAAATTACAAAAACCTATCAGCTCACAGCAGCCAGAAGGGCCATTAGCATCAATGCTGTAAACAATAAATGCTGAAGCGATTGTGGAGAAATGCGTACCCTCGATTCTAAGGGGGACGTGGTAAGAGCCACTAATGAAAACACAAAGAAGGTGCTTTGAAAAGGGAAACACGGTGCTACCAGTCAATCAATCACACCCACTGCTGGGCCTATCACCTGAGAAAATGAGAATCAAAAAGTCACAGGCTGGCAATCCTGCACTCCAACAATATTTACCATAGCCAACACTTGGAAGCAATGAAAATGTCCATCAACCGAGGAATGCACAAAGAAGAAGTGGTCCACGTACACAGTGGAAAATTACTCCAATAAAAAATAAAAATTAAATTTAAAAATCCAACGAAAGTAAGGAGACATCAGCTTGTGTGGGTTTGTCCGGGCACACTCCACTCTAATTTATAACCGAGAAACACCACAGGCCGCCAGGGCTTTTCCCTAGTTCCCAGGGTGGGGAACATAGAAAGGCTGCCGCCCTCTGGCAGTTACCTGCAAAAGCAGTTTTAAAGCCTGTGCTAATGGTCATTTCATAGGAACAAGTACTGCAGAACTGTAAATGAAACCTGCCCTCAAAATGTCTTCAGGGAGGTAACGGCCAAAACATTTCAAAAGGTGACACGTACGTTAAGAGAACACTTTGAAGAACTAAGGGGTAATCACTGCTTGAAAAATAAAAAGGACATGCCTTAAAGCTCAATTTCAACGGATTATGAGGCACATGCGAATTCAACCACAAAGAGGTATCAGCTCACACTTGTCAGAATAACCATGAGCAAGAAAACTACAAACAATAAATGCTGAAGGTGTTGTGGAGAAATGCATACCCTCAACTTCAAGGGGGACGTAAGTTGGAAAGGGCCACGAATGAGAACAGAATGGAGGTGCCTTAAAAAGGTAAACATTGAGCTACCATATGATCCAGCAGGCCCACTCCTCCACCTATAATCTAAGAAGAGAGAATTGGAAAGACACAGGCAGGCAAATCTGCATTGCCCAGTATTACAATAGCCAAGATATGGAAGTAACCAAAAAGACCACCAACAGATGGGTGGGCAAAGAAGAACTCCTCCATGTACAGATGGAATATTCGCTAGTGAAAAAAATGAAACAATGCCATTTGCAGCACCATAGATGAGTCTAGACGTAATCACGCCACGTGTAGTAAGTGAGAAAGCAAAAGGCACATATCCTATCATATCACTTTCAGGAGTTACTTAAAAATTGATACCAATGAAGATATTTCCACAGAGAAAGGCAATCACAGATTCATTAAAAAACTTATGGTTCACCAAATAGAAAGGGATGAGGATTGGATACATTGCCATATTGGGGTTAACAGAGATATACAAACCATGTGAAATATATAACCCCCAAAGACGTACGGAAGACCAGGAGAAGACTACTCAACATTGTGTCATAACCTACATTGGCAAAGGATGCGAGGAAGAATAGATACATGTATATGTGTGAAAGAACCACATCTTGCACACCTAGAACAAACAAACCATTGTAATCAAATTTGCTGGGATAAAAAATAAAAAGTAAATTACAAATACGAACAAGAAGTAATGAGACATAAAGTTAAAGGGCTTTTTCCTGGCACATTCCATTCTAATATACAACCTCGAACACCACTTCCATTAAGGCTCTGTTTCCCTAGGAACCAAATTTGGTAAAGGAGAAATGCTGCCACCTAGTGGCCGTTTCCTGCAAGAGCAGCTTTAAAGTCACAGCTAATGGTCACTTAACATTCACAAGGACTCAGGGCTGTAAAGGACACTTGCCCTAAATATTTGTGCTGAAGTAGGGAATGGACAAAAAATTCAAAACAGGCAAATGTTTCAAGAAGAGATTAGGAAGAGTTAAGTTTTACTCACACTCTTTGTAAAAAAAAAGGAAAATGGATAAAAGCTCAACCTCAGGGAGTGTTAGACGCATGCAATCTAATCTACAAAAAGTTTCAACTTACACCAGTCGGCTGACCATCAGCAAAAAGTCTACAAACAATAAATGCTGAAGGGGTTTTAGAGAACTGTGTACCCTCTGCCTGCTGGTGAGACGTAAAGGGGTAACAGCCAATAATGAGAACAGAAAGGAGCTGCGTTTAAAAGTAAAAATGGAGGTACTATTCAATCCAGCAGGCGCACCATTGGACCTCTCACCTGAGAAGACAATCGAGAAGACACAGGCCGCAAAAGCTGCAGTGCAGCCTTATTCACAATAGCCAAGACAGTGAAGCAATCAAAATGTCCAACAACAGGTAAATGGATAAAGAAGAAGTGGTCCGTGTACACAATGGAATATTAGCCATGGAAGACAATGAACCATTGCTCTTTGAGGCACCACAAATGAGTCTGGAGATAATCACGAAAGATGAGGTAAGTTGGAAAGCAAAAGACCTGTGTTCTATGATAGCACTTATAGGCGTTATCTAATAACTGACACAAATGAACATATTTCCACAGAGAAAGACACTCACGGATTTAGAAAACAAACTATGCTCATCTAAAACGACAGGTTGGGGGAATGGATAAATTAAGATTAGTGTTACTATACGTATACAAACACATATGATATACATATCTCAAAAAGACCAACCATATAGCAAGGGAAGTCTGCGGAACCCTCAGTAACATTTTACATGGGAAGAGGATCTGTACTTGAATAGACATATATAATGTACAAATGAACCAGATTGTGTACACCTAGGACAAACAATATTCTATGCTTTACCCCAATTAAAACACTTTTAAAAACCAAGAGGAAATAATGACACATAAACTTATGGGGGTTTCTCCACGCACATTCCAATGTAATTTACAACCTAGGAACACGACTTCCAGAAAGGCTCTGCTGCCCTACTCCCCAGATTTGGGAATGGAGAAATGCTGCCTCCTTGAGGCCACTTCCCACAACAGCAGCTTTAAACCCATTGCTAAAGGTCACTAAATATTCACCAAACTTGCAGTTCGGGAAATGACACCTGCTCTCTAAAAAAACGCTGGGGTGGAAAATCGACCAAATAACTCAAAAGAGGGCAACCTTCCAAGAAGACAATTTCAAGAGTTATATCGTACTGCCAATTGTTTCCTTTTTTTAACGGAAAAGAAAACGGCGGAGAAAAATGATGAGTTTTACGAATTTTCAAAGACATGCAAACCCAAATTACAAAAACCTATCAGCTCACAGCAGCCAGAAGGGCCATTAGCATCAATGCTGTAAACAATAAATGCTGAAGCGATTGTGGAGAAATGCGTACCCTCGATTCTAAGGGGGACGTGGTAAGAGCCACTAATGAAAACACAAAGAAGGTGCTTTGAAAAGGGAAACACGGTGCTACCAGTCAATCAATCACACCCACTGCTGGGCCTATCACCTGAGAAAATGAGAATCAAAAAGTCACAGGCTGGCAATCCTGCACTCCAACAATATTTACCATAGCCAACACTTGGAAGCAATGAAAATGTCCATCAACCGAGGAATGCACAAAGAAGAAGTGGTCCACGTACACAGTGGAAAATTACTCCAATAAAAAATAAAAATTAAATTTAAAAATCCAACGAAAGTAAGGAGACATCAGCTTGTGTGGGTTTGTCCGGGCACACTCCACTCTAATTTATAACCGAGAAACACCACAGGCCGCCAGGGCTTTTCCCTAGTTCCCAGGGTGGGGAACATAGAAAGGCTGCCGCCCTCTGGCAGTTACCTGCAAAAGCAGTTTTAAAGCCTGTGCTAATGGTCATTTCATAGGAACAAGTACTGCAGAACTGTAAATGAAACCTGCCCTCAAAATGTCTTCAGGGAGGTAACGGCCAAAACATTTCAAAAGGTGACACGTACGTTAAGAGAACACTTTGAAGAACTAAGGGGTAATCACTGCTTGAAAAATAAAAAGGACATGCCTTAAAGCTCAATTTCAACGGATTATGAGGCACATGCGAATTCAACCACAAAGAGGTATCAGCTCACACTTGTCAGAATAACCATGAGCAAGAAAACTACAAACAATAAATGCTGAAGGTGTTGTGGAGAAATGCATACCCTCAACTTCAAGGGGGACGTAAGTTGGAAAGGGCCACGAATGAGAACAGAATGGAGGTGCCTTAAAAAGGTAAACATTGTGCTACCATATGATCCAGCAGGCCCACTCCTCCACCTATAATCTAAGAAGAGAGAATTGGAAAGACACAGGCAGGCAAATCTGCATTGCCCAGTATTACAATAGCCAAGATATGGAAGTAACCAAAAAGACCACCAACAGATGGGTGGGCAAAGAAGAACTCCTCCATGTACAGATGGAATATTCGCTAGTGAAAAAAATGAAACAATGCCATTTGCAGCACCATAGATGAGTCTAGACGTAATCACGCCACGTGTAGTAAGTGAGAAAGCAAAAGGCACATATCCTATCATATCACTTTCAGGAGTTACTTAAAAATTGATACCAATGAAGATATTTCCACAGAGAAAGGCAATCACAGATTCATTAAAAAACTTATGGTTCACCAAATAGAAAGGGATGAGGATTGGATACATTGCCATATTGGGGTTAACAGAGATATACAAACCATGTGAAATATATAACCCCCAAAGACGTACGGAAGACCAGGAGAAGACTACTCAACATTGTGTCATAACCTACATTGGCAAAGGATGCGAGGAAGAATAGATACATGTATATGTGTGAAAGAACCACATCTTGCACACCTAGAACAAACAAACCATTGTAATCAAATTTGCTGGGATAAAAAATAAAAAGTAAATTACAAATACGAACAAGAAGTAATGAGACATAAAGTTAAAGGGCTTTTTCCTGGCACATTCCATTCTAATATACAACCTCGAACACCACTTCCATTAAGGCTCTGTTTCCCTAGGAACCAAATTTGGTAAAGGAGAAATGCTGCCACCTAGTGGCCGTTTCCTGCAAGAGCAGCTTTAAAGTCACAGCTAATGGTCACTTAACATTCACAAGGACTCAGGGCTGTAAAGGACACTTGCCCTAAATATTTGTGCTGAAGTAGGGAATGGACAAAAAATTCAAAACAGGCAAATGTTTCAAGAAGAGATTAGGAAGAGTTAAGTTTTACTCACACTCTTTGTAAAAAAAAAGGAAAATGGATAAAAGCTCAACCTCAGGGAGTGTTAGACGCATGCAATCTAATCTACAAAAAGTTTCAACTTACACCAGTCGGCTGACCATCAGCAAAAAGTCTACAAACAATAAATGCTGAAGGGGTTTTAGAGAACTGTGTACCCTCTGCCTGCTGGTGAGACGTAAAGGGGTAACAGCCAATAATGAGAACAGAAAGGAGCTGCGTTTAAAAGTAAAAATGGAGGTACTATTCAATCCAGCAGGCGCACCATTGGACCTCTCACCTGAGAAGACAATCGAGAAGACACAGGCCGCAAAAGCTGCAGTGCAGCCTTATTCACAATAGCCAAGACAGTGAAGCAATCAAAATGTCCAACAACAGGTAAATGGATAAAGAAGAAGTGGTCCGTGTACACAATGGAATATTAGCCATGGAAGACAATGAACCATTGCTCTTTGAGGCACCACAAATGAGTCTGGAGATAATCACGAAAGATGAGGTAAGTTGGAAAGCAAAAGACCTGTGTTCTATGATAGCACTTATAGGCGTTATCTAATAACTGACACAAATGAACATATTTCCACAGAGAAAGACACTCACGGATTTAGAAAACAAACTATGCTCATCTAAAACGACAGGTGGGGGGAATGGATAAATTAAGATTAGTGTTACTATACGTATACAAACACATATGATATACATATCTCCAAACGGCCAACCATATAGCAAGGGAACTCTGCGGAACCCTCTGTAACATTTTACATGGGAAGAGGATCTGTACTTGAATAGACATATATAATGTACAAATGAACCAGATTGTGTACACCTAGGACAAACAATATTCTATGCTTTACCCCAATTAAAACACTTTTAAAAACCAAGAAGAAATAATGACAGATAAACTTATGGGGGTTTCTCCACGCACATTCCAATGTAATTTACAACCTAGGAACACGACTTCCAGAAAGGCTCTGCTGCCCTACTCCCCAGATTTGGGAATGGAGAAATGCTGCCTCCTTGAGGCCACTTCCCACAACAGCAGCTTTAAACCCATTGCTAAAGGTCACTAAATATTCACCAAACTTGCAGTTCGGGAAATGACACCTGCTCTCTAAAAAAACGCTGGGGTGGAAAATCGACCAAATAACTGAAAAGAGGGCAACCTTCCAAGAAGACAATTTCAAGAGTTATATCGTACTGCCAATTGTTTCCTTTTTTTAACGGAAAAGAAAACGGCGGAGAAAAATGATGAGTTTTACGAATTTTCAAAGACATGCAAACCCAAATTACAAAAACCTATCAGCTCACAGCAGCCAGAAGGGCCATTAGCATCAATGCTGTAAACAATAAATGCTGAAGCGATTGTGGAGAAATGCGTACCCTCGATTCTAAGGGGGACGTGGTAAGAGCCACTAATGAAAACACAAAGAAGGTGCTTTGAAAAGGGAAACACGGTGCTACCAGTCAATCAATCACACCCACTGCTGGGCCTATCACCTGAGAAAATGAGAATCAAAAAGTCACAGGCTGGCAATCCTGCACTCCAACAATATTTACCATAGCCAACACTTGGAAGCAATGAAAATGTCCATCAACCGAGGAATGCACAAAGAAGAAGTGGTCCACGTACACAGTGGAAAATTACTCCAATAAAAAATAAAAATTAAATTTAAAAATCCAACGAAAGTAAGGAGACATCAGCTTGTGTGGGTTTGTCCGGGCACACTCCACTCTAATTTATAACCGAGAAACACCACAGGCCGCCAGGGCTTTTCCCTAGTTCCCAGGGTGGGGAACATAGAAAGGCTGCCGCCCTCTGGCAGTTACCTGCAAAAGCAGTTTTAAAGCCTGTGCTAATGGTCATTTCATAGGAACAAGTACTGCAGAACTGTAAATGAAACCTGCCCTCAAAATGTCTTCAGGGAGGTAACGGCCAAAACATTTCAAAAGGTGACACGTACGTTAAGAGAACACTTTGAAGAACTAAGGGGTAATCACTGCTTGAAAAATAAAAAGGACATGCCTTAAAGCTCAATTTCAACGGATTATGAGGCACATGCGAATTCAACCACAAAGAGGTATCAGCTCACACTTGTCAGAATAACCATGAGCAAGAAAACTACAAACAATAACTGCTGAAGGTGTTGTGGAGAAATGCATACCCTCAACTTCAAGGGGGACGTAAGTTGGAAAGGGCCACGAATGAGAACAGAATGGAGGTGCCTTAAAAAGGTAAACATTGTGCTACCATATGATCCAGCAGGCCCACTCCTCCACCTATAATCTAAGAAGAGAGAATTGGAAAGACACAGGCAGGCAAATCTGCATTGCCCAGTATTACAATAGCCAAGATATGGAAGTAACCAAAAAGACCACCAACAGATGGGTGGGCAAAGAAGAACTCCTCCATGTACAGATGGAATATTCGCTAGTGAAAAAAATGAAACAATGCCATTTGCAGCACCATAGATGAGTCTAGACGTAATCACGCCACGTGTAGTAAGTGAGAAAGCAAAAGGCACATATCCTATCATATCACTTTCAGGAGTTACTTAAAAATTGATACCAATGAAGATATTTCCACAGAGAAAGGCAATCACAGATTCATTAAAAAACTTATGGTTCACCAAATAGAAAGGGATGAGGATTGGATACATTGCCATATTGGGGTTAACAGAGATATACAAACCATGTGAAATATATAACCCCCAAAGACGTACGGAAGACCAGGAGAAGACTACTCAACATTGTGTCATAACCTACATTGGCAAAGGATGCGAGGAAGAATAGATACATGTATATGTGTGAAAGAACCACATCTTGCACACCTAGAACAAACAAACCATTGTAATCAAATTTGCTGGGATAAAAAATAAAAAGTAAATTACAAATACGAACAAGAAGTAATGAGACATAAAGTTAAAGGGCTTTTTCCTGGCACATTCCATTCTAATATACAACCTCGAACACCACTTCCATTAAGGCTCTGTTTCCCTAGGAACCAAATTTGGTAAAGGAGAAATGCTGCCACCTAGTGGCCGTTTCCTGCAAGAGCAGCTTTAAAGTCACAGCTAATGGTCACTTAACATTCACAAGGACTCAGGGCTGTAAAGGACACTTGCCCTAAATATTTGTGCTGAAGTAGGGAATGGACAAAAAATTCAAAACAGGCAAATGTTTCAAGAAGAGATTAGGAAGAGTTAAGTTTTACTCACACTCTTTGTAAAAAAAAAGGAAAATGGATAAAAGCTCAACCTCAGGGAGTGTTAGACGCATGCAATCTAATCTACAAAAAGTTTCAACTTACACCAGTCGGCTGACCATCAGCAAAAAGTCTACAAACAATAAATGCTGAAGGGGTTTTAGAGAACTGTGTACCCTCTGCCTGCTGGTGAGACGTAAAGGGGTAACAGCCAATAATGAGAACAGAAAGGAGCTGCGTTTAAAAGTAAAAATGGAGGTACTATTCAATCCAGCAGGCGCACCATTGGACCTCTCACCTGAGAAGACAATCGAGAAGACACAGGCCGCAAAAGCTGCAGTGCAGCCTTATTCACAATAGCCAAGACAGTGAAGCAATCAAAATGTCCAACAACAGGTAAATGGATAAAGAAGAAGTGGTCCGTGTACACAATGGAATATTAGCCATGGAAGACAATGAACCATTGCTCTTTGAGGCACCACAAATGAGTCTGGAGATAATCACGAAAGATGAGGTAAGTTGGAAAGCAAAAGACCTGTGTTCTATGATAGCACTTATAGGCGTTATCTAATAACTGACACAAATGAACATATTTCCACAGAGAAAGACACTCACGGATTTAGAAAACAAACTATGCTCATCTAAAACGACAGGTGGGGGGAATGGATAAATTAAGATTAGTGTTACTATACGTATACAAACACATATGATATACATATCTCCAAACGGCCAACCATATAGCAAGGGAACTCTGCGGAACCCTCTGTAACATTTTACATGGGAAGAGGATCTGTACTTGAATAGACATATATAATGTACAAATGAACCAGATTGTGTACACCTAGGACAAACAATATTCTATGCTTTACCCCAATTAAAACACTTTTAAAAACCAAGAGGAAATAATGACAGATAAACTTATGGGGGTTTCTCCACGCACATTCCAATGTAATTTACAACCTAGGAACACGACTTCCAGAAAGGCTCTGCTGCCCTACTCCCCAGATTTGGGAATGGAGAAATGCTGCCTCCTTGAGGCCACTTCCCACAACAGCAGCTTTAAACCCATTGCTAAAGGTCACTAAATATTCACCAAACTTGCAGTTCGGGAAATGACACCTGCTCTCTAAAAAAACGCTGGGGTGGAAAATCGACCAAATAACTGAAAAGAGGGCAACCTTCCAAGAAGACAATTTCAAGAGTTATATCGTACTGCCAATTGTTTCCTTTTTTTAACGGAAAAGAAAACGGCGGAGAAAAATGATGAGTTTTACGAATTTTCAAAGACATGCAAACCCAAATTACAAAAACCTATCAGCTCACAGCAGCCAGAAGGGCCATTAGCATCAATGCTGTAAACAATAAATGCTGAAGCGATTGTGGAGAAATGCGTACCCTCGATTCTAAGGGGGACGTGGTAAGAGCCACTAATGAAAACACAAAGAAGGTGCTTTGAAAAGGGAAACACGGTGCTACCAGTCAATCAATCACACCCACTGCTGGGCCTATCACCTGAGAAAATGAGAATCAAAAAGTCACAGGCTGGCAATCCTGCACTCCAACAATATTTACCATAGCCAACACTTGGAAGCAATGAAAATGTCCATCAACCGAGGAATGCACAAAGAAGAAGTGGTCCACGTACACAGTGGAAAATTACTCCAATAAAAAATAAAAATTAAATTTAAAAATCCAACGAAAGTAAGGAGACATCAGCTTGTGTGGGTTTGTCCGGGCACACTCCACTCTAATTTATAACCGAGAAACACCACAGGCCGCCAGGGCTTTTCCCTAGTTCCCAGGGTGGGGAACATAGAAAGGCTGCCGCCCTCTGGCAGTTACCTGCAAAAGCAGTTTTAAAGCCTGTGCTAATGGTCATTTCATAGGAACAAGTACTGCAGAACTGTAAATGAAACCTGCCCTCAAAATGTCTTCAGGGAGGTAACGGCCAAAACATTTCAAAAGGTGACACGTACGTTAAGAGAACACTTTGAAGAACTAAGGGGTAATCACTGCTTGAAAAATAAAAAGGACATGCCTTAAAGCTCAATTTCAACGGATTATGAGGCACATGCGAATTCAACCACAAAGAGGTATCAGCTCACACTTGTCAGAATAACCATGAGCAAGAAAACTACAAACAATAACTGCTGAAGGTGTTGTGGAGAAATGCATACCCTCAACTTCAAGGGGGACGTAAGTTGGAAAGGGCCACGAATGAGAACAGAATGGAGGTGCCTTAAAAAGGTAAACATTGTGCTACCATATGATCCAGCAGGCCCACTCCTCCACCTATAATCTAAGAAGAGAGAATTGGAAAGACACAGGCAGGCAAATCTGCATTGCCCAGTATTACAATAGCCAAGATATGGAAGTAACCAAAAAGACCACCAACAGATGGGTGGGCAAAGAAGAACTCCTCCATGTACAGATGGAATATTCGCTAGTGAAAAAAATGAAACAATGCCATTTGCAGCACCATAGATGAGTCTAGACGTAATCACGCCACGTGTAGTAAGTGAGAAAGCAAAAGGCACATATCCTATCATATCACTTTCAGGAGTTACTTAAAAATTGATACCAATGAAGATATTTCCACAGAGAAAGGCAATCACAGATTCATTAAAAAACTTATGGTTCACCAAATAGAAAGGGATGAGGATTGGATACATTGCCATATTGGGGTTAACAGAGATATACAAACCATGTGAAATATATAACCCCCAAAGACGTACGGAAGACCAGGAGAAGACTACTCAACATTGTGTCATAACCTACATTGGCAAAGGATGCGAGGAAGAATAGATACATGTATATGTGTGAAAGAACCACATCTTGCACACCTAGAACAAACAAACCATTGTAATCAAATTTGCTGGGATAAAAAATAAAAAGTAAATTACAAATACGAACAAGAAGTAATGAGACATAAAGTTAAAGGGCTTTTTCCTGGCACATTCCATTCTAATATACAACCTCGAACACCACTTCCATTAAGGCTCTGTTTCCCTAGGAACCAAATTTGGTAAAGGAGAAATGCTGCCACCTAGTGGCCGTTTCCTGCAAGAGCAGCTTTAAAGTCACAGCTAATGGTCACTTAACATTCACAAGGACTCAGGGCTGTAAAGGACACTTGCCCTAAATATTTGTGCTGAAGTAGGGAATGGACAAAAAATTCAAAACAGGCAAATGTTTCAAGAAGAGATTAGGAAGAGTTAAGTTTTACTCACACTCTTTGTAAAAAAAAAGGAAAATGGATAAAAGCTCAACCTCAGGGAGTGTTAGACGCATGCAATCTAATCTACAAAAAGTTTCAACTTACACCAGTCGGCTGACCATCAGCAAAAAGTCTACAAACAATAAATGCTGAAGGGGTTTTAGAGAACTGTGTACCCTCTGCCTGCTGGTGAGACGTAAAGGGGTAACAGCCAATAATGAGAACAGAAAGGAGCTGCGTTTAAAAGTAAAAATGGAGGTACTATTCAATCCAGCAGGCGCACCATTGGACCTCTCACCTGAGAAGACAATCGAGAAGACACAGGCCGCAAAAGCTGCAGTGCAGCCTTATTCACAATAGCCAAGACAGTGAAGCAATCAAAATGTCCAACAACAGGTAAATGGATAAAGAAGAAGTGGTCCGTGTACACAATGGAATATTAGCCATGGAAGACAATGAACCATTGCTCTTTGAGGCACCACAAATGAGTCTGGAGATAATCACGAAAGATGAGGTAAGTTGGAAAGCAAAAGACCTGTGTTCTATGATAGCACTTATAGGCGTTATCTAATAACTGACACAAATGAACATATTTCCACAGAGAAAGACACTCACGGATTTAGAAAACAAACTATGCTCATCTAAAACGACAGGTGGGGGGAATGGATAAATTAAGATTAGTGTTACTATACGTATACAAACACATATGATATACATATCTCCAAACGGCCAACCATATAGCAAGGGAACTCTGCGGAACCCTCTGTAACATTTTACATGGGAAGAGGATCTGTACTTGAATAGACATATATAATGTACAAATGAACCAGATTGTGTACACCTAGGACAAACAATATTCTATGCTTTACCCCAATTAAAACACTTTTAAAAACCAAGAAGAAATAATGACAGATAAACTTATGGGGGTTTCTCCACGCACATTCCAATGTAATTTACAACCTAGGAACACGACTTCCAGAAAGGCTCTGCTGCCCTACTCCCCAGATTTGGGAATGGAGAAATGCTGCCTCCTTGAGGCCACTTCCCACAACAGCAGCTTTAAACCCATTGCTAAAGGTCACTAAATATTCACCAAACTTGCAGTTTCGGAAATGACACCTGCTCTCTAAAAAAACGCTGGGGTGGAAAATCGACCAAATAACTGAAAAGAGGGCAACCTTCCAAGAAGACAATTTCAAGAGTTATATCGTACTGCCAATTGTTTCCTTTTTTTAACGGAAAAGAAAACGGCGGAGAAAAATGATGAGTTTTACGAATTTTCAAAGACATGCAAACCCAAATTACAAAAACCTATCAGCTCACAGCAGCCAGAAGGGCCATTAGCATCAATGCTGTAAACAATAAATGCTGAAGCGATTGTGGAGAAATGCGTACCCTCGATTCTAAGGGGGACGTGGTAAGAGCCACTAATGAAAACACAAAGAAGGTGCTTTGAAAAGGGAAACACGGTGCTACCAGTCAATCAATCACACCCACTGCTGGGCCTATCACCTGAGAAAATGAGAATCAAAAAGTCACAGGCTGGCAATCCTGCACTCCAACAATATTTACCATAGCCAACACTTGGAAGCAATGAAAATGTCCATCAACCGAGGAATGCACAAAGAAGAAGTGGTCCACGTACACAGTGGAAAATTACTCCAATAAAAAATAAAAATTAAATTTAAAAATCCAACGAAAGTAAGGAGACATCAGCTTGTGTGGGTTTGTCCGGGCACACTCCACTCTAATTTATAACCGAGAAACACCACAGGCCGCCAGGGCTTTTCCCTAGTTCCCAGGGTGGGGAACATAGAAAGGCTGCCGCCCTCTGGCAGTTACCTGCAAAAGCAGTTTTAAAGCCTGTGCTAATGGTCATTTCATAGGAACAAGTACTGCAGAACTGTAAATGAAACCTGCCCTCAAAATGTCTTCAGGGAGGTAACGGCCAAAACATTTCAAAAGGTGACACGTACGTTAAGAGAACACTTTGAAGAACTAAGGGGTAATCACTGCTTGAAAAATAAAAAGGACATGCCTTAAAGCTCAATTTCAACGGATTATGAGGCACATGCGAATTCAACCACAAAGAGGTATCAGCTCACACTTGTCAGAATAACCATGAGCAAGAAAACTACAAACAATAAATGCTGAAGGTGTTGTGGAGAAATGCATACCCTCAACTTCAAGGGGGACGTAAGTTGGAAAGGGCCACGAATGAGAACAGAATGGAGGTGCCTTAAAAAGGTAAACATTGTGCTACCATATGATCCAGCAGGCCCACTCCTCCACCTATAATCTAAGAAGAGAGAATTGGAAAGACACAGGCAGGCAAATCTGCATTGCCCAGTATTACAATAGCCAAGATATGGAAGTAACCAAAAAGACCACCAACAGATGGGTGGGCAAAGAAGAACTCCTCCATGTACAGATGGAATATTCGCTAGTGAAAAAAATGAAACAATGCCATTTGCAGCACCATAGATGAGTCTAGACGTAATCACGCCACGTGTAGTAAGTGAGAAAGCAAAAGGCACATATCCTATCATATCACTTTCAGGAGTTACTTAAAAATTGATACCAATGAAGATATTTCCACAGAGAAAGGCAATCACAGATTCATTAAAAAACTTATGGTTCACCAAATAGAAAGGGATGAGGATTGGATACATTGCCATATTGGGGTTAACAGAGATATACAAACCATGTGAAATATATAACCCCCAAAGACGTACGGAAGACCAGGAGAAGACTACTCAACATTGTGTCATAACCTACATTGGCAAAGGATGCGAGGAAGAATAGATACATGTATATGTGTGAAAGAACCACATCTTGCACACCTAGAACAAACAAACCATTGTAATCAAATTTGCTGGGATAAAAAATAAAAAGTAAATTACAAATACGAACAAGAAGTAATGAGACATAAAGTTAAAGGGCTTTTTCCTGGCACATTCCATTCTAATATACAACCTCGAACACCACTTCCATTAAGGCTCTGTTTCCCTAGGAACCAAATTTGGTAAAGGAGAAATGCTGCCACCTAGTGGCCGTTTCCTGCAAGAGCAGCTTTAAAGTCACAGCTAATGGTCACTTAACATTCACAAGGACTCAGGGCTGTAAAGGACACTTGCCCTAAATATTTGTGCTGAAGTAGGGAATGGACAAAAAATTCAAAACAGGCAAATGTTTCAAGAAGAGATTAGGAAGAGTTAAGTTTTACTCACACTCTTTGTAAAAAAAAAGGAAAATGGATAAAAGCTCAACCTCAGGGAGTGTTAGACGCATGCAATCTAATCTACAAAAAGTTTCAACTTACACCAGTCGGCTGACCATCAGCAAAAAGTCTACAAACAATAAATGCTGAAGGGGTTTTAGAGAACTGTGTACCCTCTGCCTGCTGGTGAGACGTAAAGGGGTAACAGCCAATAATGAGAACAGAAAGGAGCTGCGTTTAAAAGTAAAAATGGAGGTACTATTCAATCCAGCAGGCGCACCATTGGACCTCTCACCTGAGAAGACAATCGAGAAGACACAGGCCGCAAAAGCTGCAGTGCAGCCTTATTCACAATAGCCAAGACAGTGAAGCAATCAAAATGTCCAACAACAGGTAAATGGATAAAGAAGAAGTGGTCCGTGTACACAATGGAATATTAGCCATGGAAGACAATGAACCATTGCTCTTTGAGGCACCACAAATGAGTCTGGAGATAATCACGAAAGATGAGGTAAGTTGGAAAGCAAAAGACCTGTGTTCTATGATAGCACTTATAGGCGTTATCTAATAACTGACACAAATGAACATATTTCCACAGAGAAAGACACTCACGGATTTAGAAAACAAACTATGCTCATCTAAAACGACAGGTGGGGGGAATGGATAAATTAAGATTAGTGTTACTATACGTATACAAACACATATGGTATACATATCTCAAAAAGACCAACCATATAGCAAGGGAAGTCTGCGGAACCCTCTGTAACATTTTACATG
The DNA here is from genome assembly GCF_965194805.1 of Balaenoptera borealis. NCBI lineage: Eukaryota > Metazoa > Chordata > Mammalia > Artiodactyla > Balaenopteridae > Balaenoptera > Balaenoptera borealis. The sequence goes on along the minus strand of NC_138873.1, from coordinate 72,503,767 downwards.
GGAAGAGGATCTGTACTTGAATAGACATATATAATGTACAAATGAACCAGATTGTGTACACCTAGGACAAACAATATTCTAAGCTTTACCCCAATTAAAACACTTTTAAAAACCAAGAAGAAATAATGACACATAAACTTATGGGGGTTTCTCCACGCACATTCCAATGTAATTTACAACCTAGGAACACGACTTCCAGAAAGGCTCTGCTGCCCTACTCCCCAGATTTGGGAATGGAGAAATGCTGCCTCCTTGAGGCCACTTCCCACAACAGCAGCTTTAAACCCATTGCTAAAGGTCACTAAATATTCACCAAACTTGCAGTTCGGGAAATGACACCTGCTCTCTAAAAAAACGCTGGGGTGGAAAATCGACCAAATAACTGAAAAGAGGGCAACCTTCCAAGAAGACAATTTCAAGAGTTATATCGTACTGCCAATTGTTTCCTTTTTTTAACGGAAAAGAAAACGGCGGAGAAAAATGATGAGTTTTACGAATTTTCAAAGACATGCAAACCCAAATTACAAAAACCTATCAGCTCACAGCAGCCAGAAGGGCCATTAGCATCAATGCTGTAAACAATAAATGCTGAAGCGATTGTGGAGAAATGCGTACCCTCGATTCTAAGGGGGACGTGGTAAGAGCCACTAATGAAAACACAAAGAAGGTGCTTTGAAAAGGGAAACACGGTGCTACCAGTCAATCAATCACACCCACTGCTGGGCCTATCACCTGAGAAAATGAGAATCAAAAAGTCACAGGCTGGCAATCCTGCACTCCAACAATATTTACCATAGCCAACACTTGGAAGCAATGAAAATGTCCATCAACCGAGGAATGCACAAAGAAGAAGTGGTCCACGTACACAGTGGAAAATTACTCCAATAAAAAATAAAAATTAAATTTAAAAATCCAACGAAAGTAAGGAGACATCAGCTTGTGTGGGTTTGTCCGGGCACACTCCACTCTAATTTATAACCGAGAAACACCACAGGCCGCCAGGGCTTTTCCCTAGTTCCCAGGGTGGGGAACATAGAAAGGCTGCCGCCCTCTGGCAGTTACCTGCAAAAGCAGTTTTAAAGCCTGTGCTAATGGTCATTTCATAGGAACAAGTACTGCAGAACTGTAAATGAAACCTGCCCTCAAAATGTCTTCAGGGAGGTAACGGCCAAAACATTTCAAAAGGTGACACGTACGTTAAGAGAACACTTTGAAGAACTAAGGGGTAATCACTGCTTGAAAAATAAAAAGGACATGCCTTAAAGCTCAATTTCAACGGATTATGAGGCACATGCGAATTCAACCACAAAGAGGTATCAGCTCACACTTGTCAGAATAACCATGAGCAAGAAAACTACAAACAATAAATGCTGAAGGTGTTGTGGAGAAATGCATACCCTCAACTTCAAGGGGGACGTAAGTTGGAAAGGGCCACGAATGAGAACAGAATGGAGGTGCCTTAAAAAGGTAAACATTGTGCTACCATATGATCCAGCAGGCCCACTCCTCCACCTATAATCTAAGAAGAGAGAATTGGAAAGACACAGGCAGGCAAATCTGCATTGCCCAGTATTACAATAGCCAAGATATGGAAGTAACCAAAAAGACCACCAACAGATGGGTGGGCAAAGAAGAACTCCTCCATGTACAGATGGAATATTCGCTAGTGAAAAAAATGAAACAATGCCATTTGCAGCACCATAGATGAGTCTAGACGTAATCACGCCACGTGTAGTAAGTGAGAAAGCAAAAGGCACATATCCTATCATATCACTTTCAGGAGTTACTTAAAAATTGATACCAATGAAGATATTTCCACAGAGAAAGGCAATCACAGATTCATTAAAAAACTTATGGTTCACCAAATAGAAAGGGATGAGGATTGGATACATTGCCATATTGGGGTTAACAGAGATATACAAACCATGTGAAATATATAACCCCCAAAGACGTACGGAAGACCAGGAGAAGACTACTCAACATTGTGTCATAACCTACATTGGCAAAGGATGCGAGGAAGAATAGATACATGTATATGTGTGAAAGAACCACATCTTGCACACCTAGAACAAACAAACCATTGTAATCAAATTTGCTGGGATAAAAAATAAAAAGTAAATTACAAATACGAACAAGAAGTAATGAGACATAAAGTTAAAGGGCTTTTTCCTGGCACATTCCATTCTAATATACAACCTCGAACACCACTTCCATTAAGGCTCTGTTTCCCTAGGAACCAAATTTGGTAAAGGAGAAATGCTGCCACCTAGTGGCCGTTTCCTGCAAGAGCAGCTTTAAAGTCACAGCTAATGGTCACTTAACATTCACAAGGACTCAGGGCTGTAAAGGACACTTGCCCTAAATATTTGTGCTGAAGTAGGGAATGGACAAAAAATTCAAAACAGGCAAATGTTTCAAGAAGAGATTAGGAAGAGTTAAGTTTTACTCACACTCTTTGTAAAAAAAAAGGAAAATGGATAAAAGCTCAACCTCAGGGAGTGTTAGACGCATGCAATCTAATCTACAAAAAGTTTCAACTTACACCAGTCGGCTGACCATCAGCAAAAAGTCTACAAACAATAAATGCTGAAGGGGTTTTAGAGAACTGTGTACCCTCTGCCTGCTGGTGAGACGTAAAGGGGTAACAGCCAATAATGAGAACAGAAAGGAGCTGCGTTTAAAAGTAAAAATGGAGGTACTATTCAATCCAGCAGGCGCACCATTGGACCTCTCACCTGAGAAGACAATCGAGAAGACACAGGCCGCAAAAGCTGCAGTGCAGCCTTATTCACAATAGCCAAGACAGTGAAGCAATCAAAATGTCCAACAACAGGTAAATGGATAAAGAAGAAGTGGTCCGTGTACACAATGGAATATTAGCCATGGAAGACAATGAACCATTGCTCTTTGAGGCACCACAAATGAGTCTGGAGATAATCACGAAAGATGAGGTAAGTTGGAAAGCAAAAGACCTGTGTTCTATGATAGCACTTATAGGCGTTATCTAATAACTGACACAAATGAACATATTTCCACGGAGAAAGACACTCACGGATTTAGAAAACAAACTATGCTCATCTAAAACGACAGGTGGGGGGAATGGATAAATTAAGATTAGTGTTACTATACGTATACAAACACATATGGTATACATATCTCAAAAAGACCAACCATATAGCAAGGGAAGTCTGCGGAACCCTCTGTAACATTTTACATGGGAAGAGGATCTGTACTTGAATAGACATATATAATGTACAAATGAACCAGATTGTGTACACCTAGGACAAACAATATTCTAAGCTTTACCCCAATTAAAACACTTTTAAAAACCAAGAAGAAATAATGACACATAAACTTATGGGGGTTTCTCCACGCACATTCCAATGTAATTTACAACCTAGGAACACGACTTCCAGAAAGGCTCTGCTGCCCTACTCCCCAGATTTGGGAATGGAGAAATGCTGCCTCCTTGAGGCCACTTCCCACAACAGCAGCTTTAAACCCATTGCTAAAGGTCACTAAATATTCACCAAACTTGCAGTTCGGGAAATGACACCTGCTCTCTAAAAAAACGCTGGGGTGGAAAATCGACCAAATAACTGAAAAGAGGGCAACCTTCCAAGAAGACAATTTCAAGAGTTATATCGTACTGCCAATTGTTTCCTTTTTTTAACGGAAAAGAAAACGGCGGAGAAAAATGATGAGTTTTACGAATTTTCAAAGACATGCAAACCCAAATTACAAAAACCTATCAGCTCACAGCAGCCAGAAGGGCCATTAGCATCAATGCTGTAAACAATAAATGCTGAAGCGATTGTGGAGAAATGCGTACCCTCGATTCTAAGGGGGACGTGGTAAGAGCCACTAATGAAAACACAAAGAAGGTGCTTTGAAAAGGGAAACACGGTGCTACCAGTCAATCAATCACACCCACTGCTGGGCCTATCACCTGAGAAAATGAGAATCAAAAAGTCACAGGCTGGCAATCCTGCACTCCAACAATATTTACCATAGCCAACACTTGGAAGCAATGAAAATGTCCATCAACCGAGGAATGCACAAAGAAGAAGTGGTCCACGTACACAGTGGAAAATTACTCCAATAAAAAATAAAAATTAAATTTAAAAATCCAACGAAAGTAAGGAGACATCAGCTTGTGTGGGTTTGTCCGGGCACACTCCACTCTAATTTATAACCGAGAAACACCACAGGCCGCCAGGGCTTTTCCCTAGTTCCCAGGGTGGGGAACATAGAAAGGCTGCCGCCCTCTGGCAGTTACCTGCAAAAGCAGTTTTAAAGCCTGTGCTAATGGTCATTTCATAGGAACAAGTACTGCAGAACTGTAAATGAAACCTGCCCTCAAAATGTCTTCAGGGAGGTAACGGCCAAAACATTTCAAAAGGTGACACGTACGTTAAGAGAACACTTTGAAGAACTAAGGGGTAATCACTGCTTGAAAAATAAAAAGGACATGCCTTAAAGCTCAATTTCAACGGATTATGAGGCACATGCGAATTCAACCACAAAGAGGTATCAGCTCACACTTGTCAGAATAACCATGAGCAAGAAAACTACAAACAATAAATGCTGAAGGTGTTGTGGAGAAATGCATACCCTCAACTTCAAGGGGGACGTAAGTTGGAAAGGGCCACGAATGAGAACAGAATGGAGGTGCCTTAAAAAGGTAAACATTGTGCTACCATATGATCCAGCAGGCCCACTCCTCCACCTATAATCTAAGAAGAGAGAATTGGAAAGACACAGGCAGGCAAATCTGCATTGCCCAGTATTACAATAGCCAAGATATGGAAGTAACCAAAAAGACCACCAACAGATGGGTGGGCAAAGAAGAACTCCTCCATGTACAGATGGAATATTCGCTAGTGAAAAAAATGAAACAATGCCATTTGCAGCACCATAGATGAGTCTAGACGTAATCACGCCACGTGTAGTAAGTGAGAAAGCAAAAGGCACATATCCTATCATATCACTTTCAGGAGTTACTTAAAAATTGATACCAATGAAGATATTTCCACAGAGAAAGGCAATCACAGATTCATTAAAAAACTTATGGTTCACCAAATAGAAAGGGATGAGGATTGGATACATTGCCATATTGGGGTTAACAGAGATATACAAACCATGTGAAATATATAACCCCCAAAGACGTACGGAAGACCAGGAGAAGACTACTCAACATTGTGTCATAACCTACATTGGCAAAGGATGCGAGGAAGAATAGATACATGTATATGTGTGAAAGAACCACATCTTGCACACCTAGAACAAACAAACCATTGTAATCAAATTTGCTGGGATAAAAAATAAAAAGTAAATTACAAATACGAACAAGAAGTAATGAGACATAAAGTTAAAGGGCTTTTTCCTGGCACATTCCATTCTAATATACAACCTCGAACACCACTTCCATTAAGGCTCTGTTTCCCTAGGAACCAAATTTGGTAAAGGAGAAATGCTGCCACCTAGTGGCCGTTTCCTGCAAGAGCAGCTTTAAAGTCACAGCTAATGGTCACTTAACATTCACAAGGACTCAGGGCTGTAAAGGACACTTGCCCTAAATATTTGTGCTGAAGTAGGGAATGGACAAAAAATTCAAAACAGGCAAATGTTTCAAGAAGAGATTAGGAAGAGTTAAGTTTTACTCACACTCTTTGTAAAAAAAAAGGAAAATGGATAAAAGCTCAACCTCAGGGAGTGTTAGACGCATGCAATCTAATCTACAAAAAGTTTCAACTTACACCAGTCGGCTGACCATCAGCAAAAAGTCTACAAACAATAAATGCTGAAGGGGTTTTAGAGAACTGTGTACCCTCTGCCTGCTGGTGAGACGTAAAGGGGTAACAGCCAATAATGAGAACAGAAAGGAGCTGCGTTTAAAAGTAAAAATGGAGGTACTATTCAATCCAGCAGGCGCACCATTGGACCTCTCACCTGAGAAGACAATCGAGAAGACACAGGCCGCAAAAGCTGCAGTGCAGCCTTATTCACAATAGCCAAGACAGTGAAGCAATCAAAATGTCCAACAACAGGTAAATGGATAAAGAAGAAGTGGTCCGTGTACACAATGGAATATTAGCCATGGAAGACAATGAACCATTGCTCTTTGAGGCACCACAAATGAGTCTGGAGATAATCACGAAAGATGAGGTAAGTTGGAAAGCAAAAGACCTGTGTTCTATGATAGCACTTATAGGCGTTATCTAATAACTGACACAAATGAACATATTTCCACGGAGAAAGACACTCACGGATTTAGAAAACAAACTATGCTCATCTAAAACGACAGGTGGGGGGAATGGATAAATTAAGATTAGTGTTACTATACGTATACAAACACATATGATATACATATCTCAAAAAGACCAACCATATAGCAAGGGAAGTCTGCGGAACCCTCTGTAACATTTTACATGGGAAGAGGATCTGTACTTGAATAGACATATATAATGTACAAATGAACCAGATTGTGTACACCTAGGACAAACAATATTCTAAGCTTTACCCCAATTAAAACACTTTTAAAAACCAAGAAGAAATAATGACACATAAACTTATGGGGGTTTCTCCACGCACATTCCAATGTAATTTACAACCTAGGAACACGACTTCCAGAAAGGCTCTGCTGCCCTACTCCCCAGATTTGGGAATGGAGAAATGCTGCCTCCTTGAGGCCACTTCCCACAACAGCAGCTTTAAACCCATTGCTAAAGGTCACTAAATATTCACCAAACTTGCAGTTCGGGAAATGACACCTGCTCTCTAAACAAACGCTGGGGTGGAAAATCGACCAAATAACTCAAAAGAGGGCAACCTTCCAAGAAGACAATTTCAAGAGTTATATCGTACTGCCAATTGTTTCCTTTTTTTAACGGAAAAGAAAACGGCGGAGAAAAATGATGAGTTTTACGAATTTTCAAAGACATGCAAACCCAAATTACAAAAACCTATCAGCTCACAGCAGCCAGAAGGGCCATTAGCATCAATGCTGTAAACAATAAATGCTGAAGCGATTGTGGAGAAATGCGTACCCTCGATTCTAAGGGGGACGTGGTAAGAGCCACTAATGAAAACACAAAGAAGGTGCTTTGAAAAGGGAAACACGGTGCTACCAGTCAATCAATCACACCCACTGCTGGGCCTATCACCTGAGAAAATGAGAATCAAAAAGTCACAGGCTGGCAATCCTGCACTCCAACAATATTTACCATAGCCAACACTTGGAAGCAATGAAAATGTCCATCAACCGAGGAATGCACAAAGAAGAAGTGGTCCACGTACACAGTGGAAAATTACTCCAATAAAAAATAAAAATTAAATTTAAAAATCCAACGAAAGTAAGGAGACATCAGCTTGTGTGGGTTTGTCCGGGCACACTCCACTCTAATTTATAACCGAGAAACACCACAGGCCGCCAGGGCTTTTCCCTAGTTCCCAGGGTGGGGAACATAGAAAGGCTGCCGCCCTCTGGCAGTTACCTGCAAAAGCAGTTTTAAAGCCTGTGCTAATGGTCATTTCATAGGAACAAGTACTGCAGAACTGTAAATGAAACCTGCCCTCAAAATGTCTTCAGGGAGGTAACGGCCAAAACATTTCAAAAGGTGACACGTACGTTAAGAGAACACTTTGAAGAACTAAGGGGTAATCACTGCTTGAAAAATAAAAAGGACATGCCTTAAAGCTCAATTTCAACGGATTATGAGGCACATGCGAATTCAACCACAAAGAGGTATCAGCTCACACTTGTCAGAATAACCATGAGCAAGAAAACTACAAACAATAAATGCTGAAGGTGTTGTGGAGAAATGCATACCCTCAACTTCAAGGGGGACGTAAGTTGGAAAGGGCCACGAATGAGAACAGAATGGAGGTGCCTTAAAAAGGTAAACATTGTGCTACCATATGATCCAGCAGGCCCACTCCTCCACCTATAATCTAAGAAGAGAGAATTGGAAAGACACAGGCAGGCAAATCTGCATTGCCCAGTATTACAATAGCCAAGATATGGAAGTAACCAAAAAGACCACCAACAGATGGGTGGGCAAAGAAGAACTCCTCCATGTACAGATGGAATATTCGCTAGTGAAAAAAATGAAACAATGCCATTTGCAGCACCATAGATGAGTCTAGACGTAATCACGCCACGTGTAGTAAGTGAGAAAGCAAAAGGCACATATCCTATCATATCACTTTCAGGAGTTACTTAAAAATTGATACCAATGAAGATATTTCCACAGAGAAAGGCAATCACAGATTCATGAAAAAACTTATGGTTCACCAAATAGAAAGGGATGAGGATTGGATACATTGCCATATTGGGGTTAACAGAGATATACAAACCATGTGAAATATATAACCCCCAAAGACGTACGGAAGACCAGGAGAAGACTACTCAACATTGTGTCATAACCTACATTGGCAAAGGATGCGAGGAAGAAGAGATACATGTATATGTGTGAAAGAACCACATCTTGCACACCTAGAACAAACAAACCATTGTAATCAAATTTGCTGGGATAAAAAATAAAAAGTAAATTACAAATACGAACAAGAAGTAATGAGACATAAAGTTAAAGGGCTTTTTCCTGGCACATTCCATTCTAATATACAACCTCGAACACCACTTCCATTAAGGCTCTGTTTCCCTAGGAACCAAATTTGGTAAAGGAGAAATGCTGCCACCTAGTGGCCGTTTCCTGCAAGAGCAGCTTTAAAGTCACAGCTAATGGTCACTTAACATTCACAAGGACTCAGGGCTGTAAAGGACACTTGCCCTAAATATTTGTGCTGAAGTAGGGAATGGACAAAAAATTCAAAACAGGCAAATGTTTCAAGAAGAGATTAGGAAGAGTTAAGTTTTACTCACACTCTTTGTAAAAAAAAGGAAAATGGATAAAAGCTCAACCTCAGGGAGTGTTAGACGCATGCAATCTAATCTACAAAAAGTTTCAACTTACACCAGTCGGCTGACCATCAGCAAAAAGTCTACAAACAATAAATGCTGAAGGGGTTTTAGAGAACTGTGTACCCTCTGCCTGCTGGTGAGACGTAAAGGGGTAACAGCCAATAATGAGAACAGAAAGGAGCTGCGTTTAAAAGTAAAAATGGAGGTACTATTCAATCCAGCAGGCGCACCATTGGACCTCTCACCTGAGAAGACAATCGAGAAGACACAGGCCGCAAAAGCTGCAGTGCAGCCTTATTCACAATAGCCAAGACAGTGAAGCAATCAAAATGTCCAACAACAGGTAAATGGATAAAGAAGAAGTGGTCCGTGTACACAATGGAATATTAGCCATGGAAGACAATGAACCATTGCTCTTTGAGGCACCACAAATGAGTCTGGAGATAATCACGAAAGATGAGGTAAGTTGGAAAGCAAAAGACCTGTGTTCTATGATAGCACTTATAGGCGTTATCTAATAACTGACACAAATGAACATATTTCCACGGAGAAAGACACTCACAGATTTAGAAAACAAACTATGCTCATCTAAAACGACAGGTGGGGGGAATGGATAAATTAAGATTAGTGTTACTATACGTATACAAACACATATGATATACATATCTCAAAACGACCAACCATATAGCAAGGGAAGTCTGCGGAACCCTCTGTAACATTTTACATGGGAAGAGGATCTGTACTTGAATAGACATATATAATGTACAAATGAACCAGATTGTGTACACCTAGGACAAACAATATTCTAAGCTTTACCCCAATTAAAACACTTTTAAAAACCAAGAAGAAATAATGACACATAAACTTATGGGGGTTTCTCCACGCACATTCCAATGTAATTTACAACCTAGGAACACGACTTCCAGAAAGGCTCTGCTGCCCTACTCCCCAGATTTGGGAATGGAGAAATGCTGCCTCCTTGAGGCCACTTCCCACAACAGCAGCTTTAAACCCATTGCTAAAGGTCACTAAATATTCACCAAACTTGCAGTTCGGGAAATGACACCTGCTCTCTAAAAAAACGCTGGGGTGGAAAATCGACCAAATAACTCAAAAGAGGGCAACCTTCCAAGAAGACAATTTCAAGAGTTATATCGTACTGCCAATTGTTTCCTTTTTTTAACGGAAAAGAAAACGGCGGAGAAAAATGATGAGTTTTACGAATTTTCAAAGACATGCAAACCCAAATTACAAAAACCTATCAGCTCACAGCAGCCAGAAGGGCCATTAGCATCAATGCTGTAAACAATAAATGCTGAAGCGATTGTGGAGAAATGCGTACCCTCGATTCTAAGGGGGACGTGGTAAGAGCCACTAATGAAAACACAAAGAAGGTGCTTTGAAAAGGGAAACACGGTGCTACCAGTCAATCAATCACACCCACTGCTGGGCCTATCACCTGAGAAAATGAGAATCAAAAAGTCACAGGCTGGCAATCCTGCACTCCAACAATATTTACCATAGCCAACACTTGGAAGCAATGAAAATGTCCATCAACCGAGGAATGCACAAAGAAGAAGTGGTCCACGTACACAGTGGAAAATTACTCCAATAAAAAATAAAAATTAAATTTAAAAATCCAACGAAAGTAAGGAGACATCAGCTTGTGTGGGTTTGTCCGGGCACACTCCACTCTAATTTATAACCGAGAAACACCACAGGCCGCCAGGGCTTTTCCCTAGTTCCCAGGGTGGGGAACATAGAAAGGCTGCCGCCCTCTGGCAGTTACCTGCAAAAGCAGTTTTAAAGCCTGTGCTAATGGTCATTTCATAGGAACAAGTACTGCAGAACTGTAAATGAAACCTGCCCTCAAAATGTCTTCAGGGAGGTAACGGCCAAAACATTTCAAAAGGTGACACGTACGTTAAGAGAACACTTTGAAGAACTAAGGGGTAATCACTGCTTGAAAAATAAAAAGGACATGCCTTAAAGCTCAATTTCAACGGATTATGAGGCACATGCGAATTCAACCACAAAGAGGTATCAGCTCACACTTGTCAGAATAACCATGAGCAAGAAAACTACAAACAATAAATGCTGAAGGTGTTGTGGAGAAATGCATACCCTCAACTTCAAGGGGGACGTAAGTTGGAAAGGGCCACGAATGAGAACAGAATGGAGGTGCCTTAAAAAGGTAAACATTGTGCTACCATATGATCCAGCAGGCCCACTCCTCCACCTATAATCTAAGAAGAGAGAATTGGAAAGACACAGGCAGGCAAATCTGCATTGCCCAGTATTACAATAGCCAAGATATGGAAGTAACCAAAAAGACCACCAACAGATGGGTGGGCAAAGAAGAACTCCTCCATGTACAGATGGAATATTCGCTAGTGAAAAAAATGAAACAATGCCATTTGCAGCACCATAGATGAGTCTAGACGTAATCACGCCACGTGTAGTAAGTGAGAAAGCAAAAGGCACATATCCTATCATATCACTTTCAGGAGTTACTTAAAAATTGATACCAATGAAGATATTTCCACAGAGAAAGGCAATCACAGATTCATTAAAAAACTTATGGTTCACCAAATAGAAAGGGATGAGGATTGGATACATTGCCATATTGGGGTTAACAGAGATATACAAACCATGTGAAATATATAACCCCCAAAGACGTACGGAAGACCAGGAGAAGACTACTCAACATTGTGTCATAACCTACATTGGCAAAGGATGCGAGGAAGAATAGATACATGTATATGTGTGAAAGAACCACATCTTGCACACCTAGAACAAACAAACCATTGTAATCAAATTTGCTGGGATAAAAAATAAAAAGTAAATTACAAATACGAACAAGAAGTAATGAGACATAAAGTTAAAGGGCTTTTTCCTGGCACATTCCATTCTAATATACAACCTCGAACACCACTTCCATTAAGGCTCTGTTTCCCTAGGAACCAAATTTGGTAAAGGAGAAATGCTGCCACCTAGTGGCCGTTTCCTGCAAGAGCAGCTTTAAAGTCACAGCTAATGGTCACTTAACATTCACAAGGACTCAGGGCTGTAAAGGACACTTGCCCTAAATATTTGTGCTGAAGTAGGGAATGGACAAAAAATTCAAAACAGGCAAATGTTTCAAGAAGAGATTAGGAAGAGTTAAGTTTTACTCACACTCTTTGTAAAAAAAAGGAAAATGGATAAAAGCTCAACCTCAGGGAGTGTTAGACGCATGCAATCTAATCTACAAAAAGTTTCAACTTACACCAGTCGGCTGACCATCAGCAAAAAGTCTACAAACAATAAATGCTGAAGGGGTTTTAGAGAACTGTGTACCCTCTGCCTGCTGGTGAGACGTAAAGGGGTAACAGCCAATAATGAGAACAGAAAGGAGCTGCGTTTAAAAGTAAAAATGGAGGTACTATTCAATCCAGCAGGCGCACCATTGGACCTCTCACCTGAGAAGACAATCGAGAAGACACAGGCCGCAAAAGCTGCAGTGCAGCCTTATTCACAATAGCCAAGACAGTGAAGCAATCAAAATGTCCAACAACAGGTAAATGGATAAAGAAGAAGTGGTCCGTGTACACAATGGAATATTAGCCATGGAAGACAATGAACCATTGCTCTTTGAGGCACCACAAATGAGTCTGGAGATAATCACGAAAGATGAGGTAAGTTGGAAAGCAAAAGACCTGTGTTCTATGATAGCACTTATAGGCGTTATCTAATAACTGACACAAATGAACATATTTCCACGGAGAAAGACACTCACAGATTTAGAAAACAAACTATGCTCATCTAAAACGACAGGTGGGGGGAATGGATAAATTAAGATTAGTGTTACTATACGTATACAAACACATATGATATACATATCTCAAAACGACCAACCATATAGCAAGGGAAGTCTGCGGAACCCTCTGTAACATTTTACATGGGAAGAGGATCTGTACTTGAATAGACATATATAATGTACAAATGAACCAGATTGTGTACACCTAGGACAAACAATATTCTAAGCTTTACCCCAATTAAAACACTTTTAAAAACCAAGAAGAAATAATGACACATAAACTTATGGGGGTTTCTCCACGCACATTCCAATGTAATTTACAACCTAGGAACACGACTTCCAGAAAGGCTCTGCTGCCCTACTCCCCAGATTTGGGAATGGAGAAATGCTGCCTCCTTGAGGCCACTTCCCACAACAGCAGCTTTAAACCCATTGCTAAAGGTCACTAAATATTCACCAAACTTGCAGTTCGGGAAATGACACCTGCTCTCTAAACAAACGCTGGGGTGGAAAATCGACCAAATAACTCAAAAGAGGGCAACCTTCCAAGAAGACAATTTCAAGAGTTATATCGTACTGCCAATTGTTTCCTTTTTTTAACGGAAAAGAAAACGGCGGAGAAAAATGATGAGTTTTACGAATTTTCAAAGACATGCAAACCCAAATTACAAAAACCTATCAGCTCACAGCAGCCAGAAGGGCCATTAGCATCAATGCTGTAAACAATAAATGCTGAAGCGATTGTGGAGAAATGCGTACCCTCGATTCTAAGGGGGACGTGGTAAGAGCCACTAATGAAAACACAAAGAAGGTGCTTTGAAAAGGGAAACACGGTGCTACCAGTCAATCAATCACACCCACTGCTGGGCCTATCACCTGAGAAAATGAGAATCAAAAAGTCACAGGCTGGCAATCCTGCACTCCAACAATATTTACCATAGCCAACACTTGGAAGCAATGAAAATGTCCATCAACCGAGGAATGCACAAAGAAGAAGTGGTCCACGTACACAGTGGAAAATTACTCCAATAAAAAATAAAAATTAAATTTAAAAATCCAACGAAAGTAAGGAGACATCAGCTTGTGTGGGTTTGTCCGGGCACACTCCACTCTAATTTATAACCGAGAAACACCACAGGCCGCCAGGGCTTTTCCCTAGTTCCCAGGGTGGGGAACATAGAAAGGCTGCCGCCCTCTGGCAGTTACCTGCAAAAGCAGTTTTAAAGCCTGTGCTAATGGTCATTTCATAGGAACAAGTACTGCAGAACTGTAAATGAAACCTGCCCTCAAAATGTCTTCAGGGAGGTAACGGCCAAAACATTTCAAAAGGTGACACGTACGTTAAGAGAACACTTTGAAGAACTAAGGGGTAATCACTGCTTGAAAAATAAAAAGGACATGCCTTAAAGCTCAATTTCAACGGATTATGAGGCACATGCGAATTCAACCACAAAGAGGTATCAGCTCACACTTGTCCGAATAACCATGAGCAAGAAAACTACAAACAATAAATGCTGAAGGTGTTGTGGAGAAATGCATACCCTCAACTTCAAGGGGGACGTAAGTTGGAAAGGGCCACGAATGAGAACAGAATGGAGGTGCCTTAAAAAGGTAAACATTGTGCTACCATATGATCCAGCAGGCCCACTCCTCCACCTATAATCTAAGAAGAGAGAATTGGAAAGACACAGGCAGGCAAATCTGCATTGCCCAGTATTACAATAGCCAAGATATGGAAGTAACCAAAAAGACCACCAACAGATGGGTGGGCAAAGAAGAACTCCTCCATGTACAGATGGAATATTCGCTAGTGAAAAAAATGAAACAATGCCATTTGCAGCACCATAGATGAGTCTAGACGTAATCACGCCACGTGTACTAAGTGAGAAAGCAAAAGGCACATATCCTATCATATCACTTTCAGGAGTTACTTAAAAATTGATACCAATGAAGATATTTCCACAGAGAAAGGCAATCACAGATTCATTAAAAAACTTATGGTTCACCAAATAGAAAGGGATGAGGATTGGATACATTGCCATATTGGGGTTAACAGAGATATACAAACCATGTGAAATATATAACCCCCAAAGACGTACGGAAGACCAGGAGAAGACTACTCAACATTGTGTCATAACCTACATTGGCAAAGGATGCGAGGAAGAATAGATACATGTATATGTGTGAAAGAACCACATCTTGCACACCTAGAACAAACAAACCATTGTAATCAAATTTGCTGGGATAAAAAATAAAAAGTAAATTACAAATACGAACAAGAAGTAATGAGACATAAAGTTAAAGGGCTTTTTCCTGGCACATTCCATTCTAATATACAACCTCGAACACCACTTCCATTAAGGCTCTGTTTCCCTAGGAACCAAATTTGGTAAAGGAGAAATGCTGCCACCTAGTGGCCGTTTCCTGCAAGAGCAGCTTTAAAGTCACAGCTAATGGTCACTTAACATTCACAAGGACTCAGGGCTGTAAAGGACACTTGCCCTAAATATTTGTGCTGAAGTAGGGAATGGACAAAAAATTCAAAACAGGCAAATGTTTCAAGAAGAGATTAGGAAGAGTTAAGTTTTACTCACACTCTTTGTAAAAAAAAAGGAAAATGGATAAAAGCTCAACCTCAGGGAGTGTTAGACGCATGCAATCTAATCTACAAAAAGTTTCAACTTACACCAGTCGGCTGACCATCAGCAAAAAGTCTACAAACAATAAATGCTGAAGGGGTTTTAGAGAACTGTGTACCCTCTGCCTGCTGGTGAGACGTAAAGGGGTAACAGCCAATAATGAGAACAGAAAGGAGCTGCGTTTAAAAGTAAAAATGGAGGTACTATTCAATCCAGCAGGCGCACCATTGGACCTCTCACCTGAGAAGACAATCGAGAAGACACAGGCCGCAAAAGCTGCAGTGCAGCCTTATTCACAATAGCCAAGACAGTGAAGCAATCAAAATGTCCAACAACAGGTAAATGGATAAAGAAGAAGTGGTCCGTGTACACAATGGAATATTAGCCATGGAAGACAATGAACCATTGCTCTTTGAGGCACCACAAATGAGTCTGGAGATAATCACGAAAGATGAGGTAAGTTGGAAAGCAAAAGACCTGTGTTCTATGATAGCACTTATAGGCGTTATCTAATAACTGACACAAATGAACATATTTCCACAGAGAAAGACACTCACGGATTTAGAAAACAAACTATGCTCATCTAAAACGACAGGTGGGGGGAATGGATAAATTAAGATTAGTGTTACTATACGTATACAAACACATATGGTATACATATCTCAAAAAGACCAACCATATAGCAAGGGAAGTCTGCGGAACCCTCTGTAACATTTTACATGGGAAGAGGATCTGTACTTGAATAGACATATATAATGTACAAATGAACCAGATTGTGTACACCTAGGACAAACAATATTCTAAGCTTTACCCCAATTAAAACACTTTTAAAAACCAAGAAGAAATAATGACACATAAACTTATGGGGGTTTCTCCACGCACATTCCAATGTAATTTACAACCTAGGAACACGACTTCCAGAAAGGCTCTGCTGCCCTACTCCCCAGATTTGGGAATGGAGAAATGCTGCCTCCTTGAGGCCACTTCCCACAACAGCAGCTTTAAACCCATTGCTAAAGGTCACTAAATATTCACCAAACTTGCAGTTCGGGAAATGACACCTGCTCTCTAAAAAAACGCTGGGGTGGAAAATCGACCAAATAACTCAAAATAGGGCAACCTTCCAAGAAGACAATTTCAAGAGTTATATCGTACTGCCAATTGTTTCCTTTTTTTAACGGAAAAGAAAACGGCGGAGAAAAATGATGAGTTTTACGAATTTTCAAAGACATGCAAACCCAAATTACAAAAACCTATCAGCTCACAGCAGCCAGAAGGGCCATTAGCATCAATGCTGTAAACAATAAATGCTGAAGCGATTGTGGAGAAATGCGTACCCTCGATTCTAAGGGGGACGTGGTAAGAGCCACTAATGAAAACACAAAGAAGGTGCTTTGAAAAGGGAAACACGGTGCTACCAGTCAATCAATCACACCCACTGCTGGGCCTATCACCTGAGAAAATGAGAATCAAAAAGTCACAGGCTGGCAATCCTGCACTCCAACAATATTTACCATAGCCAACACTTGGAAGCAATGAAAATGTCCATCAACCGAGGAATGCACAAAGAAGAAGTGGTCCACGTACACAGTGGAAAATTACTCCAATAAAAAATAAAAATTAAATTTAAAAATCCAACGAAAGTAAGGAGACATCAGCTTGTGTGGGTTTGTCCGGGCACACTCCACTCTAATTTATAACCGAGAAACACCACAGGCCGCCAGGGCTTTTCCCTAGTTCCCAGGGTGGGGAACATAGAAAGGCTGCCGCCCTCTGGCAGTTACCTGCAAAAGCAGTTTTAAAGCCTGTGCTAATGGTCATTTCATAGGAACAAGTACTGCAGAACTGTAAATGAAACCTGCCCTCAAAATGTCTTCAGGGAGGTAACGGCCAAAACATTTCAAAAGGTGACACGTACGTTAAGAGAACACTTTGAAGAACTAAGGGGTAATCACTGCTTGAAAAATAAAAAGGACATGCCTTAAAGCTCAATTTCAACGGATTATGAGGCACATGCGAATTCAACCACAAAGAGGTATCAGCTCACACTTGTCCGAATAACCATGAGCAAGAAAACTACAAACAATAAATGCTGAAGGTGTTGTGGAGAAATGCATACCCTCAACTTCAAGGGGGACGTAAGTTGGAAAGGGCCACGAATGAGAACAGAATGGAGGTGCCTTAAAAAGGTAAACATTGTGCTACCATATGATCCAGCAGGCCCACTCCTCCACCTATAATCTAAGAAGAGAGAATTGGAAAGACACAGGCAGGCAAATCTGCATTGCCCAGTATTACAATAGCCAAGATATGGAAGTAACCAAAAAGACCACCAACAGATGGGTGGGCAAAGAAGAACTCCTCCATGTACAGATGGAATATTCGCTAGTGAAAAAAATGAAACAATGCCATTTGCAGCACCATAGATGAGTCTAGACGTAATCACGCCACGTGTAGTAAGTGAGAAAGCAAAAGGCACATATCCTATCATATCACTTTCAGGAGTTACTTAAAAATTGATACCAATGAAGATATTTCCACAGAGAAAGGCAATCACAGATTCATTAAAAAACTTATGGTTCACCAAATAGAAAGGGATGAGGATTGGATACATTGCCATATTGGGGTTAACAGAGATATACAAACCATGTGAAATATATAACCCCCAAAGACGTACGGAAGACCAGGAGAAGACTACTCAACATTGTGTCATAACCTACATTGGCAAAGGATGCGAGGAAGAATAGATACATGTATATGTGTGAAAGAACCACATCTTGCACACCTAGAACAAACAAACCATTGTAATCAAATTTGCTGGGATAAAAAATAAAAAGTAAATTACAAATACGAACAAGAAGTAATGAGACATAAAGTTAAAGGGCTTTTTCCTGGCACATTCCATTCTAATATACAACCTCGAACACCACTTCCATTAAGGCTCTGTTTCCCTAGGAACCAAATTTGGTAAAGGAGAAATGCTGCCACCTAGTGGCCGTTTCCTGCAAGAGCAGCTTTAAAGTCACAGCTAATGGTCACTTAACATTCACAAGGACTCAGGGCTGTAAAGGACACTTGCCCTAAATATTTGTGCTGAAGTAGGGAATGGACAAAAAATTCAAAACAGGCAAATGTTTCAAGAAGAGATTAGGAAGAGTTAAGTTTTACTCACACTCTTTGTAAAAAAAAGGAAAATGGATAAAAGCTCAACCTCAGGGAGTGTTAGACGCATGCAATCTAATCTACAAAAAGTTTCAACTTACACCAGTCGGCTGACCATCAGCAAAAAGTCTACAAACAATAAATGCTGAAGGGGTTTTAGAGAACTGTGTACCCTCTGCCTGCTGGTGAGACGTAAAGGGGTAACAGCCAATAATGAGAACAGAAAGGAGCTGCGTTTAAAAGTAAAAATGGAGGTACTATTCAATCCAGCAGGCGCACCATTGGACCTCTCACCTGAGAAGACAATCGAGAAGACACAGGCCGCAAAAGCTGCAGTGCAGCCTTATTCACAATAGCCAAGACAGTGAAGCAATCAAAATGTCCAACAACAGGTAAATGGATAAAGAAGAAGTGGTCCGTGTACACAATGGAATATTAGCCATGGAAGACAATGAACCATTGCTCTTTGAGGCACCACAAATGAGTCTGGAGATAATCACGAAAGATGAGGTAAGTTGGAAAGCAAAAGACCTGTGTTCTATGATAGCACTTATAGGCGTTATCTAATAACTGACACAAATGAACATATTTCCACAGAGAAAGACACTCACGGATTTAGAAAACAAACTATGCTCATCTAAAACGACAGGTGGGGGGAATGGATAAATTAAGATTAGTGTTACTATACGTATACAAACACATATGATATACATATCTCCAAACGGCCAACCATATAGCAAGGGAAGTCTGCGGAACCCTCTGTAACATTTTACATGGGAAGAGGATCTGTACTTGAATAGACATATATAATGTACAAATGAACCAGATTGTGTACACCTAGGACAAACAATATTCTATGCTTTACCCCAATTAAAACACTTTTAAAAACCAAGAAGAAATAATGACAGATAAACTTATGGGGGTTTCTCCACGCACATTCCAATGTAATTTACAACCTAGGAACACGACTTCCAGAAAGGCTCTGCTGCCCTACTCCCCAGATTTGGGAATGGAGAAATGCTGCCTCCTTGAGGCCACTTCCCACAACAGCAGCTTTAAACCCATTGCTAAAGGTCACTAAATATTCACCAAACTTGCAGTTTCGGAAATGACACCTGCTCTCTAAAAAAACGCTGGGGTGGAAAATCGACCAAATAACTGAAAAGAGGGCAACCTTCCAAGAAGACAATTTCAAGAGTTATATCGTACTGCCAATTGTTTCCTTTTTTTAACGGAAAAGAAAACGGCGGAGAAAAATGATGAGTTTTACGAATTTTCAAAGACATGCAAACCCAAATTACAAAAACCTATCAGCTCACAGCAGCCAGAAGGGCCATTAGCATCAATGCTGTAAACAATAAATGCTGAAGCGATTGTGGAGAAATGCGTACCCTCGATTCTAAGGGGGACGTGGTAAGAGCCACTAATGAAAACACAAAGAAGGTGCTTTGAAAAGGGAAACACGGTGCTACCAGTCAATCAATCACACCCACTGCTGGGCCTATCTCCTGAGAAAATGAGAATCAAAAAGTCACAGGCTGGCAATCCTGCACTCCAACAATATTTACCATAGCCAACACTTGGAAGCAATGAAAATGTCCATCAACCGAGGAATGCACAAAGAAGAAGTGGTCCACGTACACAGTGGAAAATTACTCCAATAAAAAATAAAAATTAAATTTAAAAATCCAACAAAAGTAAGGAGACATCAGCTTGTGTGGGTTTGTCCGGGCACACTCCACTCTAATTTATAACCGAGAAACACCACAGGCCGCAAGGGCTTTTCCCTAGTTCCCAGGGTGGGGAACATAGAAAGGCTGCCGCCCTCTGGCAGTTACCTGCAAAAGCAGTTTTAAAGCCTGTGCTAATGGTCATTTCATAGGAACAAGTACTGCAGAACTGTAAATGAAACCTGCCCTCAAAATGTCTTCAGGGAGGTAACGGCCAAAACATTTCAAAAGGTGACACGTACGTTAAGAGAACACTTTGAAGAACTAAGGGGTAATCACTGCTTGAAAAATAAAAAGGACATGCCTTAAAGCTCAATTTCAACGGATTATGAGGCACATGCGAATTCAACCACAAAGAGGTATCAGCTCACACTTGTCAGAATAACCATGAGCAAGAAAACTACAAACAATAAATGCTGAAGGTGTTGTGGAGAAATACATACCCTCAACTTCAAGGGGGACGTAAGTTGGAAAGGGCCACGAATGAGAACAGAATGGAGGTGCCTTAAAAAGGTAAACATTGAGCTACCATATGATCCAGCAGGCCCACTCCTCCACCTATAATCTAAGAAGAGAGAATTGGAAAGACACAGGCAGGCAAATCTGCATTGCCCAGTATTACAATAGCCAAGATATGGAAGTAACCAAAAAGACCACCAACAGATGGGTGGGCAAAGAAGAACTCCTCCATGTACAGATGGAATATTCGCTAGTGAAAAAAATGAAACAATGCCATTTGCAGCACCATAGATGAGTCTAGACGTAATCACGCCACGTGTAGTAAGTGAGAAAGCAAAAGGCACATATCCTATCATATCACTTTCAGGAGTTACTTAAAAATTGATACCAATGAAGATATTTCCACAGAGAAAGGCAATCACAGATTCATTAAAAAACTTATGGTTCACCAAATAGAAAGGGATGAGGATTGGATACATTGCCATATTGGGGTTAACAGAGATATACAAACCATGTGAAATATATAACCCCCAAAGACGTACGGAAGACCAGGAGAAGACTACTCAACATTGTGTCATAACCTACATTGGCAAAGGATGCGAGGAAGAATAGATACATGTATATGTGTGAAAGAACCACATCTTGCACACCTAGAACAAACAAACCATTGTAATCAAATTTGCTGGGATAAAAAATAAAAAGTAAATTACAAATACGAACAAGAAGTAATGAGACATAAAGTTAAAGGGCTTTTTCCTGGCACATTCCATTCTAATATACAACCTCGAACACCACTTCCATTAAGGCTCTGTTTCCCTAGGAACCAAATTTGGTAAAGGAGAAATGCTGCCACCTAGTGGCCGTTTCCTGCAAGAGCAGCTTTAAAGTCACAGCTAATGGTCACTTAACATTCACAAGGACTCAGGGCTGTAAAGGACACTTGCCCTAAATATTTGTGCTGAAGTAGGGAATGGACAAAAAATTCAAAACAGGCAAATGTTTCAAGAAGAGATTAGGAAGAGTTAAGTTTTACTCACACTCTTTGTAAAAAAAAGGAAAATGGATAAAAGCTCAACCTCAGGGAGTGTTAGACGCATGCAATCTAATCTACAAAAAGTTTCAACTTACACCAGTCGGCTGACCATCAGCAAAAAGTCTACAAACAATAAATGCTGAAGGGGTTTTAGAGAACTGTGTACCCTCTGCCTGCTGGTGAGACGTAAAGGGGTAACAGCCAATAATGAGAACAGAAAGGAGCTGCGTTTAAAAGTAAAAATGGAGGTACTATTCAATCCAGCAGGCGCACCATTGGACCTCTCACCTGAGAAGACAATCGAGAAGACACAGGCCGCAAAAGCTGCAGTGCAGCCTTATTCACAATAGCCAAGACAGTGAAGCAATCAAAATGTCCAACAACAGGTAAATGGATAAAGAAGAAGTGGTCCGTGTACACAATGGAATATTAGCCATGGAAGACAATGAACCATTGCTCTTTGAGGCACCACAAATGAGTCTGGAGATAATCACGAAAGATGAGGTAAGTTGGAAAGCAAAAGACCTGTGTTCTATGATAGCACTTATAGGCGTTATCTAATAACTGACACAAATGAACATATTTCCACAGAGAAAGACACTCACGGATTTAGAAAACAAACTATGCTCATCTAAAACGACAGGTTGGGGGAATGGATAAATTAAGATTAGTGTTACTATACGTATACAAACACATATGATATACATATCTCAAAAAGACCAACCATATAGCAAGGGAAGTCTGCGGAACCCTCAGTAACATTTTACATGGGAAGAGGATCTGTACTTGAATAGACATATATAATGTACAAATGAACCAGATTGTGTACACCTAGGACAAACAATATTCTATGCTTTACCCCAATTAAAACACTTTTAAAAACCAAGAGGAAATAATGACACATAAACTTATGGGGGTTTCTCCACGCACATTCCAATGTAATTTACAACCTAGGAACACGACTTCCAGAAAGGCTCTGCTGCCCTACTCCCCAGATTTGGGAATGGAGAAATGCTGCCTCCTTGAGGCCACTTCCCACAACAGCAGCTTTAAACCCATTGCTAAAGGTCACTAAATATTCACCAAACTTGCAGTTCGGGAAATGACACCTGCTCTCTAAACAAACGCTGGGGTGGAAAATCGACCAAATAACTCAAAAGAGGGCAACCTTCCAAGAAGACAATTTCAAGAGTTATATCGTACTGCCAATTGTTTCCTTTTTTTAACGGAAAAGAAAACGGCGGAGAAAAATGATGAGTTTTACGAATTTTCAAAGACATGCAAACCCAAATTACAAAAACCTATCAGCTCACAGCAGCCAGAAGGGCCATTAGCATCAATGCTGTAAACAATAAATGCTGAAGCGATTGTGGAGAAATGCGTACCCTCGATTCTAAGGGGGACGTGGTAAGAGCCACTAATGAAAACACAAAGAAGGTGCTTTGAAAAGGGAAACACGGTGCTACCAGTCAATCAATCACACCCACTGCTGGGCCTATCACCTGAGAAAATGAGAATCAAAAAGTCACAGGCTGGCAATCCTGCACTCCAACAATATTTACCATAGCCAACACTTGGAAGCAATGAAAATGTCCATCAACCGAGGAATGCACAAAGAAGAAGTGGTCCACGTACACAGTGGAAAATTACTCCAATAAAAAATAAAAATTAAATTTAAAAATCCAACGAAAGTAAGGAGACATCAGCTTGTGTGGGTTTGTCCGGGCACACTCCACTCTAATTTATAACCGAGAAACACCACAGGCCGCCAGGGCTTTTCCCTAGTTCCCAGGGTGGGGAACATAGAAAGGCTGCCGCCCTCTGGCAGTTACCTGCAAAAGCAGTTTTAAAGCCTGTGCTAATGGTCATTTCATAGGAACAAGTACTGCAGAACTGTAAATGAAACCTGCCCTCAAAATGTCTTCAGGGAGGTAACGGCCAAAACATTTCAAAAGGTGACACGTACGTTAAGAGAACACTTTGAAGAACTAAGGGGTAATCACTGCTTGAAAAATAAAAAGGACATGCCTTAAAGCTCAATTTCAACGGATTATGAGGCACATGCGAATTCAACCACA
Source organism: Balaenoptera borealis (assembly GCF_965194805.1). Classification (NCBI taxonomy): domain Eukaryota; kingdom Metazoa; phylum Chordata; class Mammalia; order Artiodactyla; family Balaenopteridae; genus Balaenoptera; species Balaenoptera borealis. The sequence continues at coordinate 72,479,944 of NC_138873.1, read as the reverse complement.
AAGAGGTATCAGCTCACACTTGTCAGAATAACCATGAGCAAGAAAACTACAAACAATAAATGCTGAAGGTGTTGTGGAGAAATACATACCCTCAACTTCAAGGGGGACGTAAGTTGGAAAGGGCCACGAATGAGAACAGAATGGAGGTGCCTTAAAAAGGTAAACATTGAGCTACCATATGATCCAGCAGGCCCACTCCTCCACCTATAATCTAAGAAGAGAGAATTGGAAAGACACAGGCAGGCAAATCTGCATTGCCCAGTATTACAATAGCCAAGATATGGAAGTAACCAAAAAGACCACCAACAGATGGGTGGGCAAAGAAGAACTCCTCCATGTACAGATGGAATATTCGCTAGTGAAAAAAATGAAACAATGCCATTTGCAGCACCATAGATGAGTCTAGACGTAATCACGCCACGTGTAGTAAGTGAGAAAGCAAAAGGCACATATCCTATCATATCACTTTCAGGAGTTACTTAAAAATTGATACCAATGAAGATATTTCCACAGAGAAAGGCAATCACAGATTCATTAAAAAACTTATGGTTCACCAAATAGAAAGGGATGAGGATTGGATACATTGCCATATTGGGGTTAACAGAGATATACAAACCATGTGAAATATATAACCCCCAAAGACGTACGGAAGACCAGGAGAAGACTACTCAACATTGTGTCATAACCTACATTGGCAAAGGATGCGAGGAAGAATAGATACATGTATATGTGTGAAAGAACCACATCTTGCACACCTAGAACAAACAAACCATTGTAATCAAATTTGCTGGGATAAAAAATAAAAAGTAAATTACAAATACGAACAAGAAGTAATGAGACATAAAGTTAAAGGGCTTTTTCCTGGCACATTCCATTCTAATATACAACCTCGAACACCACTTCCATTAAGGCTCTGTTTCCCTAGGAACCAAATTTGGTAAAGGAGAAATGCTGCCACCTAGTGGCCGTTTCCTGCAAGAGCAGCTTTAAAGTCACAGCTAATGGTCACTTAACATTCACAAGGACTCAGGGCTGTAAAGGACACTTGCCCTAAATATTTGTGCTGAAGTAGGGAATGGACAAAAAATTCAAAACAGGCAAATGTTTCAAGAAGAGATTAGGAAGAGTTAAGTTTTACTCACACTCTTTGTAAAAAAAAAGGAAAATGGATAAAAGCTCAACCTCAGGGAGTGTTAGACGCATGCAATCTAATCTACAAAAAGTTTCAACTTACACCAGTCGGCTGACCATCAGCAAAAAGTCTACAAACAATAAATGCTGAAGGGGTTTTAGAGAACTGTGTACCCTCTGCCTGCTGGTGAGACGTAAAGGGGTAACAGCCAATAATGAGAACAGAAAGGAGCTGCGTTTAAAAGTAAAAATGGAGGTACTATTCAATCCAGCAGGCGCACCATTGGACCTCTCACCTGAGAAGACAATCGAGAAGACACAGGCCGCAAAAGCTGCAGTGCAGCCTTATTCACAAGAGCCAAGACAGTGAAGCAATCAAAATGTCCAACAACAGGTAAATGGATAAAGAAGAAGTGGTCCGTGTACACAATGGAATATTAGCCATGGAAGACAATGAACCATTGCTCTTTGAGGCACCACAAATGAGTCTGGAGATAATCACGAAAGATGAGGTAAGTTGGAAAGCAAAAGACCTGTGTTCTATGATAGCACTTATAGGCGTTATCTAATAACTGACACAAATGAACATATTTCCACAGAGAAAGACACTCACGGATTTAGAAAACAAACTATGCTCATCTAAAACGACAGGTGGGGGGAATGGATAAATTAAGATTAGTGTTACTATACGTATACAAACACATATGGTATACATATCTGAAAAAGACCAACCATATAGCAAGGGAAGTCTGCGGAACCCTCTGTAACATTTTACATGGGAAGAGGATCTGTACTTGAATAGACATATATAATGTACAAATGAACCAGATTGTGTACACCTAGGACAAACAATATTCTATGCTTTACCCCAATTAAAACACTTTTAAAAACCAAGAAGAAATAATGACACATAAACTTATGGGGGTTTCTCCACGCACATTCCAATGGAATTTACAACCTAGGAACACGACTTCCAGAAAGGCTCTGCTGCCCTACTCCCCAGATTTGGGAATGGAGAAATGCTGCCTCCTTGAGGCCACTTCCCACAACAGCAGCTTTAAACCCATTGCTTAAGGTCACTAAATATTCACCAAACTTGCAGTTCGGGAAATGACACCTGCTCTCTAAAAAAACGCTGGGGTGGAAAATCGACCAAATAACTCAAAAGAGGGCAACCTTCCAAGAAGACAATTTCAAGAGTTATATCGTACTGCCAATTGTTTCCTTTTTTTAACGGAAAAGAAAACGGCGGAGAAAAATGATGAGTTTTACGAATTTTCAAAGACATGCAAACCCAAATTACAAAAACCTATCAGCTCACAGCAGCCAGAAGGGCCATTAGCATCAATGCTGTAAACAATAAATGCTGAAGCGATTGTGGAGAAATGCGTACCCTCGATTCTAAGGGGGACGTGGTAAGAGCCACTAATGAAAACACAAAGAAGGTGCTTTGAAAAGGGAAACACGGTGCTACCAGTCAATCAATCACACCCACTGCTGGGCCTATCACCTGAGAAAATGAGAATCAAAAAGTCACAGGCTGGCAATCCTGCACTCCAACAATATTTACCATAGCCAACACTTGGAAGCAATGAAAATGTCCATCAACCGAGGAATGCACAAAGAAGAAGTGGTCCACGTACACAGTGGAAAATTACTCCAATAAAAAATAAAAATTAAATTTAAAAATCCAACGAAAGTAAGGAGACATCAGCTTGTGTGGGTTTGTCCGGGCACACTCCACTCTAATTTATAACCGAGAAACACCACAGGCCGCCAGGGCTTTTCCCTAGTTCCCAGGGTGGGGAACATAGAAAGGCTGCCGCCCTCTGGCAGTTACCTGCAAAAGCAGTTTTAAAGCCTGTGCTAATGATCATTTCATAGGAACAAGTACTGCAGAACTGTAAATGAAACCTGCCCTCAAAATGTCTTCAGGGAGGTAACGGCCAAAACATTTCAAAAGGTGACACGTACGTTAAGAGAACACTTTGAAGAACTAAGGGGTAATCACTGCTTGAAAAATAAAAAGGACATGCCTTAAAGCTCAATTTCAACGGATTATGAGGCACATGCGAATTCAACCACAAAGAGGTATCAGCTCACACTTGTCAGAATAACCATGAGCAAGAAAACTACAAACAATAAATGCTGAAGGTGTTGTGGAGAAATGCATACCCTCAACTTCAAAGGGGACGTAACTTGGAAAGGGCCACGAATGAGAACAGAATGGAGGTGCCTTAAAAGGTAAACATGAGCTACCATATGATCCAGCAGGCCCACTCCTCGACGTATAACTAAGAAGAGAGACTTGGAAAGACACAGGCAGGCAAATCTGCATTGCACACCATTACAATAGCCAGTACAAAAGAAGATGGATGGACAAAGAAGAACTCCTCTGGGTGGGCAAAGAAGAACTCCTCCATGTACAGATGGAATATTCGCTAGTGAAAAAAATGAAACAATGCCATTTGCAGCACCATAGATGAGTCTAGACGTAATCACGCCACGTGTAGTAAGTGAGAAAGCAAAAGGCACATATCCTATCATATCACTTTCAGGAGTTACTTAAAAATTGATACCAATGAAGATATTTCCACAGAGAAAGGCAATCACAGATTCATTAAAAAACTTATGGTTCACCAAATAGAAAGGGATGAGGATTGGATACATTGCCATATTGGGGTTAACAGAGATATACAAACCATGTGAAATATATAACCCCCAAAGACGTACGGAAGACCAGGAGAAGACTACTCAACATTGTGTCATAACCTACATTGGCAAAGGATGCGAGGAAGAATAGATACATGTATATGTGTGAAAGAACCACATCTTGCACACTTAGAACAAACAAACCATTGTAATCAAATTTGCTGGGATAAAAAATAAAAAGTAAATTACAAATACGAACAAGAAGTAATGAGACATAAAGTTAAAGGGCTTTTTCCTGGCACATTCCATTCTAATATACAACTTCGAACACCACTTCCATTAAGGCTCTGTTTCCCTAGGAACCAAATTTGGTAAAGGAGAAATGCTGCCACCTAGTGGCCGTTTCCTGCAAGAGCAGCTTTAAAGTCACAGCTAATGGTCACTTAACATTCACAAGGACTCAGGGCTGTAAAGGACACTTGCCCTAAATATTTGTGCTGAAGTAGGGAATGGACAAAAAATTCAAAACAGGCAAATGTTTCAAGAAGAGATTAGGAAGAGTTAAGTTTTACTCACACTCTTTGTAAAAAAAAGGAAAATGGATAAAAGCTCAACCTCAGGGAGTGTTAGACGCATGCAATCTAATCTACAAAAAGTTTCAACTTACACCAGTCGGCTGACCATCAGCAAAAAGTCTACAAACAATAAATGCTGAAGGGGTTTTAGAGAACTGTGTACCCTCTGCCTGCTGGTGAGACGTAAAGGGGTAACAGCCAATAATGAGAACAGAAAGGAGCTGCGTTTAAAAGTAAAAATGGAGGTACTATTCAATCCAGCAGGCGCACCATTGGACCTCTCACCTGAGAAGACAATCGAGAAGACACAGGCCGCAAAAGCTGCAGTGCAGCCTTATTCACAATAGCCAAGACAGTGAAGCAATCAAAATGTCCAACAACAGGTAAATGGATAAAGAAGAAGTGGTCCGTGTACACAATGGAATATTAGCCATGGAAGACAATGAACCATTGCTCTTTGAGGCACCACAAATGAGTCTGGAGATAATCACGAAAGATGAGGTAAGTTGGAAAGCAAAAGACCTGTGTTCTATGATAGCACTTATAGGCGTTATCTAATAACTGACACAAATGAACATATTTCCACAGAGAAAGACACTCACGGATTTAGAAAACAAACTATGCTCATCTAAAACGACAGGTGGGGGGAATGGATAAATTAAGATTAGTGTTACTATACGTATACAAACACATATGGTATACATATCTGAAAAAGACCAACCATATAGCAAGGGAAGTCTGCGGAACCCTCTGTAACATTTTACATGGGAAGAGGATCTGTACTTGAATAGACATATATAATGTACAAATGAACCAGATTGTGTACACCTAGGACAAACAATATTCTATGCTTTACCCCAATTAAAACACTTTTAAAAACCAAGAAGAAATAATGACACATAAACTTATGGGGGTTTCTCCACGCACATTCCAATGGAATTTACAACCTAGGAACACGACTTCCAGAAAGGCTCTGCTGCCCTACTCCCCAGATTTGGGAATGGAGAAATGCTGCCTCCTTGAGGCCACTTCCCACAACAGCAGCTTTAAACCCATTGCTAAAGGTCACTAAATATTCACCAAACTTGCAGTTCGGGAAATGACACCTGCTCTCTAAAAAAACGCTGGGGTGGAAAATCGACCAAATAACTCAAAAGAGGGCAACCTTCCAAGAAGACAATTTCAAGAGTTATATCGTACTGCCAATTGTTTCCTTTTTTTAACGGAAAAGAAAACGGCGGAGAAAAATGATGAGTTTTACGAATTTTCAAAGACATGCAAACCCAAATTACAAAAACCTATCAGCTCACAGCAGCCAGAAGGGCCATTAGCATCAATGCTGTAAACAATAAATGCTGAAGCGATTGTGGAGAAATGCGTACCCTCGATTCTAAGGGGGACGTGGTAAGAGCCACTAATGAAAACACAAAGAAGGTGCTTTGAAAAGGGAAACACGGTGCTACCAGTCAATCAATCACACCCACTGCTGGGCCTATCACCTGAGAAAATGAGAATCAAAAAGTCACAGGCTGGCAATCCTGCACTCCAACAATATTTACCATAGCCAACACTTGGAAGCAATGAAAATGTCCATCAACCGAGGAATGCACAAAGAAGAAGTGGTCCACGTACACAGTGGAAAATTACTCCAATAAAAAATAAAAATTAAATTTAAAAATCCAACGAAAGTAAGGAGACATCAGCTTGTGTGGGTTTGTCCGGGCACACTCCACTCTAATTTATAACCGAGAAACACCACAGGCCGCCAGGGCTTTTCCCTAGTTCCCAGGGTGGGGAACATAGAAAGGCTGCCGCCCTCTGGCAGTTACCTGCAAAAGCAGTTTTAAAGCCTGTGCTAATGATCATTTCATAGGAACAAGTACTGCAGAACTGTAAATGAAACCTGCCCTCAAAATGTCTTCAGGGAGGTAACGGCCAAAACATTTCAAAAGGTGACACGTACGTTAAGAGAACACTTTGAAGAACTAAGGGGTAATCACTGCTTGAAAAATAAAAAGGACATGCCTTAAAGCTCAATTTCAACGGATTATGAGGCACATGCGAATTCAACCACAAAGAGGTATCAGCTCACACTTGTCAGAATAACCATGAGCAAGAAAACTACAAACAATAAATGCTGAAGGTGTTGTGGAGAAATGCATACCCTCAACTTCAAGGGGGACGTAAGTTGGAAAGGGCCACGAATGAGAACAGAATGGAGGTGCCTTAAAAAGGTAAACATTGTGCTACCATATGATCCAGCAGGCCCACTCCTCCACCTATAATCTAAGAAGAGAGAATTGGAAAGACACAGGCAGGCAAATCTGCATTGCCCAGTATTACAATAGCCAAGATATGGAAGTAACCAAAAAGACCACCAACAGATGGGTGGGCAAAGAAGAACTCCTCCATGTACAGATGGAATATTCGCTAGTGAAAAAAATGAAACAATGCCATTTGCAGCACCATAGATGAGTCTAGACGTAATCACGCCACGTGTAGTAAGTGAGAAAGCAAAAGGCACATATCCTATCATATCACTTTCAGGAGTTACTTAAAAATTGATACCAATGAAGATATTTCCACAGAGAAAGGCAATCACAGATTCATTAAAAAACTTATGGTTCACCAAATAGAAAGGGATGAGGATTGGATACATTGCCATATTGGGGTTAACAGAGATATACAAACCATGTGAAATATATAACCCCCAAAGACGTACGGAAGACCAGGAGAAGACTACTCAACATTGTGTCATAACCTACATTGGCAAAGGATGCGAGGAAGAATAGATACATGTATATGTGTGAAAGAACCACATCTTGCACACTTAGAACAAACAAACCATTGTAATCAAATTTGCTGGGATAAAAAATAAAAAGTAAATTACAAATACGAACAAGAAGTAATGAGACATAAAGTTAAAGGGCTTTTTCCTGGCACATTCCATTCTAATATACAACCTCGAACACCACTTCCATTAAGGCTCTGTTTCCCTAGGAACCAAATTTGGTAAAGGAGAAATGCTGCCACCTAGTGGCCGTTTCCTGCAAGAGCAGCTTTAAAGTCACAGCTAATGGTCACTTAACATTCACAAGGACTCAGGGCTGTAAAGGACACTTGCCCTAAATATTTGTGCTGAAGTAGGGAATGGACAAAATATTCAAAACAGGCAAATGTTTCAAGAAGAGATTAGGAAGAGTTAAGTTTTACTCACACTCTTTGTAAAAAAAAAGGAAAATGGATAAAAGCTCAACCTCAGGGAGTGTTAGACGCATGCAATCTAATCTACAAAAAGTTTCAACTTACACCAGTCGGCTGACCATCAGCAAAAAGTCTACAAACAATAAATGCTGAAGGGGTTTTAGAGAACTGTGTACCCTCTGCCTGCTGGTGAGACGTAAAGGGGTAACAGCCAATAATGAGAACAGAAAGGAGCTGCGTTTAAAAGTAAAAATGGAGGTACTATTCAATCCAGCAGGCGCACCATTGGACCTCTCACCTGAGAAGACAATCGAGAAGACACAGGCCGCAAAAGCTGCAGTGCAGCCTTATTCACAATAGCCAAGACAGTGAAGCAATCAAAATGTCCAACAACAGGTAAATGGATAAAGAAGAAGTGGTCCGTGTACACAATGGAATATTAGCCATGGAAGACAATGAACCATTGCTCTTTGAGGCACCACAAATGAGTCTGGAGATAATCACGAAAGATGAGGTAAGTTGGAAAGCAAAAGACCTGTGTTCTATGATAGCACTTATAGGCGTTATCTAATAACTGACACAAATGAACATATTTCCACAGAGAAAGACCCTCACGGATTTAGAAAACAAACTATGCTCATCTAAAACGACAGGTGGGGGGAATGGATAAATTAAGATTAGTGTTACTATACGTATACAAACACATATGATATACATATCTCAAAAAGACCAACCATATAGCAAGGGAAGTCTGCGGAACCCTCTGTAACATTTTACATGGGAAGAGGATCTGTACTTGAATAGACATATATAATGTACAAATGAACCAGATTGTGTACACCTAGGACAAACAATATTCTAAGCTTTACCCCAATTAAAACACTTTTAAAAACCAAGAAGAAATAATGACACATAAACTTATGGGGGTTTCTCCACGCACATTCCAATGTAATTTACAACCTAGGAACACGACTTCCAGAAAGGCTCTGCTGCCCTACTCCCCAGATTTGGGAATGGAGAAATGCTGCCTCCTTGAGGCCACTTCCCACAACAGCAGCTTTAAACCCATTGCTAAAGGTCACTAAATATTCACCAAACTTGCAGTTCGGGAAATGACACCTGCTCTCTAAAAAAACGCTGGGGTGGAAAATCGACCAAATAACTCAAAAGAGGGCAACCTTCAAAGAAGACAATTTCAAGAGTTATATCGTACTGCCAATTGTTTCCTTTTTTTAACGGAAAAGAAAACGGCGGAGAAAAATGATGAGTTTTACGAATTTTCAAAGACATGCAAACCCAAATTACAAAAACCTATCAACTCACAGCAGCCAGAAGGGCCATTAGCATCAATGCTGTAAACAATAAATGCTGAAGCGATTGTGGAGAAATGCGTACCCTCGATTCTAAGGGGGACGTGGTAAGAGCCACTAATGAAAACACAAAGAAGGTGCTTTGAAAAGGGAAACACGGTGCTACCAGTCAATCAATCACACCCACTGCTGGGCCTATCACCTGAGAAAATGAGAATCAAAAAGTCACAGGCTGGCAATCCTGCACTCCAACAATATTTACCATAGCCAACACTTGGAAGCAATGAAAATGTCCATCAACCGAGGAATGCACAAAGAAGAAGTGGTCCACGTACACAGTGGAAAATTACTCCAATAAAAAATAAAAATTAAATTTAAAAATCCAACGAAAGTAAGGAGACATCAGCTTGTGTGGGTTTGTCCGGGCACACTCCACTCTAATTTATAACCGAGAAACACCACAGGCCGCCAGGGCTTTTCCCTAGTTCCCAGGGTGGGGAACATAGAAAGGCTGCCGCCCTCTGGCAGTTACCTGCAAAAGCAGTTTTAAAGCCTGTGCTAATGGTCATTTCATAGGAACAAGTACTGCAGAACTGTAAATGAAACCTGCCCTCAAAATGTCTTCAGGGAGGTAACGGCCAAAACATTTCAAAAGGTGACACGTACGTTAAGAGAACACTTTGAAGAACTAAGGGGTAATCACTGCTTGAAAAATAAAAAGGACATGCCTAAAAGCTCAATTTCAACGGATTATGAGGCACATGCGAATTCAACCACAAAGAGGTATCAGCTCACACTTGTCAGAATAACCATGAGCAAGAAAACTACAAACAATAAATGCTGAAGGTGTTGTGGAGAAATGCATACCCTCAACTTCAAGGGGGACGTAAGTTGGAAAGGGCCACGAATGAGAACAGAATGGAGGTGCCTTAAAAAGGTAAACATTGTGCTACCATATGATCCAGCAGGCCCACTCCTCCACCTATAATCTAAGAAGAGAGAATTGGAAAGACACAGGCAGGCAAATCTGCATTGCCCAGTATTACAATAGCCAAGATATGGAAGTAACCAAAAAGACCACCAACAGATGGGTGGGCAAAGAAGAACTCCTCCATGTACAGATGGAATATTCGCTAGTGAAAAAAATGAAACAATGCCATTTGCAGCACCATAGATGAGTCTAGACGTAATCACGCCACGTGTACTAAGTGAGAAAGCAAAAGGCACATATCCTATCATATCACTTTCAGGAGTTACTTAAAAATTGATACCAATGAAGATATTTCCACAGAGAAAGGCAATCACAGATTCATTAAAAAACTTATGGTTCACCAAATAGAAAGGGATGAGGATTGGATACATTGCCATATTGGGGTTAACAGAGATATACAAACCATGTGAAATATATAACCCCCAAAGACGTACGGAAGACCAGGAGAAGACTACTCAACATTGTGTCATAACCTACATTGGCAAAGGATGCGAGGAAGAATAGATACATGTATATGTGTGAAAGAACCACATCTTGCACACCTAGAACAAACAAACCATTGTAATCAAATTTGCTGGGATAAAAAATAAAAAGTAAATTACAAATACGAACAAGAAGTAATGAGACATAAAGTTAAAGGGCTTTTTCCTGGCACATTCCATTCTAATATACAACCTCGAACACCACTTCCATTAAGGCTCTGTTTCCCTAGGAACCAAATTTGGTAAAGGAGAAATGCTGCCACCTAGTGGCCGTTTCCTGCAAGAGCAGCTTTAAAGTCACAGCTAATGGTCACTTAACATTCACAAGGACTCAGGGCTGTAAAGGACACTTGCCCTAAATATTTGTGCTGAAGTAGGGAATGGACAAAAAATTCAAAACAGGCAAATGTTTCAAGAAGAGATTAGGAAGAGTTAAGTTTTACTCACACTCTTTGTAAAAAAAAGGAAAATGGATAAAAGCTCAACCTCAGGGAGTGTTAGACGCATGCAATCTAATCTACAAAAAGTTTCAACTTACACCAGTCGGCTGACCATCAGCAAAAAGTCTACAAACAATAAATGCTGAAGGGGTTTTAGAGAACTGTGTACCCTCTCCCTGCTGGTGAGACGTAAAGGGGTAACAGCCAGTAATGAGAACAGAAAGGAGCTGCATTTAAAAGTAAAAATGGAGGTACTATTCAATCCAGCAGGCGCACCATTGGACCTCTCACCTGAGAAGACAATCGAGAAGACACAGACCGCAAAAGCTACAGTGCAGCCTTATTCACAATAGCCAAGACAGTGAAGCAATCAAAATGTCCAACAACAGGTAAATGGATAAAGAAGAAGTGGTCCGTGTACACAATGGAATATTAGCCATGGAAGACAATGAACCATTGCTCTTTGAGGCACCACAAATGAGTCTGGAGATAATCATGAAAGATGAGGTAAGTTGGAAAGCAAAAGACCTGTGTTCTGTGATAGCACTTATAGGCGTTATCTAATAACTGACACAAATGAACATATTTCCACGGAGAAAGACACTCACAGATTTAGAAAACAAACTATGCTCATCTAAACCGACAGGTGGGGGGAATGGATAAATTAAGATTAGTGTTACTATACGTATACAAACACATATGATATACATATCTCAAAACGACCAACCATATAGCAAGGGAAGTCTGCGGAATCCTCTGTAACATTTTACATGGGAAGAGGATCTGTACTTGAATAGACATATATAATGTGCAAATGAACCAGATTGTGTACACCTAGGACAAACAATATTCTAAGCTTTACCCCAATTAAAACACTTTTAAAAACCAAGAAGAAATAATGACACATAAACTTATGGGGGTTTCTCCACGCACATTCCAATGGAATTTACAACCTAGGAACACGACTTCCAGAAAGGCTCTGCTGCCCTACTCCCCAGATTTGGGAATGGAGAAATGCTGCCTCCTTGAGGCCACTTCCCACAACAGCAGCTTTAAACCCATTGCTAAAGGTCACTAAATATTCACCAAACTTGCAGTTTGGGAAATGACACCTGCTCTCTAAAAAAACGCTGGGGTGGAAAATCGACCAAATAACTCAAAAGAGGGCAACCTTCCAAGAAGACAATTTCAAGAGTTATATCGTACTGCCAATTGTTTCCTTTTTTTAACGGAAAAGAAAACGGCGGAGAAAAATGATGAGTTTTACGAATTTTCAAAGACATGCAAACCCAAATTACAAAAACCTATCAGCTCACAGCAGCCAGAAGGGCCATTAGCATCAATGCTGTAAACAATAAATGCTGAAGCGATTGTGGAGAAATGCGTACCCTCGATTCTAAGGGGGACGTGGTAAGAGCCACTAATGAAAACACAAAGAAGGTGCTTTGAAAAGGGAAACACGGTGCTACCAGTCAATCAATCACACCCACTGCTGGGCCTATCACCTGAGAAAATGAGAATCAAAAAGTCACAGGCTGGCAATCCTGCACTCCAACAATATTTACCATAGCCAACACTTGGAAGCAATGAAAATGTCCATCAACCGAGGAATGCACAAAGAAGAAGTGGTCCACGTACACAGTGGAAAATTACTCCAATAAAAAATAAAAATTAAATTTAAAAATCCAACGAAAGTAAGGAGACATCAGCTTGTGTGGGTTTGTCCGGGCACACTCCACTCTAATTTATAACCGAGAAACACCACAGGCCGCCAGGGCTTTTCCCTAGTTCCCAGGGTGGGGAACATAGAAAGGCTGCCGCCCTCTGGCAGTTACCTGCAAAAGCCGTTTTAAAGCCTGTGCTAATGGTCATTTCATAGGAACAAGTACTGCAGAACTGTAAATGAAACCTGCCCTCAAAATGTCTTCAGGGAGGTAACGGCCAAAACATTTCAAAAGGTGACACGTACGTTAAGAGAACACTTTGAAGAACTAAGGGGTAATCACTGCTTGAAAAATAAAAAGGACATGCCTTAAAGCTCAATTTCAACGGATTATGAGGCACATGCGAATTCAACCACAAAGAGGTATCAGCTCACACTTGTCAGAATAACCATGAGCAAGAAAACTACAAACAATAAATGCTGAAGGTGTTGTGGAGAAATGCATACCCTCAACTTCAAGGGGGACGTAAGTTGGAAAGGGCCACGAATGAGAACAGAATGGAGGTGCCTTAAAAAGGTAAACATTGTGCTACCATATGATCCAGCAGGCCCACTCCTCCACCTATAATCTAAGAAGAGAGAATTGGAAAGACACAGGCAGGCAAATCTGCATTGCCCAGTATTACAATAGCCAAGATATGGAAGTAACCAAAAAGACCACCAACAGATGGGTGGGCAAAGAAGAACTCCTCCATGTACAGATGGAATATTCGCTAGTGAAAAAAATGAAACAATGCCATTTGCAGCACCATAGATGAGTCTAGACGTAATCACGCCACGTGTAGTAAGTGAGAAAGCAAAAGGCACATATCCTATCATATCACTTTCAGGAGTTACTTAAAAATTGATACCAATGAAGATATTTCCACAGAGAAAGGCAATCACAGATTCATTAAAAAACTTATGGTTCACCAAATAGAAAGGGATGAGGATTGGATACATTGCCATATTGGGGTTAACAGAGATATACAAACCATGTGAAATATATAACCCCCAAAGACGTACGGAAGACCAGGAGAAGACTACTCAACATTGTGTCATAGCCTACATTGGCAAAGGATGCGAGGAAGAATAGATACATGTATATGTGTGAAAGAACCACATCTTGCACACCTAGAACAAACAAACCATTGTAATCAAATTTGCTGGGATAAAAAATAAAAAGTAAATTACAAATACGAACAAGAAGTAATGAGACATAAAGTTAAAGGGCTTTTTCCTGGCACATTCCATTCTAATATACAACCTCGAACACCACTTCCATTAAGGCTCTGTTTCCCTAGGAACCAAATTTGGTAAAGGAGAAATGCTGCCACCTAGTGGCCGTTTCCTGCAAGAGCAGCTTTAAAGTCACAGCTAATGGTCACTTAACATTCACAAGGACTCAGGGCTGTAAAGGACACTTGCCCTAAATATTTGTGCTGAAGTAGGGAATGGACAAAAAATTCAAAACAGGCAAATGTTTCAAGAAGAGATTAGGAAGAGTTAAGTTTTACTCACACTCTTTGTAAAAAAAAGGAAAATGGATAAAAGCTCAACCTCAGGGAGTGTTAGACGCATGCAATCTAATCTACAAAAAGTTTCAACTTACACCAGTCGGCTGACCATCAGCAAAAAGTCTACAAACAATAAATGCTGAAGGGGTTTTAGAGAACTGTGTACCCTCTCCCTGCTGGTGAGACGTAAAGGGGTAACAGCCAGTAATGAGAACAGAAAGGAGCTGCATTTAAAAGTAAAAATGGAGGTACTATTCAATCCAGCAGGCGCACCATTGGACCTCTCACCTGAGAAGACAATCGAGAAGACACAGGCCGCAAAAGCTGCAGTGCAGCCTTATTCACAATAGCCAAGACAGTGAAGCAATCAAAATGTCCAACAACAGGTAAATGGATAAAGAAGAAGTGGTCCGTGTACACAATGGAATATTAGCCATGGAAGACAATGAACCATTGCTCTTTGAGGCACCACAAATGAGTCTGGAGATAATCACGAAAGATGAGGTAAGTTGGAAAGCAAAAGACCTGTGTTCTGTGATAGCACTTATAGGCGTTATCTAATAACTGACACAAATGAACATATTTCCACAGAGAAAGACACTCACAGATTTAGAAAACAAACTATGCTCATCTAAAACGACAGGTGGGGGGAATGGATAAATTAAGATTAGTGTTACTATACGTATACAAACACATATGATATACATATCTTAAAACGACCAACCATATAGCAAGGGAAGTCTGCGGAATCCTCTGTAACATTTTACATGGGAAGAGGATCTGTACTTGAATAGACATATATAATGTGCAAATGAACCAGATTGTGTACACCTAGGACAAACAATATTCTATGCTTTACCCCAATTAAAACACTTTTAAAAACCAAGAAGAAATAATGACACATAAACTTATGGGGGTTTCTCCACGCACATTCCAATGGAATTTACAACCTAGGAACACGACTTCCAGAAAGGCTCTGCTGCCCTACTCCCCAGATTTGGGAATGGAGAAATGCTGCCTCCTTGAGGCCACTTCCCACAACAGCAGCTTTAAACCCATTGCTAAAGGTCACTAAATATTCACCAAACTTGCAGTTCGGGAAATGACACCTGCTCTCTAAAAAAACGCTGGGGTGGAAAATCGACCAAATAACTCAAAAGAGGGCAACCTTCAAAGAAGACAATTTCAAGAGTTATATCGTACTGCCAATTGTTTCCTTTTTTTAACGGAAAAGAAAACGGCGGAGAAAAATGATGAGTTTTACGAATTTTCAAAGACATGCAAACCCAAATTACAAAAACCTATCAGCTCACAGCAGCCTGAAGGGCCATTAGCATCAATGCTGTAAACAATAAATGCTGAAGCGATTGTGGAGAAATGCGTACCCTCGATTCTAAGGGGGACGTGGTAAGAGCCACTAATGAAAACACAAAGAAGGTGCTTTGAAAAGGGAAACACGGTGCTACCAGTCAATCAATCACACCCACTGCTGGGCCTATCACCTGAGAAAATGAGAATCAAAAAGTCACAGGCTGGCAATCCTGCACTCCAACAATATTTACCATAGCCAACACTTGGAAGCAATGAAAATGTCCATCAACCGAGGAATGCACAAAGAAGAAGTGGTCCACGTACACAGTGGAAAATTACTCCAATAAAAAATAAAAATTAAATTTAAAAATCCAACGAAAGTAAGGAGACATCAGCTTGTGTGGGTTTGTCCGGGCACACTCCACTCTAATTTATAACCGAGAAACACCACAGGCCGCCAGGGCTTTTCCCTAGTTCCCAGGGTGGGGAACATAGAAAGGCTGCCGCCCTCTGGCAGTTACCTGCAAAAGCAGTTTTAAAGCCTGTGCTAATGATCATTTCATAGGAACAAGTACTGCAGAACTGTAAATGAAACCTGCCCTCAAAATGTCTTCAGGGAGGTAACGGCCAAAACATTTCAAAAGGTGACACGTACGTTAAGAGAACACTTTGAAGAACTAAGGGGTAATCACTGCTTGAAAAATAAAAAGGACATGCCTTAAAGCTCAATTTCAACGGATTATGAGGCACATGCGAATTCAACCGCAAAGAGGTATCAGCTCACACTTGTCAGAATAACCATGAGCAAGAAAACTACAAACAATAAATGCTGAAGGTGTTGTGGAGAAATGCATACCCTCAACTTCAAGGGGGACGTAAGTTGGAAAGGGCCACGAATGAGAACAGAATGGAGGTGCCTTAAAAAGGTAAACATTGTGCTACCATATGATCCAGCAGGCCCACTCCTCCACCTATAATCTAAGAAGAGAGAATTGGAAAGACACAGGCAGGCAAATCTGCATTGCCCAGTATTACAATAGCCAAGATATGGAAGTAACCAAAAAGACCACCAACAGATGGGTGGGCAAAGAAGAACTCCTCCATGTACAGATGGAATATTCGCTAGTGAAAAAAATGAAACAATGCCATTTGCAGCACCATAGATGAGTCTAGACGTAATCACGCCACGTGTAGTAAGTGAGAAAGCAAAAGGCACATATCCTATCATATCACTTTCAGGAGTTACTTAAAAATTGATACCAATGAAGATATTTCCACAGAGAAAGGCAATCACAGATTCATTAAAAAACTTATGGTTCACCAAATAGAAAGGGATGAGGATTGGATACATTGCCATATTGGGGTTAACAGAGATATACAAACCATGTGAAATATATAACCCCCAAAGACGTACGGAAGACCAGGAGAAGACTACTCAACATTGTGTCATAACCTACATTGGCAAAGGATGCGAGGAAGAATAGATACATGTATATGTGTGAAAGAACCACATCTTGCACACTTAGAACAAACAAACCATTGTAATCAAATTTGCTGGGATAAAAAATAAAAAGTAAATTACAAATACGAACAAGAAGTAATGAGACATAAAGTTAAAGGGCTTTTTCCTGGCACATTCCATTCTAATATACAACCTAGAACACCACTTCCATTAAGGCTCTGTTTCCCTAGGAACCAAATTTGGTAAAGGAGAAATGCTGCCACCTAGTGGCCGTTTCCTGCAAGAGCAGCTTTAAAGTCACAGCTAATGGTCACTTAACATTCACAAGGACTCAGGGCTGTAAAGGACACTTGCCCTAAATATTTGTGCTGAAGTAGGGAATGGACAAAAAATTCAAAACAGGCAAATGTTTCAAGAAGAGATTAGGAAGAGTTAAGTTTTACTCACACTCTTTGTAAAAAAAAAGGAAAATGGATAAAAGCTCAACCTCAGGGAGTGTTAGACGCATGCAATCTAATCTACAAAAAGTTTCAACTTACACCAGTCGGCTGACCATCAGCAAAAAGTCTACAAACAATAAATGCTGAAGGGGTTTTAGAGAACTGTGTACCCTCTGCCTGCTGGTGAGACGTAAAGGGGTAACAGCCAATAATGAGAACAGAAAGGAGCTGCGTTTAAAAGTAAAAATGGAGGTACTATTCAATCCAGCAGGCGCACCATTGGACCTCTCACCTGAGAAGACAATCGAGAAGACACAGGCCGCAAAAGCTGCAGTGCAGCCTTATTCACAATAGCCAAGACAGTGAAGCAATCAAAATGTCCAACAACAGGTAAATGGATAAAGAAGAAGTGGTCCGTGTACACAATGGAATATTAGCCATGGAAGACAATGAACCATTGCTCTTTGAGGCACCACAAATGAGTCTGGAGATAATCACGAAAGATGAGGTAAGTTGGAAAGCAAAAGACCTGTGTTCTATGATAGCACTTATAGGCGTTATCTAATAACTGACACAAATGAACATATTTCCACAGAGAAAGACACTCACGGATTTAGAAAACAAACTATGCTCATCTAAAACGACAGGTGGGGGGAATGGATAAATTAAGATTAGTGTTACTATACGTATACAAACACATATGATATACATATCTCAAAAAGACCAACCATATAGCAAGGGAAGTCTGCGGAACCCTCTGTAACATTTTACATGGGAAGAGGATCTGTACTTGAATAGACATATATAATGTACAAATGAACCAGATTGTGTACACCTAGGACAAACAATATTCTAAGCTTTACCCCAATTAAAACACTTTTAAAAACCAAGAAGAAATAATGACACATAAACTTATGGGGGTTTCTCCACGCACATTCCAATGTAATTTACAACTTAGGAACACGACTTCCAGAAAGGCTCTGCTGCCCTACTCCCCAGATTTGGGAATGGAGAAATGCTGCCTCCTTGAGGCCACTTCCCACAACAGCAGCTTTAAACCCATTGCTAAAGGTCACTAAATATTCACCAAACTTGCAGTTCGGGAAATGACACCTGCTCTCTAAAAAAACGCTGGGGTGGAAAATCGACCAAATAACTCAAAAGAGGGCAACCTTCCAAGAAGACAATTTCAAGAGTTATATCGTACTGCCAATTGTTTCCTTTTTTTAACGGAAAAGAAAACGGCGGAGAAAAATGATGAGTTTTACGAATTTTCAAAGACATGCAAACCCAAATTACAAAAACCTATCAGCTCACAGCAGCCAGAAGGGCCATTAGCATCAATGCTGTAAACAATAAATGCTGAAGCGACTGTGGAGAAATGCGTACCCTCGATTCTAAGGGGGACATGGTAAGAGCCACTAATGAAAACACAAAGAAGGTGCTTTGAAAAGGGAAACACGGTGCTACCAGTCAATCAATCACACCCACTGCTGGGCCTATCACCTGAGAAAATGAGAATCAAAAAGTCACAGGCTGGCAATCCTGCACTCCAACAATATTTACCATAGCCAACACTTGGAAGCAATGAAAATGTCCATCAACCGAGGAATGCACAAAGAAGAAGTGGTCCACGTACACAGTGGAAAATTACTCCAATAAAAAATAAAAATTAAATTTAAAAATCCAACGAAAGTAAGGAGACATCAGCTTGTGTGGGTTTGTCCGGGCACACTCCACTCTAATTTATAACCGAGAAACACCACAGGCCGCCAGGGCTTTTCCCTAGTTCCCAGGGTGGGGAACATAGAAAGGCTGCCGCCCTCTGGCAGTTACCTGCAAAAGCAGTTTTAAAGCCTGTGCTAATGGTCATTTCATAGGAACAAGTACTACAGAACTGTAAATGAAACCTGCCCTCAAAATGTCTTCAGGGAGGTAACGGCCAAAACATTTCAAAAGGTGACACGTACGTTAAGAGAACACTTTGAAGAACTAAGGGGTAATCACTGCTTGAAAAATAAAAAGGACATGCCTTAAAGCTCAATTTCAACGGATTATGAGGCACATGCGAATTCAACCACAAAGAGGTATCAGCTCACACTTGTCAGAATAACCACGAGCAAGAAAACTACAAACAATAAATGCTGAAGGTGTTGTGGAGAAATGCATACCCTCAACTTCAAGGGGGACGTAAGTTGGAAAGGGCCACGAATGAGAACAGAATGGAGGTGCCTTAAAAAGGTAAACATTGTGCTACCATATGATCCAGCAGGCCCACTCCTCCACCTATAATCTAAGAAGAGAGAATTGGAAAGACACAGGCAGGCAAATCTGCATTGCCCAGTATTACAATAGCCAAGATATGGAAGTAACCAAAAAGACCACCAACAGATGGGTGGGCAAAGAAGAACTCCTCCATGTACAGATGGAATATTCGCTAGTGAAAAAAATGAAACAATGCCATTTGCAGCACCATAGATGAGTCTAGACGTAATCACGCCACGTGTACTAAGTGAGAAAGCAAAAGGCACATATCCTATCATATCACTTTCAGGAGTTACTTAAAAATTGATACCAATGAAGATATTTCCACAGAGAAAGGCAATCACAGATTCATTAAAAAACTTATGGTTCACCAAATAGAAAGGGATGAGGATTGGATACATTGCCATATTGGGGTTAACAGAGATATACAAACCATGTGAAATATATAACCCCCAAAGACGTACGGAAGACCAGGAGAAGACTACTCAACATTGTGTCATAACCTACATTGGCAAAGGATGCGAGGAAGAATAGATACATGTATATGTGTGAAAGAACCACATCTTGCACACCTAGAACAAACAAACCATTGTAATCAAATTTGCTGGGATAAAAAATAAAAAGTAAATTACAAATACGAACAAGAAGTAATGAGACATAAAGTTAAAGGGCTTTTTCCTGGCACATTCCATTCTAATATACAACCTCGAACACCACTTCCATTAAGGCTCTGTTTCCCTAGGAACCAAATTTGGTAAAGGAGAAATGCTGCCACCTAGTGGCCGTTTCCTGCAAGAGCAGCTTTAAAGTCACAGCTAATGGTCACTTAACATTCACAAGGACTCAGGGCTGTAAAGGACACTTGCCCTAAATATTTGTGCTGAAGTAGGGAATGGACAAAAAATTCAAAACAGGCAAATGTTTCAAGAAGAGATTAGGAAGAGTTAAGTTTTACTCACACTCTTTGTAAAAAAAAAGGAAAATGGATAAAAGCTCAACCTCAGGGAGTGTTAGACGCATGCAATCTAATCTACAAAAAGTTTCAACTTACACCAGTCGGCTGACCATCAGCAAAAAGTCTACAAACAATAAATGCTGAAGGGGTTTTAGAGAACTGTGTACCCTCTGCCTGCTGGTGAGACGTAAAGGGGTAACAGCCAATAATGAGAACAGAAAGGAGCTGCGTTTAAAAGTAAAAATGGAGGTACTATTCAATCCAGCAGGCGCACCATTGGACCTCTCACCTGAGAAGACAATCGAGAAGACACAGGCCGCAAAAGCTGCAGTGCAGCCTTATTCACAATAGCCAAGACAGTGAAGCAATCAAAATGTCCAACAACAGGTAAATGGATAAAGAAGAAGTGGTCCGTGTACACAATGGAATATTAGCCATGGAAGACAATGAACCATTGCTCTTTGAGGCACCACAAATGAGTCTGGAGATAATCACGAAAGATGAGGTAAGTTGGAAAGCAAAAGACCTGTGTTCTATGATAGCACTTATAGGCGTTATCTAATAACTGACACAAATGAACATATTTCCACAGAGAAAGACACTCACGGATTTAGAAAACAAACTATGCTCATCTAAAACGACAGGTGGGGGGAATGGATAAATTAAGATTAGTGTTACTATACGTATACAAACACATATGATATACATATCTCCAAACGGCCAACCATATAGCAAGGGAACTCTGCGGAACCCTCTGTAACATTTTACATGGGAAGAGGATCTGTACTTGAATAGACATATATAATGTACAAATGAACCAGATTGTGTACACCTAGGACAAACAATATTCTAAGCTTTACCCCAATTAAAACACTTTTAAAAACCAAGAAGAAATAATGACAGATAAACTTATGGGGGTTTCTCCACGCACATTCCAATGTAATTTACAACCTAGGAACACGACTTCCAGAAAGGCTCTGCTGCCCTACTCCCCAGATTTGGGAATGGAGAAATGCTGCCTCCTTGAGGCCACTTCCCACAACAGCAGCTTTAAACCCATTGCTAAAGGTCACTAAATATTCACCAAACTTGCAGTTTCGGAAATGACACCTGCTCTCTAAAAAAACGCTGGGGTGGAAAATCGACCAAATAACTGAAAAGAGGGCAACCTTCCAAGAAGACAATTTCAAGAGTTATATCGTACTGCCAATTGTTTCCTTTTTTTAACGGAAAAGAAAACGGCGGAGAAAAATGATGAGTTTTACGAATTTTCAAAGACATGCAAACCCAAATTACAAAAACCTATCAGCTCACAGCAGCCAGAAGGGCCATTAGCATCAATGCTGTAAACAATAAATGCTGAAGCGATTGTGGAGAAATGCGTACCCTCGATTCTAAGGGGGACGTGGTAAGAGCCACTAATGAAAACACAAAGAAGGTGCTTTGAAAAGGGAAACACGGTGCTACCAGTCAATCAATCACACCCACTGCTGGGCCTATCACCTGAGAAAATGAGAATCAAAAAGTCACAGGCTGGCAATCCTGCACTCCAACAATATTTACCATAGCCAACACTTGGAAGCAATGAAAATGTCCATCAACCGAGGAATGCACAAAGAAGAAGTGGTCCACGTACACAGTGGAAAATTACTCCAATAAAAAATAAAAATTAAATTTAAAAATCCAACGAAAGTAAGGAGACATCAGCTTGTGTGGGTTTGTCCGGGCACACTCCACTCTAATTTATAACCGAGAAACACCACAGGCCGCCAGGGCTTTTCCCTAGTTCCCAGGGTGGGGAACATAGAAAGGCTGCCGCCCTCTGGCAGTTACCTGCAAAAGCAGTTTTAAAGCCTGTGCTAATGGTCATTTCATAGGAACAAGTACTGCAGAACTGTAAATGAAACCTGCCCTCAAAATGTCTTCAGGGAGGTAACGGCCAAAACATTTCAAAAGGTGACACGTACGTTAAGAGAACACTTTGAAGAACTAAGGGGTAATCACTGCTTGAAAAATAAAAAGGACATGCCTTAAAGCTCAATTTCAACGGATTATGAGGCACATGCGAATTCAACCACAAAGAGGTATCAGCTCACACTTGTCAGAATAACCATGAGCAAGAAAACTACAAACAATAAATGCTGAAGGTGTTGTGGAGAAATGCATACCCTCAACTTCAAGGGGGACGTAAGTTGGAAAGGGCCACGAATGAGAACAGAATGGAGGTGCCTTAAAAAGGTAAACATTGTGCTACCATATGATCCAGCAGGCCCACTCCTCCACCTATAATCTAAGAAGAGAGAATTGGAAAGACACAGGCAGGCAAATCTGCATTGCCCAGTATTACAATAGCCAAGATATGGAAGTAACCAAAAAGACCACCAACAGATGGGTGGGCAAAGAAGAACTCCTCCATGTACAGATGGAATATTCGCTAGTGAAAAAAATGAAACAATGCCATTTGCAGCACCATAGATGAGTCTAGACGTAATCACGCCACGTGTAGTAAGTGAGAAAGCAAAAGGCACATATCCTATCATATCACTTTCAGGAGTTACTTAAAAATTGATACCAATGAAGATATTTCCACAGAGAAAGGCAATCACAGATTCATTAAAAAACTTATGGTTCACCAAATAGAAAGGGATGAGGATTGGATACATTGCCATATTGGGGTTAACAGAGATATACAAACCATGTGAAATATATAACCCCCAAAGACGTACGGAAGACCAGGAGAAGACTACTCAACATTGTGTCATAACCTACATTGGCAAAGGATGCGAGGAAGAATAGATACATGTATATGTGTGAAAGAACCACATCTTGCACACCTAGAACAAACAAACCATTGTAATCAAATTTGCTGGGATAAAAAATAAAAAGTAAATTACAAATACGAACAAGAAGTAATGAGACATAAAGTTAAAGGGCTTTTTCCTGGCACATTCCATTCTAATATACAACCTCGAACACCACTTCCATTAAGGCTCTGTTTCCCTAGGAACCAAATTTGGTAAAGGAGAAATGCTGCCACCTAGTGGCCGTTTCCTGCAAGAGCAGCTTTAAAGTCACAGCTAATGGTCACTTAACATTCACAAGGACTCAGGGCTGTAAAGGACACTTGCCCTAAATATTTGTGCTGAAGTAGGGAATGGACAAAAAATTCAAAACAGGCAAATGTTTCAAGAAGAGATTAGGAAGAGTTAAGTTTTACTCACACTCTTTGTAAAAAAAAAGGAAAATGGATAAAAGCTCAACCTCAGGGAGTGTTAGACGCATGCAATCTAATCTACAAAAAGTTTCAACTTACACCAGTCGGCTGACCATCAGCAAAAAGTCTACAAACAATAAATGCTGAAGGGGTTTTAGAGAACTGTGTACCCTCTGCCTGCTGGTGAGACGTAAAGGGGTAACAGCCAATAATGAGAACAGAAAGGAGCTGCGTTTAAAAGTAAAAATGGAGGTACTATTCAATCCAGCAGGCGCACCATTGGACCTCTCACCTGAGAAGACAATCGAGAAGACACAGGCCGCAAAAGCTGCAGTGCAGCCTTATTCACAATAGCCAAGACAGTGAAGCAATCAAAATGTCCAACAACAGGTAAATGGATAAAGAAGAAGTGGTCCGTGTACACAATGGAATATTAGCCATGGAAGACAATGAACCATTGCTCTTTGAGGCACCACAAATGAGTCTGGAGATAATCACGAAAGATGAGGTAAGTTGGAAAGCAAAAGACCTGTGTTCTATGATAGCACTTATAGGCGTTATCTAATAACTGACACAAATGAACATATTTCCACAGAGAAAGACACTCACGGATTTAGAAAACAAACTATGCTCATCTAAAACGACAGGTGGGGGGAATGGATAAATTAAGATTAGTGTTACTATACGTATACAAACACATATGGTATACATATCTCAAAAAGACCAACCATATAGCAAGGGAAGTCTGCGGAACCCTCTGTAACATTTTACATGGGAAGAGGATCTGTACTTGAATAGACATATATAATGTACAAATGAACCAGATTGTGTACACCTAGGACAAACAATATTCTAAGCTTTACCCCAATTAAAACACTTTTAAAAACCAAGAAGAAATAATGACACATAAACTTATGGGGGTTTCTCCACGCACATTCCAATGTAATTTACAACCTAGGAACACGACTTCCAGAAAGGCTCTGCTGCCCTACTCCCCAGATTTGGGAATGGAGAAATGCTGCCTCCTTGAGGCCACTTCCCACAACAGCAGCTTTAAACCCATTGCTAAAGGTCACTAAATATTCACCAAACTTGCAGTTCGGGAAATGACACCTGCTCTCTAAAAAAACGCTGGGGTGGAAAATCGACCAAATAACTCAAAAGAGGGCAACCTTCAAAGAAGACAATTTCAAGAGTTATATCGTACTGCCAATTGTTTCCTTTTTTTAACGGAAAAGAAAACGGCGGAGAAAAATGATGAGTTTTACGAATTTTCAAAGACATGCAAACCCAAATTACAAAAACCTATCAGCTCACAGCAGCCAGAAGGGCCATTAGCATCAATGCTGTAAACAATAAATGCTGAAGCGATTGTGGAGAAATGCGTACCCTCGATTCTAAGGGGGACGTGGTAAGAGCCACTAATGAAAACACAAAGAAGGTGCTTTGAAAAGGGAAACACGGTGCTACCAGTCAATCAATCACACCCACTGCTGGGCCTATCACCTGAGAAAATGAGAATCAAAAAGTCACAGGCTGGCAATCCTGCACTCCAACAATATTTACCATAGCCAACACTTGGAAGCAATGAAAATGTCCATCAACCGAGGAATGCACAAAGAAGAAGTGGTCCACGTACACAGTGGAAAATTACTCCAATAAAAAATAAAAATTAAATTTAAAAATCCAACGAAAGTAAGGAGACATCAGCTTGTGTGGGTTTGTCCGGGCACACTCCACTCTAATTTATAACCGAGAAACACCACAGGCCGCCAGGGCTTTTCCCTAGTTCCCAGGGTGGGGAACATAGAAAGGCTGCCGCCCTCTGGCAGTTACCTGCAAAAGCAGTTTTAAAGCCTGTGCTAATGGTCATTTCATAGGAACAAGTACTGCAGAACTGTAAATGAAACCTGCCCTCAAAATGTCTTCAGGGAGGTAACGGCCAAAACATTTCAAAAGGTGACACGTACGTTAAGAGAACACTTTGAAGAACTAAGGGGTAATCACTGCTTGAAAAATAAAAAGGACATGCCTTAAAGCTCAATTTCAACGGATTATGAGGCACATGCGAATTCAACCACAAAGAGGTATCAGCTCACACTTGTCAGAATAACCATGAGCAAGAAAACTACAAACAATAAATGCTGAAGGTGTTGTGGAGAAATGCATACCCTCAACTTCAAGGGGGACGTAAGTTGGAAAGGGCCACGAATGAGAACAGAATGGAGGTGCCTTAAAAAGGTAAACATTGTGCTACCATATGATCCAGCAGGCCCACTCCTCCACCTATAATCTAAGAAGAGAGAATTGGAAAGACACAGGCAGGCAAATCTGCATTGCCCAGTATTACAATAGCCAAGATATGGAAGTAACCAAAAAGACCACCAACAGATGGGTGGGCAAAGAAGAACTCCTCCATGTACAGATGGAATATTCGCTAGTGAAAAAAATGAAACAATGCCATTTGCAGCACCATAGATGAGTCTAGACGTAATCACGCCACGTGTACTAAGTGAGAAAGCAAAAGGCACATATCCTATCATATCACTTTCAGGAGTTACTTAAAAATTGATACCAATGAAGATATTTCCACAGAGAAAGGCAATCACAGATTCATTAAAAAACTTATGGTTCACCAAATAGAAAGGGATGAGGATTGGATACATTGCCATATTGGGGTTAACAGAGATATACAAACCATGTGAAATATATAACCCCCAAAGACGTACGGAAGACCAGGAGAAGACTACTCAACATTGTGTCATAACCTACATTGGCAAAGGATGCGAGGAAGAATAGATACATGTATATGTGTGAAAGAACCACATCTTGCACACCTAGAACAAACAAACCATTGTAATCAAATTTGCTGGGATAAAAAATAAAAAGTAAATTACAAATACGAACAAGAAGTAATGAGACATAAAGTTAAAGGGCTTTTTCCTGGCACATTCCATTCTAATATACAACCTCGAACACCACTTCCATTAAGGCTCTGTTTCCCTAGGAACCAAATTTGGTAAAGGAGAAATGCTGCCACCTAGTGGCCGTTTCCTGCAAGAGCAGCTTTAAAGTCACAGCTAATGGTCACTTAACATTCACAAGGACTCAGGGCTGTAAAGGACACTTGCCCTAAATATTTGTGCTGAAGTAGGGAATGGACAAAAAATTCAAAACAGGCAAATGTTTCAAGAAGAGATTAGGAAGAGTTAAGTTTTACTCACACTCTTTGTAAAAAAAAAGGAAAATGGATAAAAGCTCAACCTCAGGGAGTGTTAGACGCATGCAATCTAATCTACAAAAAGTTTCAACTTACACCAGTCGGCTGACCATCAGCAAAAAGTCTACAAACAATAAATGCTGAAGGGGTTTTAGAGAACTGTGTACCCTCTCCCTGCTGGTGAGACGTAAAGGGGTAACAGCCAGTAATGAGAACAGAAAGGAGCTGCATTTAAAAGTAAAAATGGAGGTACTATTCAATCCAGCAGGCGCACCATTGGACCTCTCACCTGAGAAGACAATCGAGAAGACACAGGCCGCAAAAGCTGCAGTGCAGCCTTATTCACAATAGCCAAGACAGTGAAGCAATCAAAATGTCCAACAACAGGTAAATGGATAAAGAAGAAGTGGTCCGTGTACACAATGGAATATTAGCCATGGAAGACAATGAACCATTGCTCTTTGAGGCACCACAAATGAGTCTGGAGATAATCACGAAAGATGAGGTAAGTTGGAAAGCAAAAGACCTGTGTTCTGTGATAGCACTTATAGGCGTTATCTAATAACTGACACAAATGAACATATTTCCACAGAGAAAGACACTCACAGATTTAGAAAACAAACTATGCTCATCTAAAACGACAGGTGGGGGGAATGGATAAATTAAGATTAGTGTTACTATACGTATACAAACACATATGATATACATATCTCAAAACGACCAACCATATAGCAAGGGAAGTCTGCGGAATCCTCTGTAACATTTTACATGGGAAGAGGATCTGTACTTGAATAGACATATATAATGTGCAAATGAACCAGATTGTGTACACCTAGGACAAACAATATTCTAAGCTTTACCCCAATTAAAACACTTTTAAAAACCAAGAAGAAATAATGACACATAAACTTATGGGGGTTTCTCCACGCACATTCCAATGTAATTTACAACCTAGGAACACGACTTCCAGAAAGGCTCTGCTGCCCTACTCCCCAGATTTGGGAATGGAGAAATGCTGCCTCCTTGAGGCCACTTCCCACAACAGCAGCTTTAAACCCATTGCTAAAGGTCACTAAATATTCACCAAACTTGCAGTTTGGGAAATGACACCTGCTCTCTAAAAAAACGCTGGGGTGGAAAATCGACCAAATAACTCAAAAGAGGGCAACCTTCAAAGAAGACAATTTCAAGAGTTATATCGTACTGCCAATTGTTTCCTTTTTTTAACGGAAAAGAAAACGGCGGAGAAAAATGATGAGTTTTACGAATTTTCAAAGACATGCAAACCCAAATTACAAAAACCTATCAGCTCACAGCAGCCAGAAGGGCCATTAGCATCAATGCTGTAAACAATAAATGCTGAAGCGATTGTGGAGAAATGCGTACCCTCGATTCTAAGGGGGACGTGGTAAGAGCCACTAATGAAAACACAAAGAAGGTGCTTTGAAAAGGGAAACACGGTGCTACCAGTCAATCAATCACACCCACTGCTGGGCCTATCACCTGAGAAAATGAGAATCAAAAAGTCACAGGCTGGCAATCCTGCACTCCAACAATATTTACCATAGCCAACACTTGGAAGCAATGAAAATGTCCATCAACCGAGGAATGCACAAAGAAGAAGTGGTCCACGTACACAGTGGAAAATTACTCCAATAAAAAATAAAAATTAAATTTAAAAATCCAACGAAAGTAAGGAGACATCAGCTTGTGTGGGTTTGTCCGGGCACACTCCACTCTAATTTATAACCGAGAAACACCACAGGCCGCCAGGGCTTTTCCCTAGTTCCCAGGGTGGGGAACATAGAAAGGCTGCCGCCCTCTGGCAGTTACCTGCAAAAGCAGTTTTAAAGCCTGTGCTAATGGTCATTTCATAGGAACAAGTACTGCAGAACTGTAAATGAAACCTGCCCTCAAAATGTCTTCAGGGAGGTAACGGCCAAAACATTTCAAAAGGTGACACGTACGTTAAGAGAACACTTTGAAGAACTAAGGGGTAATCACTGCTTGAAAAATAAAAAGGACATGCCTTAAAGCTCAATTTCAACGGATTATGAGGCACATGCGAATTCAACCACAAAGAGGTATCAGCTCACACTTGTCAGAATAACCATGAGCAAGAAAACTACAAACAATAAATGCTGAAGGTGTTGTGGAGAAATGCATACCCTCAACTTCAAGGGGGACGTAAGTTGGAAAGGGCCACGAATGAGAACAGAATGGAGGTGCCTTAAAAAGGTAAACATTGTGCTACCATATGATCCAGCAGGCCCACTCCTCCACCTATAATCTAAGAAGAGAGAATTGGAAAGACACAGGCAGGCAAATCTGCATTGCCCAGTATTACAATAGCCAAGATATGGAAGTAACCAAAAAGACCACCAACAGATGGGTGGGCAAAGAAGAACTCCTCCATGTACAGATGGAATATTCGCTAGTGAAAAAAATGAAACAATGCCATTTGCAGCACCATAGATGAGTCTAGACGTAATCACGCCACGTGTACTAAGTGAGAAAGCAAAAGGCACATATCCTATCATATCACTTTCAGGAGTTACTTAAAAATTGATACCAATGAAGATATTTCCACAGAGAAAGGCAATCACAGATTCATTAAAAAACTTATGGTTCACCAAATAGAAAGGGATGAGGATTGGATACATTGCCATATTGGGGTTAACAGAGATATACAAACCATGTGAAATATATAACCCCCAAAGACGTACGGAAGACCAGGAGAAGACTACTCAACATTGTGTCATAACCTACATTGGCAAAGGATGCGAGGAAGAATAGATACATGTATATGTGTGAAAGAACCACATCTTGCACACCTAGAACAAACAAACCATTGTAATCAAATTTGCTGGGATAAAAAATAAAAAGTAAATTACAAATACGAACAAGAAGTAATGAGACATAAAGTTAAAGGGCTTTTTCCTGGCACATTCCATTCTAATATACAACCTCGAACACCACTTCCATTAAGGCTCTGTTTCCCTAGGAACCAAATTTGGTAAAGGAGAAATGCTGCCACCTAGTGGCCGTTTCCTGCAAGAGCAGCTTTAAAGTCACAGCTAATGGTCACTTAACATTCACAAGGACTCAGGGCTGTAAAGGACACTTGCCCTAAATATTTGTGCTGAAGTAGGGAATGGACAAAAAATTCAAAACAGGCAAATGTTTCAAGAAGAGATTAGGAAGAGTTAAGTTTTACTCACACTCTTTGTAAAAAAAAGGAAAATGGATAAAAGCTCAACCTCAGGGAGTGTTAGACGCATGCAATCTAATCTACAAAAAGTTTCAACTTACACCAGTCGGCTGACCATCAGCAAAAAGTCTACAAACAATAAATGCTGAAGGGGTTTTAGAGAACTGTGTACCCTCTCCCTGCTGGTGAGACGTAAAGGGGTAACAGCCAGTAATGAGAACAGAAAGGAGCTGCATTTAAAAGTAAAAATGGAGGTACTATTCAATCCAGCAGGCGCACCATTGGACCTCTCACCTGAGAAGACAATCGAGAAGACACAGGCCGCAAAAGCTGCAGTGCAGCCTTATTCACAATAGCCAAGACAGTGAAGCAATCAAAATGTCCAACAACAGGTAAATGGATAAAGAAGAAGTGGTCCGTGTACACAATGGAATATTAGCCATGGAAGACAATGAACCATTGCTCTTTGAGGCACCACAAATGAGTCTGGAGATAATCACGAAAGATGAGGTAAGTTGGAAAGCAAAAGACCTGTGTTCTGTGATAGCACTTATAGGCGTTATCTAATAACTGACACAAATGAACATATTTCCACAGAGAAAGACACTCACAGATTTAGAAAACAAACTATGCTCATCTAAAACGACAGGTGGGGGGAATGGATAAATTAAGATTAGTGTTACTATACGTATACAAACACATATGATATACATATCTTAAAACGACCAACCATATAGCAAGGGAAGTCTGCGGAATCCTCTGTAACATTTTACATGGGAAGAGGATCTGTACTTGAATAGACATATATAATGTGCAAATGAACCAGATTGTGTACACCTAGGACAAACAATATTCTATGCTTTACCCCAATTAAAACACTTTTAAAAACCAAGAAGAAATAATGACACATAAACTTATGGGGGTTTCTCCACGCACATTCCAATGGAATTTACAACCTAGGAACACGACTTCCAGAAAGGCTCTGCTGCCCTACTCCCCAGATTTGGGAATGGAGAAATGCTGCCTCCTTGAGGCCACTTCCCACAACAGCAGCTTTAAACCCATTGCTAAAGGTCACTAAATATTCACCAAACTTGCAGTTCGGGAAATGACACCTGCTCTCTAAAAAAACGCTGGGGTGGAAAATCGACCAAATAACTCAAAAGAGGGCAACCTTCAAAGAAGACAATTTCAAGAGTTATATCGTACTGCCAATTGTTTCCTTTTTTTAACGGAAAAGAAAACGGCGGAGAAAAATGATGAGTTTTACGAATTTTCAAAGACATGCAAACCCAAATTACAAAAACCTATCAGCTCACAGCAGCCAGAAGGGCCATTAGCATCAATGCTGTAAACAATAAATGCTGAAGCGATTGTGGAGAAATGCGTACCCTCGATTCTAAGGGGGACGTGGTAAGAGCCACTAATGAAAACACAAAGAAGGTGCTTTGAAAAGGGAAACACGGTGCTACCAGTCAATCAATCACACCCACTGCTGGGCCTATCACCTGAGAAAATGAGAATCAAAAAGTCACAGGCTGGCAATCCTGCACTCCAACAATATTTACCATAGCCAACACTTGGAAGCAATGAAAATGTCCATCAACCGAGGAATGCACAAAGAAGAAGTGGTCCACGTACACAGTGGAAAATTACTCCAATAAAAAATAAAAATTAAATTTAAAAATCCAACGAAAGTAAGGAGACATCAGCTTGTGTGGGTTTGTCCGGGCACACTCCACTCTAATTTATAACCGAGAAACACCACAGGCCGCCAGGGCTTTTCCCTAGTTCCCAGGGTGGGGAACATAGAAAGGCTGCCGCCCTCTGGCAGTTACCTGCAAAAGCAGTTTTAAAGCCTGTGCTAATGATCATTTCATAGGAACAAGTACTGCAGAACTGTAAATGAAACCTGCCCTCAAAATGTCTTCAGGGAGGTAACGGCCAAAACATTTCAAAAGGTGACACGTACGTTAAGAGAACACTTTGAAGAACTAAGGGGTAATCACTGCTTGAAAAATAAAAAGGACATGCCTTAAAGCTCAATTTCAACGGATTATGAGGCACATGCGAATTCAACCACAAAGAGGTATCAGCTCACACTTGTCAGAATAACCATGAGCAAGAAAACTACAAACAATAAATGCTGAAGGTGTTGTGGAGAAATGCATACCCTCAACTTCAAGGGGGACGTAAGTTGGAAAGGGCCACGAATGAGAACAGAATGGAGGTGCCTTAAAAAGGTAAACATTGTGCTACCATATGATCCAGCAGGCCCACTCCTCCACCTATAATCTAAGAAGAGAGAATTGGAAAGACACAGGCAGGCAAATCTGCATTGCCCAGTATTACAATAGCCAAGATATGGAAGTAACCAAAAAGACCACCAACAGATGGGTGGGCAAAGAAGAACTCCTCCATGTACAGATGGAATATTCGCTAGTGAAAAAAATGAAACAATGCCATTTGCAGCACCATAGATGAGTCTAGACGTAATCACGCCACGTGTAGTAAGTGAGAAAGCAAAAGGCACATATCCTATCATATCACTTTCAGGAGTTACTTAAAAATTGATACCAATGAAGATATTTCCACAGAGAAAGGCAATCACAGATTCATTAAAAAACTTATGGTTCACCAAATAGAAAGGGATGAGGATTGGATACATTGCCATATTGGGGTTAACAGAGATATACAAACCATGTGAAATATATAACCCCCAAAGACGTACGGAAGACCAGGAGAAGACTACTCAACATTGTGTCATAACCTACATTGGCAAAGGATGCGAGGAAGAATAGATACATGTATATGTGTGAAAGAACCACATCTTGCACACCTAGAACAAACAAACCATTGTAATCAAATTTGCTGGGATAAAAAATAAAAAGTAAATTACAAATACGAACAAGAAGTAATGAGACATAAAGTTAAAGGGCTTTTTCCTGGCACATTCCATTCTAATATACAACCTAGAACACCACTTCCATTAAGGCTCTGTTTCCCTAGGAACCAAATTTGGTAAAGGAGAAATGCTGCCACCTAGTGGCCGTTTCCTGCAAGAGCAGCTTTAAAGTCACAGCTAATGGTCACTTAACATTCACAAGGACTCAGGGCTGTAAAGGACACTTGCCCTAAATATTTGTGCTGAAGTAGGGAATGGACAAAAAATTCAAAACAGGCAAATGTTTCAAGAAGAGATTAGGAAGAGTTAAGTTTTACTCACACTCTTTGTAAAAAAAAAGGAAAATGGATAAAAGCTCAACCTCAGGGAGTGTTAGACGCATGCAATCTAATCTACAAAAAGTTTCAACTTACACCAGTCGGCTGACCATCAGCAAAAAGTCTACAAACAATAAATGCTGAAGGGGTTTTAGAGAACTGTGTACCCTCTGCCTGCTGGTGAGACGTAAAGGGGTAACAGCCAATAATGAGAACAGAAAGGAGCTGCGTTTAAAAGTAAAAATGGAGGTACTATTCAATCCAGCAGGCGCACCATTGGACCTCTCACCTGAGAAGACAATCGAGAAGACACAGGCCGCAAAAGCTGCAGTGCAGCCTTATTCACAATAGCCAAGACAGTGAAGCAATCAAAATGTCCAACAACAGGTAAATGGATAAAGAAGAAGTGGTCCGTGTACACAATGGAATATTAGCCATGGAAGACAATGAACCATTGCTCTTTGAGGCACCACAAATGAGTCTGGAGATAATCACGAAAGATGAGGTAAGTTGGAAAGCAAAAGACCTGTGTTCTATGATAGCACTTATAGGCGTTATCTAATAACTGACACAAATGAACATATTTCCACAGAGAAAGACACTCACGGATTTAGAAAACAAACTATGCTCATCTAAAACGACAGGTGGGGGGAATGGATAAATTAAGATTAGTGTTACTATACGTATACAAACACATATGATATACATATCTCAAAAAGACCAACCATATAGCAAGGGAAGTCTGCGGAACCCTCTGTAACATTTTACATGGGAAGAGGATCTGTACTTGAATAGACATATATAATGTACAAATGAACCAGATTGTGTACACCTAGGACAAACAATATTCTAAGCTTTACCCCAATTAAAACACTTTTAAAAACCAAGAAGAAATAATGACACATAAACTTATGGGGGTTTCTCCACGCACATTCCAATGTAATTTACAACCTAGGAACACGACTTCCAGAAAGGCTCTGCTGCCCTACTCCCCAGATTTGGGAATGGAGAAATGCTGCCTCCTTGAGGCCACTTCCCACAACAGCAGCTTTAAACCCATTGCTAAAGGTCACTAAATATTCACCAAACTTGCAGTTCGGGAAATGACACCTGCTCTCTAAAAAAACGCTGGGGTGGAAAATCGACCAAATAACTCAAAAGAGGGCAACCTTCAAAGAAGACAATTTCAAGAGTTATATCGTACTGCCAATTGTTTCCTTTTTTTAACGGAAAAGAAAACGGCGGAGAAAAATGATGAGTTTTACGAATTTTCAAAGACATGCAAACCCAAATTACAAAAACCTATCAGCTCACAGCAGCCAGAAGGGCCATTAGCATCAATGCTGTAAACAATAAATGCTGAAGCGACTGTGGAGAAATGCGTACCCTCGATTCTAAGGGGGACATGGTAAGAGCCACTAATGAAAACACAAAGAAGGTGCTTTGAAAAGGGAAACACGGTGCTACCAGTCAATCAATCACACCCACTGCTGGGCCTATCACCTGAGAAAATGAGAATCAAAAAGTCACAGGCTGGCAATCCTGCACTCCAACAATATTTACCATAGCCAACACTTGGAAGCAATGAAAATGTCCATCAACCGAGGAATGCACAAAGAAGAAGTGGTCCACGTACACAGTGGAAAATTACTCCAATAAAAAATAAAAATTAAATTTAAAAATCCAACGAAAGTAAGGAGACATCAGCTTGTGTGGGTTTGTCCGGGCACACTCCACTCTAATTTATAACCGAGAAACACCACAGGCCGCCAGGGCTTTTCCCTAGTTCCCAGGGTGGGGAACATAGAAAGGCTGCCGCCCTCTGGCAGTTACCTGCAAAAGCAGTTTTAAAGCCTGTGCTAATGGTCATTTCATAGGAACAAGTACTGCAGAACTGTAAATGAAACCTGCCCTCAAAATGTCTTCAGGGAGGTAACGGCCAAAACATTTCAAAAGGTGACACGTACGTTAAGAGAACACTTTGAAGAACTAAGGGGTAATCACTGCTTGAAAAATAAAAAGGACATGCCTTAAAGCTCAATTTCAACGGATTATGAGGCACATGCGAATTCAACCACAAAGAGGTATCAGCTCACACTTGTCAGAATAACCATGAGCAAGAAAACTACAAACAATAAATGCTGAAGGTGTTGTGGAGAAATGCATACCCTCAACTTCAAGGGGGACGTAAGTTGGAAAGGGCCACGAATGAGAACAGAATGGAGGTGCCTTAAAAAGGTAAACATTGTGCTACCATATGATCCAGCAGGCCCACTCCTCCACCTATAATCTAAGAAGAGAGAATTGGAAAGACACAGGCAGGCAAATCTGCATTGCCCAGTATTACAATAGCCAAGATATGGAAGTAACCAAAAAGACCACCAACAGATGGGTGGGCAAAGAAGAACTCCTCCATGTACAGATGGAATATTCGCTAGTGAAAAAAATGAAACAATGCCATTTGCAGCACCATAGATGAGTCTAGACGTAATCACGCCACGTGTAGTAAGTGAGAAAGCAAAAGGCACATATCCTATCATATCACTTTCAGGAGTTACTTAAAAATTGATACCAATGAAGATATTTCCACAGAGAAAGGCAATCACAGATTCATTAAAAAACTTATGGTTCACCAAATAGAAAGGGATGAGGATTGGATACATTGCCATATTGGGGTTAACAGAGATATACAAACCATGTGAAATATATAACCCCCAAAGACGTACGGAAGACCAGGAGAAGACTACTCAACATTGTGTCATAACCTACATTGGCAAAGGATGCGAGGAAGAATAGATACATGTATATGTGTGAAAGAACCACATCTTGCACACCTAGAACAAACAAACCATTGTAATCAAATTTGCTGGGATAAAAAATAAAAAGTAAATTACAAATACGAACAAGAAGTAATGAGACATAAAGTTAAAGGGCTTTTTCCTGGCACATTCCATTCTAATATACAACCTCGAACACCACTTCCATTAAGGCTCTGTTTCCCTAGGAACCAAATTTGGTAAAGGAGAAATGCTGCCACCTAGTGGCCGTTTCCTGCAAGAGCAGCTTTAAAGTCACAGCTAATGGTCACTTAACATTCACAAGGACTCAGGGCTGTAAAGGACACTTGCCCTAAATATTTGTGCTGAAGTAGGGAATGGACAAAAAATTCAAAACAGGCAAATGTTTCAAGAAGAGATTAGGAAGAGTTAAGTTTTACTCACACTCTTTGTAAAAAAAAAGGAAAATGGATAAAAGCTCAACCTCAGGGAGTGTTAGACGCATGCAATCTAATCTACAAAAAGTTTCAACTTACACCAGTCGGCTGACCATCAGCAAAAAGTCTACAAACAATAAATGCTGAAGGGGTTTTAGAGAACTGTGTACCCTCTCCCTGCTGGTGAGACGTAAAGGGGTAACAGCCAGTAATGAGAACAGAAAGGAGCTGCATTTAAAAGTAAAAATGGAGGTACTATTCAATCCAGCAGGCGCACCATTGGACCTCTCACCTGAGAAGACAATCGAGAAGACACAGGCCGCAAAAGCTGCAGTGCAGCCTTATTCACAATAGCCAAGACAGTGAAGCAATCAAAATGTCCAACAACAGGTAAATGGATAAAGAAGAAGTGGTCCGTGTACACAATGGAATATTAGCCATGGAAGACAATGAACCATTGCTCTTTGAGGCACCACAAATGAGTCTGGAGATAATCACGAAAGATGAGGTAAGTTGGAAAGCAAAAGACCTGTGTTCTGTGATAGCACTTATAGGCGTTATCTAATAACTGACACAAATGAACATATTTCCACAGAGAAAGACACTCACAGATTTAGAAAACAAACTATGCTCATCTAAAACGACAGGTGGGGGGAATGGATAAATTAAGATTAGTGTTACTATACGTATACAAACACATATGATATACATATCTCAAAACGACCAACCATATAGCAAGGGAAGTCTGCGGAATCCTCTGTAACATTTTACATGGGAAGAGGATCTGTACTTGAATAGACATATATAATGTGCAAATGAACCAGATTGTGTACACCTAGGACAAACAATATTCTAAGCTTTACCCCAATTAAAACACTTTTAAAAACCAAGAAGAAATAATGACACATAAACTTATGGGGGTTTCTCCACGCACATTCCAATGTAATTTACAACCTAGGAACACGACTTCCAGAAAGGCTCTGCTGCCCTACTCCCCAGATTTGGGAATGGAGAAATGCTGCCTCCTTGAGGCCACTTCCCACAACAGCAGCTTTAAACCCATTGCTAAAGGTCACTAAATATTCACCAAACTTGCAGTTTGGGAAATGACACCTGCTCTCTAAAAAAACGCTGGGGTGGAAAATCGACCAAATAACTCAAAAGAGGGCAACCTTCAAAGAAGACAATTTCAAGAGTTATATCGTACTGCCAATTGTTTCCTTTTTTTAACGGAAAAGAAAACGGCGGAGAAAAATGATGAGTTTTACGAATTTTCAAAGACATGCAAACCCAAATTACAAAAACCTATCAGCTCACAGCAGCCAGAAGGGCCATTAGCATCAATGCTGTAAACAATAAATGCTGAAGCGATTGTGGAGAAATGCGTACCCTCGATTCTAAGGGGGACGTGGTAAGAGCCACTAATGAAAACACAAAGAAGGTGCTTTGAAAAGGGAAACACGGTGCTACCAGTCAATCAATCACACCCACTGCTGGGCCTATCACCTGAGAAAATGAGAATCAAAAAGTCACAGGCTGGCAATCCTGCACTCCAACAATATTTACCATAGCCAACACTTGGAAGCAATGAAAATGTCCATCAACCGAGGAATGCACAAAGAAGAAGTGGTCCACGTACACAGTGGAAAATTACTCCAATAAAAAATAAAAATTAAATTTAAAAATCCAACGAAAGTAAGGAGACATCAGCTTGTGTGGGTTTGTCCGGGCACACTCCACTCTAATTTATAACCGAGAAACACCACAGGCCGCCAGGGCTTTTCCCTAGTTCCCAGGGTGGGGAACATAGAAAGGCTGCCGCCCTCTGGCAGTTACCTGCAAAAGCAGTTTTAAAGCCTGTGCTAATGGTCATTTCATAGGAACAAGTACTGCAGAACTGTAAATGAAACCTGCCCTCAAAATGTCTTCAGGGAGGTAACGGCCAAAACATTTCAAAAGGTGACACGTACGTTAAGAGAACACTTTGAAGAACTAAGGGGTAATCACTGCTTGAAAAATAAAAAGGACATGCCTTAAAGCTCAATTTCAACGGATTATGAGGCACATGCGAATTCAACCACAAAGAGGTATCAGCTCACACTTGTCAGAATAACCATGAGCAAGAAAACTACAAACAATAAATGCTGAAGGTGTTGTGGAGAAATGCATACCCTCAACTTCAAGGGGGACGTAAGTTGGAAAGGGCCACGAATGAGAACAGAATGGAGGTGCCTTAAAAAGGTCAACATTGTGCTACCATATGATCCAGCAGGCCCACTCCTCCACCTATAATCTAAGAAGAGAGAATTGGAAAGACACAGGCAGGCAAATCTGCATTGCCCAGTATTACAATAGCCAAGATATGGAAGTAACCAAAAAGACCACCAACAGATGGGTGGGCAAAGAAGAACTCCTCCATGTACAGATGGAATATTCGCTAGTGAAAAAAATGAAACAATGCCATTTGCAGCACCATAGATGAGTCTAGACGTAATCACGCCACGTGTAGTAAGTGAGAAAGCAAAAGGCACATATCCTATCATATCACTTTCAGGAGTTACTTAAAAATTGATACCAATGAAGATATTTCCACAGAGAAAGGCAATCACAGATTCATTAAAAAACTTATGGTTCACCAAATAGAAAGGGATGAGGATTGGATACATTGCCATATTGGGGTTAACAGAGATATACAAACCATGTGAAATATATAACCCCCAAAGACGTACGGAAGACCAGGAGAAGACTACTCAACATTGTGTCATAACCTACATTGGCAAAGGATGCGAGGAAGAATAGATACATGTATATGTGTGAAAGAACCACATCTTGCACACCTAGAACAAACAAACCATTGTAATCAAATTTGCTGGGATAAAAAATAAAAAGTAAATTACAAATACGAACAAGAAGTAATGAGACATAAAGTTAAAGGGCTTTTTCCTGGCACATTCCATTCTAATATACAACCTCGAACACCACTTCCATTAAGGCTCTGTTTCCCTAGGAACCAAATTTGGTAAAGGAGAAATGCTGCCACCTAGTGGCCGTTTCCTGCAAGAGCAGCTTTAAAGTCACAGCTAATGGTCACTTAACATTCACAAGGACTCAGGGCTGTAAAGGACACTTGCCCTAAATATTTGTGCTGAAGTAGGGAATGGACAAAAAATTCAAAACAGGCAAATGTTTCAAGAAGAGATTAGGAAGAGTTAAGTTTTACTCACACTCTTTGTAAAAAAAAGGAAAATGGATAAAAGCTCAACCTCAGGGAGTGTTAGACGCATGCAATCTAATCTACAAAAAGTTTCAACTTACACCAGTCGGCTGACCATCAGCAAAAAGTCTACAAACAATAAATGCTGAAGGGGTTTTAGAGAACTGTGTACCCTCTGCCTGCTGGTGAGACGTAAAGGGGTAACAGCCAATAATGAGAACAGAAAGGAGCTGCGTTTAAAAGTAAAAATGGAGGTACTATTCAATCCAGCAGGCGCACCATTGGACCTCTCACCTGAGAAGACAATCGAGAAGACACAGGCCGCAAAAGCTGCAGTGCAGCCTTATTCACAATAGCCAAGACAGTGAAGCAATCAAAATGTCCAACAACAGGTAAATGGATAAAGAAGAAGTGGTCCGTGTACACAATGGAATATTAGCCATGGAAGACAATGAACCATTGCTCTTTGAGGCACCACAAATGAGTCTGGAGATAATCACGAAAGATGAGGTAAGTTGGAAAGCAAAAGACCTGTGTTCTGTGATAGCACTTATAGGCGTTATCTAATAACTGACACAAATGAACATATTTCCACAGAGAAAGACACTCACAGATTTAGAAAACAAACTATGCTCATCTAAAACGACAGGTGGGGGGAATGGATAAATTAAGATTAGTGTTACTATACGTATACAAACACATATGATATACATATCTTAAAACGACCAACCATATAGCAAGGGAAGTCTGCGGAATCCTCTGTAACATTTTACATGGGAAGAGGATCTGTACTTGAATAGACATATATAATGTGCAAATGAACCAGATTGTGTACACCTAGGACAAACAATATTCTATGCTTTACCCCAATTAAAACACTTTTAAA
This sequence comes from Balaenoptera borealis, assembly GCF_965194805.1. Classification (NCBI taxonomy): domain Eukaryota; kingdom Metazoa; phylum Chordata; class Mammalia; order Artiodactyla; family Balaenopteridae; genus Balaenoptera; species Balaenoptera borealis. The sequence goes on along the minus strand of NC_138873.1, from coordinate 72,439,326 downwards.
AACCAAGAAGAAATAATGACACATAAACTTATGGGGGTTTCTCCACGCACATTCCAATGGAATTTACAACCTAGGAACACGACTTCCAGAAAGGCTCTGCTGCCCTACTCCCCAGATTTGGGAATGGAGAAATGCTGCCTCCTTGAGGCCACTTCCCACAACAGCAGCTTTAAACCCATTGCTAAAGGTCACTAAATATTCACCAAACTTGCAGTTCGGGAAATGACACCTGCTCTCTAAAAAAACGCTGGGGTGGAAAATCGACCAAATAACTCAAAAGAGGGCAACCTTCAAAGAAGACAATTTCAAGAGTTATATCGTACTGCCAATTGTTTCCTTTTTTTAACGGAAAAGAAAACGGCGGAGAAAAATGATGAGTTTTACGAATTTTCAAAGACATGCAAACCCAAATTACAAAAACCTATCAGCTCACAGCAGCCAGAAGGGCCATTAGCATCAATGCTGTAAACAATAAATGCTGAAGCGATTGTGGAGAAATGCGTACCCTCGATTCTAAGGGGGACGTGGTAAGAGCCACTAATGAAAACACAAAGAAGGTGCTTTGAAAAGGGAAACACGGTGCTACCAGTCAATCAATCACACCCACTGCTGGGCCTATCACCTGAGAAAATGAGAATCAAAAAGTCACAGGCTGGCAATCCTGCACTCCAACAATATTTACCATAGCCAACACTTGGAAGCAATGAAAATGTCCATCAACCGAGGAATGCACAAAGAAGAAGTGGTCCACGTACACAGTGGAAAATTACTCCAATAAAAAATAAAAATTAAATTTAAAAATCCAACGAAAGTAAGGAGACATCAGCTTGTGTGGGTTTGTCCGGGCACACTCCACTCTAATTTATAACCGAGAAACACCACAGGCCGCCAGGGCTTTTCCCTAGTTCCCAGGGTGGGGAACATAGAAAGGCTGCCGCCCTCTGGCAGTTACCTGCAAAAGCAGTTTTAAAGCCTGTGCTAATGATCATTTCATAGGAACAAGTACTGCAGAACTGTAAATGAAACCTGCCCTCAAAATGTCTTCAGGGAGGTAACGGCCAAAACATTTCAAAAGGTGACACGTACGTTAAGAGAACACTTTGAAGAACTAAGGGGTAATCACTGCTTGAAAAATAAAAAGGACATGCCTTAAAGCTCAATTTCAACGGATTATGAGGCACATGCGAATTCAACCGCAAAGAGGTATCAGCTCACACTTGTCAGAATAACCATGAGCAAGAAAACTACAAACAATAAATGCTGAAGGTGTTGTGGAGAAATGCATACCCTCAACTTCAAGGGGGACGTAAGTTGGAAAGGGCCACGAATGAGAACAGAATGGAGGTGCCTTAAAAAGGTCAACATTGTGCTACCATATGATCCAGCAGGCCCACTCCTCCACCTATAATCTAAGAAGAGAGAATTGGAAAGACACAGGCAGGCAAATCTGCATTGCCCAGTATTACAATAGCCAAGATATGGAAGTAACCAAAAAGACCACCAACAGATGGGTGGGCAAAGAAGAACTCCTCCATGTACAGATGGAATATTCGCTAGTGAAAAAAATGAAACAATGCCATTTGCAGCACCATAGATGAGTCTAGACGTAATCACGCCACGTGTAGTAAGTGAGAAAGCAAAAGGCACATATCCTATCATATCACTTTCAGGAGTTACTTAAAAATTGATACCAATGAAGATATTTCCACAGAGAAAGGCAATCACAGATTCATTAAAAAACTTATGGTTCACCAAATAGAAAGGGATGAGGATTGGATACATTGCCATATTGGGGTTAACAGAGATATACAAACCATGTGAAATATATAACCCCCAAAGACGTACGGAAGACCAGGAGAAGACTACTCAACATTGTGTCATAACCTACATTGGCAAAGGATGCGAGGAAGAATAGATACATGTATATGTGTGAAAGAACCACATCTTGCACACTTAGAACAAACAAACCATTGTAATCAAATTTGCTGGGATAAAAAATAAAAAGTAAATTACAAATACGAACAAGAAGTAATGAGACATAAAGTTAAAGGGCTTTTTCCTGGCACATTCCATTCTAATATACAACCTCGAACACCACTTCCATTAAGGCTCTGTTTCCCTAGGAACCAAATTTGGTAAAGGAGAAATGCTGCCACCTAGTGGCCGTTTCCTGCAAGAGCAGCTTTAAAGTCACAGCTAATGGTCACTTAACATTCACAAGGACTCAGGGCTGTAAAGGACACTTGCCCTAAATATTTGTGCTGAAGTAGGGAATGGACAAAAAATTCAAAACAGGCAAATGTTTCAAGAAGAGATTAGGAAGAGTTAAGTTTTACTCACACTCTTTGTAAAAAAAAAGGAAAATGGATAAAAGCTCAACCTCAGGGAGTGTTAGACGCATGCAATCTAATCTACAAAAAGTTTCAACTTACACCAGTCGGCTGACCATCAGCAAAAAGTCTACAAACAATAAATGCTGAAGGGGTTTTAGAGAACTGTGTACCCTCTGCCTGCTGGTGAGACGTAAAGGGGTAACAGGCAGTAATGAGAACAGAAAGGAGCTGCGTTTAAAAGTAAAAATGGAGGTACTATTCAATCCAGCAGGCGCACCATTGGACCTCTCACCTGAGAAGACAATCGAGAAGACACAGGCCGCAAAAGCTGCAGTGCAGCCTTATTCACAATAGCCAAGACAGTGAAGCAATCAAAATGTCCAACAACAGGTAAATGGATAAAGAAGAAGTGGTCCGTGTACACAATGGAATATTAGCCATGGAAGACAATGAACCATTGCTCTTTGAGGCACCACAAATGAGTCTGGAGATAATCACGAAAGATGAGGTAAGTTGGAAAGCAAAAGACCTGTGTTCTATGATAGCACTTATAGGCGTTATCTAATAACTGACACAAATGAACATATTTCCACAGAGAAAGACACTCACGGATTTAGAAAACAAACTATGCTCATCTAAAACGACAGGTGGGGGGAATGGATAAATTAAGATTAGTGTTACTATACGTATACAAACACATATGATATACATATCTCAAAAAGATCAACCATATAGCAAGGGAAGTCTGCGGAACCCTCTGTAACATTTTACATGGGAAGAGGATCTGTACTTGAATAGACATATATAATGTACAAATGAACCAGATTGTGTACACCTAGGACAAACAATATTCTAAGCTTTACCCCAATTAAAACACTTTTAAAAACCAAGAAGAAATAATGACACATAAACTTATGGGGGTTTCTCCACGCACATTCCAATGTAATTTACAACCTAGGAACACGACTTCCAGAAAGGCTCTGCTGCCCTACTCCCCAGATTTGGGAATGGAGAAATGCTGCCTCCTTGAGGCCACTTCCCACAACAGCAGCTTTAAACCCATTGCTAAAGGTCACTAAATATTCACCAAACTTGCAGTTCGGGAAATGACACCTGCTCTCTAAAAAAACGCTGGGGTGGAAAATCGACCAAATAACTCAAAAGAGGGCAACCTTCCAAGAAGACAATTTCAAGAGTTATATCGTACTGCCAATTGTTTCCTTTTTTTAACGGAAAAGAAAACGGCGGAGAAAAATGATGAGTTTTACGAATTTTCAAAGACATGCAAACCCAAATTACAAAAACCTATCAGCTCACAGCAGCCAGAAGGGCCATTAGCATCAATGCTGTAAACAATAAATGCTGAAGCGATTGTGGAGAAATGCGTACCCTCGATTCTAAGGGGGACGTGGTAAGAGCCACTAATGAAAACACAAAGAAGGTGCTTTGAAAAGGGAAACACGGTGCTACCAGTCAATCAATCACACCCACTGCTGGGCCTATCACCTGAGAAAATGAGAATCAAAAAGTCACAGGCTGGCAATCCTGCACTCCAACAATATTTACCATAGCCAACACTTGGAAGCAATGAAAATGTCCATCAACCGAGGAATGCACAAAGAAGAAGTGGTCCACGTACACAGTGGAAAATTACTCCAATAAAAAATAAAAATTAAATTTAAAAATCCAACGAAAGTAAGGAGACATCAGCTTGTGTGGGTTTGTCCGGGCACACTCCACTCTAATTTATAACCGAGAAACACCACAGGCCGCCAGGGCTTTTCCCTAGTTCCCAGGGTGGGGAACATAGAAAGGCTGCCGCCCTCTGGCAGTTACCTGCAAAAGCAGTTTTAAAGCCTGTGCTAATGATCATTTCATAGGAACAAGTACTGCAGAACTGTAAATGAAACCTGCCCTCAAAATGTCTTCAGGGAGGTAACGGCCAAAACATTTCAAAAGGTGACACGTACGTTAAGAGAACACTTTGAAGAACTAAGGGGTAATCACTGCTTGAAAAATAAAAAGGACATGCCTTAAAGCTCAATTTCAACGGATTATGAGGCACATGCGAATTCAACCACAAAGAGGTATCAGCTCACACTTGTCAGAATAACCATGAGCAAGAAAACTACAAACAATAACTGCTGAAGGTGTTGTGGAGAAATGCATACCCTCAACTTCAAGGGGGACGTAAGTTGGAAAGGGCCACGAATGAGAACAGAATGGAGGTGCCTTAAAAAGGTAAACATTGTGCTACCATATGATCCAGCAGGCCCACTCCTCCACCTATAATCTAAGAAGAGAGAATTGGAAAGACACAGGCAGGCAAATCTGCATTGCCCAGTATTACAATAGCCAAGATATGGAAGTAACCAAAAAGACCACCAACAGATGGGTGGGCAAAGAAGAACTCCTCCATGTACAGATGGAATATTCGCTAGTGAAAAAAATGAAACAATGCCATTTGCAGCACCATAGATGAGTCTAGACGTAATCACGCCACGTGTAGTAAGTGAGAAAGCAAAAGGCACATATCCTATCATATCACTTTCAGGAGTTACTTAAAAATTGATACCAATGAAGATATTTCCACAGAGAAAGGCAATCACAGATTCATTAAAAAACTTATGGTTCACCAAATAGAAAGGGATGAGGATTGGATACATTGCCATATTGGGGTTAACAGAGATATACAAACCATGTGAAATATATAACCCCCAAAGACGTACGGAAGACCAGGAGAAGACTACTCAACATTGTGTCATAACCTACATTGGCAAAGGATGCGAGGAAGAATAGATACATGTATATGTGTGAAAGAACCACATCTTGCACACCTAGAACAAACAAACCATTGTAATCAAATTTGCTGGGATAAAAAATAAAAAGTAAATTACAAATACGAACAAGAAGTAATGAGACATAAAGTTAAAGGGCTTTTTCCTGGCACATTCCATTCTAATATACAACCTCGAACACCACTTCCATTAAGGCTCTGTTTCCCTAGGAACCAAATTTGGTAAAGGAGAAATGCTGCCACCTAGTGGCCGTTTCCTGCAAGAGCAGCTTTAAAGTCACAGCTAATGGTCACTTAACATTCACAAGGACTCAGGGCTGTAAAGGACACTTGCCCTAAATATTTGTGCTGAAGTAGGGAATGGACAAAAAATTCAAAACAGGCAAATGTTTCAAGAAGAGATTAGGAAGAGTTAAGTTTTACTCACACTCTTTGTAAAAAAAAAGGAAAATGGATAAAAGCTCAACCTCAGGGAGTGTTAGACGCATGCAATCTAATCTACAAAAAGTTTCAACTTACACCAGTCGGCTGACCATCAGCAAAAAGTCTACAAACAATAAATGCTGAAGGGGTTTTAGAGAACTGTGTACCCTCTGCCTGCTGGTGAGACGTAAAGGGGTAACAGGCAGTAATGAGAACAGAAAGGAGCTGCGTTTAAAAGTAAAAATGGAGGTACTATTCAATCCAGCAGGCGCACCATTGGACCTCTCACCTGAGAAGACAATCGAGAAGACACAGGCCGCAAAAGCTGCAGTGCAGCCTTATTCACAATAGCCAAGACAGTGAAGCAATCAAAATGTCCAACAACAGGTAAATGGATAAAGAAGAAGTGGTCCGTGTACACAATGGAATATTAGCCATGGAAGACAATGAACCATTGCTCTTTGAGGCACCACAAATGAGTCTGGAGATAATCACGAAAGATGAGGTAAGTTGGAAAGCAAAAGACCTGTGTTCTATGATAGCACTTATAGGCGTTATCTAATAACTGACACAAATGAACATATTTCCACAGAGAAAGACACTCACGGATTTAGAAAACAAACTATGCTCATCTAAAACGACAGGTGGGGGGAATGGATAAATTAAGATTAGTGTTACTATACGTATACAAACACATATGATATACATATCTCAAAAAGACCAACCATATAGCAAGGGAAGTCTGCGGAACCCTCTGTAACATTTTACATGGGAAGAGGATCTGTACTTGAATAGACATATATAATGTACAAATGAACCAGATTGTGTACACCTAGGACAAACAATATTCTAAGCTTTACCCCAATTAAAACACTTTTAAAAACCAAGAAGAAATAATGACACATAAACTTATGGGGGTTTCTCCACGCACATTCCAATGTAATTTACAACCTAGGAACACGACTTCCAGAAAGGCTCTGCTGCCCTACTCCCCAGATTTGGGAATGGAGAAATGCTGCCTCCTTGAGGCCACTTCCCACAACAGCAGCTTTAAACCCATTGCTAAAGGTCACTAAATATTCACCAAACTTGCAGTTCGGGAAATGACACCTGCTCTCTAAAAAAACGCTGGGGTGGAAAATCGACCAAATAACTCAAAAGAGGGCAACCTTCCAAGAAGACAATTTCAACAGTTATATCGTACTGCCAATTGTTTCCTTTTTTTAACGGAAAAGAAAACGGCGGAGAAAAATGATGAGTTTTACGAATTTTCAAAGACATGCAAACCCAAATTACAAAAACCTATCAGCTCACAGCAGCCAGAAGGGCCATTAGCATCAATGCTGTAAACAATAAATGCTGAAGCGATTGTGGAGAAATGCGTACCCTCGATTCTAAGGGGGACGTGGTAAGAGCCACTAATGAAAACACAAAGAAGGTGCTTTGAAAAGGGAAACACGGTGCTACCAGTCAATCAATCACACCCACTGCTGGGCCTATCACCTGAGAAAATGAGAATCAAAAAGTCACAGGCTGGCAATCCTGCACTCCAACAATATTTACCATAGCCAACACTTGGAAGCAATGAAAATGTCCATCAACCGAGGAATGCACAAAGAAGAAGTGGTCCACGTACACAGTGGAAAATTACTCCAATAAAAAATAAAAATTAAATTTAAAAATCCAACGAAAGTAAGGAGACATCAGCTTGTGTGGGTTTGTCCGGGCACACTCCACTCTAATTTATAACTGAGAAACACCACAGGCCGCCAGGGCTTTTCCCTAGTTCCCAGGGTGGGGAACATAGAAAGGCTGCCGCCCTCTGGCAGTTACCTGCAAAAGCAGTTTTAAAGCCTGTGCTAATGGTCATTTCATAGGAACAAGTACTGCAGAACTGTAAATGAAACCTGCCCTCAAAATGTCTTCAGGGAGGTAACGGCCAAAACATTTCAAAAGGTGACACGTACGTTAAGAGAACACTTTGAAGAACTAAGGGGTAATCACTGCTTGAAAAATAAAAAGGACATGCCTTAAAGCTCAATTTCAACGGATTATGAGGCACATGCGAATTCAACCACAAAGAGGTATCAGCTCACACTTGTCAGAATAACCATGAGCAAGAAAACTACAAACAATAACTGCTGAAGGTGTTGTGGAGAAATGCATACCCTCAACTTCAAGGGGGACGTAAGTTGGAAAGGGCCACGAATGAGAACAGAATGGAGGTGCCTTAAAAAGGTAAACATTGTGCTACCATATGATCCAGCAGGCCCACTCCTCCACCTATAATCTAAGAAGAGAGAATTGGAAAGACACAGGCAGGCAAATCTGCATTGCCCAGTATTACAATAGCCAAGATATGGAAGTAACCAAAAAGACCACCAACAGATGGGTGGGCAAAGAAGAACTCCTCCATGTACAGATGGAATATTCGCTAGTGAAAAAAATGAAACAATGCCATTTGCAGCACCATAGATGAGTCTAGACGTAATCACGCCACGTGTAGTAAGTGAGAAAGCAAAAGGCACATATCCTATCATATCACTTTCAGGAGTTACTTAAAAATTGATACCAATGAAGATATTTCCACAGAGAAAGGCAATCACAGATTCATTAAAAAACTTATGGTTCACCAAATAGAAAGGGATGAGGATTGGATACATTGCCATATTGGGGTTAACAGAGATATACAAACCATGTGAAATATATAACCCCCAAAGACGTACGGAAGACCAGGAGAAGACTACTCAACATTGTGTCATAACCTACATTGGCAAAGGATGCGAGGAAGAATAGATACATGTATATGTGTGAAAGAACCACATCTTGCACACCTAGAACAAACAAACCATTGTAATCAAATTTGCTGGGATAAAAAATAAAAAGTAAATTACAAATACGAACAAGAAGTAATGAGACATAAAGTTAAAGGGCTTTTTCCTGGCACATTCCATTCTAATATACAACCTCGAACACCACTTCCATTAAGGCTCTGTTTCCCTAGGAACCAAATTTGGTACAGGAGAAATGCTGCCACCTAGTGGCCGTTTCCTGCAAGAGCAGCTTTAAAGTCACAGCTAATGGTCACTTAACATTCACAAGGACTCAGGGCTGTAAAGGACACTTGCCCTAAATATTTGTGCTGAAGTAGGGAATGGACAAAAAATTCAAAACAGGCAAATGTTTCAAGAAGAGATTAGGAAGAGTTAAGTTTTACTCACACTCTTTGTAAAAAAAAAGGAAAATGGATAAAAGCTCAACCTCAGGGAGTGTTAGACGCATGCAATCTAATCTACAAAAAGTTTCAACTTACACCAGTCGGCTGACCATCAGCAAAAAGTCTACAAACAATAAATGCTGAAGGGGTTTTAGAGAACTGTGTACCCTCTGCCTGCTGGTGAGACGTAAAGGGGTAACAGGCAGTAATGAGAACAGAAAGGAGCTGCGTTTAAAAGTAAAAATGGAGGTACTATTCAATCCAGCAGGCGCACCATTGGACCTCTCACCTGAGAAGACAATCGAGAAGACACAGGCCGCAAAAGCTGCAGTGCAGCCTTATTCACAATAGCCAAGACAGTGAAGCAATCAAAATGTCCAACAACAGGTAAATGGATAAAGAAGAAGTGGTCCGTGTACACAATGGAATATTAGCCATGGAAGACAATGAACCATTGCTCTTTGAGGCACCACAAATGAGTCTGGAGATAATCACGAAAGATGAGGTAAGTTGGAAAGCAAAAGACCTGTGTTCTATGATAGCACTTATAGGCGTTATCTAATAACTGACACAAATGAACATATTTCCACAGAGAAAGACACTCACGGATTTAGAAAACAAACTATGCTCATCTAAAACGACAGGTGGGGGGAATGGATAAATTAAGATTAGTGTTACTATACGTATACAAACACATATGATATACATATCTCAAAAAGACCAACCATATAGCAAGGGAAGTCTGCGGAACCCTCTGTAACATTTTACATGGGAAGAGGATCTGTACTTGAATAGACATATATAATGTACAAATGAACCAGATTGTGTACACCTAGGACAAACAATATTCTAAGCTTTACCCCAATTAAAACACTTTTAAAAACCAAGAAGAAATAATGACACATAAACTTATGGGGGTTTCTCCACGCACATTCCAATGTAATTTACAACCTAGGAACACGACTTCCAGAAAGGCTCTGCTGCCCTACTCCCCAGATTTGGGAATGGAGAAATGCTGCCTCCTTGAGGCCACTTCCCACAACAGCAGCTTTAAACCCATTGCTAAAGGTCACTAAATATTCACCAAACTTGCAGTTTGGGAAATGACACCTGCTCTCTAAAAAAACGCTGGGGTGGAAAATCGACCAAATAACTCAAAAGAGGGCAACCTTCCAAGAAGACAATTTCAAGAGTTATATCGTACTGCCAATTGTTTCCTTTTTTTAACGGAAAAGAAAACGGCGGAGAAAAATGATGAGTTTTACGAATTTTCAAAGACATGCAAACCCAAATTACAAAAACCTATCAGCTCACAGCAGCCAGAAGGGCCATTAGCATCAATGCTGTAAACAATAAATGCTGAAGCGATTGTGGAGAAATGCGTACCCTCGATTCTAAGGGGGACGTGGTAAGAGCCACTAATGAAAACACAAAGAAGGTGCTTTGAAAAGGGAAACACGGTGCTACCAGTCAATCAATCACACCCACTGCTGGGCCTATCTCCTGAGAAAATGAGAATCAAAAAGTCACAGGCTGGCAATCCTGCACTCCAACAATATTTACCATAGCCAACACTTGGAAGCAATGAAAATGTCCATCAACCGAGGAATGCACAAAGAATAAGTGGTCCACGTACACAGTGGAAAATTACTCCAATAAAAAATAAAAATTAAATTTAAAAATCCAACAAATGTAAGGAGACATCAGCTTGTGTGGGTTTGTCCGGGCACACTCCACTCTAATTTATAACCGAGAAACACCACAGGCCGCCAGGGCTTTTCCCTAGTTCCCAGGGTGGGGAACATAGAAAGGCTGCCGCCCTCTGGCAGTTACCTGCAAAAGCAGTTTTAAAGCCTGTGCTAATGGTCATTTCATAGGAACAAGTACTGCAGAACTGTAAATGAAACCTGCCCTCAAAATGTCTTCAGGGAGGTAACGGCCAAAACATTTCAAAAGGTGACACGTACGTTAAGAGAACACTTTGAAGAACTAAGGGGTAATCACTGCTTGAAAAATAAAAAGGACATGCCTTAAAGCTCAATTTCAACGGATTATGAGGCACATGCGAATTCAACCACAAAGAGGTATCAGCTCACACTTGTCAGAATAACCATGAGCAAGAAAACTACAAACAATAAATGCTGAAGGTGTTGTGGAGAAATACATACCCTCAACTTCAAGGGGGACGTAAGTTGGAAAGGGCCACGAATGAGAACAGAATGGAGGTGCCTTAAAAAGGTAAACATTGAGCTACCATATGATCCAGCAGGCCCACTCCTCCACCTATAATCTAAGAAGAGAGAATTGGAAAGACACAGGCAGGCAAATCTGCATTGCCCAGTATTACAATAGCCAAGATATGGAAGTAACCAAAAAGACCACCAACAGATGGGTGGGCAAAGAAGAACTCCTCCATGTACAGATGGAATATTCGCTAGTGAAAAAAATGAAACAATGCCATTTGCAGCACCATAGATGAGTCTAGACGTAATCACGCCACGTGTAGTAAGTGAGAAAGCAAAAGGCACATATCCTATCATATCACTTTCAGGAGTTACTTAAAAATTGATACCAATGAAGATATTTCCACAGAGAAAGGCAATCACAGATTCATTAAAAAACTTATGGTTCACCAAATAGAAAGGGATGAGGATTGGATACATTGCCATATTGGGGTTAACAGAGATATACAAACCATGTGAAATATATAACCCCCAAAGACGTACGGAAGACCAGGAGAAGACTACTCAACATTGTGTCATAACCTACATTGGCAAAGGATGCGAGGAAGAATAGATACATGTATATGTGTGAAAGAACCACATCTTGCACACCTAGAACAAACAAACCATTGTAATCAAATTTGCTGGGATAAAAAATAAAAAGTAAATTACAAATACGAACAAGAAGTAATGAGACATAAAGTTAAAGGGCTTTTTCCTGGCACATTCCATTCTAATATACAACCTCGAACACCACTTCCATTAAGGCTCTGTTTCCCTAGGAACCAAATTTGGTAAAGGAGAAATGCTGCCACCTAGTGGCCGTTTCCTGCAAGAGCAGCTTTAAAGTCACAGCTAATGGTCACTTAACATTCACAAGGACTCAGGGCTGTAAAGGACACTTGCCCTAAATATTTGTGCTGAAGTAGGGAATGGACAAAAAATTCAAAACAGGCAAATGTTTCAAGAAGAGATTAGGAAGAGTTAAGTTTTACTCACACTCTTTGTAAAAAAAAGGAAAATGGATAAAAGCTCAACCTCAGGGAGTGTTAGACGCATGCAATCTAATCTACAAAAAGTTTCAACTTACACCAGTCGGCTGACCATCAGCAAAAAGTCTACAAACAATAAATGCTGAAGGGGTTTTAGAGAACTGTGTACCCTCTGCCTGCTGGTGAGACGTAAAGGGGTAACAGCCAATAATGAGAACAGAAAGGAGCTGCGTTTAAAAGTAAAAATGGAGGTACTATTCAATCCAGCAGGCGCACCATTGGACCTCTCACCTGAGAAGACAATCGAGAAGACACAGGCCGCAAAAGCTGCAGTGCAGCCTTATTCACAATAGCCAAGACAGTGAAGCAATCAAAATATCCAACAACAGGTAAATGGATAAAGAAGAAGTGGTCCGTGTACACAATGGAATATTAGCCATGGAAGACAATGAACCATTGCTCTTTGAGGCACCACAAATGAGTCTAGAGATAATCACGAAAGATGAGGTAAGTTGGAAAGCAAAAGACCTGTGTTCTATGATAGCACTTATAGGCGTTATCTAATAACTGACACAAATGAACATATTTCCACAGAGAAAGACACTCACGGATTTAGAAAACAAACTATGCTCATCTAAAACGACAGGTTGGGGGAATGGATAAATTAAGATTAGTGTTACTATACGTATACAAACACATATGATATACATATCTCAAAAAGACCAACCATATAGCAAGGGAAGTCTGCGGAACCCTCAGTAACATTTTACATGGGAAGAGGATCTGTACTTGAATAGACATATATAATGTACAAATGAACCAGATTGTGTACACCTAGGACAAACAATATTCTATGCTTTACCCCAATTAAAACACTTTTAAAAACCAAGAGGAAATAATGACACATAAACTTATGGGGCTTTCTCCACGCACATTCCAATGTAATTTACAACCTAGGAACACGACTTCCAGAAAGGCTCTGCTGCCCTACTCCCCAGATTTGGGAATGGAGAAATGCTGCCTCCTTGAGGCCACTTCCCACAACAGCAGCTTTAAACCCATTGCTAAAGGTCACTAAATATTCACCAAACTTGCAGTTCGGGAAATGACACCTGCTCTCTAAAAAAACGCTGGGGTGGAAAATCGACCAAATAACTCAAAAGAGGGCAACCTTCCAAGAAGACAATTTCAAGAGTTATATCGTACTGCCAATTGTTTCCTTTTTTTAACGGAAAAGAAAACGGCGGAGAAAAATGATGAGTTTTACGAATTTTCAAAGACATGCAAACCCAAATTACAAAAACCTATCAGCTCACAGCAGCCAGAAGGGCCATTAGCATCAATGCTGTAAACAATAAATGCTGAAGCGATTGTGGAGAAATGCGTACCCTCGATTCTAAGGGGGACGTGGTAAGAGCCACTAATGAAAACACAAAGAAGGTGCTTTGAAAAGGGAAACACGGTGCTACCAGTCAATCAATCACACCCACTGCTGGGCCTATCACCTGAGAAAATGAGAATCAAAAAGTCACAGGCTGGCAATCCTGCACTCCAACAATATTTACCATAGCCAACACTTGGAAGCAATGAAAATGTCCATCAACCGAGGAATGCACAAAGAAGAAGTGGTCCACGTACACAGTGGAAAATTACTCCAATAAAAAATAAAAATTAAATTTAAAAATCCAACGAAAGTAAGGAGACATCAGCTTGTGTGGGTTTGTCCGGGCACACTCCACTCTAATTTATAACCGAGAAACACCACAGGCCGCCAGGGCTTTTCCCTAGTTCCCAGGGTGGGGAACATAGAAAGGCTGCCGCCCTCTGGCAGTTACCTGCAAAAGCAGTTTTAAAGCCTGTGCTAATGATCATTTCATAGGAACAAGTACTGCAGAACTGTAAATGAAACCTGCCCTCAAAATGTCTTCAGGGAGGTAACGGCCAAAACATTTCAAAAGGTGACACGTACGTTAAGAGAACACTTTGAAGAACTAAGGGGTAATCACTGCTTGAAAAATAAAAAGGACATGCCTTAAAGCTCAATTTCAACGGATTATGAGGCACATGCGAATTCAACCACAAAGAGGTATCAGCTCACACTTGTCAGAATAACCATGAGCAAGAAAACTACAAACAATAACTGCTGAAGGTGTTGTGGAGAAATGCATACCCTCAACTTCAAGGGGGACGTAAGTTGGAAAGGGCCACGAATGAGAACAGAATGGAGGTGCCTTAAAAAGGTAAACATTGTGCTACCATATGATCCAGCAGGCCCACTCCTCCACCTATAATCTAAGAAGAGAGAATTGGAAAGACACAGGCAGGCAAATCTGCATTGCCCAGTATTACAATAGCCAAGATATGGAAGTAACCAAAAAGACCACCAACAGATGGGTGGGCAAAGAAGAACTCCTCCATGTACAGATGGAATATTCGCTAGTGAAAAAAATGAAACAATGCCATTTGCAGCACCATAGATGAGTCTAGACGTAATCACGCCACGTGTAGTAAGTGAGAAAGCAAAAGGCACATATCCTATCATATCACTTTCAGGAGTTACTTAAAAATTGATACCAATGAAGATATTTCCACAGAGAAAGGCAATCACAGATTCATTAAAAAACTTATGGTTCACCAAATAGAAAGGGATGAGGATTGGATACATTGCCATATTGGGGTTAACAGAGATATACAAACCATGTGAAATATATAACCCCCAAAGACGTACGGAAGACCAGGAGAAGACTACTCAACATTGTGTCATAACCTACATTGGCAAAGGATGCGAGGAAGAATAGATACATGTATATGTGTGAAAGAACCACATCTTGCACACCTAGAACAAACAAACCATTGTAATCAAATTTGCTGGGATAAAAAATAAAAAGTAAATTACAAATACGAACAAGAAGTAATGAGACATAAAGTTAAAGGGCTTTTTCCTGGCACATTCCATTCTAATATACAACCTCGAACACCACTTCCATTAAGGCTCTGTTTCCCTAGGAACCAAATTTGGTAAAGGAGAAATGCTGCCACCTAGTGGCCGTTTCCTGCAAGAGCAGCTTTAAAGTCACAGCTAATGGTCACTTAACATTCACAAGGACTCAGGGCTGTAAAGGACACTTGCCCTAAATATTTGTGCTGAAGTAGGGAATGGACAAAAAATTCAAAACAGGCAAATGTTTCAAGAAGAGATTAGGAAGAGTTAAGTTTTACTCACACTCTTTGTAAAAAAAAAGGAAAATGGATAAAAGCTCAACCTCAGGGAGTGTTAGACGCATGCAATCTAATCTACAAAAAGTTTCAACTTACACCAGTCGGCTGACCATCAGCAAAAAGTCTACAAACAATAAATGCTGAAGGGGTTTTAGAGAACTGTGTACCCTCTGCCTGCTGGTGAGACGTAAAGGGGTAACAGCCAATAATGAGAACAGAAAGGAGCTGCGTTTAAAAGTAAAAATGGAGGTACTATTCAATCCAGCAGGCGCACCATTGGACCTCTCACCTGAGAAGACAATCGAGAAGACACAGGCCGCAAAAGCTGCAGTGCAGCCTTATTCACAATAGCCAAGACAGTGAAGCAATCAAAATGTCCAACAACAGGTAAATGGATAAAGAAGAAGTGGTCCGTGTACACAATGGAATATTAGCCATGGAAGACAATGAACCATTGCTCTTTGAGGCACCACAAATGAGTCTGGAGATAATCACGAAAGATGAGGTAAGTTGGAAAGCAAAAGACCTGTGTTCTATGATAGCACTTATAGGCGTTATCTAATAACTGACACAAATGAACATATTTCCACAGAGAAAGACACTCACGGATTTAGAAAACAAACTATGCTCATCTAAAACGACAGGTGGGGGGAATGGATAAATTAAGATTAGTGTTACTATACGTATACAAACACATATGATATACATATCTCAAAAAGACCAACCATATAGCAAGGGAAGTCTGCGGAACCCTCTGTAACATTTTACATGGGAAGAGGATCTGTACTTGAATAGACATATATAATGTACAAATGAACCAGATTGTGTACACCTAGGACAAACAATATTCTAAGCTTTACCCCAATTAAAACACTTTTAAAAACCAAGAAGAAATAATGACACATAAACTTATGGGGGTTTCTCCACGCACATTCCAATGTAATTTACAACCTAGGAACACGACTTCCAGAAAGGCTCTGCTGCCCTACTCCCCAGATTTGGGAATGGAGAAATGCTGCCTCCTTGAGGCCACTTCCCACAACAGCAGCTTTAAACCCATTGCTAAAGGTCACTAAATATTCACCAAACTTGCAGTTCGGGAAATGACACCTGCTCTCTAAAAAAACGCTGGGGTGGAAAATCGACCAAATAACTCAAAAGAGGGCAACCTTCCAAGAAGACAATTTCAACAGTTATATCGTACTGCCAATTGTTTCCTTTTTTTAACGGAAAAGAAAACGGCGGAGAAAAATGATGAGTTTTACGAATTTTCAAAGACATGCAAACCCAAATTACAAAAACCTATCAGCTCACAGCAGCCAGAAGGGCCATTAGCATCAATGCTGTAAACAATAAATGCTGAAGCGATTGTGGAGAAATGCGTACCCTCGATTCTAAGGGGGACGTGGTAAGAGCCACTAATGAAAACACAAAGAAGGTGCTTTGAAAAGGGAAACACGGTGCTACCAGTCAATCAATCACACCCACTGCTGGGCCTATCACCTGAGAAAATGAGAATCAAAAAGTCACAGGCTGGCAATCCTGCACTCCAACAATATTTACCATAGCCAACACTTGGAAGCAATGAAAATGTCCATCAACCGAGGAATGCACAAAGAAGAAGTGGTCCACGTACACAGTGGAAAATTACTCCAATAAAAAATAAAAATTAAATTTAAAAATCCAACGAAAGTAAGGAGACATCAGCTTGTGTGGGTTTGTCCGGGCACACTCCACTCTAATTTATAACTGAGAAACACCACAGGCCGCCAGGGCTTTTCCCTAGTTCCCAGGGTGGGGAACATAGAAAGGCTGCCGCCCTCTGGCAGTTACCTGCAAAAGCAGTTTTAAAGCCTGTGCTAATGGTCATTTCATAGGAACAAGTACTGCAGAACTGTAAATGAAACCTGCCCTCAAAATGTCTTCAGGGAGGTAACGGCCAAAACATTTCAAAAGGTGACACGTACGTTAAGAGAACACTTTGAAGAACTAAGGGGTAATCACTGCTTGAAAAATAAAAAGGACATGCCTTAAAGCTCAATTTCAACGGATTATGAGGCACATGCGAATTCAACCACAAAGAGGTATCAGCTCACACTTGTCAGAATAACCATGAGCAAGAAAACTACAAACAATAACTGCTGAAGGTGTTGTGGAGAAATGCATACCCTCAACTTCAAGGGGGACGTAAGTTGGAAAGGGCCACGAATGAGAACAGAATGGAGGTGCCTTAAAAAGGTAAACATTGTGCTACCATATGATCCAGCAGGCCCACTCCTCCACCTATAATCTAAGAAGAGAGAATTGGAAAGACACAGGCAGGCAAATCTGCATTGCCCAGTATTACAATAGCCAAGATATGGAAGTAACCAAAAAGACCACCAACAGATGGGTGGGCAAAGAAGAACTCCTCCATGTACAGATGGAATATTCGCTAGTGAAAAAAATGAAACAATGCCATTTGCAGCACCATAGATGAGTCTAGACGTAATCACGCCACGTGTAGTAAGTGAGAAAGCAAAAGGCACATATCCTATCATATCACTTTCAGGAGTTACTTAAAAATTGATACCAATGAAGATATTTCCACAGAGAAAGGCAATCACAGATTCATTAAAAAACTTATGGTTCACCAAATAGAAAGGGATGAGGATTGGATACATTGCCATATTGGGGTTAACAGAGATATACAAACCATGTGAAATATATAACCCCCAAAGACGTACGGAAGACCAGGAGAAGACTACTCAACATTGTGTCATAACCTACATTGGCAAAGGATGCGAGGAAGAATAGATACATGTATATGTGTGAAAGAACCACATCTTGCACACCTAGAACAAACAAACCATTGTAATCAAATTTGCTGGGATAAAAAATAAAAAGTAAATTACAAATACGAACAAGAAGTAATGAGACATAAAGTTAAAGGGCTTTTTCCTGGCACATTCCATTCTAATATACAACCTCGAACACCACTTCCATTAAGGCTCTGTTTCCCTAGGAACCAAATTTGGTACAGGAGAAATGCTGCCACCTAGTGGCCGTTTCCTGCAAGAGCAGCTTTAAAGTCACAGCTAATGGTCACTTAACATTCACAAGGACTCAGGGCTGTAAAGGACACTTGCCCTAAATATTTGTGCTGAAGTAGGGAATGGACAAAAAATTCAAAACAGGCAAATGTTTCAAGAAGAGATTAGGAAGAGTTAAGTTTTACTCACACTCTTTGTAAAAAAAAAGGAAAATGGATAAAAGCTCAACCTCAGGGAGTGTTAGACGCATGCAATCTAATCTACAAAAAGTTTCAACTTACACCAGTCGGCTGACCATCAGCAAAAAGTCTACAAACAATAAATGCTGAAGGGGTTTTAGAGAACTGTGTACCCTCTGCCTGCTGGTGAGACGTAAAGGGGTAACAGGCAGTAATGAGAACAGAAAGGAGCTGCGTTTAAAAGTAAAAATGGAGGTACTATTCAATCCAGCAGGCGCACCATTGGACCTCTCACCTGAGAAGACAATCGAGAAGACACAGGCCGCAAAAGCTGCAGTGCAGCCTTATTCACAATAGCCAAGACAGTGAAGCAATCAAAATGTCCAACAACAGGTAAATGGATAAAGAAGAAGTGGTCCGTGTACACAATGGAATATTAGCCATGGAAGACAATGAACCATTGCTCTTTGAGGCACCACAAATGAGTCTGGAGATAATCACGAAAGATGAGGTAAGTTGGAAAGCAAAAGACCTGTGTTCTATGATAGCACTTATAGGCGTTATCTAATAACTGACACAAATGAACATATTTCCACAGAGAAAGACACTCACGGATTTAGAAAACAAACTATGCTCATCTAAAACGACAGGTGGGGGGAATGGATAAATTAAGATTAGTGTTACTATACGTATACAAACACATATGATATACATATCTCAAAAAGACCAACCATATAGCAAGGGAAGTCTGCGGAACCCTCTGTAACATTTTACATGGGAAGAGGATCTGTACTTGAATAGACATATATAATGTACAAATGAACCAGATTGTGTACACCTAGGACAAACAATATTCTAAGCTTTACCCCAATTAAAACACTTTTAAAAACCAAGAAGAAATAATGACACATAAACTTATGGGGGTTTCTCCACGCACATTCCAATGTAATTTACAACCTAGGAACACGACTTCCAGAAAGGCTCTGCTGCCCTACTCCCCAGATTTGGGAATGGAGAAATGCTGCCTCCTTGAGGCCACTTCCCACAACAGCAGCTTTAAACCCATTGCTAAAGGTCACTAAATATTCACCAAACTTGCAGTTTGGGAAATGACACCTGCTCTCTAAAAAAACGCTGGGGTGGAAAATCGACCAAATAACTCAAAAGAGGGCAACCTTCCAAGAAGACAATTTCAAGAGTTATATCGTACTGCCAATTGTTTCCTTTTTTTAACGGAAAAGAAAACGGCGGAGAAAAATGATGAGTTTTACGAATTTTCAAAGACATGCAAACCCAAATTACAAAAACCTATCAGCTCACAGCAGCCAGAAGGGCCATTAGCATCAATGCTGTAAACAATAAATGCTGAAGCGATTGTGGAGAAATGCGTACCCTCGATTCTAAGGGGGACGTGGTAAGAGCCACTAATGAAAACACAAAGAAGGTGCTTTGAAAAGGGAAACACGGTGCTACCAGTCAATCAATCACACCCACTGCTGGGCCTATCACCTGAGAAAATGAGAATCAAAAAGTCACAGGCTGGCAATCCTGCACTCCAACAATATTTACCATAGCCAACACTTGGAAGCAATGAAAATGTCCATCAACCGAGGAATGCACAAAGAAGAAGTGGTCCACGTACACAGTGGAAAATTACTCCAATAAAAAATAAAAATTAAATTTAAAAATCCAACGAAAGTAAGGAGACATCAGCTTGTGTGGGTTTGTCCGGGCACACTCCACTCTAATTTATAACCGAGAAACACCACAGGCCGCCAGGGCTTTTCCCTAGTTCCCAGGGTGGGGAACATAGAAAGGCTGCCGCCCTCTGGCAGTTACCTGCAAAAGCAGTTTTAAAGCCTGTGCTAATGGTCATTTCATAGGAACAAGTACTGCAGAACTGTAAATGAAACCTGCCCTCAAAATGTCTTCAGGGAGGTAACGGCCAAAACATTTCAAAAGGTGACACGTACGTTAAGAGAACACTTTGAAGAACTAAGGGGTAATCACTGCTTGAAAAATAAAAAGGACATGCCTTAAAGCTCAATTTCAACGGATTATGAGGCACATGCGAATTCAACCACAAAGAGGTATCAGCTCACACTTGTCAGAATAACCATGAGCAAGAAAACTACAAACAATAAATGCTGAAGGTGTTGTGGAGAAATGCATACCCTCAACTTCAAGGGGGACGTAAGTTGGAAAGGGCCACGAATGAGAACAGAATGGAGGTGCCTTAAAAAGGTAAACATTGTGCTACCATATGATCCAGCAGGCCCACTCCTCCACCTATAATCTAAGAAGAGAGAATTGGAAAGACACAGGCAGGCAAATCTGCATTGCCCAGTATTACAATAGCCAAGATATGGAAGTAACCAAAAAGACCACCAACAGATGGGTGGGCAAAGAAGAACTCCTCCATGTACAGATGGAATATTCGCTAGTGAAAAAAATGAAACAATGCCATTTGCAGCACCATAGATGAGTCTAGACGTAATCACGCCACGTGTACTACGTGAGAAAGCAAAAGGCACATATCCTATCATATCACTTTCAGGAGTTACTTAAAAATTGATACCAATGAAGATATTTCCACAGAGAAAGGCAATCACAGATTCATTAAAAAACTTATGGTTCACCAAATAGAAAGGGATGAGGATTGGATACATTGCCATATTGGGGTTAACAGAGATATACAAACCATGTGAAATATATAACCCCCAAAGACGTACGGAAGACCAGGAGAAGACTACTCAACATTGTGTCATAACCTACATTGGCAAAGGATGCGAGGAAGAATAGATACATGTATATGTGTGAAAGAACCACATCTTGCACACCTAGAACAAACAAACCATTGTAATCAAATTTGCTGGGATAAAAAATAAAAAGTAAATTACAAATACGAACAAGAAGTAATGAGACATAAAGTTAAAGGGCTTTTTCCTGGCACATTCCATTCTAATATACAACCTCGAACACCACTTCCATTAAGGCTCTGTTTCCCTAGGAACCAAATTTGGTAAAGGAGAAATGCTGCCACCTAGTGGCCGTTTCCTGCAAGAGCAGCTTTAAAGTCACAGCTAATGGTCACTTAACATTCACAAGGACTCAGGGCTGTAAAGGACACTTGCCCTAAATATTTGTGCTGAAGTAGGGAATGGACAAAAAATTCAAAACAGGCAAATGTTTCAAGAAGAGATTAGGAAGAGTTAAGTTTTACTCACACTCTTTGTAAAAAAAAAGGAAAATGGATAAAAGCTCAACCTCAGGGAGTGTTAGACGCATGCAATCTAATCTACAAAAAGTTTCAACTTACACCAGTCGGCTGACCATCAGCAAAAAGTCTACAAACAATAAATGCTGAAGGGGTTTTAGAGAACTGTGTACCCTCTGCCTGCTGGTGAGACGTAAAGGGGTAACAGCCAATAATGAGAACAGAAAGGAGCTGCGTTTAAAAGTAAAAATGGAGGTACTATTCAATCCAGCAGGCGCACCATTGGACCTCTCACCTGAGAAGACAATCGAGAAGACACAGGCCGCAAAAGCTGCAGTGCAGCCTTATTCACAATAGCCAAGACAGTGAAGCAATCAAAATGTCCAACAACAGGTAAATGGATAAAGAAGAAGTGGTCTGTGTACACAATGGAATATTAGCCATGGAAGACAATGAACCATTGCTCTTTGAGGCACCACAAATGAGTCTGGAGATAATCACGAAAGATGAGGTAAGTTGGAAAGCAAAAGACCTGTGTTCTATGATAGCACTTATAGGCGTTATCTAATAACTGACACAAATGAACATATTTCCACAGAGAAAGACACTCACGGATTTAGAAAACAAACTATGCTCATCTAAAACGACAGGTGGGGGGAATGGATAAATTAAGATTAGTGTTACTATACGTATACAAACACATATGGTATACATATCTCAAAAAGACCAACCATATAGCAAGGGAAGTCTGCGGAACCCTCTGTAACATTTTACATGGGAAGAGGATCTGTACTTGAATAGACATATATAATGTATAAATGAACCAGATTGTGTACACCTAGGACAAACAATATTCTAAGCTTTACCCCAATTAAAACACTTTTAAAAACCAAGAAGAAATAATGACACATAAACTTATGGGGGTTTCTCCACGCACATTCCAATGTAATTTACAACCTAGGAACACGACTTCCAGAAAGGCTCTGCTGCCCTACTCCCCAGATTTGGGAATGGAGAAATGCTGCCTCCTTGAGGCCACTTCCCACAACAGCAGCTTTAAACCCATTGCTAAAGGTCACTAAATATTCACCAAACTTGCAGTTCGGGAAATGACACCTGCTCTCTAAAAAAACGCTGGGGTGGAAAATCGACCAAATAACTCAAAAGAGGGCAACCTTCCAAGAAGACAATTTCAACAGTTATATCGTACTGCCAATTGTTTCCTTTTTTTAACGGAAAAGAAAACGGCGGAGAAAAATGATGAGTTTTACGAATTTTCAAAGACATGCAAACCCAAATTACAAAAACCTATCAGCTCACAGCAGCCAGAAGGGCCATTAGCATCAATGCTGTAAACAATAAATGCTGAAGCGATTGTGGAGAAATGCGTACCCTCGATTCTAAGGGGGACGTGGTAAGAGCCACTAATGAAAACACAAAGAAGGTGCTTTGAAAAGGGAAACACGGTGCTACCAGTCAATCAATCACACCCACTGCTGGGCCTATCACCTGAGAAAATGAGAATCAAAAAGTCACAGGCTGGCAATCCTGCACTCCAACAATATTTACCATAGCCAACACTTGGAAGCAATGAAAATGTCCATCAACCGAGGAATGCACAAAGAAGAAGTGGTCCACGTACACAGTGGAAAATTACTCCAATAAAAAATAAAAATTAAATTTAAAAATCCAACGAAAGTAAGGAGACATCAGCTTGTGTGGGTTTGTCCGGGCACACTCCACTCTAATTTATAACTGAGAAACACCACAGGCCGCCAGGGCTTTTCCCTAGTTCCCAGGGTGGGGAACATAGAAAGGCTGCCGCCCTCTGGCAGTTACCTGCAAAAGCAGTTTTAAAGCCTGTGCTAATGGTCATTTCATAGGAACAAGTACTGCAGAACTGTAAATGAAACCTGCCCTCAAAATGTCTTCAGGGAGGTAACGGCCAAAACATTTCAAAAGGTGACACGTACGTTAAGAGAACACTTTGAAGAACTAAGGGGTAATCACTGCTTGAAAAATAAAAAGGACATGCCTTAAAGCTCAATTTCAACGGATTATGAGGCACATGCGAATTCAACCACAAAGAGGTATCAGCTCACACTTGTCAGAATAACCATGAGCAAGAAAACTACAAACAATAACTGCTGAAGGTGTTGTGGAGAAATGCATACCCTCAACTTCAAGGGGGACGTAAGTTGGAAAGGGCCACGAATGAGAACAGAATGGAGGTGCCTTAAAAAGGTCAACATTGTGCTACCATATGATCCAGCAGGCCCACTCCTCCACCTATAATCTAAGAAGAGAGAATTGGAAAGACACAGGCAGGCAAATCTGCATTGCCCAGTATTACAATAGCCAAGATATGGAAGTAACCAAAAAGACCACCAACAGATGGGTGGGCAAAGAAGAACTCCTCCATGTACAGATGGAATATTCGCTAGTGAAAAAAATGAAACAATGCCATTTGCAGCACCATAGATGAGTCTAGACGTAATCACGCCACGTGTACTACGTGAGAAAGCAAAAGGCACATATCCTATCATATCACTTTCAGGAGTTACTTAAAAATTGATACCAATGAAGATATTTCCACAGAGAAAGGCAATCACAGATTCATTAAAAAACTTATGGTTCACCAAATAGAAAGGGATGAGGATTGGATACATTGCCATATTGGGGTTAACAGAGATATACAAACCATGTGAAATATATAACCCCCAAAGACGTACGGAAGACCAGGAGAAGACTACTCAACATTGTGTCATAACCTACATTGGCAAAGGATGCGAGGAAGAATAGATACATGTATATGTGTGAAAGAACCACATCTTGCACACCTAGAACAAACAAACCATTGTAATCAAATTTGCTGGGATAAAAAATAAAAAGTAAATTACAAATACGAACAAGAAGTAATGAGACATAAAGTTAAAGGGCTTTTTCCTGGCACATTCCATTCTAATATACAACCTAGAACACCACTTCCATTAAGGCTCTGTTTCCCTAGGAACCAAATTTGGTAAAGGAGAAATGCTGCCACCTAGTGGCCGTTTCCTGCAAGAGCAGCTTTAAAGTCACAGCTAATGGTCACTTAACATTCACAAGGACTCAGGGCTGTAAAGGACACTTGCCCTAAATATTTGTGCTGAAGTAGGGAATGGACAAAAAATTCAAAACAGGCAAATGTTTCAAGAAGAGATTAGGAAGAGTTAAGTTTTACTCACACTCTTTGTAAAAAAAAAAGGAAAATGGATAAAAGCTCAACCTCAGGGAGTGTTAGACGCATGCAATCTAATCTACAAAAAGTTTCAACTTACACCAGTCGGCTGACCATCAGCAAAAAGTCTACAAACAATAAATGCTGAAGGGGTTTTAGAGAACTGTGTACCCTCTGCCTGCTGGTGAGACGTAAAGGGGTAACAGCCAATAATGAGAACAGAAAGGAGCTGCGTTTAAAAGTAAAAATGGAGGTACTATTCAATCCAGCAGGCGCACCATTGGACCTCTCACCTGAGAAGACAATCGAGAAGACACAGGCCGCAAAAGCTGCAGTGCAGCCTTATTCACAATAGCCAAGACAGTGAAGCAATCAAAATGTCCAACAACAGGTAAATGGATAAAGAAGAAGTGGTCCGTGTACACAATGGAATATTAGCCATGGAAGACAATGAACCATTGCTCTTTGAGGCACCACAAATGAGTCTGGAGATAATCACGAAAGATGAGGTAAGTTGGAAAGCAAAAGACCTGTGTTCTATGATAGCACTTATAGGCGTTATCTAATAACTGACACAAATGAACATATTTCCACGGAGAAAGACACTCACAGATTTAGAAAACAAACTATGCTCATCTAAAACGACAGGTGGGGGGAATGGATAAATTAAGATTAGTGTTACTATACGTATACAAACACATATGATATACATATCTCAAAACGACCAACCATATAGCAAGGGAAGTCTGCGGAACACTCTGTAACATTTTACATGGGAAGAGGATCTGTACTTGAATAGACATATATAATGTACAAATGAACCAGATTGTGTACACCTAGGACAAACAATATTCTAAGCTTTACCCCAATTAAAACACTTTTAAAAACCAAGAAGAAATAATGACACATAAACTTATGGGGGTTTCTCCACGCACATTCCAATGTAATTTACAACCTAGGAACACGACTTCCAGAAAGGCTCTGCTGCCCTACTCCCCAGATTTGGGAATGGAGAAATGCTGCCTCCTTGAGGCCACTTCCCACAACAGCAGCTTTAAACCCATTGCTAAAGGTCACTAAATATTCACCAAACTTGCAGTTTGGGAAATGACACCTGCTCTCTAAACAAACGCTGGGGTGGAAAATCGACCAAATAACTCAAAAGAGGGCAACCTTCAAAGAAGACAATTTCAAGAGTTATATCGTACTGCCAATTGTTTCCTTTTTTTAACGGAAAAGAAAACGGCGGAGAAAAATGATGAGTTTTACGAATTTTCAAAGACATGCAAACCCAAATTACAAAAACCTATCAGCTCACAGCAGCCAGAAGGGCCATTAGCATCAATGCTGTAAACAATAAATGCTGAAGCGATTGTGGAGAAATGCGTACCCTCGATTCTAAGGGGGACGTGGTAAGAGCCACTAATGAAAACACAAAGAAGGTGCTTTGAAAAGGGAAACACGGTGCTACCAGTCAATCAATCACACCCACTGCTGGGCCTATCACCTGAGAAAATGAGAATCAAAAAGTCACAGGCTGGCAATCCTGCACTCCAACAATATTTACCATAGCCAACACTTGGAAGCAATGAAAATGTCCATCAACCGAGGAATGCACAAAGAAGAAGTGGTCCACGTACACAGTGGAAAATTACTCCAATAAAAAATAAAAATTAAATTTAAAAATCCAACGAAAGTAAGGAGACATCAGCTTGTGTGGGTTTGTCCGGGCACACTCCACTCTAATTTATAACCGAGAAACACCACAGGCCGCCAGGGCTTTTCCCTAGTTCCCAGGGTGGGGAACATAGAAAGGCTGCCGCCCTCTGGCAGTTACCTGCAAAAGCAGTTTTAAAGCCTGTGCTAATGGTCATTTCATAGGAACAAGTACTGCAGAACTGTAAATGAAACCTGCCCTCAAAATGTCTTCAGGGAGGTAACGGCCAAAACATTTCAAAAGGTGACACGTACGTTAAGAGAACACTTTGAAGAACTAAGGGGTAATCACTGCTTGAAAAATAAAAAGGACATGCCTTAAAGCTCAATTTCAACGGATTATGAGGCACATGCGAATTCAACCACAAAGAGGTATCAGCTCACACTTGTCAGAATAACCATGAGCAAGAAAACTACAAACAATAAATGCTGAAGGTGTTGTGGAGAAATGCATACCCTCAACTTCAAGGGGGACGTAAGTTGGAAAGGGCCACGAATGAGAACAGAATGGAGGTGCCTTAAAAAGGTAAACATTGTGCTACCATATGATCCAGCAGGCCCACTCCTCCACCTATAATCTAAGAAGAGAGAATTGGAAAGACACAGGCAGGCAAATCTGCATTGCCCAGTATTACAATAGCCAAGATATGGAAGTAACCAAAAAGACCACCAACAGATGGGTGGGCAAAGAAGAACTCCTCCATGTACAGATGGAATATTCGCTAGTGAAAAAAATGAAACAATGCCATTTGCAGCACCATAGATGAGTCTAGACGTAATCACGCCACGTGTACTACGTGAGAAAGCAAAAGGCACATATCCTATCATATCACTTTCAGGAGTTACTTAAAAATTGATACCAATGAAGATATTTCCACAGAGAAAGGCAATCACAGATTCATTAAAAAACTTATGGTTCACCAAATAGAAAGGGATGAGGATTGGATACATTGCCATATTGGGGTTAACAGAGATATACAAACCATGTGAAATATATAACCCCCAAAGACGTACGGAAGACCAGGAGAAGACTACTCAACATTGTGTCATAACCTACATTGGCAAAGGATGCGAGGAAGAATAGATACATGTATATGTGTGAAAGAACCACATCTTGCACACCTAGAACAAACAAACCATTGTAATCAAATTTGCTGGGATAAAAAATAAAAAGTAAATTACAAATACGAACAAGAAGTAATGAGACATAAAGTTAAAGGGCTTTTTCCTGGCACATTCCATTCTAATATACAACCTAGAACACCACTTCCATTAAGGCTCTGTTTCCCTAGGAACCAAATTTGGTAAAGGAGAAATGCTGCCACCTAGTGGCCGTTTCCTGCAAGAGCAGCTTTAAAGTCACAGCTAATGGTCACTTAACATTCACAAGGACTCAGGGCTGTAAAGGACACTTGCCCTAAATATTTGTGCTGAAGTAGGGAATGGACAAAAAATTCAAAACAGGCAAATGTTTCAAGAAGAGATTAGGAAGAGTTAAGTTTTACTCACACTCTTTGTAAAAAAAAAAGGAAAATGGATAAAAGCTCAACCTCAGGGAGTGTTAGACGCATGCAATCTAATCTACAAAAAGTTTCAACTTACACCAGTCGGCTGACCATCAGCAAAAAGTCTACAAACAATAAATGCTGAAGGGGTTTTAGAGAACTGTGTACCCTCTGCCTGCTGGTGAGACGTAAAGGGGTAACAGCCAATAATGAGAACAGAAAGGAGCTGCGTTTAAAAGTAAAAATGGAGGTACTATTCAATCCAGCAGGCGCACCATTGGACCTCTCACCTGAGAAGACAATCGAGAAGACACAGGCCGCAAAAGCTGCAGTGCAGCCTTATTCACAATAGCCAAGACAGTGAAGCAATCAAAATGTCCAACAACAGGTAAATGGATAAAGAAGAAGTGGTCCGTGTACACAATGGAATATTAGCCATGGAAGACAATGAACCATTGCTCTTTGAGGCACCACAAATGAGTCTGGAGATAATCACGAAAGATGAGGTAAGTTGGAAAGCAAAAGACCTGTGTTCTATGATAGCACTTATAGGCGTTATCTAATAACTGACACAAATGAACATATTTCCACGGAGAAAGACACTCACAGATTTAGAAAACAAACTATGCTCATCTAAAACGACAGGTGGGGGGAATGGATAAATTAAGATTAGTGTTACTATACGTATACAAACACATATGATATACATATCTCAAAACGACCAACCATATAGCAAGGGAAGTCTGCGGAACACTCTGTAACATTTTACATGGGAAGAGGATCTGTACTTGAATAGACATATATAATGTACAAATGAACCAGATTGTGTACACCTAGGACAAACAATATTCTAAGCTTTACCCCAATTAAAACACTTTTAAAAACCAAGAAGAAATAATGACACATAAACTTATGGGGGTTTCTCCACGCACATTCCAATGTAATTTACAACCTAGGAACACGACTTCCAGAAAGGCTCTGCTGCCCTACTCCCCAGATTTGGGAATGGAGAAATGCTGCCTCCTTGAGGCCACTTCCCACAACAGCAGCTTTAAACCCATTGCTAAAGGTCACTAAATATTCACCAAACTTGCAGTTTGGGAAATGACACCTGCTCTCTAAACAAACGCTGGGGTGGAAAATCGACCAAATAACTCAAAAGAGGGCAACCTTCAAAGAAGACAATTTCAAGAGTTATATCGTACTGCCAATTGTTTCCTTTTTTTAACGGAAAAGAAAACGGCGGAGAAAAATGATGAGTTTTACGAATTTTCAAAGACATGCAAACCCAAATTACAAAAACCTATCAGCTCACAGCAGCCAGAAGGGCCATTAGCATCAATGCTGTAAACAATAAATGCTGAAGCGATTGTGGAGAAATGCGTACCCTCGATTCTAAGGGGGACGTGGTAAGAGCCACTAATGAAAACACAAAGAAGGTGCTTTGAAAAGGGAAACACGGTGCTACCAGTCAATCAATCACACCCACTGCTGGGCCTATCACCTGAGAAAATGAGAATCAAAAAGTCACAGGCTGGCAATCCTGCACTCCAACAATATTTACCATAGCCAACACTTGGAAGCAATGAAAATGTCCATCAACCGAGGAATGCACAAAGAAGAAGTGGTCCACGTACACAGTGGAAAATTACTCCAATAAAAAATAAAAATTAAATTTAAAAATCCAACGAAAGTAAGGAGACATCAGCTTGTGTGGGTTTGTCCGGGCACACTCCACTCTAATTTATAACCGAGAAACACCACAGGCCGCCAGGGCTTTTCCCTAGTTCCCAGGGTGGGGAACATAGAAAGGCTGCCGCCCTCTGGCAGTTACCTGCAAAAGCAGTTTTAAAGCCTGTGCTAATGGTCATTTCATAGGAACAAGTACTGCAGAACTGTAAATGAAACCTGCCCTCAAAATGTCTTCAGGGAGGTAACGGCCAAAACATTTCAAAAGGTGACACGTACGTTAAGAGAACACTTTGAAGAACTAAGGGGTAATCACTGCTTGAAAAATAAAAAGGACATGCCTTAAAGCTCAATTTCAACGGATTATGAGGCACATGCGAATTCAACCACAAAGAGGTATCAGCTCACACTTGTCAGAATAACCATGAGCAAGAAAACTACAAACAATAAATGCTGAAGGTGTTGTGGAGAAATGCATACCCTCAACTTCAAGGGGGACGTAAGTTGGAAAGGGCCACGAATGAGAACAGAATGGAGGTGCCTTAAAAAGGTAAACATTGTGCTACCATATGATCCAGCAGGCCCACTCCTCCACCTATAATCTAAGAAGAGAGAATTGGAAAGACACAGGCAGGCAAATCTGCATTGCCCAGTATTACAATAGCCAAGATATGGAAGTAACCAAAAAGACCACCAACAGATGGGTGGGCAAAGAAGAACTCCTCCATGTACAGATGGAATATTCGCTAGTGAAAAAAATGAAACAATGCCATTTGCAGCACCATAGATGAGTCTAGACGTAATCACGCCACGTGTACTACGTGAGAAAGCAAAAGGCACATATCCTATCATATCACTTTCAGGAGTTACTTAAAAATTGATACCAATGAAGATATTTCCACAGAGAAAGGCAATCACAGATTCATTAAAAAACTTATGGTTCACCAAATAGAAAGGGATGAGGATTGGATACATTGCCATATTGGGGTTAACAGAGATATACAAACCATGTGAAATATATAACCCCCAAAGACGTACGGAAGACCAGGAGAAGACTACTCAACATTGTGTCATAACCTACATTGGCAAAGGATGCGAGGAAGAATAGATACATGTATATGTGTGAAAGAACCACATCTTGCACACCTAGAACAAACAAACCATTGTAATCAAATTTGCTGGGATAAAAAATAAAAAGTAAATTACAAATACGAACAAGAAGTAATGAGACATAAAGTTAAAGGGCTTTTTCCTGGCACATTCCATTCTAATATACAACCTCGAACACCACTTCCATTAAGGCTCTGTTTCCCTAGGAACCAAATTTGGTAAAGGAGAAATGCTGCCACCTAGTGGCCGTTTCCTGCAAGAGCAGCTTTAAAGTCACAGCTAATGGTCACTTAACATTCACAAGGACTCAGGGCTGTAAAGGACACTTGCCCTAAATATTTGTGCTGAAGTAGGGAATGGACAAAAAATTCAAAACAGGCAAATGTTTCAAGAAGAGAATAGGAAGAGTTAAGTTTTACTCACACTCTTTGTAAAAAAAAAGGAAAATGGATAAAAGCTCAACCTCAGGGAGTGTTAGACGCATGCAATCTAATCTACAAAAAGTTTCAACTTACACCAGTCGGCTGACCATCAGCAAAAAGTCTACAAACAATAAATGCTGAAGGGGTTTTAGAGAACTGTGTACCCTCTGCCTGCTGGTGAGACGTAAAGGGGTAACAGCCAATAATGAGAACAGAAAGGAGCTGCGTTTAAAAGTAAAAATGGAGGTACTATTCAATCCAGCAGGCGCACCATTGGCCCTCTCACCTGAGAAGACAATCGAGAAGACACAGGCCGCAAAAGCTGCAGTGCAGCCTTATTCACAATAGCCAAGACAGTGAAGCAATCAAAATGTCCAACAACAGGTAAATGGATAAAGAAAAGTGGTCCGTGTACACAATGGAATATTAGCCATGGAAGACAATGAACCATTGCTCTTTGAGGCACCACAAATGAGTCTGGAGATAATCACGAAAGATGAGGTAAGTTGGAAAGCAAAAGACCTGTGTTCTATGATAGCACTTATAGGCGTTATCTAATAACTGACACAAATGAACATATTTCCACAGAGAAAGACACTCACGGATTTAGAAAACAAACTATGCTCATCTAAAACGACAGGTGGGGGGAATGGATAAATTAAGATTAGTGTTACTATACGTATACAAACACATATGGTATACATATCTCAAAAAGACCAACCATATAGCAAGGGAAGTCTGCGGAACCCTCTGTAACATTTTACATGGGAAGAGGATCTGTACTTGAATAGACATATATAATGTACAAATGAACCAGATTGTGTACACCTAGGACAAACAATATTCTAAGCTTTACCCCAATTAAAACACTTTTAAAAACCAAGAAGAAATAATGACACATAAACTTATGGGGGTTTCTCCACGCACATTCCAATGTAATTTACAACCTAGGAACACGACTTCCAGAAAGGCTCTGCTGCCCTACTCCCCAGATTTGGGAATGGAGAAATGCTGCCTCCTTGAGGCCACTTCCCACAACAGCAGCTTTAAACCCATTGCTAAAGGTCACTAAATATTCACCAAACTTGCAGTTCGGGAAATGACACCTGCTCTCTAAACAAACGCTGGGGTGGAAAATCGACCAAATAACTCAAAAGAGGGCAACCTTCAAAGAAGACAATTTCAAGAGTTATATCGTACTGCCAATTGTTTCCTTTTTTTAATGGAAAAGAAAACGGCGGAGAAAAATGATGAGTTTTACGAATTTTCAAAGACATGCAAACCCAAATTACAAAAACCTATCAGCTCACAGCAGCCAGAAGGGCCATTAGCATCAATGCTGTAAACAATAAATGCTGAAGCGATTGTGGAGAAATGCGTACCCTCGATTCTAAGGGGGACGTGGTAAGAGCCACTAATGAAAACACAAAGAAGGTGCTTTGAAAAGGGAAACACGGTGCTACCAGTCAATCAATCACACCCACTGCTGGGCCTATCACCTGAGAAAATGAGAATCAAAAAGTCACAGGCTGGCAATCCTGCACTCCAACAATATTTACCATAGCCAACACTTGGAAGCAATGAAAATGTCCATCAACCGAGGAATGCACAAAGAAGAAGTGGTCCACGTACACAGTGGAAAATTACTCCAATAAAAAATAAAAATTAAATTTAAAAATCCAACGAAAGTAAGGAGACATCAGCTTGTGTGGGTTTGTCCGGGCACACTCCACTCTAATTTATAACCGAGAAACACCACAGGCCGCCAGGGCTTTTCCCTAGTTCCCAGGGTGGGGAACATAGAAAGGCTGCCGCCCTCTGGCAGTTACCTGCAAAAGCAGTTTTAAAGCCTGTGCTAATGGTCATTTCATAGGAACAAGTACTGCAGAACTGTAAATGAAACCTGCCCTCAAAATGTCTTCAGGGAGGTAACGGCCAAAACATTTCAAAAGGTGACACGTACGTTAAGAGAACACTTTGAAGAACTAAGGGGTAATCACTGCTTGAAAAATAAAAAGGACATGCCTTAAAGCTCAATTTCAACGGATTATGAGGCACATGCGAATTCAACCACAAAGAGGTATCAGCTCACACTTGTCAGAATAACCATGAGCAAGAAAACTACAAACAATAACTGCTGAAGGTGTTGTGGAGAAATGCATACCCTCAACTTCAAGGGGGACGTAAGTTGGAAAGGGCCACGAATGAGAACAGAATGGAGGTGCCTTAAAAAGGTAAACATTGTGCTACCATATGATCCAGCAGGCCCACTCCTCCACCTATAATCTAAGAAGAGAGAATTGGAAAGACACAGGCAGGCAAATCTGCATTGCCCAGTATTACAATAGCCAAGATATGGAAGTAACCAAAAAGACCACCAACAGATGGGTGGGCAAAGAAGAACTCCTCCATGTACAGATGGAATATTCGCTAGTGAAAAAAATGAAACAATGCCATTTGCAGCACCATAGATGAGTCTAGACGTAATCACGCCACGTGTACTACGTGAGAAAGCAAAAGGCACATATCCTATCATATCACTTTCAGGAGTTACTTAAAAATTGATACCAATGAAGATATTTCCACAGAGAAAGGCAATCACAGATTCATTAAAAAACTTATGGTTCACCAAATAGAAAGGGATGAGGATTGGATACATTGCCATATTGGGGTTAACAGAGATATACAAACCATGTGAAATATATAACCCCCAAAGACGTACGGAAGACCAGGAGAAGACTACTCAACATTGTGTCATAACCTACATTGGCAAAGGATGCGAGGAAGAATAGATACATGTATATGTGTGAAAGAACCACATCTTGCACACCTAGAACAAACAAACCATTGTAATCAAATTTGCTGGGATAAAAAATAAAAAGTAAATTACAAATACGAACAAGAAGTAATGAGACATAAAGTTAAAGGGCTTTTTCCTGGCACATTCCATTCTAATATACAACCTAGAACACCACTTCCATTAAGGCTCTGTTTCCCTAGGAACCAAATTTGGTAAAGGAGAAATGCTGCCACCTAGTGGCCGTTTCCTGCAAGAGCAGCTTTAAAGTCACAGCTAATGGTCACTTAACATTCACAAGGACTCAGGGCTGTAAAGGACACTTGCCCTAAATATTTGTGCTGAAGTAGGGAATGGACAAAAAATTCAAAACAGGCAAATGTTTCAAGAAGAGATTAGGAAGAGTTAAGTTTTACTCACACTCTTTGTAAAAAAAAAAGGAAAATGGATAAAAGCTCAACCTCAGGGAGTGTTAGACGCATGCAATCTAATCTACAAAAAGTTTCAACTTACACCAGTCGGCTGACCATCAGCAAAAAGTCTACAAACAATAAATGCTGAAGGGGTTTTAGAGAACTGTGTACCCTCTGCCTGCTGGTGAGACGTAAAGGGGTAACAGCCAATAATGAGAACAGAAAGGAGCTGCGTTTAAAAGTAAAAATGGAGGTACTATTCAATCCAGCAGGCGCACCATTGGACCTCTCACCTGAGAAGACAATCGAGAAGACACAGGCCGCAAAAGCTGCAGTGCAGCCTTATTCACAATAGCCAAGACAGTGAAGCAATCAAAATGTCCAACAACAGGTAAATGGATAAAGAAGAAGTGGTCCGTGTACACAATGGAATATTAGCCATGGAAGACAATGAACCATTGCTCTTTGAGGCACCACAAATGAGTCTGGAGATAATCACGAAAGATGAGGTAAGTTGGAAAGCAAAAGACCTGTGTTCTATGATAGCACTTATAGGCGTTATCTAATAACTGACACAAATGAACATATTTCCACGGAGAAAGACACTCACAGATTTAGAAAACAAACTATGCTCATCTAAAACGACAGGTGGGGGGAATGGATAAATTAAGATTAGTGTTACTATACGTATACAAACACATATGATATACATATCTCAAAACGACCAACCATATAGCAAGGGAAGTCTGCGGAACACTCTGTAACATTTTACATGGGAAGAGGATCTGTACTTGAATAGACATATATAATGTACAAATGAACCAGATTGTGTACACCTAGGACAAACAATATTCTAAGCTTTACCCCAATTAAAACACTTTTAAAAACCAAGAAGAAATAATGACACATAACCTTATGGGGGTTTCTCCACGCACATTCCAATGTAATTTACAACCTAGGAACACGACTTCCAGAAAGGCTCTGCTGCCCTACTCCCCAGATTTGGGAATGGAGAAATGCTGCCTCCTTGAGGCCACTTCCCACAACAGCAGCTTTAAACCCATTGCTAAAGGTCACTAAATATTCACCAAACTTGCAGTTCGGGAAATGACACCTGCTCTCTAAACAAACGCTGGGGTGGAAAATCGACCAAATAACTCAAAAGAGGGCAACCTTCAAAGAAGACAATTTCAAGAGTTATATCGTACTGCCAATTGTTTCCTTTTTTTAACGGAAAAGAAAACGGCGGAGAAAAATGATGAGTTTTACGAATTTTCAAAGACATGCAAACCCAAATTACAAAAACCTATCAGCTCACAGCAGCCAGAAGGGCCATTAGCATCAATGCTGTAAACAATAAATGCTGAAGCGATTGTGGAGAAATGCGTACCCTCGATTCTAAGGGGGACGTGGTAAGAGCCACTAATGAAAACACAAAGAAGGTGCTTTGAAAAGGGAAACACGGTGCTACCAGTCAATCAATCACACCCACTGCTGGGCCTATCACCTGAGAAAATGAGAATCAAAAAGTCACAGGCTGGCAATCCTGCACTCCAACAATATTTACCATAGCCAACACTTGGAAGCAATGAAAATGTCCATCAACCGAGGAATGCACAAAGAAGAAGTGGTCCACGTACACAGTGGAAAATTACTCCAATAAAAAATAAAAATTAAATTTAAAAATCCAACGAAAGTAAGGAGACATCAGCTTGTGTGGGTTTGTCCGGGCACACTCCACTCTAATTTATAACCGAGAAACACCACAGGCCGCCAGGGCTTTTCCCTAGTTCCCAGGGTGGGGAACATAGAAAGGCTGCCGCCCTCTGGCAGTTACCTGCAAAAGCAGTTTTAAAGCCTGTGCTAATGGTCATTTCATAGGAACAAGTACTGCAGAACTGTAAATGAAACCTGCCCTCAAAATGTCTTCAGGGAGGTAACGGCCAAAACATTTCAAAAGGTGACACGTACGTTAAGAGAACACTTTGAAGAACTAAGGGGTAATCACTGCTTGAAAAATAAAAAGGACATGCCTTAAAGCTCAATTTCAACGGATTATGAGGCACATGCGAATTCAACCACAAAGAGGTATCAGCTCACACTTGTCAGAATAACCATGAGCAAGAAAACTACAAACAATAAATGCTGAAGGTGTTGTGGAGAAATGCATACCCTCAACTTCAAGGGGGACGTAAGTTGGAAAGGGCCACGAATGAGAACAGAATGGAGGTGCCTTAAAAAGGTAAACATTGTGCTACCATATGATCCAGCAGGCCCACTCCTCCACCTATAATCTAAGAAGAGAGAATTGGAAAGACACAGGCAGGCAAATCTGCATTGCCCAGTATTACAATAGCCAAGATATGGAAGTAACCAAAAAGACCACCAACAGATGGGTGGGCAAAGAAGAACTCCTCCATGTACAGATGGAATATTCGCTAGTGAAAAAAATGAAACAATGCCATTTGCAGCACCATAGATGAGTCTAGACGTAATCACGCCACGTGTACTACGTGAGAAAGCAAAAGGCACATATCCTATCATATCACTTTCAGGAGTTACTTAAAAATTGATACCAATGAAGATATTTCCACAGAGAAAGGCAATCACAGATTCATTAAAAACCTTATGGTTCACCAAATAGAAAGGGATGAGGATTGGATACATTGCCATATTGGGGTTAACAGAGATATACAAACCATGTGAAATATATAACCCCCAAAGACGTACGGAAGACCAGGAGAAGACTACTCAACATTGTGTCATAACCTACATTGGCAAAGGATGCGAGGAAGAATAGATACATGTATATGTGTGAAAGAACCACATCTTGCACACCTAGAACAAACAAACCATTGTAATCAAATTTGCTGGGATAAAAAATAAAAAGTAAATTACAAATACGAACAAGAAGTAATGAGACATAAAGTTAAAGGGCTTTTTCCTGGCACATTCCATTCTAATATACAACCTCGAACACCACTTCCATTAAGGCTCTGTTTCCCTAGGAACCAAATTTGGTAAAGGAGAAATGCTGCCACCTAGTGGCCGTTTCCTGCAAGAGCAGCTTTAAAGTCACAGCTAATGGTCACTTAACATTCACAAGGACTCAGGGCTGTAAAGGACACTTGCCCTAAATATTTGTGCTGAAGTAGGGAATGGACAAAAAATTCAAAACAGGCAAATGTTTCAAGAAGAGATTAGGAAGAGTTAAGTTTTACTCACACTCTTTGTAAAAAAAAAGGAAAATGGATAAAAGCTCAACCTCAGGGAGTGTTAGACGCATGCAATCTAATCTACAAAAAGTTTCAACTTACACCAGTCGGCTGACCATCAGCAAAAAGTCTACAAACAATAAATGCTGAAGGGGTTTTAGAGAACTGTGTACCCTCTGCCTGCTGGTGAGACGTAAAGGGGTAACAGCCAATAATGAGAACAGAAAGGAGCTGCGTTTAAAAGTAAAAATGGAGGTACTATTCAATCCAGCAGGCGCACCATTGGACCTCTCACCTGAGGAGACAATCGAGAAGACACAGGCCGCAAAAGCTGCAGTGCAGCCTTATTCACAAGAGCCAAGACAGTGAAGCAATCAAAATGTCCAACAACAGGTAAATGGATAAAGAAGAAGTGGTCCGTGTACACAATGGAATATTAGCCATGGAAGACAATGAACCATTGCTCTTTGAGGCACCACAAATGAGTCTGGAGATAATCACGAAAGATGAGGTAAGTTGGAAAGCAAAAGACCTGTGTTCTATGATAGCACTTATAGGCGTTATCTAATAACTGACACAAATGAACATATTTCCACAGAGAAAGACACTCACGGATTTAGAAAACAAACTATGCTCATCTAAAACGACAGGTGGGGGGAATGGATAAATTAAGATTAGTGTTACTATACGTATACAAACACATATGATATACATATCTCAAAAAGACCAACCATATAGCAAGGGAAGTCTGCGGAACCCTCTGTAACATTTTACATGGGAAGAGGATCTGTACTTGAATAGACATATATAATGTACAAATGAACCAGATTGTGTACACCTAGGACAAACAATATTCTAAGCTTTACCCCAATTAAAACACTTTTAAAAACCAAGAAGAAATAATGACACATAAACTTATGGGGGTTTCTCCACGCACATTCCAATGTAATTTACAACCTAGGAACACGACTTCCAGAAAGGCTCTGCTGCCCTACTCCCCAGATTTGGGAATGGAGAAATGCTGCCTCCTTGAGGCCACTTCCCACAACAGCAGCTTTAAACCCATTGCTAAAGGTCACTAAATATTCACCAAACTTGCAGTTCGGGAAATGACACCTGCTCTCTAAAAAAACGCTGGGGTGGAAAATCGACCAAATAACTCAAAAGAGGGCAACCTTCAAAGAAGACAATTTCAAGAGTTATATCGTACTGCCAATTGTTTCCTTTTTTTAACGGAAAAGAAAACGGCGGAGAAAAATGATGAGTTTTACGAATTTTCAAAGACATGCAAACCCAAATTACAAAAACCTATCAGCTCACAGCAGCCAGAAGGGCCATTAGCATCAATGCTGTAAACAATAAATGCTGAAGCGATTGTGGAGAAATGCGTACCCTCGATTCTAAGGGGGACGTGGTAAGAGCCACTAATGAAAACACAAAGAAGGTGCTTTGAAAAGGGAAACACGGTGCTACCAGTCAATCAATCACACCCACTGCTGGGCCTATCACCTGAGAAAATGAGAATCAAAAAGTCACAGGCTGGCAATCCTGCACTCCAACAATATTTACCATAGCCAACACTTGGAAGCAATGAAAATGTCCATCAACCGAGGAATGCACAAAGAAGAAGTGGTCCACGTACACAGTGGAAAATTACTCCAATAAAAAATAAAAATTAAATTTAAAAATCCAACGAAAGTAAGGAGACATCAGCTTGTGTGGGTTTGTCCGGGCACACTCCACTCTAATTTATAACCGAGAAACACCACAGGCCGCCAGGGCTTTTCCCTAGTTCCCAGGGTGGGGAACATAGAAAGGCTGCCGCCCTCTGGCAGTTACCTGCAAAAGCAGTTTTAAAGCCTGTGCTAATGGTCATTTCATAGGAACAAGTACTGCAGAACTGTAAATGAAACCTGCCCTCAAAATGTCTTCAGGGAGGTAACGGCCAAAACATTTCAAAAGGTGACACGTACGTTAAGAGAACACTTTGAAGAACTAAGGGGTAATCACTGCTTGAAAAATAAAAAGGACATGCCTTAAAGCTCAATTTCAACGGATTATGAGGCACATGCGAATTCAACCACAAAGAGGTATCAGCTCACACTTGTCAGAATAACCATGAGCAAGAAAACTACAAACAATAAATGCTGAAGGTGTTGTGGAGAAATGCATACCCTCAACTTCAAGGGGGACGTAAGTTGGAAAGGGCCACGAATGAGAACAGAATGGAGGTGCCTTAAAAAGGTCAACATTGTGCTACCATATGATCCAGCAGGCCCACTCCTCCACCTATAATCTAAGAAGAGAGAATTGGAAAGACACAGGCAGGCAAATCTGCATTGCCCAGTATTACAATAGCCAAGATATGGAAGTAACCAAAAAGACCACCAACAGATGGGTGGGCAAAGAAGAACTCCTCCATGTACAGATGGAATATTCGCTAGTGAAAAAAATGAAACAATGCCATTTGCAGCACCATAGATGAGTCTAGACGTAATCACGCCACGTGTACTACGTGAGAAAGCAAAAGGCACATATCCTATCATATCACTTTCAGGAGTTACTTAAAAATTGATACCAATGAAGATATTTCCACAGAGAAAGGCAATCACAGATTCATTAAAAAACTTATGGTTCACCAAATAGAAAGGGATGAGGATTGGATACATTGCCATATTGGGGTTAACAGAGATATACAAACCATGTGAAATATATAACCCCCAAAGACGTACGGAAGACCAGGAGAAGACTACTCAACATTGTGTCATAACCTACATTGGCAAAGGATGCGAGGAAGAATAGATACATGTATATGTGTGAAAGAACCACATCTTGCACACCTAGAACAAACAAACCATTGTAATCAAATTTGCTGGGATAAAAAATAAAAAGTAAATTACAAATACGAACAAGAAGTAATGAGACATAAAGTTAAAGGGCTTTTTCCTGGCACATTCCATTCTAATATACAACCTAGAACACCACTTCCA
Source organism: Balaenoptera borealis (assembly GCF_965194805.1). Taxonomy (NCBI): domain Eukaryota; kingdom Metazoa; phylum Chordata; class Mammalia; order Artiodactyla; family Balaenopteridae; genus Balaenoptera; species Balaenoptera borealis. The sequence goes on along the minus strand of NC_138873.1, from coordinate 72,398,618 downwards.
TTAAGGCTCTGTTTCCCTAGGAACCAAATTTGGTAAAGGAGAAATGCTGCCACCTAGTGGCCGTTTCCTGCAAGAGCAGCTTTAAAGTCACAGCTAATGGTCACTTAACATTCACAAGGACTCAGGGCTGTAAAGGACACTTGCCCTAAATATTTGTGCTGAAGTAGGGAATGGACAAAAAATTCAAAACAGGCAAATGTTTCAAGAAGAGATTAGGAAGAGTTAAGTTTTACTCACACTCTTTGTAAAAAAAAAAGGAAAATGGATAAAAGCTCAACCTCAGGGAGTGTTAGACGCATGCAATCTAATCTACAAAAAGTTTCAACTTACACCAGTCGGCTGACCATCAGCAAAAAGTCTACAAACAATAAATGCTGAAGGGGTTTTAGAGAACTGTGTACCCTCTGCCTGCTGGTGAGACGTAAAGGGGTAACAGCCAATAATGAGAACAGAAAGGAGCTGCGTTTAAAAGTAAAAATGGAGGTACTATTCAATCCAGCAGGCGCACCATTGGACCTCTCACCTGAGAAGACAATCGAGAAGACACAGGCCGCAAAAGCTGCAGTGCAGCCTTATTCACAATAGCCAAGACAGTGAAGCAATCAAAATGTCCAACAACAGGTAAATGGATAAAGAAGAAGTGGTCCGTGTACACAATGGAATATTAGCCATGGAAGACAATGAACCATTGCTCTTTGAGGCACCACAAATGAGTCTGGAGATAATCACGAAAGATGAGGTAAGTTGGAAAGCAAAAGACCTGTGTTCTATGATAGCACTTATAGGCGTTATCTAATAACTGACACAAATGAACATATTTCCACGGAGAAAGACACTCACAGATTTAGAAAACAAACTATGCTCATCTAAAACGACAGGTGGGGGGAATGGATAAATTAAGATTAGTGTTACTATACGTATACAAACACATATGATATACATATCTCAAAACGACCAACCATATAGCAAGGGAAGTCTGCGGAACACTCTGTAACATTTTACATGGGAAGAGGATCTGTACTTGAATAGACATATATAATGTACAAATGAACCAGATTGTGTACACCTAGGACAAACAATATTCTAAGCTTTACCCCAATTAAAACACTTTTAAAAACCAAGAAGAAATAATGACACATAAACTTATGGGGGTTTCTCCACGCACATTCCAATGTAATTTACAACCTAGGAACACGACTTCCAGAAAGGCTCTGCTGCCCTACTCCCCAGATTTGGGAATGGAGAAATGCTGCCTCCTTGAGGCCACTTCCCACAACAGCAGCTTTAAACCCATTGCTAAAGGTCACTAAATATTCACCAAACTTGCAGTTCGGGAAATGACACCTGCTCTCTAAACAAACGCTGGGGTGGAAAATCGACCAAATAACTCAAAAGAGGGCAACCTTCAAAGAAGACAATTTCAAGAGTTATATCGTACTGCCAATTGTTTCCTTTTTTTAACGGAAAAGAAAACGGCGGAGAAAAATGATGAGTTTTACGAATTTTCAAAGACATGCAAACCCAAATTACAAAAACCTATCAGCTCACAGCAGCCAGAAGGGCCATTAGCATCAATGCTGTAAACAATAAATGCTGAAGCGATTGTGGAGAAATGCGTACCCTCGATTCTAAGGGGGACGTGGTAAGAGCCACTAATGAAAACACAAAGAAGGTGCTTTGAAAAGGGAAACACGGTGCTACCAGTCAATCAATCACACCCACTGCTGGGCCTATCACCTGAGAAAATGAGAATCAAAAAGTCACAGGCTGGCAATCCTGCACTCCAACAATATTTACCATAGCCAACACTTGGAAGCAATGAAAATGTCCATCAACCGAGGAATGCACAAAGAAGAAGTGGTCCACGTACACAGTGGAAAATTACTCCAATAAAAAATAAAAATTAAATTTAAAAATCCAACGAAAGTAAGGAGACATCAGCTTGTGTGGGTTTGTCCGGGCACACTCCACTCTAATTTATAACCGAGAAACACCACAGGCCGCCAGGGCTTTTCCCTAGTTCCCAGGGTGGGGAACATAGAAAGGCTGCCGCCCTCTGGCAGTTACCTGCAAAAGCAGTTTTAAAGCCTGTGCTAATGGTCATTTCATAGGAACAAGTACTGCAGAACTGTAAATGAAACCTGCCCTCAAAATGTCTTCAGGGAGGTAACGGCCAAAACATTTCAAAAGGTGACACGTACGTTAAGAGAACACTTTGAAGAACTAAGGGGTAATCACTGCTTGAAAAATAAAAAGGACATGCCTTAAAGCTCAATTTCAACGGATTATGAGGCACATGCGAATTCAACCACAAAGAGGTATCAGCTCACACTTGTCAGAATAACCATGAGCAAGAAAACTACAAACAATAAATGCTGAAGGTGTTGTGGAGAAATGCATACCCTCAACTTCAAGGGGGACGTAAGTTGGAAAGGGCCACGAATGAGAACAGAATGGAGGTGCCTTAAAAAGGTAAACATTGTGCTACCATATGATCCAGCAGGCCCACTCCTCCACCTATAATCTAAGAAGAGAGAATTGGAAAGACACAGGCAGGCAAATCTGCATTGCCCAGTATTACAATAGCCAAGATATGGAAGTAACCAAAAAGACCACCAACAGATGGGTGGGCAAAGAAGAACTCCTCCATGTACAGATGGAATATTCGCTAGTGAAAAAAATGAAACAATGCCATTTGCAGCACCATAGATGAGTCTAGACGTAATCACGCCACGTGTAGTAAGTGAGAAAGCAAAAGGCACATATCCTATCATATCACTTTCAGGAGTTACTTAAAAATTGATACCAATGAAGATATTTCCACAGAGAAAGGCAATCACAGATTCATTAAAAAACTTATGGTTCACCAAATAGAAAGGGATGAGGATTGGATACATTGCCATATTGGGGTTAACAGAGATATACAAACCATGTGAAATATATAACCCCCAAAGACGTACGGAAGACCAGGAGAAGACTACTCAACATTGTGTCATAACCTACATTGGCAAAGGATGCGAGGAAGAATAGATACATGTATATGTGTGAAAGAACCACATCTTGCACACCTAGAACAAACAAACCATTGTAATCAAATTTGCTGGGATAAAAAATAAAAAGTAAATTACAAATACGAACAAGAAGTAATGAGACATAAAGTTAAAGGGCTTTTTCCTGGCACATTCCATTCTAATATACAACCTCGAACACCACTTCCATTAAGGCTCTGTTTCCCTAGGAACCAAATTTGGTAAAGGAGAAATGCTGCCACCTAGTGGCCGTTTCCTGCAAGAGCAGCTTTAAAGTCACAGCTAATGGTCACTTAACATTCACAAGGACTCAGGGCTGTAAAGGACACTTGCCCTAAATATTTGTGCTGAAGTAGGGAATGGACAAAAAATTCAAAACAGGCAAATGTTTCAAGAAGAGATTAGGAAGAGTTAAGTTTTACTCACACTCTTTGTAAAAAAAAAGGAAAATGGATAAAAGCTCAACCTCAGGGAGTGTTAGACGCATGCAATCTAATCTACAAAAAGTTTCAACTTACACCAGTCGGCTGACCATCAGCAAAAAGTCTACAAACAATAAATGCTGAAGGGGTTTTAGAGAACTGTGTACCCTCTGCCTGCTGGTGAGACGTAAAGGGGTAACAGCCAATAATGAGAACAGAAAGGAGCTGCGTTTAAAAGTAAAAATGGAGGTACTATTCAATCCAGCAGGCGCACCATTGGACCTCTCACCTGAGGAGACAATCGAGAAGACACAGGCCGCAAAAGCTGCAGTGCAGCCTTATTCACAATAGCCAAGACAGTGAAGCAATCAAAATGTCCAACAACAGGTAAATGGATAAAGAAGAAGTGGTCCGTGTACACAATGGAATATTAGCCATGGAAGACAATGAACCATTGCTCTTTGAGGCACCACAAATGAGTCTGGAGATAATCACGAAAGATGAGGTAAGTTGGAAAGCAAAAGACCTGTGTTCTATGATAGCACTTATAGGCGTTATCTAATAACTGACACAAATGAACATATTTCCACAGAGAAAGACACTCACGGATTTAGAAAACAAACTATGCTCATCTAAAACGACAGGTGGGGGGAATGGATAAATTAAGATTAGTGTTACTATACGTATACAAACACATATGATATACATATCTCAAAACGACCAACCATATAGCAAGGGAAGTCTGCGGAACCCTCTGTAACATTTTACATGGGAAGAGGATCTGTACTTGAATAGACATATATAATGTACAAATGAACCAGATCGTGTACACCTAGGACAAACAATATTCTAAGCTTTACCCCAATTAAAACACTTTTAAAAACCAAGAAGAAATAATGACACATAAACTTATGGGGGTTTCTCCACGCACATTCCAATGTAATTTACAACCTAGGAACACGACTTCCAGAAAGGCTCTGCTGCCCTACTCCCCAGATTTGGGAATGGAGAAATGCTGCCTCCTTGAGGCCACTTCCCACAACAGCAGCTTTAAACCCATTGCTAAAGGTCACTAAATATTCACCAAACTTGCAGTTCGGGAAATGACACCTGCTCTCTAAAAAAACGCTGGGGTGGAAAATCGACCAAATAACTCAAAAGAGGGCAACCTTCAAAGAAGACAATTTCAAGAGTTATATCGTACTGCCAACTGTTTCCTTTTTTTAACGGAAAAGAAAACGGCGGAGAAAAATGATGAGTTTTACGAATTTTCAAAGACATGCAAACCCAAATTACAAAAACCTATCAGCTCACAGCAGCCAGAAGGGCCATTAGCATCAATGCTGTAAACAATAAATGCTGAAGCGATTGTGGAGAAATGCGTACCCTCGATTCTAAGGGGGACGTGGTAAGAGCCACTAATGAAAACACAAAGAAGGTGCTTTGAAAAGGGAAACACGGTGCTACCAGTCAATCAATCACACCCACTGCTGGGCCTATCACCTGAGAAAATGAGAATCAAAAAGTCACAGGCTGGCAATCCTGCACTCCAACAATATTTACCATAGCCAACACTTGGAAGCAATGAAAATGTCCATCAACCGAGGAATGCACAAAGAAGAAGTGGTCCACGTACACAGTGGAAAATTACTCCAATAAAAAATAAAAATTAAATTTAAAAATCCAACGAAAGTAAGGAGACATCAGCTTGTGTGGGTTTGTCCGGGCACACTCCACTCTAATTTATAACCGAGAAACACCACAGGCCGCCAGGGCTTTTCCCTAGTTACCAGGGTGGGGAACATAGAAAGGCTGCCGCCCTCTGGCAGTTACCTGCAAAAGCAGTTTTAAAGCCTGTGCTAATGGTCATTTCATAGGAACAAGTACTGCAGAACTGTAAATGAAACCTGCCCTCAAAATGTCTTCAGGGAGGTAACGGCCAAAACATTTCAAAAGGTGACACGTACGTTAAGAGAACACTTTGAAGAACTAAGGGGTAATCACTGCTTGAAAAATAAAAAGGACATGCCTTAAAGCTCAATTTCAACGGATTATGAGGCACATGCGAATTCAACCACAAAGAGGTATCAGCTCACACTTGTCAGAATAACCATGAGCAAGAAAACTACAAACAATAAATGCTGAAGGTGTTGTGGAGAAATGCATACCCTCAACTTCAAGGGGGACGTAAGTTGGAAAGGGCCACGAATGAGAACAGAATGGAGGTGCCTTAAAAAGGTCAACATTGTGCTACCATATGATCCAGCAGGCCCACTCCTCCACCTATAATCTAAGAAGAGAGAATTGGAAAGACACAGGCAGGCAAATCTGCATTGCCCAGTATTACAATAGCCAAGATATGGAAGTAACCAAAAAGACCACCAACAGATGGGTGGGCAAAGAAGAACTCCTCCATGTACAGATGGAATATTCGCTAGTGAAAAAAATGAAACAATGCCATTTGCAGCACCATAGATGAGTCTAGACGTAATCACGCCACGTGTAGTACGTGAGAAAGCAAAAGGCACATATCCTATCATATCACTTTCAGGAGTTACTTAAAAATTGATACCAATGAAGATATTTCCACAGAGAAAGGCAATCACAGATTCATTAAAAAACTTATGGTTCACCAAATAGAAAGGGATGAGGATTGGATACATTGCCATATTGGGGTTAACAGAGATATACAAACCATGTGAAATATATAACCCCCAAAGACGTACGGAAGACCAGGAGAAGACTACTCAACATTGTGTCATAACCTACATTGGCAAAGGATGCGAGGAAGAATAGATACATGTATATGTGTGAAAGAACCACATCTTGCACACCTAGAACAAACAAACCATTGTAATCAAATTTGCTGGGATAAAAAATAAAAAGTAAATTACAAATACGAACAAGAAGTAATGAGACATAAAGTTAAAGGGCTTTTTCCTGGCACATTCCATTCTAATATACAACCTAGAACACCACTTCCATTAAGGCTCTGTTTCCCTAGGAACCAAATTTGGTAAAGGAGAAATGCTGCCACCTAGTGGCCGTTTCCTGCAAGAGCAGCTTTAAAGTCACAGCTAATGGTCACTTAACATTCACAAGGACTCAGGGCTGTAAAGGACACTTGCCCTAAATATTTGTGCTGAAGTAGGGAATGGACAAAAAATTCAAAACAGGCAAATGTTTCAAGAAGAGATTAGGAAGAGTTAAGTTTTACTCACACTCTTTGTAAAAAAAAAAGGAAAATGGATAAAAGCTCAACCTCAGGGAGTGTTAGACGCATGCAATCTAATCTACAAAAAGTTTCAACTTACACCAGTCGGCTGACCATCAGCAAAAAGTCTACAAACAATAAATGCTGAAGGGGTTTTAGAGAACTGTGTACCCTCTGCCTGCTGGTGAGACGTAAAGGGGTAACAGCCAATAATGAGAACAGAAAGGAGCTGCGTTTAAAAGTAAAAATGGAGGTACTATTCAATCCAGCAGGCGCACCATTGGACCTCTCACCTGAGAAGACAATCGAGAAGACACAGGCCGCAAAAGCTGCAGTGCAGCCTTATTCACAATAGCCAAGACAGTGAAGCAATCAAAATGTCCAACAACAGGTAAATGGATAAAGAAGAAGTGGTCCGTGTACACAATGGAATATTAGCCATGGAAGACAATGAACCATTGCTCTTTGAGGCACCACAAATGAGTCTGGAGATAATCACGAAAGATGAGGTAAGTTGGAAAGCAAAAGACCTGTGTTCTATGATAGCACTTATAGGCGTTATCTAATAACTGACACAAATGAACATATTTCCACGGAGAAAGACACTCACAGATTTAGAAAACAAACTATGCTCATCTAAAACGACAGGTGGGGGGAATGGATAAATTAAGATTAGTGTTACTATACGTATACAAACACATATGATATACATATCTCAAAACGACCAACCATATAGCAAGGGAAGTCTGCGGAACACTCTGTAACATTTTACATGGGAAGAGGATCTGTACTTGAATAGACATATATAATGTACAAATGAACCAGATTGTGTACACCTAGGACAAACAATATTCTAAGCTTTACCCCAATTAAAACACTTTTAAAAACCAAGAAGAAATAATGACACATAACCTTATGGGGGTTTCTCCACGCACATTCCAATGTAATTTACAACCTAGGAACACGACTTCCAGAAAGGCTCTGCTGCCCTACTCCCCAGATTTGGGAATGGAGAAATGCTGCCTCCTTGAGGCCACTTCCCACAACAGCAGCTTTAAACCCATTGCTAAAGGTCACTAAATATTCACCAAACTTGCAGTTCGGGAAATGACACCTGCTCTCTAAACAAACGCTGGGGTGGAAAATCGACCAAATAACTCAAAAGAGGGCAACCTTCAAAGAAGACAATTTCAAGAGTTATATCGTACTGCCAATTGTTTCCTTTTTTTAACGGAAAAGAAAACGGCGGAGAAAAATGATGAGTTTTACGAATTTTCAAAGACATGCAAACCCAAATTACAAAAACCTATCAGCTCACAGCAGCCAGAAGGGCCATTAGCATCAATGCTGTAAACAATAAATGCTGAAGCGATTGTGGAGAAATGCGTACCCTCGATTCTAAGGGGGACGTGGTAAGAGCCACTAATGAAAACACAAAGAAGGTGCTTTGAAAAGGGAAACACGGTGCTACCAGTCAATCAATCACACCCACTGCTGGGCCTATCACCTGAGAAAATGAGAATCAAAAAGTCACAGGCTGGCAATCCTGCACTCCAACAATATTTACCATAGCCAACACTTGGAAGCAATGAAAATGTCCATCAACCGAGGAATGCACAAAGAAGAAGTGGTCCACGTACACAGTGGAAAATTACTCCAATAAAAAATAAAAATTAAATTTAAAAATCCAACGAAAGTAAGGAGACATCAGCTTGTGTGGGTTTGTCCGGGCACACTCCACTCTAATTTATAACCGAGAAACACCACAGGCCGCCAGGGCTTTTCCCTAGTTCCCAGGGTGGGGAACATAGAAAGGCTGCCGCCCTCTGGCAGTTACCTGCAAAAGCAGTTTTAAAGCCTGTGCTAATGGTCATTTCATAGGAACAAGTACTGCAGAACTGTAAATGAAACCTGCCCTCAAAATGTCTTCAGGGAGGTAACGGCCAAAACATTTCAAAAGGTGACACGTACGTTAAGAGAACACTTTGAAGAACTAAGGGGTAATCACTGCTTGAAAAATAAAAAGGACATGCCTTAAAGCTCAATTTCAACGGATTATGAGGCACATGCGAATTCAACCACAAAGAGGTATCAGCTCACACTTGTCAGAATAACCATGAGCAAGAAAACTACAAACAATAAATGCTGAAGGTGTTGTGGAGAAATGCATACCCTCAACTTCAAGGGGGACGTAAGTTGGAAAGGGCCACGAATGAGAACAGAATGGAGGTGCCTTAAAAAGGTAAACATTGTGCTACCATATGATCCAGCAGGCCCACTCCTCCACCTATAATCTAAGAAGAGAGAATTGGAAAGACACAGGCAGGCAAATCTGCATTGCCCAGTATTACAATAGCCAAGATATGGAAGTAACCAAAAAGACCACCAACAGATGGGTGGGCAAAGAAGAACTCCTCCATGTACAGATGGAATATTCGCTAGTGAAAAAAATGAAACAATGCCATTTGCAGCACCATAGATGAGTCTAGACGTAATCACGCCACGTGTACTACGTGAGAAAGCAAAAGGCACATATCCTATCATATCACTTTCAGGAGTTACTTAAAAATTGATACCAATGAAGATATTTCCACAGAGAAAGGCAATCACAGATTCATTAAAAACCTTATGGTTCACCAAATAGAAAGGGATGAGGATTGGATACATTGCCATATTGGGGTTAACAGAGATATACAAACCATGTGAAATATATAACCCCCAAAGACGTACGGAAGACCAGGAGAAGACTACTCAACATTGTGTCATAACCTACATTGGCAAAGGATGCGAGGAAGAATAGATACATGTATATGTGTGAAAGAACCACATCTTGCACACCTAGAACAAACAAACCATTGTAATCAAATTTGCTGGGATAAAAAATAAAAAGTAAATTACAAATACGAACAAGAAGTAATGAGACATAAAGTTAAAGGGCTTTTTCCTGGCACATTCCATTCTAATATACAACCTCGAACACCACTTCCATTAAGGCTCTGTTTCCCTAGGAACCAAATTTGGTAAAGGAGAAATGCTGCCACCTAGTGGCCGTTTCCTGCAAGAGCAGCTTTAAAGTCACAGCTAATGGTCACTTAACATTCACAAGGACTCAGGGCTGTAAAGGACACTTGCCCTAAATATTTGTGCTGAAGTAGGGAATGGACAAAAAATTCAAAACAGGCAAATGTTTCAAGAAGAGATTAGGAAGAGTTAAGTTTTACTCACACTCTTTGTAAAAAAAAAGGAAAATGGATAAAAGCTCAACCTCAGGGAGTGTTAGACGCATGCAATCTAATCTACAAAAAGTTTCAACTTACACCAGTCGGCTGACCATCAGCAAAAAGTCTACAAACAATAAATGCTGAAGGGGTTTTAGAGAACTGTGTACCCTCTGCCTGCTGGTGAGACGTAAAGGGGTAACAGCCAATAATGAGAACAGAAAGGAGCTGCGTTTAAAAGTAAAAATGGAGGTACTATTCAATCCAGCAGGCGCACCATTGGACCTCTCACCTGAGGAGACAATCGAGAAGACACAGGCCGCAAAAGCTGCAGTGCAGCCTTATTCACAAGAGCCAAGACAGTGAAGCAATCAAAATGTCCAACAACAGGTAAATGGATAAAGAAGAAGTGGTCCGTGTACACAATGGAATATTAGCCATGGAAGACAATGAACCATTGCTCTTTGAGGCACCACAAATGAGTCTGGAGATAATCACGAAAGATGAGGTAAGTTGGAAAGCAAAAGACCTGTGTTCTATGATAGCACTTATAGGCGTTATCTAATAACTGACACAAATGAACATATTTCCACAGAGAAAGACACTCACGGATTTAGAAAACAAACTATGCTCATCTAAAACGACAGGTGGGGGGAATGGATAAATTAAGATTAGTGTTACTATACGTATACAAACACATATGATATACATATCTCAAAAAGACCAACCATATAGCAAGGGAAGTCTGCGGAACCCTCTGTAACATTTTACATGGGAAGAGGATCTGTACTTGAATAGACATATATAATGTACAAATGAACCAGATTGTGTACACCTAGGACAAACAATATTCTAAGCTTTACCCCAATTAAAACACTTTTAAAAACCAAGAAGAAATAATGACACATAAACTTATGGGGGTTTCTCCACGCACATTCCAATGTAATTTACAACCTAGGAACACGACTTCCAGAAAGGCTCTGCTGCCCTACTCCCCAGATTTGGGAATGGAGAAATGCTGCCTCCTTGAGGCCACTTCCCACAACAGCAGCTTTAAACCCATTGCTAAAGGTCACTAAATATTCACCAAACTTGCAGTTCGGGAAATGACACCTGCTCTCTAAAAAAACGCTGGGGTGGAAAATCGACCAAATAACTCAAAAGAGGGCAACCTTCAAAGAAGACAATTTCAAGAGTTATATCGTACTGCCAATTGTTTCCTTTTTTTAACGGAAAAGAAAACGGCGGAGAAAAATGATGAGTTTTACGAATTTTCAAAGACATGCAAACCCAAATTACAAAAACCTATCAGCTCACAGCAGCCAGAAGGGCCATTAGCATCAATGCTGTAAACAATAAATGCTGAAGCGATTGTGGAGAAATGCGTACCCTCGATTCTAAGGGGGACGTGGTAAGAGCCACTAATGAAAACACAAAGAAGGTGCTTTGAAAAGGGAAACACGGTGCTACCAGTCAATCAATCACACCCACTGCTGGGCCTATCACCTGAGAAAATGAGAATCAAAAAGTCACAGGCTGGCAATCCTGCACTCCAACAATATTTACCATAGCCAACACTTGGAAGCAATGAAAATGTCCATCAACCGAGGAATGCACAAAGAAGAAGTGGTCCACGTACACAGTGGAAAATTACTCCAATAAAAAATAAAAATTAAATTTAAAAATCCAACGAAAGTAAGGAGACATCAGCTTGTGTGGGTTTGTCCGGGCACACTCCACTCTAATTTATAACCGAGAAACACCACAGGCCGCCAGGGCTTTTCCCTAGTTCCCAGGGTGGGGAACATAGAAAGGCTGCCGCCCTCTGGCAGTTACCTGCAAAAGCAGTTTTAAAGCCTGTGCTAATGGTCATTTCATAGGAACAAGTACTGCAGAACTGTAAATGAAACCTGCCCTCAAAATGTCTTCAGGGAGGTAACGGCCAAAACATTTCAAAAGGTGACACGTACGTTAAGAGAACACTTTGAAGAACTAAGGGGTAATCACTGCTTGAAAAATAAAAAGGACATGCCTTAAAGCTCAATTTCAACGGATTATGAGGCACATGCGAATTCAACCACAAAGAGGTATCAGCTCACACTTGTCAGAATAACCATGAGCAAGAAAACTACAAACAATAAATGCTGAAGGTGTTGTGGAGAAATGCATACCCTCAACTTCAAGGGGGACGTAAGTTGGAAAGGGCCACGAATGAGAACAGAATGGAGGTGCCTTAAAAAGGTCAACATTGTGCTACCATATGATCCAGCAGGCCCACTCCTCCACCTATAATCTAAGAAGAGAGAATTGGAAAGACACAGGCAGGCAAATCTGCATTGCCCAGTATTACAATAGCCAAGATATGGAAGTAACCAAAAAGACCACCAACAGATGGGTGGGCAAAGAAGAACTCCTCCATGTACAGATGGAATATTCGCTAGTGAAAAAAATGAAACAATGCCATTTGCAGCACCATAGATGAGTCTAGACGTAATCACGCCACGTGTACTACGTGAGAAAGCAAAAGGCACATATCCTATCATATCACTTTCAGGAGTTACTTAAAAATTGATACCAATGAAGATATTTCCACAGAGAAAGGCAATCACAGATTCATTAAAAAACTTATGGTTCACCAAATAGAAAGGGATGAGGATTGGATACATTGCCATATTGGGGTTAACAGAGATATACAAACCATGTGAAATATATAACCCCCAAAGACGTACGGAAGACCAGGAGAAGACTACTCAACATTGTGTCATAACCTACATTGGCAAAGGATGCGAGGAAGAATAGATACATGTATATGTGTGAAAGAACCACATCTTGCACACCTAGAACAAACAAACCATTGTAATCAAATTTGCTGGGATAAAAAATAAAAAGTAAATTACAAATACGAACAAGAAGTAATGAGACATAAAGTTAAAGGGCTTTTTCCTGGCACATTCCATTCTAATATACAACCTAGAACACCACTTCCATTAAGGCTCTGTTTCCCTAGGAACCAAATTTGGTAAAGGAGAAATGCTGCCACCTAGTGGCCGTTTCCTGCAAGAGCAGCTTTAAAGTCACAGCTAATGGTCACTTAACATTCACAAGGACTCAGGGCTGTAAAGGACACTTGCCCTAAATATTTGTGCTGAAGTAGGGAATGGACAAAAAATTCAAAACAGGCAAATGTTTCAAGAAGAGATTAGGAAGAGTTAAGTTTTACTCACACTCTTTGTAAAAAAAAAAGGAAAATGGATAAAAGCTCAACCTCAGGGAGTGTTAGACGCATGCAATCTAATCTACAAAAAGTTTCAACTTACACCAGTCGGCTGACCATCAGCAAAAAGTCTACAAACAATAAATGCTGAAGGGGTTTTAGAGAACTGTGTACCCTCTGCCTGCTGGTGAGACGTAAAGGGGTAACAGCCAATAATGAGAACAGAAAGGAGCTGCGTTTAAAAGTAAAAATGGAGGTACTATTCAATCCAGCAGGCGCACCATTGGACCTCTCACCTGAGAAGACAATCGAGAAGACACAGGCCGCAAAAGCTGCAGTGCAGCCTTATTCACAATAGCCAAGACAGTGAAGCAATCAAAATGTCCAACAACAGGTAAATGGATAAAGAAGAAGTGGTCCGTGTACACAATGGAATATTAGCCATGGAAGACAATGAACCATTGCTCTTTGAGGCACCACAAATGAGTCTGGAGATAATCACGAAAGATGAGGTAAGTTGGAAAGCAAAAGACCTGTGTTCTATGATAGCACTTATAGGCGTTATCTAATAACTGACACAAATGAACATATTTCCACGGAGAAAGACACTCACAGATTTAGAAAACAAACTATGCTCATCTAAAACGACAGGTGGGGGGAATGGATAAATTAAGATTAGTGTTACTATACGTATACAAACACATATGATATACATATCTCAAAACGACCAACCATATAGCAAGGGAAGTCTGCGGAACACTCTGTAACATTTTACATGGGAAGAGGATCTGTACTTGAATAGACATATATAATGTACAAATGAACCAGATTGTGTACACCTAGGACAAACAATATTCTAAGCTTTACCCCAATTAAAACACTTTTAAAAACCAAGAAGAAATAATGACACATAAACTTATGGGGGTTTCTCCACGCACATTCCAATGTAATTTACAACCTAGGAACACGACTTCCAGAAAGGCTCTGCTGCCCTACTCCCCAGATTTGGGAATGGAGAAATGCTGCCTCCTTGAGGCCACTTCCCACAACAGCAGCTTTAAACCCATTGCTAAAGGTCACTAAATATTCACCAAACTTGCAGTTCGGGAAATGACACCTGCTCTCTAAACAAACGCTGGGGTGGAAAATCGACCAAATAACTCAAAAGAGGGCAACCTTCAAAGAAGACAATTTCAAGAGTTATATCGTACTGCCAATTGTTTCCTTTTTTTAACGGAAAAGAAAACGGCGGAGAAAAATGATGAGTTTTACGAATTTTCAAAGACATGCAAACCCAAATTACAAAAACCTATCAGCTCACAGCAGCCAGAAGGGCCATTAGCATCAATGCTGTAAACAATAAATGCTGAAGCGATTGTGGAGAAATGCGTACCCTCGATTCTAAGGGGGACGTGGTAAGAGCCACTAATGAAAACACAAAGAAGGTGCTTTGAAAAGGGAAACACGGTGCTACCAGTCAATCAATCACACCCACTGCTGGGCCTATCACCTGAGAAAATGAGAATCAAAAAGTCACAGGCTGGCAATCCTGCACTCCAACAATATTTACCATAGCCAACACTTGGAAGCAATGAAAATGTCCATCAACCGAGGAATGCACAAAGAAGAAGTGGTCCACGTACACAGTGGAAAATTACTCCAATAAAAAATAAAAATTAAATTTAAAAATCCAACGAAAGTAAGGAGACATCAGCTTGTGTGGGTTTGTCCGGGCACACTCCACTCTAATTTATAACCGAGAAACACCACAGGCCGCCAGGGCTTTTCCCTAGTTCCCAGGGTGGGGAACATAGAAAGGCTGCCGCCCTCTGGCAGTTACCTGCAAAAGCAGTTTTAAAGCCTGTGCTAATGGTCATTTCATAGGAACAAGTACTGCAGAACTGTAAATGAAACCTGCCCTCAAAATGTCTTCAGGGAGGTAACGGCCAAAACATTTCAAAAGGTGACACGTACGTTAAGAGAACACTTTGAAGAACTAAGGGGTAATCACTGCTTGAAAAATAAAAAGGACATGCCTTAAAGCTCAATTTCAACGGATTATGAGGCACATGCGAATTCAACCACAAAGAGGTATCAGCTCACACTTGTCAGAATAACCATGAGCAAGAAAACTACAAACAATAAATGCTGAAGGTGTTGTGGAGAAATGCATACCCTCAACTTCAAGGGGGACGTAAGTTGGAAAGGGCCACGAATGAGAACAGAATGGAGGTGCCTTAAAAAGGTAAACATTGTGCTACCATATGATCCAGCAGGCCCACTCCTCCACCTATAATCTAAGAAGAGAGAATTGGAAAGACACAGGCAGGCAAATCTGCATTGCCCAGTATTACAATAGCCAAGATATGGAAGTAACCAAAAAGACCACCAACAGATGGGTGGGCAAAGAAGAACTCCTCCATGTACAGATGGAATATTCGCTAGTGAAAAAAATGAAACAATGCCATTTGCAGCACCATAGATGAGTCTAGACGTAATCACGCCACGTGTAGTAAGTGAGAAAGCAAAAGGCACATATCCTATCATATCACTTTCAGGAGTTACTTAAAAATTGATACCAATGAAGATATTTCCACAGAGAAAGGCAATCACAGATTCATTAAAAAACTTATGGTTCACCAAATAGAAAGGGATGAGGATTGGATACATTGCCATATTGGGGTTAACAGAGATATACAAACCATGTGAAATATATAACCCCCAAAGACGTACGGAAGACCAGGAGAAGACTACTCAACATTGTGTCATAACCTACATTGGCAAAGGATGCGAGGAAGAATAGATACATGTATATGTGTGAAAGAACCACATCTTGCACACCTAGAACAAACAAACCATTGTAATCAAATTTGCTGGGATAAAAAATAAAAAGTAAATTACAAATACGAACAAGAAGTAATGAGACATAAAGTTAAAGGGCTTTTTCCTGGCACATTCCATTCTAATATACAACCTCGAACACCACTTCCATTAAGGCTCTGTTTCCCTAGGAACCAAATTTGGTAAAGGAGAAATGCTGCCACCTAGTGGCCGTTTCCTGCAAGAGCAGCTTTAAAGTCACAGCTAATGGTCACTTAACATTCACAAGGACTCAGGGCTGTAAAGGACACTTGCCCTAAATATTTGTGCTGAAGTAGGGAATGGACAAAAAATTCAAAACAGGCAAATGTTTCAAGAAGAGATTAGGAAGAGTTAAGTTTTACTCACACTCTTTGTAAAAAAAAAGGAAAATGGATAAAAGCTCAACCTCAGGGAGTGTTAGACGCATGCAATCTAATCTACAAAAAGTTTCAACTTACACCAGTCGGCTGACCATCAGCAAAAAGTCTACAAACAATAAATGCTGAAGGGGTTTTAGAGAACTGTGTACCCTCTGCCTGCTGGTGAGACGTAAAGGGGTAACAGCCAATAATGAGAACAGAAAGGAGCTGCGTTTAAAAGTAAAAATGGAGGTACTATTCAATCCAGCAGGCGCACCATTGGACCTCTCACCTGAGGAGACAATCGAGAAGACACAGGCCGCAAAAGCTGCAGTGCAGCCTTATTCACAATAGCCAAGACAGTGAAGCAATCAAAATGTCCAACAACAGGTAAATGGATAAAGAAGAAGTGGTCCGTGTACACAATGGAATATTAGCCATGGAAGACAATGAACCATTGCTCTTTGAGGCACCACAAATGAGTCTGGAGATAATCACGAAAGATGAGGTAAGTTGGAAAGCAAAAGACCTGTGTTCTATGATAGCACTTATAGGCGTTATCTAATAACTGACACAAATGAACATATTTCCACAGAGAAAGACACTCACGGATTTAGAAAACAAACTATGCTCATCTAAAACGACAGGTGGGGGGAATGGATAAATTAAGATTAGTGTTACTATACGTATACAAACACATATGATATACATATCTCAAAACGACCAACCATATAGCAAGGGAAGTCTGCGGAACCCTCTGTAACATTTTACATGGGAAGAGGATCTGTACTTGAATAGACATATATAATGTACAAATGAACCAGATCGTGTACACCTAGGACAAACAATATTCTAAGCTTTACCCCAATTAAAACACTTTTAAAAACCAAGAAGAAATAATGACACATAAACTTATGGGGGTTTCTCCACGCACATTCCAATGTAATTTACAACCTAGGAACACGACTTCCAGAAAGGCTCTGCTGCCCTACTCCCCAGATTTGGGAATGGAGAAATGCTGCCTCCTTGAGGCCACTTCCCACAACAGCAGCTTTAAACCCATTGCTAAAGGTCACTAAATATTCACCAAACTTGCAGTTCGGGAAATGACACCTGCTCTCTAAAAAAACGCTGGGGTGGAAAATCGACCAAATAACTCAAAAGAGGGCAACCTTCAAAGAAGACAATTTCAAGAGTTATATCGTACTGCCAACTGTTTCCTTTTTTTAACGGAAAAGAAAACGGCGGAGAAAAATGATGAGTTTTACGAATTTTCAAAGACATGCAAACCCAAATTACAAAAACCTATCAGCTCACAGCAGCCAGAAGGGCCATTAGCATCAATGCTGTAAACAATAAATGCTGAAGCGATTGTGGAGAAATGCGTACCCTCGATTCTAAGGGGGACGTGGTAAGAGCCACTAATGAAAACACAAAGAAGGTGCTTTGAAAAGGGAAACACGGTGCTACCAGTCAATCAATCACACCCACTGCTGGGCCTATCACCTGAGAAAATGAGAATCAAAAAGTCACAGGCTGGCAATCCTGCACTCCAACAATATTTACCATAGCCAACACTTGGAAGCAATGAAAATGTCCATCAACCGAGGAATGCACAAAGAAGAAGTGGTCCACGTACACAGTGGAAAATTACTCCAATAAAAAATAAAAATTAAATTTAAAAATCCAACGAAAGTAAGGAGACATCAGCTTGTGTGGGTTTGTCCGGGCACACTCCACTCTAATTTATAACCGAGAAACACCACAGGCCGCCAGGGCTTTTCCCTAGTTACCAGGGTGGGGAACATAGAAAGGCTGCCGCCCTCTGGCAGTTACCTGCAAAAGCAGTTTTAAAGCCTGTGCTAATGGTCATTTCATAGGAACAAGTACTGCAGAACTGTAAATGAAACCTGCCCTCAAAATGTCTTCAGGGAGGTAACGGCCAAAACATTTCAAAAGGTGACACGTACGTTAAGAGAACACTTTGAAGAACTAAGGGGTAATCACTGCTTGAAAAATAAAAAGGACATGCCTTAAAGCTCAATTTCAACGGATTATGAGGCACATGCGAATTCAACCACAAAGAGGTATCAGCTCACACTTGTCAGAATAACCATGAGCAAGAAAACTACAAACAATAAATGCTGAAGGTGTTGTGGAGAAATGCATACCCTCAACTTCAAGGGGGACGTAAGTTGGAAAGGGCCACGAATGAGAACAGAATGGAGGTGCCTTAAAAAGGTCAACATTGTGCTACCATATGATCCAGCAGGCCCACTCCTCCACCTATAATCTAAGAAGAGAGAATTGGAAAGACACAGGCAGGCAAATCTGCATTGCCCAGTATTACAATAGCCAAGATATGGAAGTAACCAAAAAGACCACCAACAGATGGGTGGGCAAAGAAGAACTCCTCCATGTACAGATGGAATATTCGCTAGTGAAAAAAATGAAACAATGCCATTTGCAGCACCATAGATGAGTCTAGACGTAATCACGCCACGTGTAGTACGTGAGAAAGCAAAAGGCACATATCCTATCATATCACTTTCAGGAGTTACTTAAAAATTGATACCAATGAAGATATTTCCACAGAGAAAGGCAATCACAGATTCATTAAAAACCTTATGGTTCACCAAATAGAAAGGGATGAGGATTGGATACATTGCCATATTGGGGTTAACAGAGATATACAAACCATGTGAAATATATAACCCCCAAAGACGTACGGAAGACCAGGAGAAGACTACTCAACATTGTGTCATAACCTACATTGGCAAAGGATGCGAGGAAGAATAGATACATGTATATGTGTGAAAGAACCACATCTTGCACACCTAGAACAAACAAATCATTGTAATCAAATTTGCTGGGATAAAAAATAAAAAGTAAATTACAAATACGAACAAGAAGTAATGAGACATAAAGTTAAAGGGCTTTTTCCTGGCACATTCCATTCTAATATACAACCTGGAACACCACTTCCATTAAGGCTCTGTTTCCCTAGTAACCAAATTTGGTAAAGGAGAAATGCTGCCACCTAGTGGCCGTTTCCTGCAAGAGCAGCTTTAAAGTCACAGCTAATGGTCACTTAACATTCACAAGGACTCAGGGCTGTAAAGGACACTTGCCCTAAATATTTGTGCTGAAGTAGAGAATGGACAAAAAATTCAAAACAGGCAAATGTTTCAAGAAGAGATTATGAAGAGTTAAGTTTTACTCACACTCTTTGTAAAAAAAAAAGAAAATGGATAAAAGCTCAACCTCAGGGAGTGTTAGATGCATGCAATCTAATCTACAAAAAGTTTCAACTTACACCAGTCGGCTGACCATCAGCAAAAAGTCTACAAACAATAAATGCTGAAGGGGTTTTAGAGAACTGTGTACCCTCTGCCTGCTGGTGAGATGTAAAGGGGTAACAGCCAATAATGAGAACAGAAAGGAGCTGCGTTTAAAAGTAAAAATGGAGGTACTATTCAATCCAGCAGGCGCACCATTGGACCTCTCACCTGAGAAGACAATCGAGAAGACACAGGCCGCAAAAGCTGCAGTGCAGCCTTATTCACAAGAGCCAAGACAGTGAAGCAATCAAAATGTCCAACAACAGGTAAATGGATAAAGAAGAAGTGGTCCGTGTACACAATGGAATATTAGCCATGGAAGACAATGAACCATTGCTCTTTGAGGCACCACAAATGAGTCTGGAGATAATCACGAAAGATGAGGTAAGTTGGAAAGCAAAAGACCTGTGTTCTATGATAGCACTTATAGGCGTTATCTAATAACTGACACAAATGAACATATTTCCACAGAGAAAGACACTCACGGATTTAGAAAACAAACTATGCTCATCTAAAACGACAGGTGGGGGGAATGGATAAATTAAGATTAGTGTTACTATACGTATACAAACACATATGATATACATATCTCAAAAAGACCAACCATATAGCAAGGGAAGTCTGCGGAACCCTCTGTAACATTTTACATGGGAAGAGGATCTGTACTTGAATAGACATATATAATGTACAAATGAACCAGATTGTGTACACCTAGGACAAACAATATTCTAAGCTTTACCCCAATTAAAACACTTTTAAAAACCAAGAAGAAATAATGACACATAAACTTATGGGGGTTTCTCCACGCACATTCCAATGTAATTTACAACCTAGGAACACGACTTCCAGAAAGGCTCTGCTGCCCTACTCCCCAGATTTGGGAATGGAGAAATGCTGCCTCCTTGAGGCCACTTCCCACAACAGCAGCTTTAAACCCATTGCTAAAGGTCACTAAATATTCACCAAACTTGCAGTTCGGGAAATGACACCTGCTCTCTAAAAAAACGCTGGGGTGGAAAATCGACCAAATAACTCAAAAGAGGGCAACCTTCAAAGAAGACAATTTCAAGAGTTATATCGTACTGCCAATTGTTTCCTTTTTTTAACGGAAAAGAAAACGGCGGAGAAAAATGATGAGTTTTACGAATTTTCAAAGACATGCAAACCCAAATTACAAAAACCTATCAGCTCACAGCAGCCAGAAGGGCCATTAGCATCAATGCTGTAAACAATAAATGCTGAAGCGATTGTGGAGAAATGCGTACCCTCGATTCTAAGGGGGACGTGGTAAGAGCCACTAATGAAAACACAAAGAAGGTGCTTTGAAAAGGGAAACACGGTGCTACCAGTCAATCAATCACACCCACTGCTGGGCCTATCACCTGAGAAAATGAGAATCAAAAAGTCACAGGCTGGCAATCCTGCACTCCAACAATATTTACCATAGCCAACACTTGGAAGCAATGAAAATGTCCATCAACCGAGGAATGCACAAAGAAGAAGTGGTCCACGTACACAGTGGAAAATTACTCCAATAAAAAATAAAAATTAAATTTAAAAATCCAACGAAAGTAAGGAGACATCAGCTTGTGTGGGTTTGTCCGGGCACACTCCACTCTAATTTATAACCGAGAAACACCACAGGCCGCCAGGGCTTTTCCCTAGTTCCCAGGGTGGGGAACATAGAAAGGCTGCCGCCCTCTGGCAGTTACCTGCAAAAGCAGTTTTAAAGCCTGTGCTAATGGTCATTTCATAGGAACAAGTACTGCAGAACTGTAAATGAAACCTGCCCTCAAAATGTCTTCAGGGAGGTAACGGCCAAAACATTTCAAAAGGTGACACGTACGTTAAGAGAACACTTTGAAGAACTAAGGGGTAATCACTGCTTGAAAAATAAAAAGGACATGCCTTAAAGCTCAATTTCAACGGATTATGAGGCACATGCGAATTCAACCACAAAGAGGTATCAGCTCACACTTGTCAGAATAACCATGAGCAAGAAAACTACAAACAATAAATGCTGAAGGTGTTGTGGAGAAATGCATACCCTCAACTTCAAGGGGGACGTAAGTTGGAAAGGGCCACGAATGAGAACAGAATGGAGGTGCCTTAAAAAGGTCAACATTGTGCTACCATATGATCCAGCAGGCCCACTCCTCCACCTATAATCTAAGAAGAGAGAATTGGAAAGACACAGGCAGGCAAATCTGCATTGCCCAGTATTACAATAGCCAAGATATGGAAGTAACCAAAAAGACCACCAACAGATGGGTGGGCAAAGAAGAACTCCTCCATGTACAGATGGAATATTCGCTAGTGAAAAAAATGAAACAATGCCATTTGCAGCACCATAGATGAGTCTAGACGTAATCACGCCACGTGTACTACGTGAGAAAGCAAAAGGCACATATCCTATCATATCACTTTCAGGAGTTACTTAAAAATTGATACCAATGAAGATATTTCCACAGAGAAAGGCAATCACAGATTCATTAAAAAACTTATGGTTCACCAAATAGAAAGGGATGAGGATTGGATACATTGCCATATTGGGGTTAACAGAGATATACAAACCATGTGAAATATATAACCCCCAAAGACGTACGGAAGACCAGGAGAAGACTACTCAACATTGTGTCATAACCTACATTGGCAAAGGATGCGAGGAAGAATAGATACATGTATATGTGTGAAAGAACCACATCTTGCACACCTAGAACAAACAAACCATTGTAATCAAATTTGCTGGGATAAAAAATAAAAAGTAAATTACAAATACGAACAAGAAGTAATGAGACATAAAGTTAAAGGGCTTTTTCCTGGCACATTCCATTCTAATATACAACCTAGAACACCACTTCCATTAAGGCTCTGTTTCCCTAGGAACCAAATTTGGTAAAGGAGAAATGCTGCCACCTAGTGGCCGTTTCCTGCAAGAGCAGCTTTAAAGTCACAGCTAATGGTCACTTAACATTCACAAGGACTCAGGGCTGTAAAGGACACTTGCCCTAAATATTTGTGCTGAAGTAGGGAATGGACAAAAAATTCAAAACAGGCAAATGTTTCAAGAAGAGATTAGGAAGAGTTAAGTTTTACTCACACTCTTTGTAAAAAAAAAAGGAAAATGGATAAAAGCTCAACCTCAGGGAGTGTTAGACGCATGCAATCTAATCTACAAAAAGTTTCAACTTACACCAGTCGGCTGACCATCAGCAAAAAGTCTACAAACAATAAATGCTGAAGGGGTTTTAGAGAACTGTGTACCCTCTGCCTGCTGGTGAGACGTAAAGGGGTAACAGCCAATAATGAGAACAGAAAGGAGCTGCGTTTAAAAGTAAAAATGGAGGTACTATTCAATCCAGCAGGCGCACCATTGGACCTCTCACCTGAGAAGACAATCGAGAAGACACAGGCCGCAAAAGCTGCAGTGCAGCCTTATTCACAATAGCCAAGACAGTGAAGCAATCAAAATGTCCAACAACAGGTAAATGGATAAAGAAGAAGTGGTCCGTGTACACAATGGAATATTAGCCATGGAAGACAATGAACCATTGCTCTTTGAGGCACCACAAATGAGTCTGGAGATAATCACGAAAGATGAGGTAAGTTGGAAAGCAAAAGACCTGTGTTCTATGATAGCACTTATAGGCGTTATCTAATAACTGACACAAATGAACATATTTCCACGGAGAAAGACACTCACAGATTTAGAAAACAAACTATGCTCATCTAAAACGACAGGTGGGGGGAATGGATAAATTAAGATTAGTGTTACTATACGTATACAAACACATATGATATACATATCTCAAAACGACCAACCATATAGCAAGGGAAGTCTGCGGAACACTCTGTAACATTTTACATGGGAAGAGGATCTGTACTTGAATAGACATATATAATGTACAAATGAACCAGATTGTGTACACCTAGGACAAACAATATTCTAAGCTTTACCCCAATTAAAACACTTTTAAAAACCAAGAAGAAATAATGACACATAAACTTATGGGGGTTTCTCCACGCACATTCCAATGTAATTTACAACCTAGGAACACGACTTCCAGAAAGGCTCTGCTGCCCTACTCCCCAGATTTGGGAATGGAGAAATGCTGCCTCCTTGAGGCCACTTCCCACAACAGCAGCTTTAAACCCATTGCTAAAGGTCACTAAATATTCACCAAACTTGCAGTTCGGGAAATGACACCTGCTCTCTAAACAAACGCTGGGGTGGAAAATCGACCAAATAACTCAAAAGAGGGCAACCTTCAAAGAAGACAATTTCAAGAGTTATATCGTACTGCCAATTGTTTCCTTTTTTTAACGGAAAAGAAAACGGCGGAGAAAAATGATGAGTTTTACGAATTTTCAAAGACATGCAAACCCAAATTACAAAAACCTATCAGCTCACAGCAGCCAGAAGGGCCATTAGCATCAATGCTGTAAACAATAAATGCTGAAGCGATTGTGGAGAAATGCGTACCCTCGATTCTAAGGGGGACGTGGTAAGAGCCACTAATGAAAACACAAAGAAGGTGCTTTGAAAAGGGAAACACGGTGCTACCAGTCAATCAATCACACCCACTGCTGGGCCTATCACCTGAGAAAATGAGAATCAAAAAGTCACAGGCTGGCAATCCTGCACTCCAACAATATTTACCATAGCCAACACTTGGAAGCAATGAAAATGTCCATCAACCGAGGAATGCACAAAGAAGAAGTGGTCCACGTACACAGTGGAAAATTACTCCAATAAAAAATAAAAATTAAATTTAAAAATCCAACGAAAGTAAGGAGACATCAGCTTGTGTGGGTTTGTCCGGGCACACTCCACTCTAATTTATAACCGAGAAACACCACAGGCCGCCAGGGCTTTTCCCTAGTTCCCAGGGTGGGGAACATAGAAAGGCTGCCGCCCTCTGGCAGTTACCTGCAAAAGCAGTTTTAAAGCCTGTGCTAATGGTCATTTCATAGGAACAAGTACTGCAGAACTGTAAATGAAACCTGCCCTCAAAATGTCTTCAGGGAGGTAACGGCCAAAACATTTCAAAAGGTGACACGTACGTTAAGAGAACACTTTGAAGAACTAAGGGGTAATCACTGCTTGAAAAATAAAAAGGACATGCCTTAAAGCTCAATTTCAACGGATTATGAGGCACATGCGAATTCAACCACAAAGAGGTATCAGCTCACACTTGTCAGAATAACCATGAGCAAGAAAACTACAAACAATAAATGCTGAAGGTGTTGTGGAGAAATGCATACCCTCAACTTCAAGGGGGACGTAAGTTGGAAAGGGCCACGAATGAGAACAGAATGGAGGTGCCTTAAAAAGGTAAACATTGTGCTACCATATGATCCAGCAGGCCCACTCCTCCACCTATAATCTAAGAAGAGAGAATTGGAAAGACACAGGCAGGCAAATCTGCATTGCCCAGTATTACAATAGCCAAGATATGGAAGTAACCAAAAAGACCACCAACAGATGGGTGGGCAAAGAAGAACTCCTCCATGTACAGATGGAATATTCGCTAGTGAAAAAAATGAAACAATGCCATTTGCAGCACCATAGATGAGTCTAGACGTAATCACGCCACGTGTAGTAAGTGAGAAAGCAAAAGGCACATATCCTATCATATCACTTTCAGGAGTTACTTAAAAATTGATACCAATGAAGATATTTCCACAGAGAAAGGCAATCACAGATTCATTAAAAAACTTATGGTTCACCAAATAGAAAGGGATGAGGATTGGATACATTGCCATATTGGGGTTAACAGAGATATACAAACCATGTGAAATATATAACCCCCAAAGACGTACGGAAGACCAGGAGAAGACTACTCAACATTGTGTCATAACCTACATTGGCAAAGGATGCGAGGAAGAATAGATACATGTATATGTGTGAAAGAACCACATCTTGCACACCTAGAACAAACAAACCATTGTAATCAAATTTGCTGGGATAAAAAATAAAAAGTAAATTACAAATACGAACAAGAAGTAATGAGACATAAAGTTAAAGGGCTTTTTCCTGGCACATTCCATTCTAATATACAACCTCGAACACCACTTCCATTAAGGCTCTGTTTCCCTAGGAACCAAATTTGGTAAAGGAGAAATGCTGCCACCTAGTGGCCGTTTCCTGCAAGAGCAGCTTTAAAGTCACAGCTAATGGTCACTTAACATTCACAAGGACTCAGGGCTGTAAAGGACACTTGCCCTAAATATTTGTGCTGAAGTAGGGAATGGACAAAAAATTCAAAACAGGCAAATGTTTCAAGAAGAGATTAGGAAGAGTTAAGTTTTACTCACACTCTTTGTAAAAAAAAAGGAAAATGGATAAAAGCTCAACCTCAGGGAGTGTTAGACGCATGCAATCTAATCTACAAAAAGTTTCAACTTACACCAGTCGGCTGACCATCAGCAAAAAGTCTACAAACAATAAATGCTGAAGGGGTTTTAGAGAACTGTGTACCCTCTGCCTGCTGGTGAGACGTAAAGGGGTAACAGCCAATAATGAGAACAGAAAGGAGCTGCGTTTAAAAGTAAAAATGGAGGTACTATTCAATCCAGCAGGCGCACCATTGGACCTCTCACCTGAGGAGACAATCGAGAAGACACAGGCCGCAAAAGCTGCAGTGCAGCCTTATTCACAATAGCCAAGACAGTGAAGCAATCAAAATGTCCAACAACAGGTAAATGGATAAAGAAGAAGTGGTCCGTGTACACAATGGAATATTAGCCATGGAAGACAATGAACCATTGCTCTTTGAGGCACCACAAATGAGTCTGGAGATAATCACGAAAGATGAGGTAAGTTGGAAAGCAAAAGACCTGTGTTCTATGATAGCACTTATAGGCGTTATCTAATAACTGACACAAATGAACATATTTCCACAGAGAAAGACACTCACGGATTTAGAAAACAAACTATGCTCATCTAAAACGACAGGTGGGGGGAATGGATAAATTAAGATTAGTGTTACTATACGTATACAAACACATATGATATACATATCTCAAAACGACCAACCATATAGCAAGGGAAGTCTGCGGAACCCTCTGTAACATTTTACATGGGAAGAGGATCTGTACTTGAATAGACATATATAATGTACAAATGAACCAGATCGTGTACACCTAGGACAAACAATATTCTAAGCTTTACCCCAATTAAAACACTTTTAAAAACCAAGAAGAAATAATGACACATAAACTTATGGGGGTTTCTCCACGCACATTCCAATGTAATTTACAACCTAGGAACACGACTTCCAGAAAGGCTCTGCTGCCCTACTCCCCAGATTTGGGAATGGAGAAATGCTGCCTCCTTGAGGCCACTTCCCACAACAGCAGCTTTAAACCCATTGCTAAAGGTCACTAAATATTCACCAAACTTGCAGTTCGGGAAATGACACCTGCTCTCTAAAAAAACGCTGGGGTGGAAAATCGACCAAATAACTCAAAAGAGGGCAACCTTCAAAGAAGACAATTTCAAGAGTTATATCGTACTGCCAACTGTTTCCTTTTTTTAACGGAAAAGAAAACGGCGGAGAAAAATGATGAGTTTTACGAATTTTCAAAGACATGCAAACCCAAATTACAAAAACCTATCAGCTCACAGCAGCCAGAAGGGCCATTAGCATCAATGCTGTAAACAATAAATGCTGAAGCGATTGTGGAGAAATGCGTACCCTCGATTCTAAGGGGGACGTGGTAAGAGCCACTAATGAAAACACAAAGAAGGTGCTTTGAAAAGGGAAACACGGTGCTACCAGTCAATCAATCACACCCACTGCTGGGCCTATCACCTGAGAAAATGAGAATCAAAAAGTCACAGGCTGGCAATCCTGCACTCCAACAATATTTACCATAGCCAACACTTGGAAGCAATGAAAATGTCCATCAACCGAGGAATGCACAAAGAAGAAGTGGTCCACGTACACAGTGGAAAATTACTCCAATAAAAAATAAAAATTAAATTTAAAAATCCAACGAAAGTAAGGAGACATCAGCTTGTGTGGGTTTGTCCGGGCACACTCCACTCTAATTTATAACCGAGAAACACCACAGGCCGCCAGGGCTTTTCCCTAGTTACCAGGGTGGGGAACATAGAAAGGCTGCCGCCCTCTGGCAGTTACCTGCAAAAGCAGTTTTAAAGCCTGTGCTAATGGTCATTTCATAGGAACAAGTACTGCAGAACTGTAAATGAAACCTGCCCTCAAAATGTCTTCAGGGAGGTAACGGCCAAAACATTTCAAAAGGTGACACGTACGTTAAGAGAACACTTTGAAGAACTAAGGGGTAATCACTGCTTGAAAAATAAAAAGGACATGCCTTAAAGCTCAATTTCAACGGATTATGAGGCACATGCGAATTCAACCACAAAGAGGTATCAGCTCACACTTGTCAGAATAACCATGAGCAAGAAAACTACAAACAATAAATGCTGAAGGTGTTGTGGAGAAATGCATACCCTCAACTTCAAGGGGGACGTAAGTTGGAAAGGGCCACGAATGAGAACAGAATGGAGGTGCCTTAAAAAGGTCAACATTGTGCTACCATATGATCCAGCAGGCCCACTCCTCCACCTATAATCTAAGAAGAGAGAATTGGAAAGACACAGGCAGGCAAATCTGCATTGCCCAGTATTACAATAGCCAAGATATGGAAGTAACCAAAAAGACCACCAACAGATGGGTGGGCAAAGAAGAACTCCTCCATGTACAGATGGAATATTCGCTAGTGAAAAAAATGAAACAATGCCATTTGCAGCACCATAGATGAGTCTAGACGTAATCACGCCACGTGTAGTACGTGAGAAAGCAAAAGGCACATATCCTATCATATCACTTTCAGGAGTTACTTAAAAATTGATACCAATGAAGATATTTCCACAGAGAAAGGCAATCACAGATTCATTAAAAACCTTATGGTTCACCAAATAGAAAGGGATGAGGATTGGATACATTGCCATATTGGGGTTAACAGAGATATACAAACCATGTGAAATATATAACCCCCAAAGACGTACGGAAGACCAGGAGAAGACTACTCAACATTGTGTCATAACCTACATTGGCAAAGGATGCGAGGAAGAATAGATACATGTATATGTGTGAAAGAACCACATCTTGCACACCTAGAACAAACAAATCATTGTAATCAAATTTGCTGGGATAAAAAATAAAAAGTAAATTACAAATACGAACAAGAAGTAATGAGACATAAAGTTAAAGGGCTTTTTCCTGGCACATTCCATTCTAATATACAACCTGGAACACCACTTCCATTAAGGCTCTGTTTCCCTAGTAACCAAATTTGGTAAAGGAGAAATGCTGCCACCTAGTGGCCGTTTCCTGCAAGAGCAGCTTTAAAGTCACAGCTAATGGTCACTTAACATTCACAAGGACTCAGGGCTGTAAAGGACACTTGCCCTAAATATTTGTGCTGAAGTAGAGAATGGACAAAAAATTCAAAACAGGCAAATGTTTCAAGAAGAGATTATGAAGAGTTAAGTTTTACTCACACTCTTTGTAAAAAAAAAAGAAAATGGATAAAAGCTCAACCTCAGGGAGTGTTAGATGCATGCAATCTAATCTACAAAAAGTTTCAACTTACACCAGTCGGCTGACCATCAGCAAAAAGTCTACAAACAATAAATGCTGAAGGGGTTTTAGAGAACTGTGTACCCTCTGCCTGCTGGTGAGATGTAAAGGGGTAACAGCCAATAATGAGAACAGAAAGGAGCTGCGTTTAAAAGTAAAAATGGAGGTACTATTCAATCCAGCAGGCGCACCATTGGACCTCTCACCTGAGAAGACAATC
The DNA here is from genome assembly GCF_965194805.1 of Balaenoptera borealis. Taxonomy (NCBI): domain Eukaryota; kingdom Metazoa; phylum Chordata; class Mammalia; order Artiodactyla; family Balaenopteridae; genus Balaenoptera; species Balaenoptera borealis. The sequence continues at coordinate 72,369,125 of NC_138873.1, read as the reverse complement.
GAGAAGACACAGGCCGCAAAAGCTGCAGTGCAGCCTTATTCACAAGAGCCAAGACAGTGAAGCAATCAAAATGTCCAACAACAGGTAAATGGATAAAGAAGAAGTGGTCCGTGTACACAATGGAATATTAGCCATGGAAGACAATGAACCATTGCTCTTTGAGGCACCACAAATGAGTCTGGAGATAATCACGAAAGATGAGGTAAGTTGGAAAGCAAAAGACCTGTGTTCTATGATAGCACTTATAGGCGTTATCTAATAACTGACACAAATGAACATATTTCCACGGAGAAAGACACTCACAGATTTAGAAAACAAACTATGCTCATCTAAAACGACAGGTGGGGGGAATGGATAAATTAAGATTAGTGTTACTATACGTATACAAACACATATGATATACATATCTCAAAACGACCAACCATATAGCAAGGGAAGTCTGCGGAACCCTCTGTAACATTTTACATGGGAAGAGGATCTGTACTTGAATAGACATATATAATGTACAAATGAACCAGATCGTGTACACCTAGGACAAACAATATTCTAAGCTTTACCCCAATTAAAACACTTTTAAAAACCAAGAAGAAATAATGACACATAAACTTATGGGGGTTTCTCCACGCACATTCCAATGTAATTTACAACCTAGGAACACGACTTCCAGAAAGGCTCTGCTGCCCTACTCCCCAGATTTGGGAATGGAGAAATGCTGCCTCCTTGAGGCCACTTCCCACAACAGCAGCTTTAAACCCATTGCTAAAGGTCACTAAATATTCACCAAACTTGCAGTTCGGGAAATGACACCTGCTCTCTAAACAAACGCTGGGGTGGAAAATCGACCAAATAACTCAAAAGAGGGCAACCTTCAAAGAAGACAATTTCAAGAGTTATATCGTACTGCCAATTGTTTCCTTTTTTTAACGGAAAAGAAAACGGCGGAGAAAAATGATGAGTTTTACGAATTTTCAAAGACATGCAAACCCAAATTACAAAAACCTATCAGCTCACAGCAGCCAGAAGGGCCATTAGCATCAATGCTGTAAACAATAAATGCTGAAGCGATTGTGGAGAAATGCGTACCCTCGATTCTAAGGGGGACGTGGTAAGAGCCACTAATGAAAACACAAAGAAGGTGCTTTGAAAAGGGAAACACGGTGCTACCAGTCAATCAATCACACCCACTGCTGGGCCTATCACCTGAGAAAATGAGAATCAAAAAGTCACAGGCTGGCAATCCTGCACTCCAACAATATTTACCATAGCCAACACTTGGAAGCAATGAAAATGTCCATCAACCGAGGAATGCACAAAGAAGAAGTGGTCCACGTACACAGTGGAAAATTACTCCAATAAAAAATAAAAATTAAATTTAAAAATCCAACAAAAGTAAGGAGACATCAGCTTGTGTGGGTTTGTCCGGGCACACTCCACTCTAATTTATAACCGAGAAACACCACAGGCCGCCAGGGCTTTTCCCTAGTTCCCAGGGTGGGGAACATAGAAAGGCTGCCGCCCTCTGGCAGTTACCTGCAAAAGCAGTTTTAAAGCCTGTGCTAATGGTCATTTCATAGGAACAAGTACTGCAGAACTGTAAAAGAAACCTGCCCTCAAAATGTCTTCAGGGAGGTAACGGCCAAAACATTTCAAAAGGTGACACGTACGTTAAGAGAACACTTTGAAGAACTAAGGGGTAATCACTGCTTGAAAAATAAAAAGGACATGCCTTAAAGCTCAATTTCAACGGATTATGAGGCACATGCGAATTCAACCACAAAGAGGTATCAGCTCACACTTGTCAGAATAACCATGAGCAAGAAAACTACAAACAATAAATGCTGAAGGTGTTGTGGAGAAATGCATACCCTCAACTTCAAGGGGGATGTAAGTTGGAAAGGGCCACGAATGAGAACAGAATGGAGGTGCCTTAAAAAGGTAAACATTGTGCTACCATATGATCCAGCAGGCCCACTCCTCCACCTATAATCTAAGAAGAGAGAATTGGAAAGACACAGGCAGGCAAATCTGCATTGCCCAGTATTACAATAGCCAAGATATGGAAGTAACCAAAAAGACCACCAACAGATGGGTGGGCAAAGAAGAACTCCTCCATGTACAGATGGAATATTCGCTAGTGAAAAAAATGAAACAATGCCATTTGCAGCACCATAGATGAGTCTAGACGTAATCACGCCACGTGTAGTACGTGAGAAAGCAAAAGGCACATATCCTATCATATCACTTTCAGGAGTTACTTAAAAATTGATACCAATGAAGATATTTCCACAGAGAAAGGCAATCACAGATTCATTAAAAACCTTATGGTTCACCAAATAGAAAGGGATGAGGATTGGATACATTGCCATATTGGGGTTAACAGAGATATACAAACCATGTGAAATATATAACCCCCAAAGACGTACGGAAGACCAGGAGAAGACTACTCAACATTGTGTCATAACCTACATTGGCAAAGGATGCGAGGAAGAATAGATACATGTATATGTGTGAAAGAACCACATCTTGCACACCTAGAACAAACAAACCATTGTAATCAAATTTGCTGGGATAAAAAATAAAAAGTAAATTACAAATACGAACAAGAAGTAATGAGACATAAAGTTAAAGGGCTTTTTCCTGGCACATTCCATTCTAATATACAACCTAGAACACCACTTCCATTAAGGCTCTGTTTCCCTAGGAACCAAATTTGGTAAAGGAGAAATGCTGCCACCTAGTGGCCGTTTCCTGCAAGAGCAGCTTTAAAGTCACAGCTAATGGTCACTTAACATTCACAAGGACTCAGGGCTGTAAAGGACACTTGCCCTAAATATTTGTGCTGAAGTAGGGAATGGACAAAAAATTCAAAACAGGCAAATGTTTCAAGAAGAGATTAGGAAGAGTTAAGTTTTACTCACACTCTTTGTAAAAAAAAAGGAAAATGGATAAAAGCTCAACCTCAGGGAGTGTTAGACGCATGCAATCTAATCTACAAAAAGTTTCAACTTACACCAGTCGGCTGACCATCAGCAAAAAGTCTACAAACAATAAATGCTGAAGGGGTTTTAGAGAACTGTGTACCCTCTGCCTGCTGGTGAGACGTAAAGGGGTAACAGCCAATAATGAGAACAGAAAGGAGCTGCGTTTAAAAGTAAAAATGGAGGTACTATTCAATCCAGCAGGCGCACCATTGGACCTCTCACCTGAGAAGACAATCGAGAAGACACAGGCCGCAAAAGCTGCAGTGCAGCCTTATTCACAAGAGCCAAGACAGTGAAGCAATCAAAATGTCCAACAACAGGTAAATGGATAAAGAAGAAGTGGTCCGTGTACACAATGGAATATTAGCCATGGAAGACAATGAACCATTGCTCTTTGAGGCACCACAAATGAGTCTGGAGATAATCACGAAAGATGAGGTAAGTTGGAAAGCAAAAGACCTGTGTTCTATGATAGCACTTATAGGCGTTATCTAATAACTGACACAAATGAACATATTTCCACGGAGAAAGACACTCACAGATTTAGAAAACAAACTATGCTCATCTAAAACGACAGGTGGGGGGAATGGATAAATTAAGATTAGTGTTACTATACGTATACAAACACATATGATATACATATCTCAAAACGACCAACCATATAGCAAGGGAAGTCTGCGGAACACTCTGTAACATTTTACATGGGAAGAGGATCTGTACTTGAATAGACATATATAATGTACAAATGAACCAGATTGTGTACACCTAGGACAAACAATATTCTAAGCTTTACCCCAATTAAAACACTTTTAAAAACCAAGAAGAAATAATGACACATAAACTTATGGGGGTTTCTCCACGCACATTCCAATGTAATTTACAACCTAGGAACACGACTTCCAGAAAGGCTCTGCTGCCCTACTCCCCAGATTTGGGAATGGAGAAATGCTGCCTCCTTGAGGCCACTTCCCACAACAGCAGCTTTAAACCCATTGCTAAAGGTCACTAAATATTCACCAAACTTGCAGTTCGGGAAATGACACCTGCTCTCTAAACAAACGCTGGGGTGGAAAATCGACCAAATAACTCAAAAGAGGGCAACCTTCAAAGAAGACAATTTCAAGAGTTATATCGTACTGCCAATTGTTTCCTTTTTTTAACGGAAAAGAAAACGGCGGAGAAAAATGATGAGTTTTACGAATTTTCAAAGACATGCAAACCCAAATTACAAAAACCTATCAGCTCACAGCAGCCAGAAGGGCCATTAGCATCAATGCTGTAAACAATAAATGCTGAAGCGATTGTGGAGAAATGCGTACCCTCGATTCTAAGGGGGACGTGGTAAGAGCCACTAATGAAAACACAAAGAAGGTGCTTTGAAAAGGGAAACACGGTGCTACCAGTCAATCAATCACACCCACTGCTGGGCCTATCACCTGAGAAAATGAGAATCAAAAAGTCACAGGCTGGCAATCCTGCACTCCAACAATATTTACCATAGCCAACACTTGGAAGCAATGAAAATGTCCATCAACCGAGGAATGCACAAAGAAGAAGTGGTCCACGTACACAGTGGAAAATTACTCCAATAAAAAATAAAAATTAAATTTAAAAATCCAACGAAAGTAAGGAGACATCAGCTTGTGTGGGTTTGTCCGGGCACACTCCACTCTAATTTATAACCGAGAAACACCACAGGCCGCCAGGGCTTTTCCCTAGTTCCCAGGGTGGGGAACATAGAAAGGCTGCCGCCCTCTGGCAGTTACCTGCAAAAGCAGTTTTAAAGCCTGTGC